>NW_027212587.1:1427086-2140629 GCF_041682495.2 Bombus fervidus
ATCCGATAGAATCAAAAGTGGAGATCAATCCGAATTACGATAGTTATCAAAAGGGCCGAGATGAGCGATCGCAGGCAACCGTTCCATGTCCACAGATCATTGAGAAATCGTTCGATATGTCGAGCATCGATTGTGACATACAAGTGGTCGAACTCAAGCAGAAAGCAGATGAAACAATGTATGAAGATTATTCATACAGATGCGAACCAACATCAACCACGGAAAAGCCAAAGTGCCAAAATCTGTCTAAGAGGCACATTGTCGAAAAGTCTCATCCTGGAATCGAAAACGTGGTGGAGAAGTTGAATAAGAACGCAGCTGCTGCTTTACAGGAGACGGCACCCCAAAAAGTGGACGACTCGAAGGATAAGAATGCAGAAAATCTTCGTTCGAGGAAACATTCGGAAACGATACCGAGAAAACTAGGAAACGGTTTGAATGAACACATTCTGAGATCCTGCGAGAACTCTCAATTCATGGAAAACTACGATATAGGACGAGAAATTGAGATATATTCTTCGGAGCATGACACGAGAAGCAGTAATGATAATATGGAGTTAAACGACGATAAAGAAGCTGACGTGAACATGGATGTCCCGCCGCCCGAGGTCTGTGAAGTGCAAGTGCAATGCACTAACAATGACGCGGTGACTCCTAAAAAAGGGAAATTGGAATCGCTAGAAAACTCATTGTATACTGAAACTCCCAAATATCGATTAGTTGTTAATTCTAAACCGAAACCAAAAGTTGATTATAGTGTGTTGGGATTGCTGTCGAACAGTATTAAGAACTTGGAACGCGTGAGATCCAACGGAAATAGAAGACATAAATTAGGTAGATCGGTTATCAAGGGCAGGGTGCTTTTTCCTCCGGAAGAGACCCACACCAACAACATGAACACATTGAATGAACACATTCTGAGATCCTGCGAGAACTCTCAATTCATGGAAAACTACGATATAGGACGAGAAATTGAGATATATTCTTCGGAGCATGACACGAGAAGCAGAAATGATAATATGGAGTAAAACGACGATAAAGAACCTGACGTGAACATGGATGTCTCGCCGCCCGAGGTCTGTGAAGTGCAAGTGCAATGCACTAACAATGACGTGGTGACTCCTAAAAAAGGGAAATTGGAATCGCTAGAAAACTCATTGTATACTGAAACTCCCAAATATCGATTAGTTGTTAAATCTAAACCGAGACCAAAGGTTGATTTTAGTGTGTTGGGATTGCTGTCGAACAGTATTAAGCACTTGGAACGCGTGAGATCCAACGGAAATAGAAGACATAAATTAGATACATCGGTTATCAAGGGCAGGGTGCTTTTTCCTCCGGAAGAGACCCATACCAACAACATGAACACATTGAATGAACACATTCTGAGAACCTGCGAGAACTCTCAATTCATGGAAAACTACGATATAGGACGAGAAATTGAGATATATTCTTCGGAGCATGACACGAGAAGCAGTAATGAAAATATGGAGTTAAACGACGATAAAGAACCTGTCGTGAAAATTGATGTCTCGCCGCCCGAGGTCTGTGAAGTGCAAGTGCAATGCACTAACAATGACGCGGTGACTTCTAAAAAAGGAGAATTGGAATCGCTAGAAAACTCATTGTATACTGACGCTCCCAAATATCGATTAGTTATTAATTCTAAACCGAGACCTAAAGTTGATTATAGTGTGTTGGGATTGCTGTCGAACAACATTAAGCACTTGGAACGCGTGAGATCCAACGGAAATAGAAGACATAAATTAGATAGATCGGTTATCAAGGGCAGGGTGCTTTTTCCTCCGGAAGAGACCCACACCAACAACATAAACACATTGAATGAACACATTCTGAGATCCTGCGAGAACTCTCAATTCATGGAAAACTACGATATAGGACGAGAAATTGAGATATATTCTTCGGAGCATGACACGAGAAGCAGTAATGATCATATGGAGTTAAACGACGATAAAGAACCTGACGTGAACATGGATGTATCGCCGCCCGAGGTCTGTGACGTGCAAGTGCAATGCACTAACAATGACGCGGTGACTACTAAAAAAGGGAAATTGGAATCGCTAGAAAACTCATTGTATACTGAAACTCCCAAATATCGATTAGTTGTTAATTCTAAACCGAAACCAAAAGTTGATTATAGTGTGTTGGGATTGCTGTCGAACAGTATTAAGAACTTGGAACGCGTGAGATCCAACGGAAATAGAAGACATAAATTAGATAGATCGGTTATCAAGGGCAGGGTGCTTTTTCCTCCGGAAGAGAGCCATACCAACAACATGAACACATTGAATGAACACATTCTGAGATCCTGCGAGAACTCTCAATTCATGGCAAACTACGATATAGGACGAGAAATTGAGATATATTCTTCGGAGCATGACACGAGAAGCAGTAATGATAATATGGAGTTAAACGACGATAAAGAACCTGTCGTGAAAATTGATGTCTCGCCGCCCGAGGTCTGTGAAGTGCAAGTGCAATGCACTAAAAATGACGCGGTGACTTCTAAAAAAGGGAAATTGGAATCGCTAGAAAACTCATTGTATACTGACGCTCCCAAATATCGATTAGTTATTAATTCTAAACCGAGACCTAAAGTTGATTATAGTGTGTTGGGATTGCTGTCGAACAACATTAAGCACTTGGAACGCGTGAGATCCAACGGAAATAGAAGACATAAATTAGATAGATCGGTTATCAAGGGCAGGGTGCTTTTTCCTCCGGAAGAGACCCACACCAACAACATGAACAACTCTTTGGGGGTGTTATGCGATTCAAGAGAAAAACGATTTATGGAGAAGGTAGAGGATATAACTTACCGGAAGTCGAATCTGGAGAATTTCGATGATATATCGTATGCCGTTAGCTTACTGTTGAACCTGGCCAGAGCGAATAATGTCCCAGAAAATGAAAGAAAGACGTCGGACAAGAGAAAGTATGTGCAAGAAAATTTGCAAGATTTCGAGAGCCTCAAGAGGTTCAAAACCGATGGCGAGTTGGAAGATGAGGAATCTAAATACGACTCGCATTCCGAAGACGATGATTATGATAAACGGTACGATGAAAGTGAGCAGGAAATGCCAGTGTCTATAATAAACGCGAATAATAATACAAGTGGAAGCTTAGATTTTTCTGCTGAAAACGATATTTGTACCGATAACGAAGATAATGATATGTTAAATGACGCTCCCCTTGCTACTAGTACTCCTTGCCATAAAGTAAACTACGAAAGAGAAGAAGACTTTGAAGAATATGAAAGAAAGATATACGAACAATTATACGGAATCAATCATACGAGTGAAATTTCTAGCAGCAAGGAATCTATTGATTTCTTGATTATTGATGATAATCTATCGGATTCTGATGCTGAAATGCACGATGAAAAGGTATGTTCGGATGATAGAATGATGGAGAACGACGATGATAGCAGACATGAGGATAGAAGTCATATCTTGGGAGAACATCTTGATTGTCACGATTATAGAAATTTGCAGGGGAAACTCGACGCAAAGAAGTTTATCGCTAGAAAAAGACACATCGATAATGAGCCAGACTGGCCGAATATGGATGCTAAGGAACTTGAGATAAGAGTCAGGATGGCTGACATTCAAAGACAATATAGAGAAAAGCTAAAGGAATTGTCTAAATTGAATCGGAAGAAAGACAAGATGAAGATTCCTGGAAGACCGCGCAAGAAGAGACATTCTTCGAAGTGAGTCAAATTCTATACTCTATTATTAAATCATTTTAAATAGTAGATATAACGTAGATATAAATTTTGCTATTTCATATATTTATGTTAGAATGCATATGCTAAAGTATTTTTTTATAGTGTATCATGTATTAAATTGAACTTTTTAAAGTAGTAAACAAGAAAAAAGAAACATAGAATTTCCATTTCTAGCTTTGGGAAAATTTTCCCACTTCATACTTTCACAAACGAAGTCTTATATGAAATTCTTTATACGAGATTAATGTAAAAAGATTTTGTTTCACATTATTAACTTCACGTAGGATCGTTCCTTTCTCGTAACGACTAAGACAATTTTTATAGTTTGGAAAAAATATAGTTTGTAAACATATATATATGCAGAATACTTTTCTTACTGCAACATTTCTTGAATAATTTAATGGAAAGCATCTTGATCAAAATTTTAATAGAAAATCATTGAATTACCGTCAAAATGATTAATAAAACATGATTAATAATGTTTACAGTTCCGATATCGGTCTCCTCACATCCCTACCGACGTTACAAGCGACGTCTTCACCCCACAAATCTGCATCGCAATCGTCGGACGGAGCTCCGCAGCCATTAGCTTCAGCTGTCCTAGCTATGTAACGTGAATTTGGTAGAACTGGGTGAACAAATGAGCCACATTAAATTACTGGATAGTATACCAAGTATTCCTATGCCCGTTGCACCAGTTGCTTCGCCAATCACAGTACAACCATCAAACGAATTGCCGCAAGAGGACGACGAGAAAAAGGCCGGCCGGGAAAATCCAACATAAAATATGAAAAAAAGAAAACAACAAGAAAAATCAGAAGCAGACTATTAAATAATCAAAAATAACAGAACTTCAATAGCTTATATTTGTAATTATAATTCATAATTTTAGAAGTTAGGACAATTCTGTTATTTTTGACAAAATTAGATACCAAATTAAAACGCAAGGAATTGTTAAAAACGAAAGAAATATGAAAAAAAATAAAAAAGAATTATTTTAATGATGAAAAATTACTTATCTGTAATGCTGAAATTAAAAATGTATATAATGTATATATAATAATAATAATATATATATGTATCATATCATGTATTATATAAATTTTAATATATATATATAAACATAATATAATATATCATATATATATATATATATATATATATATATATATATATATATATATATATATATATATATATAACATGTATATTAATCATATTGTAATGATAATTAAGATTTTTATCAATATATTTCATATATATGATTTTTTATTAATTTTATTAATTCTTAAATTTCGAATATTTCTATGACATCAGTTTATGGTATCAGTTGGGGAGCATGAGGCGGGCATGGGTTTTCGGGCCGTAGGACCACGTCCCGGGAAACCCCGATAGATCTGAGGCTCTCTTACAGTCGGGTGGCAGCAGGTCGGTGCCTCTGGCGCCCGTCAATTTTGCCGATCCGATGCGGAGAGTTTCGGAGAAGTTGGTGGGCCCATGACGGTCAAGACCACTCACCTCACCTTCTTGTGGGGCTCCCCATCGCCCTGCACCGGCTTTGACCGGGGCAGGGTGCGAAAGAGTGAGTGGCACCAGGACGGACTTTGTTGACGACCGCGGCGACAACAAATTATATATTACTATGGATTGCGACCACAAAAGAAAAATGGTTTACGGTGCAGGGGAGGGATACCCCAGTACCGGCGCAGCGGTGGGTAGTCAAGTGGGCTCACCTGCGTCGTCATCTCACGACCACGGCCGTTCGGGGGTGGACCGCCAGGCCCCCGGATGTGTTTTCACGTCTGGCGAGGCGGGAAGCAGTAGTACGGAGATTCACAAGGAACCTCCGAGAAGAATGACAAGAGCATCGCGGAGAAACACGGGCGGAACGGACGGCGTCTTCCTCGCACCGGCCGCGGTAACGGGCCTCGCGCCGGTAAGGGCGCTACGAACGCGGATGAGGTCCGATGACGAGGATTCGGTCGCCTCTTTCGCGTCGCGATCATCCCTGGGATCGACTGTCTCCGGGGGGGGGGGGGAGAGAAGGCGCATTATGACGCTGACCCCGGAAATCTCTGTGGATTTGGCACTGGATATACGGATGAGCTCGGCGGCCGACGTGAGCGCCGAGTTCACCAGGCAGATGTCAAAGATCTTGCGGGTGGCGGCGGTATCGAACCTGAAGGGAGCCAGCATTAAGGACCTAAAGGACGCGGCGACCTACGTCGCCGCCGCATGGAGGGAGCTTAACCTGCAGAGGGCTGAGGTTGTCCACAGCGATAGCTCCACGGCCGCCAGGCTCGCGGAAGCAAGGCTGACCGTGTTGGAGGAGGAAAACGCGGCCCTGCGTAAAGAGATAACGAGGCTGGCCGCTCGCACCCACGAGTGCCCACGGTGTAACGGTCGGGCTATTGAGTCCGGCCACCCTCCGCGGGAGGGTAAACAAGAAGGCGCGCGTCTGGACGCCCTAGAGAAAAAGATGAACGAACTCGGTCCCTCCATCATGAGGGCCATCGAGGAACGGTTCGGGGGCCAAAGACCGCGGAGCCCCGAACCTCGGCGCAAGGCGGACCAACCCGCTGCCCCACGCTTCACCCAAGCCACAATGCTCCCGAGGGAGCAGGAGGGTGGCGAATGGAGGGTGGTGGAAAGACGGCCGCGGAAGAAAAGGGCCGCAAGGAAGGAGGAGAAAAAAGAGGGAATGCCTGCTGCTCCTTCGTCAAGACTAACGGGCGCACGGAAGACGCGCGCCGCACTAGTGACTAAGAAAGGAACGGCGCAGGCGACGAAAACGGCTGCGCTCCTCCGCGCACCGCGTACGTCCGCGGTGACGTTGACTATCAACGAGGGGGTTAAGACATCGTACGCTGATGTTCTCGCGACGGCGCGACAGGAGGTCCCGCTTGCGGAGATCGGCGTTGTTTCATTTCTCTTCACATAAACATTTTCGGTTTACAGATGGTCCGCATATTTGTTGCACGCTCTTAACTATTACGGAGAAAGCGGGTGTCTGGCGAGATAACAAACTTTTCCCAGGAACAAGGATGCCCATATCTGGTTTTCTTTATCATTCATTAGCCAATGGGCATCGCGGATCATTACCCTCACTTTTCTATCGAAAAGTGCGGACGACGAATCCGCGTTCTGAGTTCAAAAGGGCACACCCACACCGAGCTTTCTTCCCTGATGGTACGAGCCAGGACCAAACAGTTCTTCTTCCGATCTTTTTGTAGCAAAACCTAACTGTGAAAAATAAACTTGACTTCAGACCGAATCTTGTGTTTTTCACTTTAAAAATTACGTGACACGCTCGTCGATACATTGTATGTTTTTCGTCGGGCAGATAAGGCGATCCGTCTGCGACGCTGTAGGACCGCGAGCGACGGTTAGAAATACGATCTATACTAAGCCTCGTGGCGTAACATTATATGTTATTAATTTATACAGTATTATGCGATAACCTATGACGTTATATTGTATTACGATATACCGTATTACGTTGTGTAGTATAACGTTACAAGATATTACGCTTTATCGTATACGTTATATATTATAACGTTATATGGTATTCCGTTATAACGTATTCCGTTATAACATATTACGTTATATAGTATAACGAAATAAGGTATTACGTTATAACGTAATACGTTGTATAGTATAGCGTTATATTGTATTACGATATAACGTATTACGTTATATAGTAAAACATTACAAGGTATTACGCTTTATTGTGTTACTTTATATAGTATTACGCGGTAACGTGTTACGTTTTATACTATTCGGCGATAACGTATAATGTTATAAGGTATTACGTTATAACTTATTATGTTATTTAGTATAACGTTATATGGTATTATGTTATATCGTATTACGTTATATAGTATACCGTTGTATGGTAATACGTATATAACGTGTTACGTTAAACAGAGAAGGAAGGCGACCCCGTCAAAGTGGTTCGCCGAAGAGAACCGATACGACGTTGCGAGACCGTGGCACCACCATTATCGCCGTCATAGAAGAGCGCCGCGAAGGAGCAGTCAGAATGAGGAGGGCCACCGCTCAGACTCGCACGTCGGCCCAGGGAATGCGGCACTAGTTTTGGAGTGGTAGATGAGTTGGGGGGGGGGGGGGTGGTTGGCAAATGGAAAATTTCGGGGGTAACAACCTCCGGCCGTGTGTCCGATTCTTAAACACTTGGGTCACATCGGTTTCACGCGATCGTCTAATGGTCGGCTAGATGACGGAGCAAAAGTTTGCAGTCGTGGGTCGGTAATATTTTGCTTGAGTGCTGGTATGGTGTTGTGATATTGGTTCCTTGGGCGGTTGGCCACAAGATTAACTTCCCGTAGCCATTGTTCTCTATCAGTGGCTAGTTGTTGGGCAAGGTTCAGGTTTTTCGGGTCGCTAACCACTACCATCTGTCCTATTTCATATCGTAGGTTGAGTTAATATGTTTTAAGCGCCTCGCGTTCTCCAATATCTATAGCTATGCGTCGTTCGGTTGGTATACGATTCTCGTTTTGAACTGCGTAATTCAGTTCATTGAGCTGTTGTCGGAATCCAGAATTGAAAGTTTGTACACTTTCTGTTGCCCCTTGTTTTAAATTCTTTAGTTCGTCCCTACAATTGCTGATAGTTGTTGGTGTTTACACATGTTGTCTCAAGCACGAATACAAGTCTTCGAACGAATCAATTTTTAGATATCGTATATTTCTTTTTGCGTCATCGGTAATTCTTTGGATCTGTATGACGTCTAATAATAGCTCTCTGTCACTTGCCTTACATCTGGCTCTTGCTTTGCGGACCGATGAGATGAAATCTTCAACGCCTACGTCATCTCAACCCCGTAGTGTCTCGATAGTTTGTATGGCCTTGTCTGCGTCGAGCCCTTGGTCTTCGTTGTGGTCGTTTCTTTGTCTAGTGGTAACGTGATTAATTCGTTGTCTTCGTGAAATATTTGGTTCGTCGGATTCGTCGTCTGTCATATGGTCAACACCGATTGTCAAAGGCGTGCTCGTGAGCGGTTGGTCAGTTTCGGTGTCGTACCTTAATTCCATAGCATTTGCAGGACCTCGTATTTCTTTGGCCCGACTTCTATCACTAGTTTCCGCGATTCTTTTTATACTGTTAATATTCTGATCCGTATTACCTCTAAAGTTTCCGAACTCGTGAGTCAGACTTTGAAGTTGTTCGAGGATAGTCATAATTGATTCACTTTGCTTTGCCGTTCTCATGTCAGTTGGATTCATCTTGATAGACGCGATATTTTCAGAAGAGTCACTATCTTCAGAACGTATTTCGGGTTCAGGATTTCGGTAATATGCGAAAGCCAGCTTGTAGATCCTTCTTTTGATCAAGGAGGTGACCGTGGTCCTTCGCTGTAGAATCCGTAGAGTTCCCGTTGAAGTATCCTCTTGATGCGATGAATGGATCCTGGCAAGGATCGCCAATTTTGTCACGTCGGAGACACAAAAGATCGCGAAATTATCGGATCGCCGGTGATCTCCTCGCGTCGCGGCACAAACGAAATGATTCTTTCACCAATAGGGCGAAGAAAGTAGAACTTAGTATGCGAAAATGAGATTTATTGCAGAAATCCAACAGAGTGACGGTTACAACAGCGTGGTTCGGAATAGCTAGCTGGAACAGATAGCTTCGAGATGCTACGACAGACTGTTTTAGCGCTGGTTTGGGAAGGTCCCTCTACCGAGGATCTAGTCCCTTTGGAGGGGGTCTCTTTAGTCTATTGTTTCAACAGATGTGGCATGCAGGGTGTTCGGTCTATCTGGTTACTGAGCGGATGGTTTCCTTGAGTGTGTGACACTAGCAATGTTATCTTGAGACTAAGAGAACGCCGGAGTCAACGTCGCACATGTACCGCTTACGATCTGTCATCGACGCGTTCTTTTGTCTATGCGCTATCGATGGCCTCAGCGCTTGAGAAAACCGAAGACCAGATGTAGAGTTTTCTTAGAAGTGGCGATCACTCTAACATGATCAATGTTTAATTCTAAAAAAATAAAAAAATTTTCAGTGAAACTCAAGGTCTATCTAACAGAATGTACAGCAAGTTGTCCGATCAAAATATTCGTCGTTGCCTTCTATTCACACTTTCAACCATGTTTCAGGCAAGTGATGAATTCCGTCACGCAAGAATCCAATCATGAAGTCATTTTTCTATCTCATTCGCTAATTGGAACTAGATATATTGGATATGATATGTTCTATCGAACCGAACGGGTAATAGTCCGATTTATAAAGACGTTATAATTAAAATTAAACACATAATGTGTTTTGTCACGTAGCGATCTCACATAACATTTATCTTTGTCAGTGCCTTGATTATTGGGCATTGATTAAAGACTTGTGTCTTTTAGAGTTATAGAAAACAACGACGAATGGTTTGAAAATTTGTTTTTTAAAATGAACTTTGAGCCTAATACATAATTACTTTCATATGACCATTTACCATAACGAATAAATTCTAGTAAATTTAAAATAGTGTTTGCAAAATCATTTTTTCCCGCTTTTCAATTTATGGTGTTGATCAAACAATTTATATTTTTACTTAATTCTATTTTGTACATTTTGTACATTTTTAGTTTGCCTTTGTGTTCTCTTGTGTTTTTACGTTTATTTTGAAAGATCGTTGTGTCTGGATTAGATACTGATTGCTGTCATATTCTTTAATTGAATGCGATGTTCGCGATGGATTTATCACATGGCGAGGCTTTTGGAAATTCAATTAAACTTCTAGTTTCCAAATCCGAATGTGTAGTATTAATTGTTTCAAATATCTTTTCTTGTCTTATTGCTTTTATTAGTGAGCAGCATGATATTGGATTTAGCTGGTACTTTGATTCATCATTCAGTTGGAGTTTTAAATTAATATAGGTAATATAGGTGTTACGACCGTTCGCGGAGAGACGCGGTCGCGAGGAAAACGCGTCAGCGAGAGGCGTAAATTCTCGCTACGATTCGGCTAATGGACGCCGCGAAATAGTCGTTCCCCGTGTTTCGGTTAGGATAACAGGGGTGGTTAATTGAAATTAACACTGTGTTAACAGGTTAATATGATAGATATATTCAACAATGGTTTATACAATATTATGAGCGTCACAAGTATTTGACGATGAGTACAGCTTATGCGTTACAGAAAATGTGACCCGATTTGACGATATCTCTCGATGAGATAGTTGGACTTTGCAAACGAATTGATTTGAAGGTAGAACCGTGGTAGACTTATTGACTGTTCGGAAGACGAAAATGAACTCCTCGGTTACAGATTTCGAATGAGACTGATCGGTTAGAGTGTTCGATTGAGACTCCTCCTTAGACCGATTCTTTGTCTTTCGGGGAGACGACCCCCCATATGCTCGGATCACGCCATCGCACGCGCCGATGATCACGTAGGCCGACTTCTTCGTTAGAAAATAACGGTCCGAGATCGACGGTTCCAGAACTCGTTATTTGGTGACAAATATGCGCTCATCGATACAATGTATATTTTTCGTCGGGCAAATAAGAGGATGTATCTGCGACGCTGGAGGACCGCGAGCGACGGTTGGAAATACGATCTCTGCAGAGCCTCGTGGCGTAACATACTCCCCCCGTTGAGAGGGTACCGATCAAGGAATGTGGGAATGTCGTGAGGTGGATCTCTCGTCAGACTTCGTTGCTGTTGGGTGTTTCGGAGTCATCTGTCGTCGATCTGCTCGGTAGTGGTACCATCCGCTTGACGCTCCGATCCAGTGTGCTTGTTGCTGTTCGTACGGTAGCCGTCCGTATGATGCCGTCTGCGCCGGGTTGGACCTTGATGATTCTGCCCAATGGTCATCGCATTGGGAGAACGTTGTCTTCTATGAGGAGGACGATGATGTCTTCTAGTATGTCGGAACTGCCCTTGCTCCCTTTGGTTCGTATGTTCAGCTCGTGTGGATATTCTTCATGCTAGCTGGAGAAGGTTGGTTGGAGTATCCCTGAAAACTCGATCTCCCAAACCTGTTAGTCTTCGTTGAGGAAGTGTCTCGGAGTAAGGATAAGGAGATCGTTTCGATCTGGATATATCGGAGTTGTCGGTGTGGAGCTGAGGAGTGATTTGATCAGGATGGCAAGTGTATTTCGAATTTGAACAGTATGAAGTTTGTTACCGACGACACGTCTGAGATGTCGTTTGAAGAGTTACTGTTAGCTTCCACAGTCCATTGAAGTGAGGGGAGTTGAGAGTTGTGAAGTGCCATTCGATCCATCGGTCGGCTAGAAAGACTGACCTGTCGATGAGCGATGAATCTTCCCAGAGCCGCAACGAAAACCTCGCTTATGAGATCGTTGACCAGCCCGATGTGGATTGCCTTAACTGCAAGACGCATAACTTGGATACGAATATCTGTATTCTGCGGTGGTTGCGATCCTTTCGCTCTTTGACGTAAACAGATTTGCAATAGGTGATTCCGAGGTTGATGGATGGGCGAGATTCCATTAGTGGAGTACGGATTGCACCTGAAAATTACTGAGTTATAGTAATTTGACAAGTTTGTTGTCCATGTCCTGTTCGGGCACTCCTTGTAGGCTCGATCGCTGTGGTCCACGTCGTTGTTTAGGAATGTGCGGTTGTATTTTCCGGCCCCGGAAGTGTCGTTATATGCCTTGATCCTGTAGGTATCGTGAAGCACCTCTGCCCAGGAAGTGTCATGGAACTCCTCTGCCCAGGACGTGTCTTGGAACACCTCTGCCCATGAGGTGTTGCTGAACGGAATTCCTGTGTTGCCTGATGCTGAGTCGTCCAACACGATGCGGAGTTTTGTAGTTGATTGGGAGGTTGGGCTCCCCCCGATGATCCGCCCGAATCGCGCTCTCTTAGTGATGATCCTTGGCGGAGAATGAGCGTTGGGCGTCGTGACGCTGGACGTCGTAACTGTGACTAGCCTTGGTATCGGAGAATATGTTGGCGTTATTGGAGCCAGGGGTGACTCCAGTGAGATCTTCGTGGTTTTTTCCCGAGACTTGTCCGATGCAGCAATCTGTGGGCTCAGTGGATAAGTATTGAAAACTGATGGTGTCGTTTGACAACTAATAATCTCATTTGAGGAATTCGTTACGGTGGTGACAACGTGATGATTATTCCGCTTCGGATAATTCGCAGATGTGGCCCCTTTTGGAAATGGCGAGGGTGGCATCTTCGTTTTATGTTCAGGAAAAGGATTCTCCGATATGATACTCCTGCTCTCAGATGATACAGGTAACGTGCTGTAAGACAGACTGAACATTGAGATGCTGATTGAAGAGGAAATGTTCCTAGAGAATCCTATCGTGGATTTCGAAACCCCTGCTGTTGGCCCTGATTCGAAATTGACTCTGTTGTCCTGAACGGGATTCAGTTTTTTCCGGTCTAGAGGATCGCGAGAGGTTGTCTTCAAGTCGCGTGTTGGCGAAGAGTTGCGAGTGTCAGAGGTTGTCTGATTCAAGGCGCTTGCTGGCGTTGAATCAGATGGTTCAGATAATGATAATGCGAAATTGTTTGTCGTCGAATCGTATGTAAGCGATGAGCAGCGAACGTTCGAAGTTGTCTGATTCACGGCGTTTGGTAGCGTTAAATCAGATTTTTCAGATAATGATGACGCGAGCTTGTTTGTCGTTAGGTCGCGTATTGGCGATGAGTTGCGAACGTGAGAGATTGTCTGATTCACGGCGATCGGTAACGTTGAATCAGATTGTTCAGGCAGAGACGTTGCTACCGTAATTGTCGTCCGGTCGCGTATTGACGATGAGCGGCGGACGTTAGAAGTTGTCTGATTTAGTCATTGTCTCCCTTGTCGTTGAGGATTCGGCGTTGAATTTGATTCGGTTTCCCTTGTTCGTATCGAGCGGGACTCGCGTTTGGGAGAAGTTCTGGGAGATGATCGGCGAGATATTGGAGGAGATTCTCGGCGTGACGACGGAGGAGACGATCGGCGAGATGATCGGGGAAATGATTCGGATCGTCTCGAGTGACGCGACGATCGCGGTGTCGGAGAACTAGGTGGTGATCGTCTGCCTGATGATCGGTCGCTCGACGAATGACTGCTCGATGATCGGCTGCTAGATGATCGTGATTTCTCAGAACTCTGATCTCGATGAAGATAAGTATGATGTCGTAATCTACATATGCGACATGAACCGGCGGAACATTGAGCCACGGAATGACCTTTACTCAAGCAATTGGTACAGAGCGATGCTCTTTTGGCGGTTTCAATGCGATTTTTGATTGATTTTGCCTTGAAGACATTGCAATTCCAAATTTCGTGTGATCCTTGGCAAGTAGGACACACCAACGTTCTCTGTGTAGTGATGAATGTGTGAGTTCGCGGCGCGGTTTGTCGTTGCCGATCATGTGAATCGGATGCCCTCTTTTTTGCGATTTTGGTGTAGCTTATTCTATCCCCGTTTGTTCGTGTTTTCAGAAATTCTAGTAAGTGTGTGTATGACGGCATCCCTTTGTCAGGCAATGTGCGTTGCCATTTATGAATGATGGCTGATGGTAGTTTCCAGGTGAATAATCTGAGCAGAACTACGTTTGAGGTAATTGGTTCACCTAGTCTTTCTAAGGCTTGAAGATTAATCTTAACTGTTTCGATAAAGTCATCTATTGCTTCGGGTGTCTCTACGGTTATTTCCGGATAATCAAGTATCAGATCCCAATGGCGCATGCAAACCTGACGGTGGCAGTCAAATTTATTTTTAAGAGTATCGAGAGCAATCGGATAATTTAGTTCTGTAGTGTCCAACGATTGGATAGTCCGCGCGGCCTTTCCAGTCAACGATGTTCGAAGGTACTGGAATTTTTGGACGGGTGTCAATTGTTCGCTTGGATCAATTGTGGACAAGAATGAATCATAAAAAGAATGCCAATTTTCCATAGTCCCGTCGAACGTGGGTAGGTGCATTTCTGGTAGTTTAATCGCAGCCGCCTCGGCGATATTGGATGAGTCGCGAATTGGCGGTGTCGACGTTGATGCGGGTGTATTGGTCATGAGCTTGGATATTCGTACTATCAGATTGAAATATGTTGATTCAAGTTCGGGATCGCGTGGGTTTGCCTCCTCGCCTAAATCTTGTAGTTGGTCTTGAAATAGTCGATATTGTTTCCACGCGTCTTCGACCCATGCCTGGTGGACAGGTAAACTGGACTTGTCCTTTTGATCGCATTGTTCGTATTCGTCGAGTCGTTTGGATGCGGTAGTAAATCGACCAATTTGGTAACCTCGTCTCCGGCGCAAGTTGGCAATATGGTCGGTGGTTTCCATTTTTATAGCGGTTTGTAAAGACAATGCAATGAACGAGCTTACCTTCTGGCTGTGAATTTACTGTTGCTCGTCACCGTGTGTTGTTGGCGTGAGGTTCTGTGATTGCGTTCTTCAATCACCGGGTTTTTCCTCCTCAGGATTGACGGCCCTGGCGGTACTGACTTCGCTGGGGTGGTAACGCTTCCGCTGCTGGTTATGTTGGATTCACGTGGCACTGTCTGGTAGTGGGTGTCACTGGTGTGCACTTTTCACTTACCACTGAATCCGGCTCGAAGGACCAATTGTTACGACCGTTCGCGGAGAGACGCGGTCGCGAGGAAAACGCGTCAGCGAGAGGCGTAAATTCTCGCTACGATTCGGCTAATCGACGCCGCGAAATAGTCGTTCCCCGTGTTTCGGTTAGGATAACAGGGGTGGTTAATTGAAATTAACACTGTGTTAACAGGTTAATATGATAGATATATTCAACAATGGTTTATACAATATTATGAGCGTCACAAGTATTTGACGATGAGTACAACTTATGCGTTACAGAAAATGTGACCCGATTTGACGATATCTCTCGATGAGATAGTTGGACTTTGCAAACGAATTGATTTGAAGGTAGAACCGTGGTAGACTTATTGACTGTTCGGAAGACGAAAATGAACTCCTCGGTTACAGATTTCGAATGAGACTGATCGGTTAGAGTGTTCGATTGAGACTCCTCCTTAGACCGATTCTTTGTCTTTCGGGGAGACGACCCCCCATATGCTCGGATCACGCCATCGCACGCGCCGATGATCACGTAGGCCGACTTCTTCGTTAGAAAATAACGGTCCGAGATCGACGGTTCCAGAACTCGTTATTTGGTGACAAATATGCGCTAATCGATACAATGTATATTTTTCGTCGGGCAGATAAGAGGATGTATCTGCGACGCTGGAGGACCGCGAGCGACGGTTGGAAATACGATCTCTGCAGAGCCTCGTGGCGTAACAATAGGTCTTAAATTCATACGTTTAATTTGAATTAGAAGATCGACTTACGATTTTGAACTAGAGAATATACGATTCTTTATTGATCAGATTTTTCTAATATATGTCGTATGCGTTCTAAAAAACGCTATGTTGTTAACCTTTTCAAACATTGATCTCTCAATAAATTTTTAATCTTCTAATTCGAAATTCATTAAAAAACAATATTCATCGATGTTTACTTACTAATTCACATATATATAAAATTGTTTTTCAAAATTGCTTTTTAAATTATATTCTATATCATCAATAATATATATCACTTCGCAAACGAATCGATTAATACCAAATATCTTTTCTTGGAATTAAATACGAAATAGAAATCGACGTTTCGACGCAGTTTCGTTGAAACATATACATTTTCGAACAGCGTGGAGCGCGATTTCGGGTGGAATTTCGCTGCTGTTCGGAAGCCTGGCCGACCTCCCTCGGTGACCGAGTGACAGAGACGCGAAAAATCCTTCGGGCGCGTTTCGTGTCTGGTAAAAAATGGTTTTTAATTTGGCCCGACAGCGAAGTATCGGGAAGTCCTTGCCGAGGATTTGAGGAAAGATTTGAAATTTGCGGGCAATATGGAATACGAGAATGGAAACGCTGTTGTAGAGATTTTATCGTAGACGCTACAAAAACGTATGAGATTTCCCATTCGAACGAAGAGTGCGAGTTGTACGAATCTTTTTTCCCCCGCTATTTTTCCTTTTCGTAGAAATTTGTTTTATACACCTTTGTATCGCACGAAAATTAAGATCTCCAATGGAATTTTCGAATATGCAAGAGATAGAACCAGAGTAATTATAAATGATCGCAATTGAATTGCGATTCAATGATTGAATCGCATATATCGTTAAATTGGATACTGAATCAAAGAGAATTCTTGTTCACGTAATAAAGGTTCTGCACTTGATAAATTTTTCGCATTTGTATGAAACTATATTAAATTATGAATGTTTTTAGCGAGATACTATATTGCAATTTCTTTGAAAATTTAAAATTTGAAAGTCAATGTTAATTAGGATTAGTTAAATAAAAATTTAACAGAAGTAAATTTCATTAGAGTAAAGATATCTTATCTTGAGAAAGTTCATAATATTTAACTTGACACTTTAATTTCAATTCATTAATCTTGTAATTCACTAAATTATGCTATAGCGATGCCAATGGAACCAGTTGGTTTTCCCCAAATGGGCGTTGGTCTCCAAGGTGGTTTACAGCAGGTCAGGGACCCAACTACAGGTCACCTTCTTCTCATCCATGCTGCTGGTATGTTTGATGGAAAATATACATTAAATAGAATGTAACAATTGACATAAGAATAATTGAGTATACGTATGAATGTTAAAAAGAGTTCAGTTTCTCGAATAATTTAACACGAGGCTTCTAACACGCAAACTTGATTAGAGATCTTTTGAAAAACTAATAATAATTTTCTAAATTTATCTAGGATCCTATTTTCTATAAAATTTAATCGATTTTAAAAACGCATAAAAACAAAAATACCAGTGAAACGTCATACCATGCTTCTTTTCCTCTAGAGAAATTAATCTTTTCCAAATATTTGTTATTCAACGATTTTAATCAATGATTCTACATCGAAGTTTCAATTTTTAACTCATAATTCTGAATATTATATAACTGTTGCATAGGAGTTGTTAATTATTTTAAGTATTATCAGGTCTGTGAGTACGAAACCGGAATTTGCCTATAGATGGCCCCAGCTAATAATATAGTTATCACTAAACTGCGTCATTGATGCGAAAACTCTTTGTTGACATCTCACAAACATTTTCGACTCGGAACAATACAAGTTTCATACAACAGCATAGTTTGTAATAGCGTTGAACATGTCGAATTTCGTGCCTGGAAACTACGATTTGCGGATAGCATTGATTTTCTGTTACCATTTGAAGAAAACTGCTGCAGAATCGCATCGAATGCTTGTCGAAGCTTACGGTGAGCATGCTCTTGGTGAATCACAGTGCTTTGGTTTAAAAAATGCAGAAGTGGCAATTTTGACGCGAGGAACGAAGAACGTGGAAGACCACCGAAAAGGTTTCAAGACAGAGAATTGCAAGCATCGTTGGACGAGGATGACGCTCAAACGCAACAACAACTCGCTGATCAATTAAACGTGACGCGAGAAGCCGTCTCCATCCGTTTGAAAGCTATGGGAAAGAGCCAGAAGGTGGGAAAATGGGTTCCACATGAACTGAATGAAAGACAGCAGGAAAACCGAAGAACCACTTGCGAAATGCTGCTCGCCAGATACAAAAGAAAGTCATTTCTCCACCGAATTGCGACTGACGATGAAAAGTGGATATATTTTGAGAATCCTAAGCTCCAGGCGAACCACCGATGTCGACTACGAGACCAAATCGCTATGGACGGAAGACAATGCTCCGTGTTTGGTGGGATCAGAAGTGTATGATCTATTATGAACTGTTCAAACTTGGCGAAACCGTTAATACTGAGCGCTACCGTCAACAAATGATCGATTTGAATCAAGCTTTGCGTGAAAAACGACCAAAATATCAAAAAAGGCAACACAAAGTACTTTTGCTTCATGATAATGCACCATCACATACAGCAAAACCGGTCAAGGAAACGATTGAAGCGTTGAGTTGGGAAATACTTTCGCACGCGGCTTACTCACCAGACTTGGCTCCGTCCGATTACTATTTATTTGCATCGATGGGACACGCATTTTTTGACCAGCACTTCCACTTCATACGAAAATGTACGAAAATGGCTCGATGACTGGTTTGCCTCAAAAGAGCTACAGTTTTCTTGGCGTGGCAACCATCAATTGTCAGACAGGTGGGAAAAATGTATAGCTAGCGATGGGCAATACTTCGAATAAATTATTTTTAATCATTTTCATACAATAAACGTGTATTCTCTATACAAAAATTCCAGTTTCATATTTACATAGCTGGTAAAGGAACTTGAGCCACTGTTGCATTTATTGAAAAAATATAGTATCCGGCTTACATTATCGGGGAATAAATGAATTATAATTCACTGTCATTAATTTCCATTATTTTTATTAGAAGAAGCTCTCAACCGAGAAATGATTTACTTAAAACGTTAAAATTATTTTCGTTTAATAGAGGATTTTAGTCGGAATTTTTAAGCCAGAAATGCGTTAGGAGATTTGATTCTGTAGAAAATGACAGATACCTATGACATAGTTAAATGTGATGCGTGAAACTAAAATACGCGTAAAGTACACAAGCCCGTTCTACGTTTTTCTTTTTTCTTTCCCGTTCGCATATCTATTTCTATGAAGAAAACTCTCTCTGGCGTGTAAACCACAAGTAAATACTTTTGCATAAATTCCTCTTTCGTATAACATGAGTTTTTAACAAACTTGTATAATTACTATTTTCTAATTTTCTTTGCGAATCTATTTCCATATTATATCTTATAATTTAAATATCACTGAACATACATTGAATATAAGTTTATATTCTATATTGAATTTAAAAGCTATATCAATATATCTGAGAATTACAATAGATACCCTCATAATGTATTGTGTCGCGAGCAAAGTAATTTTGAACGTTGCAAGAAAAATTCTGTGGTTGCAGAATGGCAAGTGAATATTTACTTGTTTCTATTGGATATTGAATGCGTTTGTAAATTGCTAACAAATAGTTATATATTAAAATATAACAAAATATATAATACATAATACAAATAAAAAATTTATAGTATAAATATAAAATAAAATATATAATATATATAAATTAATTTAAAAAAATATATATTAGGTAGTCCGAAAAGATTCTTTCGCTTCATAAGGTGATAATAGATGAACAACAATTTCTGTTTTATATTATTTTATTGAATTACGTGTGTTCCATTTCGTTCTATTTCTATTATTATATTCGTGCATAATTCAATAAACTAATAAAAAACAAAAAAAAAAAATTTTTTTTTTCTCAAATCTTACCAACTTACATTCAATTGGTTCGATATTTTTCGCTTAGGTAAAATTCTTTCAGTCGACACCAAATGGTAATTATTGACAGTAGTTTCAAATATTGACTATAGTTTCATGGTATAAGCAGGAACATCCGATAGTAGGACGAAAAGAAGGACATATGCTGCGTACTTTCGGATTTTAGTATGTAAATCCGACGTTGTCCCTCTGCTTCCCCTCTCCTCCACCACCCCCGCCAACAACTCTGCCCTCGAACTGCGGAGGTGTTTTCATACAGATTTCCTCACGTAATAAGAAAACGGCAGAAAAGGATATGTTTAATTTTCTAAGTATTGTAGCTTAGGATTCATGTCAATAAAGGCCATTAACTCTGGTAGAAATTACCTATCCGAAGAAGAGTGCACATATCGTGTGCATGAAAAGGCTAACAATATATTAGGTTGTCCGAAAGGTTTCTTTTGTTTTATTTTCGTCTATATAGACTATCTAAAAATTACACCTAATGCGAGATTTGTTCTAATATTATCATCTTCTAATAATACTATGGCATTCTCATTTATAACAATTTTAAACATTTGATTTAATAGCAAATATAATCGTAACAGAGTTTACGTTTGTTTGATTTTAATGGATTTTAAAATAAAAAGCACGTATCTATTAATGTGAAATTTCTTCCATGATGTTTCAACGCGTTCTTTAGTACATTTAATTGTTAGAATTAAAGATTTCAGAGGTAAGGGTTAAAATTTTTAATTAATTTAAAATCAGAAACATTGCATAATTAATCTCTCTTCTAAAGATTCTTCAAATTTCGTACATATCATAGAACAACAACAAAAATATTTCTTTCCTACCTTCATTTTCTTCCTCATGTTTTCCCTTTCGATTCGAGAACTCAATTTCGAATTCGAGACCTAATCTCAGAGCTTTGTTTGTCCTTCGGTAATTCATGTCTGGAAGATGTTAATCCTTTATGTCAACAGAAATATAATCTGTTGCTTATTCACCAGAAAGTGTGTTGCTCCTTGTTTATTCTGCTTCCTTACGACGTTCTACTTTTTCTAAGCACAGTTTCAAGAAACTTTTTAGTCGCGGACTACGATATCGTTTATTTCTCCTTTTCTCTACCTTCTTTTCTATCTTATTGTTCTTCTTACGTTTTACGTTTTTTTTTCTCTCGCTTCTTTCAATAAACCACGCTCCCATTTTTTCGCTTCTTTGTAAAATTGGTTTCCTTTATGAAATAATACACCTTATGGTTTTTTTACTAACTTTCTTTACGACGTGTTTTTCCAATTGAATTTATAGTTTCTGCTCGCTTACTTGTCGAACAAGACATATCTATATCTTTTTCACTGTTAAATCAGTATATTGTTTTTAACGATACCATGTCAAAATTATATTTTCACGATTCTCACAAATTTTATTATTTCCTTCACTAAATGAAGTTATGTGGGAGAATTTGTTACGATTATATTAATTGACACTAACTGATAAATATTTGCAATTGCATTACGTAGGTATAGTTATCAAATAATCTTAATTACTACAGTTTTCTATGTATTCTTATATTTTGGCTTTTTCCATATATCACAAAATCTTCAATTTTCTAAAAGAGTCTAGAAGTTCATTTATATTACTAGTTAGCATTCAACACAATATTTTAAATTTATTTCGATTTATGAAACTCTCAACTGTAGTAATAGTAGTAAGTAGTTTAATTCTTTATTAACATAATGAGCAACAATAATGATCGAATATAGATTAAGAGCATATACAAATATTTATGTTACTTCCAATATCGTTACTAATTACGTTCCTTGCTCTGAAACTCTCGTAATTAATAACCTTCGTCGTGCATTGAAATTGCTGTTAAAATGCGATATCGTGTACAAAATATATATCGCAGACATCGAATGTAAACATATCAATATCAATTCTGTACTTAATGCAGAATAATAGCAAAACATAAGAAAAAATATACAGAATTCTATCGTTTGATCTAATATCAATTTTTAATAGCGACTTTTTAAAATATGTATTTTTAATATCTAGTTAAATTTCAGATAATTTACTATCTAGAATTTCTAATTTTTCTAAATATTACTGTATCATTTCAATGTCAGAAAACATTTTCTTTGCGCAAATGAAAGAACAACCAATTAAGCTTTTATGAATCGCTTTAATTACGTATCACATACTATTTGTTTCACATTTTGTTTATTATTTAAAATTGCATCAACCGCGTGCATGGATTGTTAGCGACATAGAAGAATGGAAAGTATTTTATATACTTCTTAGGAGTCTCTGTATCAAAATATTGCACTTTAAATTTTCCTTCAAAATTTATAACAAAAACCTAATTATCGAAGGACTTCTTTCTCATTAGCATTACTTTTTCTGACACAATTAGAAGTGAAAGCAATTTTAAAAATGCTTTATACATCAATCAGAATTACTTATTCACAAGTTACAATTATTTTTCTATACCTACACCAATGTAGATTATTGCAGCAAATAAATATTTAACATTGCATTAATTCCTTGAGTGCTGACTGCCCCCTGCGGCGGGAGTCCGCGAGTAACGAATGCCATCGTTGAGGACACAGGCTGCCTTTTTAAATAAATATCAACATAAATTGCATTTATAGATTGCACTGTTATAACATTCTTTTGATTTTTGAACGTCTCGACGATCTAGCGAAAATTGTCCATAACATTTCTCAAGGGTTAGGAGTAAGCAAGTGCGTTTTCCATTAGCTACTGTGATTCAGAATACTCCGCCCAGAATGTCCCCATTACGGCCAAGTGAATGTTCCACTGGTACCAGTGATTCGTAGTTCTTCGGCCAGAATGTCCCCACTACGTTAACAGCCGGCTTGTTAGGGCTAGCAAAATTTTCGTATCTTCGCAATACTGGACCTGTTAGTTTCTTTTGTAACGTGGTCGTAGCAGCAACGGAGTGCAAAGACATATTTCAAGTAATCGCAAATATCGCGGAGTAACAAGTGTACTTTTCAAGAAGCGTTCAGAAGGTGAGCCATCTTTCATTTTTCTGTTCTTCACTGTCGTTCGCTAAGAAATACACGTGTACCGTTCATAGGCTAATGAAAGAATCTCGAGCGCGAGTGAGCCGGAGAAAATTGAGAAACGTTTATAAATATGTCCTTAGTACACACGGGTAGATTTAGCAGGTAGCATGTACGCGCCCATGGCACTAAAAAGGTTAAATTGCATACCAATATCTGTGTAATACGGACCTATTTCCAATTTTAACGATTTCAGTGATCTTGATCCGATAGTAGCGATGGAATAGAAAGACTATCTTGAAACTTTCAAATCTCTATCAAAAATTTACATCAAATGACTAGCTATCGAATCATTTTCTTCTCATTGCCATTATAGTTTATGATATAGTTAGAAGTAAAATCTGTATCAAAAAGTTTTATTTATCTATCAGAATTGCTTATTCGCACGTTGAAATTATTCTGCTATACCTACAACATTATAAGTTATTGCTGCAGGATAAATATGAAATATTAATTGTAAAATATTAAATATTAAATGTTGACTATTAAATATTGAATATTAAATATTAAATATTAAAAATGGAACCTTAAATATTAAATATTGAATACTAAATATTAAATATTAAATATTGAATATTGAATATTAAATATTGAATATTACATATTGAATATTAAATATTATATATTAAATATTGAATATTAAATTTTGAATATTAAATATTAATTGTTGCATTAATTGTTTCAGTGCTGACTGCCCCCTGCGGCGAGATTCCGCGAGTAACGAATGCCATCGTTGAGGATACAGGCTGCCTTTTTAAATAAATATCAACATAAATTGCATTTATAGATTGCACTGTTATAACATTCTTTTGATTTTTGAACGTCTCGACGATCTAGCGAAAATTGTCCATAACATTTCTCAAGGGTTAGGAGTAAGCAAGTGCGTTTTCCATTAGCTACTGTGATTCAGAATGCTCCGCCCAGAATGTCCCCACTACGGCCAAGTGAATGTTCCACTGGTACCAGTGATTCGTAGTTCTTCGGACAGAATGTCCCCACTACGTTAACAGCCGACTTGTTAGGGCTAGCAAAATTTTCGTATCTTCGCAATACTGGACCTGTTAGTTTCTTTTGTAACGTGGTCGTAGCAACAACGGAGTGCAAAGACATATTTTAAGTAATCGCAAATATCGCGGAGTAACAAGTGTACTTTTGAAGAAGCGTTCAGAAGGTGAGCCATCTTTCATTTTTCTGTTCTTCACTGTCGTTCGCTAAGGAATACACGTGTATCGTTCATAGGCTAATGAAAGAATCTCGAGCGCGAGTGAGGCGAAGAAAATTGATAAACGTTTATAAATATGTCCTTAGTCCACACGGCTAGCTTTTTTTAACACGTCACTTGTTTAATAATTCGATTATATGTTATTATATTAACGAAACAGTAACATCGACATATAGAGAAACATCTTTCGTTTTTTGTATAAAATATCGCGTGATAGTCAGTCGGCGCTCGATATCGTTAAGAAAGAAAAGTATAAAATTTTTTGATTATTAGATGAAGGAAATTAATATGCAAAACAATGTTATTTGTTAGTATATACAATACGATAGCCAACTCTTGATATTAATGACGAAAAAAGGCAAGAGTAATTTTTTTATGCCACACTGTTTAGCTTATATGAACATATAACACTCATAAAAAATAAAATTGATTATATAATAACTATCGTCGAGCTTAAATAAAAAATATCTTACGAAAGCGCGAGTCTCTCAACGTTACTCTTTACGAAAAGAATAAACCAAACGCAATGTAATTATTAACACTTAGCCAACCGCGCGCGCCACAGCGAGCTATACGCTATTTCCACCGCGCTCGGACAAGCAACCCATACGCTGTCCACCGTGCATTTTTTCAAGTATCGAGGATTAATTTTCACTACTTAAAAAACAATGAAGTTTAAAAATTATTTAAGTGGTCAGTTATATTTTGCGGTGATAATTTTATTTAACGATTTTACATATTGTTTATACAAAACATCAAATTGAAAGTATATTCAAAGTATAAAAAAATATTGGTAGAATTAAAAACATTAAAGATGACTAAAGATAAATAACACGATTTGAATATCTTTCTAATTAAGTTTAACGCCGCTAGATTGGTTAACAAAAAAAAAAAAAAAAAAAACGCGTTGCTAAAGTCAAAAGAGGGGATCTTCCCGTTCGGTCACGCAGCGATGTTCTTCGTAGAAGGAAAAACTCCCTATTATATTGGCTAAGTGTTAAAATCATTCGATTTCATCGACCGATAAGAAATTACAAAGTATAAATATTACACAACATTCAATAACATAACACGTTATATTTTACAGGCCGAATTAGTTAAACCAGATGAAATGTCGGCGAATGAGTTACACAGACATGCAAATTCTTCGGCCGAAACTCCGGAAATCAATCAAATTCCAAAACTATCGGAGAATCCGATAGAATCAAAAGTGGAGATCAATCCGAATTACGATAGTTATCAAAAGGGCCGAGATGAGCGATCGCAGGCAACCGTTCCATGTCCACAGATCATTGAGAAATCATTCGATATGTCGAGCATCGATTGTGACATACAAGTGGTCGAACTCAAGCAGAAAGCAGATGAAACAATGTATGAAGATTATTCATACAGATGCGAACCAACATCAACCACGGAAAAGCCAAAGTGCCAAAATCTGTCTAAGAGGCACATTGTCGAAAAGTCTCATCCTGGAATCGAAAACGTGGTGGAGAAGTTGAATAAGAACGCAGCTGCTGCTTTACAGGAGACGGCACCCCAAAAAGTGGACGACTCGAAGGTTAAGAATGCAGAAAATCTTCGTTCGAGGAAACATTCGGAAACGATACCGAGAAAACTAGGAAACGGTTTGAATGAACACATTCTGAGATCCTGCGAGAACTCTCAATTCATGGAAAACTACGATATAGGACGAGAAATTGAGATATATTCTTCGGAGCATGACACGAGAAGCAGTAATGATAATATGGAGTTAAACGACGATAAAGAACCTGACGTGAACATGGATGTCTCGCCGCCCGAGGTCTGTGACGTGCAAGTGCAATGCACTAACAATGACGCGGTGACTCCTAAAAAAGGGAAATTGGAATCGCTAGAAAACTCATTGTATACTGAAACTCCCAAATATCGATTAGTTGTTAATTCTAAACCGAGACCAAAAGTTGATTATAGTGTGTTGGGATTGCTGTCGAACAGTATTAAGAACTTGGAACGCGTGAGATCCAACGGAAATAGAAGACATAAATTAGGTAGATCGGTTATCAAGGGCAGGGTGCTTTTTCCTCCGGAAGAGACCCACACCAACAACATGAACACATTGAATGAACACATTCTGAGATCCTGCGAGAACTCTCAATTCATGGAAAACTACGATATAGGACGAGAAATTGAGATATATTCTTCGGAGCATGACACGAGAAGCAGTAATGATAATATGGAGTTAAACGACGATAAAGAACCTGACGTGAACATGGATGTCTCGCCGCCCGAGGTCTGTGAAGTGCAAGTGCAATGCACTAACAATGACGTGGTGACTCCTAAAAAAGGGAAATTGGAATCGCTAGAAAACTCATTGTATACTGAAACTCCCAAATATCGATTAGTTGTTAAATCTAAACCGAGACCAAAGGTTGATTTTAGTGTGTTGGGATTGCTGTCGAACAGTATTAAGCACTTGGAACGCGTGAGATCCAACGGAAATAGAAGACATAAATTAGATACATCGGTTATCAAGGGCAGGGTGCTTTTTCCTCCGGAAGAGACCCATACCAACAACATGAACACATTGAATGAACACATTCTGAGAACCTGCGAGAACTCTCAATTCATGGAAAACTACGATATAGGACGAGAAATTGAGATATATTCTTCGGAGCATGACACGAGAAGCAGTAATGAAAATATGGAGTTAAACGACGATAAAGAACCTGTCGTGAAAATTGATGTCTCGCCGCCCGAGGTCTGTGAAGTGCAAGTGCAATGCACTAACAATGACGCGGTGACTTCTAAAAAAGGGAAATTGGAATCGCTAGAAAACTCATTGTATACTGACGCTCCCAAATATCGATTAGTTATTAATTCTAAACCGAGACCTAAAGTTGATTATAGTGTGTTGGGATTGCTGTCGAACAACATTAAGAACTTGGAACGCGTGAGATCCAACGGAAATAGAAGACATAAATTAGGTAGATCGGTTATCAAGGGCAGGGTGCTTTTTCCTCCGGAAGAGACCCGCACCAACAACATGAACACATTGAATGAACACATTCTGAGATCCTGCGAGAACTCTCAATTCATGGAAAACTACGATATAGGACGAGAAATTGAGATATATTCTTCGGAGCATGACACGAGAAGCAGTAATGATCATATGGAGTTAAACGACGATAAAGAACCTGACGTGAACATGGATGTATCGCCGCCCGAGGTCTGTGACGTGCAAGTGCAATGCACTAACAATGACGCGGTGACTACTAAAAAAGGGAAATTGGAATCGCTAGAAAACTCATTGTATACTGAAACTCCCAAATATCGATTAGTTGTTAATTCTAAACCGAAACCAAAAGTTGATTATAGTGTGTTGGGATTGCTGTCGAACAGTATTAAGAACTTGGAACGCGTGAGATCCAACGGAAATAGAAGACATAAATTAGATAGATCGGTTATCAAGGGCAGGGTGCTTTTTCCTCCGGAAGAGAGCCATACCAACAACATGAACACATTGAATGAACACATTCTGAGATCCTGCGAGCACTCTCAAGTCATGGCAAACTACGATATAGGACGAGAAATTGAGATATATTCTTCGGAGCATGACACGAGAAGCAGTAATGATAATATGGAGTTAAACGACGATAAAGAACCTGTCGTGAAAATTGATGTCTCGCCGCCCGAGGTCTGTGAAGTGCAAGTGCAATGCACTAAAAATGACGCGGTGACTTCTAAAAAAGGGAAATTGGAATCGCTAGAAAACTCATTGTATACTGACGCTCCCAAATATCGATTAGTTATTAATTCTAAACCGAGACCTAAAGTTGATTATAGTGTGTTGGGATTGCTGTCGAACAAACATTAAGCACTTGGAACGCGTGAGATCCAACGGAAATAGAAGACATAAATTAGATAGATCGGTTATCAAGGGCAGGGTGCTTTTTCCTCCGGAAGAGACCCACACCAACAACATGAACAACTCTTTGGGGGTGTTATGCGATTCAAGAGAAAAACGATTTATGGAGAAGGTAGAGGATATAACTTACCGGAAGTCGAATCTGGAGAATTTCGATGATATATCGTATGCCGTTAGCTTACTGTTGAACCTGGCCAGAGCGAATAATGTCCCAGAAAATGAAAGAAAGACGTCGGACAAGAGAAAGTATGTGCAAGAAAATTTGCAAGATTTCGAGAGCCTCAAGAGGTTCAAAACCGATGGCGAGTTGGAAGATGAGGAATCTAAATACGACTCGCATTCCGAAGACGATGATTATGATAAACGGTACGATGAAAGTGAGCAGGAAATGCCAGTGTCTATAATAAACGCGAATAATAATACAAGTGGAAGCTTAGATTTTTCTGCTGAAAACGATATTTGTACCGATAACGAAGATAATGATATGTTAAATGACGCTCCCCTTGCTACTAGTACTCCTTGCCATAAAGTAAACTACGAAAGAGAAGAAGACTTTGAAGAATATGAAAGAAAGATATACGAACAATTATACGGAATCAATCATACGAGTGAAATTTCTAGCAGCAAGGAATCTATTGATTTCTTGATTATTGATGATAATCTATCGGATTCTGATGCTGAAATGCACGATGAAAAGGTATGTTCGGATGATAGAATGATGGAGAACGACGATGATAGCAGACATGAGGATAGAAGTCATATCTTGGGAGAACATCTTGATTGTCACGATTATAGAAATTTGCAGGGGAAACTCGACGCAAAGAAGTTTATCGCTAGAAAAAGACACATCGATAATGAGCCAGACTGGCCGAATATGGATGCTAAGGAACTTGAGATAAGAGTCAGGATGGCTGACATTCAAAGACAATATAGAGAAAAGCTAAAGGAATTGTCTAAATTGAATCGGAAGAAAGACAAGATGAAGATTCCTGGAAGACCGCGCAAGAAGAGACATTCTTCGAAGTGAGTCAAATTCTATACTCTATTATTAAATCATTTTAAATAGTAGATATAACGTAGATATAAATTTTGCTATTTCATATATTTATGTTAGAATGCATATGCTAAAGTATTTTTTTATAGTGTATCATGTATTAAATTGAACTTTTTAAAGTAGTAAACAAGAAAAAAGAAACATAGAATTTCCATTTCTAGCTTTGGGAAAATTTTCCCACTTCATACTTTCACAAACGAAGTCTTATATGAAATTCTTTATACGAGATTAATGTAAAAAGATTTTGTTTCACATTATTAACTTCACGTAGGATCGTTCCTTTCTCGTAACGACTAAGACAATTTTTATAGTTTGGAAAAAATATAGTTTGTAAACATATATATATGCAGAATACTTTTCTTACTGCAACATTTCTTGAATAATTTAATGGAAAGCATCTTGATCAAAATTTTAATAGAAAATCATTGAATTACCGTCAAAATGATTAATAAAACATGATTAATAATGTTTACAGTTCCGATATCGGTCTCCTCACATCCCTACCGACGTTACAAGCGACGTCTTCACCCCACAAATCTGCATCGCAATCGTCGGACGGAGCTCCGCAGCCATTAGCTTCAGCTGTCCTAGCTATGTAACGTGAATTTGGTAGAACTGGGTGAACAAATGAGCCACATTAAATTACTGGATAGTATACCAAGTATTCCTATGCCCGTTGCACCAGTTGCTTCGCCAATCACAGTACAACCATCAAACGAATTGCCGCAAGAGGACGACGAGAAAAAGGCCGGCCGGGAAAATCCAACATAAAATATGAAAAAAAGAAAACAACAAGAAAAATCAGAAGCAGACTATTAAATAATCAAAAATAACAGAACTTCAATAGCTTATATTTGTAATTATAATTCATAATTTTAGAAGTTAGGACAATTCTGTTATTTTTGACAAAATTAGATACCAAATTAAAACGCAAGGAATTGTTAAAAACGAAAGAAATATGAAAAAAAATAAAAAAGAATTATTTTAATGATGAAAAATTACTTATCTGTAATGCTGAAATTAAAAATGTATATAATGTATATATAATAATAATAATATATATATGTATCATATCATGTATTATATAAATTTTAATATATATATATAAACATAATATAATATATCATATATATATATATAACATGTATATTAATCATATTGTAATGATAATTAAGATTTTTATCAATATATTTCATATATATGATTTTTTATTAATTTTATTAATTCTTAAATTTCGAATATTTCTATGACATCAGTTTATGGTATCAGTTGGGGAGCATGAGGCGGGCATGGGTTTTCGGGCCGTAGGACCACGTCCCGGGAAACCCCGATAGATCTGATGCTCTCTTACAGTCGGGTGGCAGCAGGTCGGTGCCTCTGGCGCCCGTCAATTTTGCCGATCCGATGCGGAGAGTTTCGGAGAAGTTGGTGGGCCCATGACGGTCAAGACCACTCACCTCACCTTCTTGTGGGGCTCCCCATCGCCCTGCACCGGCTTTGACCGGGGCAGGGTGCGAAAGAGTGAGTGGCACCAGGACGGACTTTGTTGACGACCGCGGCGACAACAAATTATATATTACTATGGATTGCGACCACAAAAGAAAAATGGTTTACGGTGCAGGGGAGGGATACCCCAGTACCGGCGCAGCGGTGGGTAGTCAAGTGGGCTCACCTGCGTCGTCATCTCACGACCACGGCCGTTCGGGGGTGGACCGCCAGGCCCCCGGATGTGTTTTCACGTCTGGCGAGGCGGGAAGCAGTAGTACGGAGATTCACAAGGAACCTCCGAGAAGAATGACAAGAGCATCGCGGAGAACCACGGGCGGAACGGACGGCGTCTTCCTCGCACCGGCCGCGGTAACGGGCCTCGCGCCGGTAAGGGCGCTACGAACGCGGATGAGGTCCGATGACGAGGATTCGGTCGCCTCTTTCGCGTCGCGATCATCCCTGGGATCGACTGTCTCCGGGGGGGGGGGGGGGGGGAAGAGAAGGCGCATTATGACGCTGACCCCGGAAATCTCTGTGGATTTGGCACTGGATATACGGATGAGCTCGGCGGCAGACGTGAGCGCCGACTTCACCAGGCAGATGTCAAAGATCTTGCGGGTGGCGGCGGTATCGAACCTGAAGGGAGCCAGCATTAAGGACCTAAAGGACGCGGCGACCTACGTCGCCGCCGCATGGAGGGAGCTTAACCTGCAGAGGGCTGAGGTGGTCCACAGCGATAGCTCCACGGCCGCCAGGCTCGCGGAAGCAAGGCTGACCGTGTTGGAGGAGGAAAACGCGGCCTTGCGTAAAGAGATAACGAGGCTGGCCGCTCGCACCCACGAGTGCCTACGGTGCAACGGTCGGGCTATTGAGTCCGGCCACCCTCCGCGGGAGGGTAAACAAGAAGGCGCGCGTCTGGACGCCCTAGAGAAAAAGATGAACGAACTCGGTCCCTCCATCATGAGGGCCATCGAGGAACGGTTCGGGGGCCAAAGACCGCGGAGCCCCGAACCTCGGCGCAAGGCGGACCAACCCGCTGCCCCACGCTTCACCCAAGCCACAATGCTCCCGAGGGAGCAGGAGGGTGGCGAATGGAGGGTGGTGGAAAGACGGCCGCGGAAGAAAAGGGCCGCAAGGAAGGAGGAGAAAAAAGAGGGAATGCCTGCTGCTCCTTCGTCAAGACTAACGGGCGCACGGAAGACGGGCGCCGCACTAGTGACTAAGAAAGGAACGGCGCAGGCGACGAAAACGGCTGCGCTCCCCCGCGCACCGCGTACGTCCGCGGTGACGTTGACTATCAACGAGGAGGTTAAGACATCGTACGCTGATGTTCTCGCGACGGCGCGACAGGAGGTCCCGCTTGCGGAGATCGGCGTTGTTTCATTTCTCTTCACATAAACATTTTCGGTTTACAGATGGTCCGCATATTTGTTGCACGCTCTTAACTATTACGGAGAAAGCGGGTGTCTGGCGAGATAACAAACTTTTCCCAGGAACAAGGATGCCCATATCTGGTTTTCTTTATCATTCATTAGCCAATGGGCATCGCGGATCATTACCCTCACTTTTCTATCGAAAAGTGCGGACGACGAATCCGCGTTCTGAGTTCAAAAGGGCACACCCACACCGAGCTTTCTTCCCTGATGGTACGAGCCAGGACCAAACAGTTCTTCTTCCGATCTTTTTGTAGCAAAACCTAACTGTGAAAAATAAACTTGACTTCAGACCGAATCTTGTGTTTTTCACTTTAAAAATTACGTGACACGCTCGTCGATACATTGTATGTTTTTCGTCGGGCAGATAAGGCGATCCGTCTGCGACGCTGTAGGACCGCGAGCGACGGTTAGAAATACGATCTATACTAAGCCTCGTGGCGTAACATTATATGTTATTAATTTATACAGTATTATGCGATAACCTATGACGTTATATTGTATTACGATATACCGTATTACGTTGTGTAGTATAACGTTACAAGATATTACGCTTTATCGTATACGTTATATATTATAACGTTATATGGTATTCCGTTATAACGTATTCCGTTATAACATATTACGTTATATAGTATAACGAAATAAGGTATTACGTTATAACGTAATACGTTGTATAGTATAGCGTTATATTGTATTACGATATAACGTATTACGTTATATAGTAAAACATTACAAGGTATTACGCTTTATTGTGTTACTTTATATAGTATTACGCGGTAACGTGTTACGTTTTATACTATTCGGCGATAACGTATAATGTTATAAGGTATTACGTTATAACTTATTATGTTATTTAGTATAACGTTATATGGTATTATGTTATATCGTATTACGTTATATAGTATACCGTTGTATGGTAATACGTATATAACGTGTTACGTTAAACAGAGAAGGAAGGCGACCCCGTCAAAGTGGTTCGCCGAAGAGAACCGATACGACGTTGCGAGACCGTGGCACCACCATTATCGCCGTCATAGAAGAGCGCCGCGAAGGAGCAGTCAGAATGAGGAGGGCCACCGCTCAGACTCGCACGTCGGCCCAGGGAATGCGGCACTAGTTTTGGAGTGGTAGATGAGTTGGGGGGGGGGTGGTTGGCAAATGGAAAATTTCGGGGGTAACAACCTCCGGCCGTGTGTCCGATTCTTAAACACTTGGGTCACATCGGTTTCACGCGATCGTCTAATGGTCGGCTAGATGACGGAGCAAAAGTTTGCAGTCGTGGGTCGGTAATATTTTGCTTGAGGGCTGGTATGGTGTTGTGATATTGGTTCCTTGGGCGGTTGGCCACAAGATTAACTTCCCGTAGCCATTGTTCTCTATCAGTGGATCCTGGCAAGGATCGCCAATTTTGTCACGTCGGAGACACAAAAGATCGCGAAATTATCGGATCGCCGGTGATCTCCTCGCGTCGCGGCACAAACGAAATGATTCTTTCACCAATAGGGCGAAGAAAGTAGAACTTAGTATGCGAAAATGAGATTTATTGCAGAAATCCAACAGAGTGACGGTTACAACAGCGTGGTTCGGAATAGCTAGCTGGAACAGATAGCTTCGAGATGCTACGACAGACTGTTTTAGCGCTGGTTTGGGAAGGTCCCTCTACCGAGGATCTAGTCCCTTTGGAGGGGGTCTCTTTAGTCTATTGTTTCAACAGATGTGGCATGCAGGGTGTTCGGTCTATCTGGTTACTGAGCGGATGGTTTCCTTGAGTGTGTGACACTAGCAATGTTATCTTGAGACTAAGAGAACGCCGGAGTCAACGTCGCACATGTACCGCTTACGATCTGTCATCGACGCGTTCTTTTGTCTATGCGCTATCGATGGCCTCAGCGCTTGAGAAAACCGAAGACCAGATGTAGAGTTTTCTTAGAAGTGGCGATCACTCTAACATGATCAATGTTTAATTCTAAAAAAATAAAAAAATTTTCAGTGAAACTCAAGGTCTATCTAACAGAATGTACAGCAAGTTGTCCGATCAAAATATTCGTCGTTGCCTTCTATTCACACTTTCAACCATGTTTCAGGCAAGTGATGAATTCCGTCACGCAAGAATCCAATCATCAAGTCATTTTTCTATCTCATTCGCTAATTGGAACTAGATATATTGGATATGATATGTTCTATCGAACCGAACGGGTAATAGTCCGATTTATAAAGACGTTATAATTAAAATTAAACACATAATGTGTTTTGTCACGTAGCGATCTCACATAACATTTATCTTTGTCAGTGCCTTGATTATTGGGCATTGATTAAAGACTTGTGTCTTTTAGAGTTATAGAAAACAACGACGAATGGTTTGAAAATTTGTTTTTTAAAATGAACTTTGAGCCTAATACATAATTACTTTCATATGACCATTTACCATAACGAATAAATTCTAGTAAATTTAAAATAGTGTTTGCAAAATCATTTTTTCCCGCTTTTCAATTTATGGTGTTGATCAAATAATTTATATTTTTACTTAATTCTATTTTGTACATTTTGTACATTTTTAGTTTGCCTTTGTGTTCTCTTGTGTTTTTACGTTTATTTTGAAAGATCGTTGTGTCTGGATTAGATACTGATTGCTGTCATATTCTTTAATTGAATGCGATGTTCGCGATGGATTTATCACATGGCGAGGCTTTTGGAAATTCAATTAAACTTCTAGTTTCCAAATCCGAATGTGTAGTATTAATTGTTTCAAATATCTTTTCTTGTCTTATTGCTTTTATTAGTGAGCAGCATGATATTGGATTTAGCTGGTACTTTGATTCATCATTCAGTTGGAGTTTTAAATTAATATAGGTAATATAGGTGTTACGACCGTTCGCGGAGAGACGCGGTCGCGAGGAAAACGCGTCAGCGAGAGGCGTAAATTCTCGCTACGATTCGGCTAATGGACGCCGCGAAATAGTCGTTCCCCGTGTTTCGGTTAGGATAACAGGGGTGGTTAATTGAAATTAACATTGTGTTAACAGGTTAATATGATAGATATATTCAACAATGGTTTATACAATATTATGAGCGTCACAAGTATTTGACGATGAGTACAGCTTATGCGTTACAGAAAATGTGACCCGATTTGACGATATCTCTCGATGAGATAGTTGGACTTTGCAAACGAATTGATTTGAAGGTAGAACCGTGGTAGACTTATGGACTGTTCGGAAGACGAAAATGAACTCCTCGGTTACAGATTTCGAATGAGACTGATCGGTTAGAGTGTTCGATTGAGACTCCTCCTTAGACCGATTCTTTGTCTTTCGGGGAGACGACCCCCCATATGCTCGGATCACGCCATCGCACGCGCCGATGATCACGTAGGCCGACTTCTTCGTTAGAAAATAACGGTCCGAGATCGACGGTTCCAGAACTCGTTATTTGGTGACAAATATGCGCTCATCGATACAATGTATATTTTTCGTCGGGCAAATAAGAGGATGTATCTGCGACGCTGGAGGACCGCGAGCGACGGTTGGAAATACGATCTCTGCAGAGCCTCGTGGCGTAACATACTCCCCCCGTTGAGAGGGTACCGATCAAGGAATGTGGGAATGTCGTGAGGTGGATCTCTCGTCAGACTTCGTTGCTGTTAGGTGTTTCGGAGTCATCTGTCGTCGATCTGCTCGGTAGTGGTACCATCCGCTTGACGCTCCGATCCAGTGTGCTTGTTGCTGTTCGTACGGTAGCCGTCCGTATGATGCCGTCTGCGCCGGGTTGGACCTTGATGATTCTGCCCAATGGTCATCGCATTGGGAGAACGTTGTCTTCTATGAGGAGGACGATGATGTCTTCTAGTATGCCGGAACTGCCCTTGCTCCCTTTGGTTCGTATGTTCAGCTCGTGTGGATATTCTTCATGCTAGCTGGAGAAGGTTGGTTGGAGTATCCCTGAAAACTCGATCTCCCAAACCTGTTAGTCTTCGTTGAGGAAGTGTCTCGGAGTAAGGATAAGGAGATCGTTTCGATCTGGATATATCGGAGTTGTCGGTGTGGAGCTGAGGAGTGATTTGATCAGGATGGCAAGTGTATTTCGAATTTGAACAGTATGAAGTTTGTTACCGACGACACGTCTGAGATGTCGTTTGAAGAGTTACTGTTAGCTTCCACAGTCCATTGAAGTGAGGGGAGTTGAGAGTTGTGAAGTGCCATTCGATCCATCGGTCGGCTAGAAAGACTGACCTGTCGATGAGCGATGAATCTTCCCAGAGCCGCAACGAAAACCTCGCTTATGAGATCGTTGACCAGCCCGATGTGGATTGCCTTAACTGCAAGACGCATAACTTGGATACGAATATCTGTATTCTGCGGTGGTTGCGATCCTTTCGCTCTTTGACGTAAACAGATTTGCAATAGGTGATTCCGAGGTTGATGGATGGGCGAGATTCCATTAGTGGAGTACGGATTGCACCTGAAAATTACTGAGTTATAGTAATTTGACAAGTTTGTTGTCCATGTCCTGTTCGGGCACTCCTTGTAGGCTCGATCGCTGTGGTCCTCGTCGTTGTTTAGGAATGTGCGGTTGTATTTTCCGGCCCCGGAAGTGTCGTTATATGCCGTGATCCTGTAGGTATCGTGAAGCACCTCTGCCCAGGAAGTGTCATGGAACTCCTCTGCCCAGGACGTGTCTTGGAACACCTCTGCCCATGAGGTGTTGCTGAACGGAATTCCTGTGTTGCCTGATGCTGAGTCGTCCAACACGATGCGGAGTTTTGTAGTTGATTGGGAGGTTGGGCTCCCCCCGATGATCCGCCCGAATCGCGCTCTCTTAGTGATGATCCTTGGCGGAGAATGAGCGTTGGGCGTCGTGACGCTGGACGTCGTAACTGTGACTAGCCTTGGTATCGGAGAATATGTTGGCGTTATTGGAGCCAGGGGTGACTCCAGTGAGATCTTCGTGGTTTTTTCCCGAGACTTGTCCGATGCAGCAATCTGTGGGCTCAGTGGATAAGTATTGAAAACTGATGGTGTCGTTTGACAACTAATAATCTCATTTGAGGAATTCGTTACGGTGGTGACAACGTGATGATTATTCCGCTTCGGATAATTCGCAGATGTGGCCCCTTTTGGAAATGGCGAGGGTGGCATCTTCGTTTTATGTTCAGGAAAAGGATTCTCCGATATGATACTCCTGCTCTCAGATGATACAGGTAACGTGCTGTAAGACAGACTGAACATTGAGATGCTGATTGAAGAGGAAATGTTCCTAGAGAATCCTATCGTGGATTTCGAAACCCCTGCTGTTGGCCCTGATTCGAAATTGACTCTGTTGTCCTGAACGGGATTCAGTTTTTTCCGGTCTAGAGGATCGCGAGAGGTTGTCTTCAAGTCGCGTGTTGGCGAAGAGTTGCGAGTGTCAGAGGTTGTCTGATTCAAGGCGCTTGCTGGCGTTGAATCAGATGGTTCAGATAATGATAATGCGAAATTGTTTGTCGTCGAATCGTATGTAAGCGATGAGCAGCGAACGTTCGAAGTTGTCTGATTCACGGCGTTTGGTAGCGTTAAATCAGATTTTTCAGATAATGAGGACGCGAACTTGGTCGTCGTCGAGTCGCGTGTATGCAATGAGCAGTGAACGTTCGAAGTTGTCTGATTCACGGCGTTTGGTAGCGTTGAATCAGATCGTTCAGATAATGATGACGCGAGCTTGTTTGTCGTTAGGTCGCGTATTGGCGATGAGTTGCGAACGTGAGAGATTGTCTGATTCACGGCGATCGGTAACGTTGAATCAGATTGTTCAGGCAGAGACGTTGCTACCGTAATTGTCGTCCGGTCGCGTATTGACGATGAGCGGCGGACGTTAGAAGTTGTCTGATTTAGTCATTGTCTCCCTTGTCGTTGAGGATTCGGCGTTGAATTTGATTCGGTTTCCCTTGTTCGTATCGAGCGGGACTCGCGTTTGGGAGAAGTTCTGGGAGATGATCGGCGAGATATTGGAGGAGATTCTCGGCGTGACGACGGAGGAGACGATCGGCGAGATGATCGGGGAAATGATTCGGATCGTCTCGAGTGACGCGACGAACGCGGTGTCGGAGAACTAGGTGGTGATCGTCTGCCTGATGATCGGTCGCTCGACGAATGACTGCTCGATGATCGGCTGCTAGATGATCGTGATTTCTCAGAACTCTGATCTCGATGAAGATAAGTATGATGTCGTAATCTACATATGCGACATGAACCGGCGGAACATTGAGCCACGGAATGACCTTTACTCAAGCAATTGGTACAGAGCGATGCTCTTTTGGCGGTTTCAATGCGATTTTTGATTGATTTTGCCTTGAAGACATTGCAATTCCAAATTTCGTGTGATCCTTGGCAAGTAGGACACACCAACGTTCTCTGTGTAGTGATGAATGTGTGAGTTCGCGGCGCGGTTTGTCGTTGCCGATCATGTGAATCGGATGCCCTCTTTTTTGCGATTTTGGTGTAGCTTATTCTATCCCCGTTTGTTCGTGTTTTCAGAAATTCTAGTAAGTGTGTGTATGACGGCATCCCTTTGTCAGGCAATGTGCGTTGCCATTTATGAATGATGGCTGATGGTAGTTTCCAGGTGAATAATCTGAGCAGAACTACGTTTGAGGTAATTGGTTCACCTAGTCTTTCTAAGGCTTGAAGATTAATCTTAACTGTTTCGATAAAGTCATCTATTGCTTCGGGTGTCTCTACGGTTATTTCCGGATAATCAAGTATCAGATCCCAATGGCGCATGCAAACCTGACGGTGGCAGTCAAATTTATTTTTAAGAGTATCGAGAGCAATCGGATAATTTAGTTCTGTAGTGTCCAACGATTGGATAGTCCGCGCGGCCTTTCCAGTCAACGATGTTCGAAGGTACTGGAATTTTTGGACGGGTGTCAATTGTTCGCTTGGATCAATTGTGGACAAGAATGAATCATAAAAAGAATGCCAATTTTCCATAGTCCCGTCGAACGTGGGTAGGTGCATTTCTGGTAGTTTAATCGCAGCCGCCTCGGCGATATTGGATGAGTCGCGAATTGGCGGTGTCGACGTTGATGCGGGTGTATTGGTCATGAGCTTGGATATTCGTACTATCAGATTGAAATATGTTGATTCAAGTTCGGGATCGCGTGGGTTTGCCTCCTCGCCTAAATCTTGTAGTTGGTCTTGAAATAGTCGATATTGTTTCCACGCGTCTTCGACCCATGCCTGGTGGACAGGTAAACTGGACTTGTCCTTTTGATCGCATTGTTCGTATTCGTCGAGTCGTTTGGATGCGGTAGTAAATCGACCAATTTGGTAACCTCGTCTCCGGCGCAAGTTGGCAATATGGTCGGTGGTTTCCATTTTTATAGCGGTTTGTAAAGACAATGCAATGAACGAGCTTACCTTCTGGCTGTGAATTTACTGTTGCTCGTCACCGTGTGTTGTTGGCGTGAGGTTCTGTGATTGCGTTCTTCAATCACCGGGTTTTTCCTCCTCAGGATTGACGGCCCTGGCGGTACTGACTTCGCTGGGGTGGTAACGCTTCCGCTGCTGGTTATGTTGGATTCACGTGGCACTGTCTGGTAGTGGGTGTCACTGGTGTGCACTTTTCACTTACCACTGAATCCGGCTCGAAGGACCAATTGTTACGACCGTTCGCGGAGAGACGCGGTCGCGAGGAAAACGCGTCAGCGAGAGGCGTAAATTCTCGCTACGATTCGGCTAATCGACGCCGCGAAATAGTCGTTCCCCGTGTTTCGGTTAGGATAACAGGGGTGGTTAATTGAAATTAACACTGTGTTAACAGGTTAATATGATAGATATATTCAACAATGGTTTATACAATATTATGAGCGTCACAAGTATTTGACGATGAGTACAACTTATGCGTTACAGAAAATGTGACCCGATTTGACGATATCTCTCGATGAGATAGTTGGACTTTGCAAACGAATTGATTTGAAGGTAGAACCGTGGTAGACTTATTGACTGTTCGGAAGACGAAAATGAACTCCTCGGTTACAGATTTCGAATGAGACTGATCGGTTAGAGTGTTCGATTGAGACTCCTCCTTAGACCGATTCTTTGTCTTTCGGGGAGACGACCCCCCATATGCTCGGATCACGCCATCGCACGCGCCGATGATCACGTAGGCCGACTTCTTCGTTAGAAAATAACGGTCCGAGATCGACGGTTCCAGAACTCGTTATTTGGTGACAAATATGCGCTAATCGATACAATGTATATTTTTCGTCGGGCAGATAAGAGGATGTATCTGCGACGCTGGAGGACCGCGAGCGACGGTTGGAAATACGATCTCTGCAGAGCCTCGTGGCGTAACATACTCCCCCCGTTGAGAGGGTACCGATCAAGGAATGTGGGAATGTCGTGAGGTGGATCTCTCGTCAGACTTCGTTGCTGTTAGGTGTTTCGGAGTCATCTGTCGTCGATCTGCTCGGTAGTGGTACCATCCGCTTGACGCTCCGATCCAGTGTGCTTGTTGCTGTTCGTACGGTAGCCGTCCGTATGATGCCGTCTGCGCCGGGTTGGACCTTGATGATTCTGCCCAATGGTCATCGCATTGGGAGAACGTTGTCTTCTATGAGGAGGACGATGATGTCTTCTAGTATGCCGGAACTGCCCTTGCTCCCTTTGGTTCGTATGTTCAGCTCGTGTGGATATTCTTCATGCTAGCTGGAGAAGGTTGGTTGGAGTATCCCTGAAAACTCGATCTCCCAAACCTGTTAGTCTTCGTTGAGGAAGTGTCTCGGAGTAAGGATAAGGAGATCGTTTCGATCTGGATATATCGGAGTTGTCGGTGTGGAGCTGAGGAGTGATTTGATCAGGATGGCAAGTGTATTTCGAATTTGAACAGTATGAAGTTTGTTACCGACGACACGTCTGAGATGTCGTTTGAAGAGTTACTGTTAGCTTCCACAGTCCATTGAAGTGAGGGGAGTTGAGAGTTGTGAAGTGCCATTCGATCCATCGGTCGGCTAGAAAGACTGACCTGTCGATGAGCGATGAATCTTCCCAGAGCCGCAACGAAAACCTCGCTTATGAGATCGTTGACCAGCCCGATGTGGATTGCCTTAACTGCAAGACGCATAACTTGGATACGAATATCTGTATTCTGCGGTGGTTGCGATCCTTTCGCTCTTTGACGTAAACAGATTTGCAATAGGTGATTCCGAGGTTGATGGATGGGCGAGATTCCATTAGTGGAGTACGGATTGCACCTGAAAATTACTGAGTTATAGTAATTTGACAAGTTTGTTGTCCATGTCCTGTTCGGGCACTCCTTGTAGGCTCGATCGCTGTGGTCCTCGTCGTTGTTTAGGAATTTGCGGTTGTATTTTCCGGCCCCGGAAGTGTCGTTATATGCCTTGATCCTGTAGGTATCGTGAAGCACCTCTGCCCAGGAAGTGTCATGGAACTCCTCTGCCCAGGACGTGTCTTGGAACACCTCTGCCCATGAGGTGTTGCTGAACGGAATTCCTGTGTTGCCTGATGTTGAGTCGTCCAACACGATGCGGAGTTTTGTAGTTGATTGGGAGGTTGGGCTCCCCCCGATGATCCGCCCGAATCGCGCTCTCTTAGTGATGATCCTTGGCGGAGAATGAGCGTTGGGCGTCGTGACGCTGGACGTCGTAACTGTGACTAGCCTTGGTATCGGAGAATATGTTGGCGTTATTGGAGCCAGGGGTGACTCCAGTGAGATCTTCGTGGTTTTTTCCCGAGACTTGTCCGATGCAGCAATCTGTGGGCTCAGTGGATAAGTATTGAAAACTGATGGTGTCGTTTGACAACTAATAATCTCATTTGAGGAATTCGTTACGGTGGTGACAACGTGATGATTATTCCGCTTCGGATAATTCGCAGATGTGGCCCCTTTTGGAAATGGCGAGGGTGGCATCTTCGTTTTATGTTCAGGAAAAGGATTCTCCGATATGATACTCCTGCTCTCAGATGATACAGGTAACGTGCTGTAAGACAGACTGAACATTGAGATGCTGATTGAAGAGGAAATGTTCCTAGAGAATCCTATCGTGGATTTCGAAACCCCTGCTGTTGGCCCTGATTCGAAATTGACTCTGTTGTCCTGAACGGGATTCAGTTTTTTCCGGTCTAGAGGATCGCGAGAGGTTGTCTTCAAGTCGCGTGTTGGCGAAGAGTTGCGAGTGTCAGAGGTTGTCTGATTCAAGGCGCTTGCTGGCGTTGAATCAGATGGTTCAGATAATGATAATGCGAAATTGTTTGTCGTCGAATCGTATGTAAGCGATGAGCAGCGAACGTTCGAAGTTGTCTGATTCACGGCGTTTGGTAGCGTTAAATCAGATTTTTCAGATAATGAGGACGCGAACTTGGTCGTCGTCGAGTCGCGTGTATGCAATGAGCAGTGAACGTTCGAAGTTGTCTGATTCACGGCGTTTGGTAGCGTTGAATCAGATCGTTCAGATAATGATGACGCGAGCTTGTTTGTCGTTAGGTCGCGTATTGGCGATGAGTTGCGAACGTGAGAGATTGTCTGATTCACGGCGATCGGTAACGTTGAATCAGATTGTTCAGGCAGAGACGTTGCTACCGTAATTGTCGTCCGGTCGCGTATTGACGATGAGCGGCGGACGTTAGAAGTTGTCTGATTTAGTCATTGTCTCCCTTGTCGTTGAGGATTCGGCGTTGAATTTGATTCGGTTTCCCTTGTTCGTATCGAGCGGGACTCGCGTTTGGGAGAAGTTCTGGGAGATGATCGGCGAGATATTGGAGGAGATTCTCGGCGTGACGACGGAGGAGACGATCGGCGAGATGATCGGGGAAATGATTCGGATCGTCTCGAGTGACGCGACGAACGCGGTGTCGGAGAACTAGGTGGTGATCGTCTGCCTGATGATCGGTCGCTCGACGAATGACTGCTCGATGATCGGCTGCTAGATGATCGTGATTTCTCAGAACTCTGATCTCGATGAAGATAAGTATGATGTCGTAATCTACATATGCGACATGAACCGGCGGAACATTGAGCCACGGAATGACCTTTACTCAAGCAATTGGTACAGAGCGATGCTCTTTTGGCGGTTTCAATGCGATTTTTGATTGATTTTGCCTTGAAGACATTGCAATTCCAAATTTCGTGTGATCCTTGGCAAGTAGGACACACCAACGTTCTCTGTGTAGTGATGAATGTGTGAGTTCGCGGCGCGGTTTGTCGTTGCCGATCATGTGAATCGGATGCCCTCTTTTTTGCGATTTTGGTGTAGCTTATTCTATCCCCGTTTGTTCGTGTTTTCAGAAATTCTAGTAAGTGTGTGTATGACGGCATCCCTTTGTCAGGCAATGTGCGTTGCCATTTATGAATGATGGCTGATGGTAGTTTCCAGGTGAATAATCTGAGCAGAACTACGTTTGAGGTAATTGGTTCACCTAGTCTTTCTAAGGCTTGAAGATTAATCTTAACTGTTTCGATAAAGTCATCTATTGCTTCGGGTGTCTCTACGGTTATTTCCGGATAATCAAGTATCAGATCCCAATGGCGCATGCAAACCTGACGGTGGCAGTCAAATTTATTTTTAAGAGTATCGAGAGCAATCGGATAATTTAGTTCTGTAGTGTCCAACGATTGGATAGTCCGCGCGGCCTTTCCAGTCAACGATGTTCGAAGGTACTGGAATTTTTGGACGGGTGTCAATTGTTCGCTTGGATCAATTGTGGACAAGAATGAATCATAAAAAGAATGCCAATTTTCCATAGTCCCGTCGAACGTGGGTAGGTGCATTTCTGGTAGTTTAATCGCAGCCGCCTCGGCGATATTGGATGAGTCGCGAATTGGCGGTGTCGACGTTGATGCGGGTGTATTGGTCATGAGCTTGGATATTCGTACTATCAGATTGAAATATGTTGATTCAAGTTCGGGATCGCGTGGGTTTGCCTCCTCGCCTAAATCTTGTAGTTGGTCTTGAAATAGTCGATATTGTTTCCACGCGTCTTCGACCCATGCCTGGTAGACAGGTAAACTGGACTTGTCCTTTTGATCGCATTGTTCGTATTCGTCGAGTCGTTTGGATGCGGTAGTAAATCGACCAATTTGGTAACCTCGTCTCCGGCGCAAGTTGGCAATATGGTCGGTGGTTTCCATTTTTATAGCGGTTTGTAAAGACAATGCAATGAACGAGCTTACCTTCTGGCTGTGAATTTACTGTTGCTCGTCACCGTGTGTTGTTGGCGTGAGGTTCTGTGATTGCGTTCTTCAATCACCGGGTTTTTCCTCCTCAGGATTGACGGCCCTGGCGGTACTGACTTCGCTGGGGTGGTAACGCTTCCGCTGCTGGTTATGTTGGATTCACGTGGCACTGTCTGGTAGTGGGTGTCACTGGTGTGCACTTTTCACTTACCACTGAATCCGGCTCGAAGGACCAATTGTTACGACCGTTCGCGGAGAGACGCGGTCGCGAGGAAAACGCGTCAGCGAGAGGCGTAAATTCTCGCTACGATTCGGCTAATCGACGCCGCGAAATAGTCGTTCCCCGTGTTTCGGTTAGGATAACAGGGGTGGTTAATTGAAATTAACACTGTGTTAACAGGTTAATATGATAGATATATTCAACAATGGTTTATACAATATTATGAGCGTCACAAGTATTTGACGATGAGTACAGCTTATGCGTTACAGAAAATGTGACCCGATTTGACGATATCTCTCGATGAGATAGTTGGACTTTGCAAACGAATTGATTTGAAGGTAGAACCGTGGTAGACTTATTGACTGTTCGGAAGACGAAAATGAACTCCTCGGTTACAGATTTCGAATGAGACTGATCGGTTAGAGTGTTCGATTGAGACTCCTCCTTAGACCGATTCTTTGTCTTTCGGGGAGACGACCCCCCATATGCTCGGATCACGCCATCGCACGCGCCGATGATCACGTAGGCCGACTTCTTCGTTAGAAAATAACGGTCCGAGATCGACGGTTCCAGAACTCGTTATTTGGTGACAAATATGCGCTCATCGATACAATGTATATTTTTCGTCGGGCAAATAAGAGGATGTATCTGCGACGCTGGAGGACCGCGAGCGACGGTTGGAAATACGATCTCTGCAGAGCCTCGTGGCGTAACATACTCCCCCCGTTGAGAGGGTACCGATCAAGGAATGTGGGAATGTCGTGAGGTGGATCTCTCGTCAGACTTCGTTGCTGTTAGGTGTTTCGGAGTCATCTGTCGTCGATCTGCTCGGTAGTGGTACCATCCGCTTGACGCTCCGATCCAGTGTGCTTGTTGCTGTTCGTACGGTAGCCGTCCGTATGATGCCGTCTGCGCCGGGTTGGACCTTGATGATTCTGCCCAATGGTCATCGCATTGGGAGAACGTTGTCTTCTATGAGGAGGACGATGATGTCTTCTAGTATGCCGGAACTGCCCTTGCTCCCTTTGGTTCGTATGTTCAGCTCGTGTGGATATTCTTCATGCTAGCTGGAGAAGGTTGGTTGGAGTATCCCTGAAAACTCGATCTCCCAAACCTGTTAGTCTTCGTTGAGGAAGTGTCTCGGAGTAAGGATAAGGAGATCGTTTCGATCTGGATATATCGGAGTTGTCGGTGTGGAGCTGAGGAGTGATTTGATCAGGATGGCAAGTGTATTTCGAATTTGAACAGTATGAAGTTTGTTACCGACGACACGTCTGAGATGTCGTTTGAAGAGTTACTGTTAGCTTCCACAGTCCATTGAAGTGAGGGGAGTTGAGAGTTGTGAAGTGCCATTCGATCCATCGGTCGGCTAGAAAGACTGACCTGTCGATGAGCGATGAATCTTCCCAGAGCCGCAACGAAAACCTCGCTTATGAGATCGTTGACCAGCCCGATGTGGATTGCCTTAACTGCAAGACGCATAACTTGGATACGAATATCTGTATTCTGCGGTGGTTGCGATCCTTTCGCTCTTTGACGTAAACAGATTTGCAATAGGTGATTCCGAGGTTGATGGATGGGCGAGATTCCATTAGTGGAGTACGGATTGCACCTGAAAATTACTGAGTTATAGTAATTTGACAAGTTTGTTGTCCATGTCCTGTTCGGGCACTCCTTGTAGGCTCGATCGCTGTGGTCCTCGTCGTTGTTTAGGAATTTGCGGTTGTATTTTCCGGCCCCGGAAGTGTCGTTATATGCCTTGATCCTGTAGGTATCGTGAAGCACCTCTGCTCAGGAAGTGTCATGGAACTCCTCTGCCCAGGACGTGTCTTGGAACACCTCTGCCCATGAGGTGTTGCTGAACGGAATTCCTGTGTTGCCTGATGCTGAGTCGTCCAACACGATGCGGAGTTTTGTAGTTGATTGGGAGGTTGGGCTCCCCCCGATGATCCGCCCGAATCGCGCTCTCTTAGTGATGATCCTTGGCGGAGAATGAGCGTTGGGCGTCGTGACGCTGGACGTCGTAACTGTGACTAGCCTTGGTATCGGAGAATATGTTGGCGTTATTGGAGCCAGGGGTGACTCCAGTGAGATCTTCGTGGTTTTTTCCCGAGACTTGTCCGATGCAGCAATCTGTGGGCTCAGTGGATAAGTATTGAAAACTGATGGTGTCGTTTGACAACTAATAATCTCATTTGAGGAATTCGTTACGGTGGTGACAACGTGATGATTATTCCGCTTCGGATAATTCGCAGATGTGGCCCCTTTTGGAAATGGCGAGGGTGGCATCTTCGTTTTATGTTCAGGAAAAGGATTCTCCGATATGATACTCCTGCTCTCAGATGATACAGGTAACGTGCTGTAAGACAGACTGAACATTGAGATGCTGATTGAAGAGGAAATGTTCCTAGAGAATCCTATCGTGGATTTCGAAACCCCTGCTGTTGGCCCTGATTCGAAATTGACTCTGTTGTCCTGAACGGGATTCAGTTTTTTCCGGTCTAGAGGATCGCGAGAGGTTGTCTTCAAGTCGCGTGTTGGCGAAGAGTTGCGAGTGTCAGAGGTTGTCTGATTCAAGGCGCTTGCTGGCGTTGAATCAGATGGTTCAGATAATGATAATGCGAAATTGTTTGTCGTCGAATCGTATGTAAGCGATGAGCAGCGAACGTTCGAAGTTGTCTGATTCACGGCGTTTGGTAGCGTTAAATCAGATTTTTCAGATAATGAGGACGCGAACTTGGTCGTCGTCGAGTCGCGTGTATGCAATGAGCAGTGAACGTTCGAAGTTGTCTGATTCACGGCGTTTGGTAGCGTTGAATCAGATCGTTCAGATAATGATGACGCGAGCTTGTTTGTCGTTAGGTCGCGTATTGGCGATGAGTTGCGAACGTGAGAGATTGTCTGATTCACGGCGATCGGTAACGTTGAATCAGATTGTTCAGGCAGAGACGTTGCTACCGTAATTGTCGTCCGGTCGCGTATTGACGATGAGCGGCGGACGTTAGAAGTTGTCTGATTTAGTCATTGTCTCCCTTGTCGTTGAGGATTCGGCGTTGAATTTGATTCGGTTTCCCTTGTTCGTATCGAGCGGGACTCGCGTTTGGGAGAAGTTCTGGGAGATGATCGGCGAGATATTGGAGGAGATTCTCGGCGTGACGACGGAGGAGACGATCGGCGAGATGATCGGGGAAATGATTCGGATCGTCTCGAGTGACGCGACGAACGCGGTGTCGGAGAACTAGGTGGTGATCGTCTGCCTGATGATCGGTCGCTCGACGAATGACTGCTCGATGATCGGCTGCTAGATGATCGTGATTTCTCAGAACTCTGATCTCGATGAAGATAAGTATGATGTCGTAATCTACATATGCGACATGAACCGGCGGAACATTGAGCCACGGAATGACCTTTACTCAAGCAATTGGTACAGAGCGATGCTCTTTTGGCGGTTTCAATGCGATTTTTGATTGATTTTGCCTTGAAGACATTGCAATTCCAAATTTCGTGTGATCCTTGGCAAGTAGGACACACCAACGTTCTCTGTGTAGTGATGAATGTGTGAGTTCGCGGCGCGGTTTGTCGTTGCCGATCATGTGAATCGGATGCCCTCTTTTTTGCGATTTTGGTGTAGCTTATTCTATCCCCGTTTGTTCGTGTTTTCAGAAATTCTAGTAAGTGTGTGTATGACGGCATCCCTTTGTCAGGCAATGTGCGTTGCCATTTATGAATGATGGCTGATGGTAGTTTCCAGGTGAATAATCTGAGCAGAACTACGTTTGAGGTAATTGGTTCACCTAGTCTTTCTAAGGCTTGAAGATTAATCTTAACTGTTTCGATAAAGTCATCTATTGCTTCGGGTGTCTCTACGGTTATTTCCGGATAATCAAGTATCAGATCCCAATGGCGCATGCAAACCTGACGGTGGCAGTCAAATTTATTTTTAAGAGTATCGAGAGCAATCGGATAATTTAGTTCTGTAGTGTCCAACGATTGGATAGTCCGCGCGGCCTTTCCAGTCAACGATGTTCGAAGGTACTGGAATTTTTGGACGGGTGTCAATTGTTCGCTTGGATCAATTGTGGACAAGAATGAATCATAAAAAGAATGCCAATTTTCCATAGTCCCGTCGAACGTGGGTAGGTGCATTTCTGGTAGTTTAATCGCAGCCGCCTCGGCGATATTGGATGAGTCGCGAATTGGCGGTGTCGACGTTGATGCGGGTGTATTGGTCATGAGCTTGGATATTCGTACTATCAGATTGAAATATGTTGATTCAAGTTCGGGATCGCGTGGGTTTGCCTCCTCGCCTAAATCTTGTAGTTGGTCTTGAAATAGTCGATATTGTTTCCACGCGTCTTCGACCCATGCCTGGTGGACAGGTAAACTGGACTTGTCCTTTTGATCGCATTGTTCGTATTCGTCGAGTCGTTTGGATGCGGTAGTAAATCGACCAATTTGGTAACCTCGTCTCCGGCGCAAGTTGGCAATATGGTCGGTGGTTTCCATTTTTATAGCGGTTTGTAAAGACAATGCAATGAACGAGCTTACCTTCTGGCTGTGAATTTACTGTTGCTCGTCACCGTGTGTTGTTGGCGTGAGGTTCTGTGATTGCGTTCTTCAATCACCGGGTTTTTCCTCCTCAGGATTGACGGCCCTGGCGGTACTGACTTCGCTGGGGTGGTAACGCTTCCGCTGCTGGTTATGTTGGATTCACGTGGCACTGTCTGGTAGTGGGTGTCACTGGTGTGCACTTTTCACTTACCACTGAATCCGGCTCGAAGGACCAATTGTTACGACCGTTCGCGGAGAGACGCGGTCGCGAGGAAAACGCGTCAGCGAGAGGCGTAAATTCTCGCTACGATTCGGCTAATCGACGCCGCGAAATAGTCGTTCCCCGTGTTTCGGTTAGGATAACAGGGGTGGTTAATTGAAATTAACACTGTGTTAACAGGTTAATATGATAGATATATTCAACAATGGTTTATACAATATTATGAGCGTCACAAGTATTTGACGATGAGTACAACTTATGCGTTACAGAAAATGTGACCCGATTTGACGATATCTCTCGATGAGATAGTTGGACTTTGCAAACGAATTGATTTGAAGGTAGAACCGTGGTAGACTTATTGACTGTTCGGAAGACGAAAATGAACTCCTCGGTTACAGATTTCGAATGAGACTGATCGGTTAGAGTGTTCGATTGAGACTCCTCCTTAGACCGATTCTTTGTCTTTCGGGGAGACGACCCCCCATATGCTCGGATCACGCCATCGCACGCGCCGATGATCACGTAGGCCGACTTCTTCGTTAGAAAATAACGGTCCGAGATCGACGGTTCCAGAACTCGTTATTTGGTGACAAATATGCGCTAATCGATACAATGTATATTTTTCGTCGGGCAGATAAGAGGATGTATCTGCGACGCTGGAGGACCGCGAGCGACGGTTGGAAATACGATCTCTGCAGAGCCTCGTGGCGTAACAATAGGTCTTAAATTCATACGTTTAATTTGAATTAGAAGATCGACTTACGATTTTGAACTAGAGAATATACGATTCTTTATTGATCAGATTTTTCTAATATATGTCGTATGCGTTCTAAAAAACGCTATGTTGTTAACCTTTTCAAACATTGATCTCTCAATAAATTTTTAATCTTCTAATTCGAAATTCATTAAAAAAAAATATTCATCGATGTTTACTTACTAATTCACATATCTATAAAATTATTTTTCAAAATTGCTTTTTAAATTATATTCTATATCATCAATAATATATATCACTTTGCAAACGAATCGATTAATACCAAATATCTTTTCTTGGAATTAAATACGAAATAGAAATCGACGTTTCGACGCAGTTTCGTTGAAACATATACATTTTCGAACAGCGTGGAGCGCGATTTCGGGTGGAATTTCGCTGCTGTTCGGAAGCCTGGCCGACCTCCCTCGGTGACCGAGTGACAGAGACGCGAAAAATCCTTCGGGCGCGTTTCGTGTCTGGTAAAAAATGGTTTTTAATTTGGCCCGACAGCGAAGTATCGGGAAGTCCTTGCCGAGGATTTGAGGAAAGATTTGAAATTTGCGGGCAATATGGAATACGAGAATGGAAACGCTGTTGTAGAGATTTTATCGTAGACGCTACAAAAACGTATGGATTTCCCATTCGAACGAAGAGTGCGAGTTGTACGAATCTTTTTTCCCCCGCTATTTTTCCTTTTCGTAGAAATTTATTTTATACACCTTTGTATCGCACGAAAATTAAGATCTCCAATGGAATTTTCGAATATGCAAGAGATAGAACCAGAGTAATTATAAATGATCGCAATTGAATTGCGATTCAATGATTGAATCGCATATATCGTTAAATTGGATACTGAATCAAAGAGAATTCTTGTTCACGTAATAAAGGTTCTGCACTTGATAAATTTTTCGCATTTGTATGAAACTATATTAAATTATGAATGTTTTTAGCGAGATACTATATTGCAATTTCTTTGAAAATTTAAAATTTGAAAGTCAATGTTAATTAGGATTAGTTAAATAAAAATTTAACAGAAGTAAATTTCATTAGAGTAAAGATATCTTATCTTGAGAAAGTTCATAATATTTAACTTGACACTTTAATTTCAATTCATTAATCTTGTAATTCACTAAATTATGCTATAGCGATGCCAATGGAACCAGTTGGTTTTCCCCAAATGGGCGTTGGTCTCCAAGGTGGTTTACAGCAGGTCAGGGACCCAACTACAGGTCACCTTCTTCTCATCCATGCTGCTGGTATGTTTGATGGAAAATATACATTAAATAGAATGTAACAATTGACATAAGAATAATTGAGTATACGTATGAATGTTAAAAAGAGTTCAGTTTCTCGAATAATTTAACACGAGGCTTCTAACACGCAAACTTGATTAGAGATCTTTTGAAAAACTAATAATAATTTTCTAAATTTATCTAGGATCCTATTTTCTATAAAATTTAATCGATTTTAAAAACGCATAAAAACAAAAATACCAGTGAAACGTCATACCATGCTTCTTTTCCTCTAGAGAAATTAATCTTTTCCAAATATTTGTTATTCAACGATTTTAATCAATGATTCTACATCGAAGTTTCAATTTTTAACTCATAATTCTGAATATTATATAACTGTTGCATAGGAGTTGTTAATTATTTTAAGTATTATCAGGTCTGTGAGTACGAAACCGGAATTTGCCTATAGATGGCCCCAGCTAATAATATAGTTATCACTAAACTGCGTCATTGATGCGAAAACTCTTTGTTGACATCTCACAAACATTTTCGACTCGGAACAATACAAGTTTCATACAACAGCATAGTTTGTAATAGCGTTGAACATGTCGAATTTCGTGCCTGGAAACTACGATTTGCGGATAGCATTGATTTTCTGTTACCATTTGAAGAAAACTGCTGCAGAATCGCATCGAATGCTTGTCGAAGCTTACGGTGAGCATGCTCTTGGTGAATCACAGTGCTTTGGTTTAAAAAATGCAGAAGTGGCAATTTTGACGCGAGGAACGAAGAACGTGGAAGACCACCGAAAAGGTTTCAAGACAGAGAATTGCAAGCATCGTTGGACGAGGATGACGCTCAAACGCAACAACAACTCGCTGATCAATTAAACGTGACGCGAGAAGCCGTCTCCATCCGTTTGAAAGCTATGGGAAAGAGCCAGAAGGTGGGAAAATGGGTTCCACATGAACTGAATGAAAGACAGCAGGAAAACCGAAGAACCACTTGCGAAATGCTGCTCGCCAGATACAAAAGAAAGTCATTTCTCCACCGAATTGCGACTGACGATGAAAAGTGGATATATTTTGAGAATCCTAAGCTCCAGGCGAACCACCGATGTCGACTACGAGACCAAATCGCTATGGACGGAAGACAATGCTCCGTGTTTGGTGGGATCAGAAGTGTATGATCTATTATGAACTGTTCAAACTTGGCGAAACCGTTAATACTGAGCGCTACCGTCAACAAATGATCGATTTGAATCAAGCTTTGCGTGAAAAACGACCAAAATATCAAAAAAGGCAACACAAAGTACTTTTGCTTCATGATAATGCACCATCACATACAGCAAAACCGGTCAAGGAAACGATTGAAGCGTTGAGTTGGGAAATACTTTCGCACGCGGCTTACTCACCAGACTTGGCTCCGTCCGATTACTATTTATTTGCATCGATGGGACACGCATTTTTTGACCAGCACTTCCACTTCATACGAAAATGTACGAAAATGGCTCGATGACTGGTTTGCCTCAAAAGAGCTACAGTTTTCTTGGCGTGGCAACCATCAATTGTCAGACAGGTGGGAAAAATGTATAGCTAGCGATGGGCAATACTTCGAATAAATTATTTTTAATCATTTTCATACAATAAACGTGTATTCTCTATACAAAAATTCCAGTTTCATATTTACATAGCTGGTAAAGGAACTTGAGCCACTGTTGCATTTAATGAAAAAATATAGTATCCGGCTTACATTATCGGGGAATAAATGAATTATAATTCACTGTCATTAATTTCCATTATTTTTATTAGAAGAAGCTCTCAACCGAGAAATGATTTACTTAAAACGTTAAAATTATTTTCGTTTAATAGAGGATTTTAGTCGGAATTTTTAAGCCAGAAATGCGTTAGGAGATTTGATTCTGTAGAAAATGACAGATACCTATGACATAGTTAAATGTGATGCGTGAAACTAAAATACGCGTAAAGTACACAAGCCCGTTCTACGTTTTTCTTTTTTCTTTCCCGTTCGCATATCTATTTCTATGAAGAAAACTCTCTCTGGCGTGTAAACCACAAGTAAATACTTTTGCATAAATTCCTCTTTCGTATAACATGAGTTTTTAACAAACTTGTATAATTACTATTTTCTAATTTTCTTTGCGAATCTATTTCCATATTATATCTTATAATTTAAATATCACTGAACATACATTGAATATAAGTTTATATTCTATATTGAATTTAAAAGCTATATCAATATATCTGAGAATTACAATAGATACCCTCATAATGTATTGTGTCGCGAGCAAAGTAATTTTGAACGTTGCAAGAAAAATTCTGTGGTTGCAGAATGGCAAGTGAATATTTACTTGTTTCTATTGGATATTGAATGCGTTTGTAAATTGCTAACAAATAGTTATATATTAAAAGATAACAAAATATATAATACATAATACAAATAAAAAATTTATAGTATAAATATAAAATAAAATATATAATATATATAAATTAATTTAAAAAAATATATATTAGGTAGTCCGAAAAGATTCTTTCGCTTCATAAGGTGATAATAGATGAACAACAATTTCTGTTTTATATTATTTTATTGAATTACGTGTGTTCCATTTCGTTCTATTTCTATTATTATATTCGTGCATAATTCAATAAACTAATAAAAAACAAAAAAAAAAATTTTTTTTTTCTCAAATCTTACCAACTTACATTCAATTGGTTCGATATTTTTCGCTTAGGTAAAATTCTTTCAGTCGACACCAAATGGTAATTATTGACAGTAGTTTCAAATATTGACTATAGTTTCATGGTATAAGCAGGAACATCCGATAGTAGGACGAAAAGAAGGACATATGCTGCGTACTTTCGGATTTTAGTATGTAAATCCGACGTTGTCCCTCTGCTTCCCCTCTCCTCCACCACCCCCGCCAACAACTCTGCCCTCGAACTGCGGAGGTGTTTTCATACAGATTTCCTCACGTAATAAGAAAACGGCAGAAAAGGATATGTTTAATTTTCTAAGTATTGTAGCTTAGGATTCATGTCAATAAAGGCCATTAACTCTGGTAGAAATTACCTATCCGAAGAAGAGTGCACATATCGTGTGCATGAAAAGGCTAACAATATATTAGGTTGTCCGAAACCTGTTTCTTTTGTTTTATTTTCGTCTATATAGACTATCTAAAAATTACACCTAATGCGAGATTTGTTCTAATATTATCATCTTCTAATAATACTATGGCATTCTCATTTATAACAATTTTAAACATTTGATTTAATAGCAAATATAATCGTAACAGAGTTTACGTTTGTTTGATTTTAATGGATTTTAAAATAAAAAGCACGTATCTATTAATGTGAAATTTCTTCCATGATGTTTCAACGCGTTCTTTAGTACATTTAATTGTTAGAATTAAAGATTTCAGAGGTAAGGGTTAAAATTTTTAATTAATTTAAAATCAGAAACATTGCATAATTAATCTCTCTTCTAAAGATTCTTCAAATTTCGTACATATCATAGAACAACAACAAAAATATTTCTTTCCTACCTTCATTTTCTTCCTCATGTTTTCCCTTTCGATTCGAGAACTCAATTTCGAATTCGAGACCTAATCTCAGAGCTTTGTTTGTCCTTCGGTAATTCATGTCTGGAAGATGTTAATCCTTTATGTCAACAGAAACATAATCTGTTGCTTATTCACCAGAAAGTGTGTTGCTCCTTGTTTATTCTGCTTCCTTACGACGTTCTACTTTTTCTAAGCACAGTTTCAAGAAACTTTTTAGTCGCGGACTACGATATCGTTTATTTCTCCTTTTCTCTACCTTCTTTTCTATCTTATTGTTCTTCTTACGTTTTACGTTTTTTTTTCTCTCGCTTCTTTCAATAAACCACGCTCCCATTTTTTCGCTTCTTTGTAAAATTGGTTTCCTTTATGAAATAATACACCTTATGGTTTTTTTACTAACTTTCTTTACGACGTGTTTTTCCAATTGAATTTATAGTTTCTGCTCGCTTACTTGTCGAACAAGACATATCTATATCTTTTTCACTGTTAAATCAGTATATTGTTTTTAACGATACCATGTCAAAATTATATTTTCACGATTCTCACAAATTTTATTATTTCCTTCACTAAATGAAGTTATGTGGGAGAATTTGTTACGATTATATTAATTGACACTAACTGATAAATATTTGCAATTGCATTACGTAGGTATAGTTATCAAATAATTTTAATTACTACAGTTTTCTATGTATTCTTATATTTTGGCTTTTTCCATATATCACAAAATCTTCAATTTTCTAAAAGAGTTTAGAAGTTCATTTATATTACTAGTTAGCATTCAACACAATATTTTAAATTTATTTCGATTTATGAAACTCTCAACTGTAGTAATAGTAGTAAGTAGTTTAATTCTTTATTAACATAATGAGCAACAATAATGATCGAATATAGATTAAGAACATATACAAATATTTATGTTCCTTCCAATATCGTTACTAATTACGTTCCTTGCTCTGAAACTCTCGTAATTAATAACCTTCGTCGTGCATTGAAATTGCTGTTAAAATGCGATATCGTGTACAAAATATATATCGCAGACATCGAATGTAAACATATCAATATCAATTCTGTACTTAATGCAGAATAATAGCAAAACATAAGAAAAAATATACAGAATTCTATCGTTTGATCTAATATCAATTTTTAATAGCGACTTTTTAAAATATGTATTTTTAATATCTACTTAAATTTCAGATAATTTACTATCTAGTATTTCTAATTTTTCTAAATATTACTGTATCATTTCAATGTCAGAAAACATTTTCTTTGCGCAAATGAAAGAACAACCAATTAAGCTTTTATGAATCGCTTTAATTACGTATCACATACTATTTGTTTCACATTTTGTTTATTATTTAAAATTGCATCAACCGCGTGCATGGATTGTTAGCGACATAGAAGAATGGAAAGTATTTTATATACTTCTTAGGAGTCTCTGTATCAAAATATTGCACTTTAAATTTTCCTTCAAAATTTATAACAAAAACCTAATTATCGAAGGACTTCTTTCTCATTAGCATTACTTTTTCTGACACAATTAGAAGTGAAAGCAATTTTAAAAATGCTTTATACATCAATCAGAATTACTTATTCACAAGTTACAATTATTTTTCTATACCTACACCAATGTAGATTATTGCAGCAAATAAATATTTAACATTGCATTAATTCCTTGAGTGCTGACTGCCCCCTGCGGCGGGAGTCCGCGAGTAACGAATGCCATCGTTGAGGACACAGGCTGCCTTTTTAAATAAATATCAACATAAATTGCATTTATAGATTGCACTGTTATAACATTCTTTTGATTTTTGAACGTCTCGACGATCTAGCGAAAATTGTCCATAACATTTCTCAAGGGTTAGGAGTAAGCAAGTGCGTTTTCCATTAGCTACTGTGATTCAGAATACTCCGCCCAGAATGTCCCCACTACGGCCAAGTGAATGTTCCACTGGTACCAGTGATTCGTAGTTCTTCGGCCAGAATGTCCCCACTACGTTAACAGCCGACTTGTTAGGGCTAGCAAAATTTTCGTATCTTCGCAATACTGGACCTGTTAGTTTCTTTTGTAACGTGGTCGTAGCAGCAACGGAGTGCAAAGACATATTTCAAGTAATCGCAAATATCGCGGAGTAACAAGTGTACTTTTCAAGAAGCGTTCAGAAGGTGAGCCATCTTTCATTTTTCTGTTCTTCACTGTCGTTCGCTAAGAAATACACGTGTATCGTTCATAGGCTAATGAAAGAATCTCGAGCGCGAGTGAGCCGGAGAAAATTGAGAAACGTTTATAAATATGTCCTTAGTCCACACGGGTAGATTTAGCAGGTAGCATGTACGCGCCCATGGCACTAAAAAGGTTAAATTGCATACCAATATCTGTGTAATACGGACCTATTTCCAATTTTAACGATTTCAGTGATCTTGATCCGATAGTAGCGATGGAATAGAAAGACTATCTTGAAACTTTCAAATCTCTATCAAAAATTTACATCAAATGACTAGCTATCGAATCATTTTCTTCTCATTGCCATTATAGTTTATGATATAGTTAGAAGTAAAATCTGTATCAAAAAGTTTTATTTATCTATCAGAATTGCTTATTCGCACGTTGAAATTATTCTGCTATACCTACAACATTATAAGTTATTGCTGCAGGATAAATATGAAATATTAATTGTAAAATATTAAATATTAAATGTTGAATATTAAATATTGAATATTAAATATTAAATATTAAAAATGGAACCTTAAATATTAAATATTGAATACTAAATATTAAATATTAAATATTGAATATTGAATATTAAATATTGAATATTACATATTGAATATTAAATATTATATATTAAATATTGAATATTAAATTTTGAATATTAAATATTAATTGTTGCATTAATTGTTTCAGTGCTGACTGCCCCCTGCGGCGAGATTCCGCGAGTAACGAATGCCATCGTTGAGGATACAGGCTGCCTTTTTAAATAAATATCAACATAAATTGCATTTATAGATTGCACTGTTATAACATTCTTTTGATTTTTGAACGTCTCGACGATCTAGCGAAAATTGTCCATAACATTTCTCAAGGGTTAGGAGTAAGCAAGTGCGTTTTCCATTAGCTACTGTGATTCAGAATGCTCCGCCCAGAATGTCCCCACTACGGCCAAGTGAATGTTCCACTGGTACCAGTGATTCGTAGTTCTTCGGACAGAATGTCCCCACTACGTTAACAGCCGACTTGTTAGGGCTAGCAAAATTTTCGTATCTTCGCAATACTGGACCTGTTAGTTTCTTTTGTAACGTGGTCGTAGCAACAACGGAGTGCAAAGACATATTTTAAGTAATCGCAAATATCGCGGAGTAACAAGTGTACTTTTGAAGAAGCGTTCAGAAGGTGAGCCATCTTTCATTTTTCTGTTCTTCACTGTCGTTCGCTAAGGAATACACGTGTATCGTTCATAGGCTAATGAAAGAATCTCGAGCGCGAGTGAGGCGAAGAAAATTGATAAACGTTTATAAATATGTCCTTAGTCCACACGGCTAGCTTTTTTTAACACGTCACTTGTTTAATAATTCGATTATATGTTATTATATTAACGAAACAGTAACATCGACATATAGAGAAACATCTTTCGTTTTTTGTATAAAATATCGCGTGATAGTCAGTCGGCGCTCGATATCGTTAAGAAAGAAAAGTATAAAATTTTTTGATTATTAGATGAAGGAAATTAATATGCAAAACAATGTTATTTGTTAGTATATACAATACGATAGTCAACTCTTGATATTAATGACGAAAAAAGGCAAGAGTAATTTTTTTATGCCACACTGTTTAGCTTATATGAACATATAACACTCATAAAAAATAAAATTGATTATATAATAACTATCGTCGAGCTTAAATAAAAAATATCTTACGAAAGCGCAAGTCTCTCAACGTTACTCTTTACGAAAAGAATAAACCAAACGCAATGTAATTATTAACACTTAGCCAACCGCGCGCGCCACAGCGAGCTATACGCTATTTCCACCGCGCTCGGACAAGCAACCCATACGCTGTCCACCGTGCATTTTTTCAAGTATCGAGGATTAATTTTCACTACTTAAAAAACAATGAAGTTTAAAAATTATTTAAGTGGTCAGTTATATTTTGCGGTGATAATTTTATTTAACGATTTTACATATTGTTTATACAAAACATCAAATTGAAAGTATATTCAAAGTATAAAAAAATATTGGTAGAATTAAAAACATTAAAGATGACTAAAGATAAATAACACGATTTGAATATCTTTTTAATTAAGTTTAACGCCGCTAGATTGGTTAACAAAAACAAAAAAAAAAAAAAAACGCGTTGCTAAAGTCAAAAGAGGGGATCTTCCCGTTCGGTCACGCAGCGATGTTCTTCGTAGAAGGAAAAACTCCCTATTATATTGGCTAAGTGTTAAAATCATTCGATTTCATCGACCGATAAGAAATTACAAAGTATAAATATTACACAACATTCAATAACATAACACGTTATATTTTACAGGCCGAATTAGTTAAACCAGATGAAATGCCGGCGAATGAGTTACACAGACATGCAAATTCTTCGGCCGAAACTCCGGAAATCAATCAAATTCCAAAACTATCGGAGAATCCGATAGAATCAAAAGTGGAGATCAATCCGAATTACGATAGTTATCAAAAGGGCCGAGATGAGCGATCGCAGGCAACCGTTCCATGTCCACAGATCATTGAGAAATCGTTCGATATGTCGAGCATCGATTGTGACATACAAGTGGTCGAACTCAAGCAGAAAGCAGATGAAACAATGTATGAAGATTATTCATACAGATGCGAACCAACATCAACCACGGAAAAGCCAAAGTGCCAAAATCTGTCTAAGAGGCACATTGTCGAAAAGTCTCATCCTGGAATCGAAAACGTGGTGGAGAAGTTGAATAAGAACGCAGCTGCTGCTTTACAGGAGACGGCACCCCAAAAAGTGGACGACTCGAAGGATAAGAATGCAGAAAATCTTCGTTCGAGGAAACATTCGGAAACGATACCGAGAAAACTAGGAAACGGTTTGAATGAACACATTCTGAGATCCTGCGAGAACTCTCAATTCATGGAAAACTACGATATAGGACGAGAAATTGAGATATATTCTTCGGAGCATGACACGAGAAGCAGTAATGATAATACGGAGTTAAACGACGATAACGAAGCTGACGTGAACATGGATGTCTCGCCGCCCGAGGTCTGTGAAGTGCAAGTGCAATGCACTAACAATGATGCGGTGTCTCCTAAAAAAGGGAAATTGGAATCGCTAGAAAACTCATTGTATACTGAAACTCCCAAATATCGATTAGTTGTTAATTCTAAACCGAGACCAAAAGTTGATTATAGTGTGTTGGGATTGCTGTCGAACAGTATTAAGCACTTGGAACGCGTGAGATCCAACGGAAATAGAAGACATAAATTAGGTAGATCGGTTATCAAGGGCAGGGTGCTTTTTCCTCCGGAAGAGACCCACACCAACAACATGAACACATTGAATGAACACATTCTGAGATCCTGCGAGAACTCTCAATTCATGGAAAACTACGATATAGGACGAGAAATTGAGATATATTCTTCGGAGCATGACACGAGAAGCAGTAATGATAATATGGAGTTAAACGACGATAAAGAACCTGACGTGAACATGGATGTCCCGCCGCCCGAGGTCTGTGAAGTGCAAGTGCAATGCACTAACAATGACGCGGTGACTCCTAAAAAAGGGAAATTGGAATCGCTAGAAAACTCATTGTATACTGAAACTCCCAAATATCGATTAGTTGTTAATTCTAAACCGAAACCAAACGTTGATTATAGTGTGTTGGGATTGCTGTCGAACAGTATTAAGAACTTGGAACGCGTGAGATCCAACGGAAATAGAAGACATAAATTAGATAGATCGGTTATCAAGGGCAGGGTGCTTTTTCCTCCGGAAGAGACCCATACCAACAACATGAACGCATTGAATGAACACATTCTGAGATCCTGCGAGAACTCTCAATTCATGGAAAACTACGATATAGGACGAGAAATTGAGATATATTCTTCGGAGCATGACACGAGAAGCAGTAATGATAATATGGAGTTAAACGACGATAAAGAACCTGTCGTGAAAATTGATGTCTCGCCGCCCGAGGTCTGTGAAGTGCAAGTGCAATGCACTAAAAATGACGCGGTGACTTCTAAAAAAGGGAAATTGGAATCGCTAGAAAACTCATTGTATACTGACACTCCCAAATATCGATTAGTTATTAATTCTAAACCGAGACCTAAAGTTGATTATAGTGTGTTGGGATTGCTGTCGAACAACATTAAGCACTTGGAACGCGTGAGATCCAACGGAAATAGAAGACATAAATTAGATAGATCGGGTATCAAGGGCAGGGTGCTTTTTCCTCCGGAAGAGACCCACACCAACAACATGAACACATTGAATGAACACATTCTGAGATCCTGCGAGAACTCTCAATTCATGGAAAACTACAATATAGGACGAGAAATTGAGATATATTCTTCGGAGCATGACACGAGAAGCAGTAATGATAATATGGAGTTAAACGACGATAAAGAACCTGACGTGAACATGGATGTCTCGCCGCCCGAGGTCTGTGAAGTGCAAGTGCAATGCACTAACAATGACGCGGTGACTTCTAAAAAAGGGAAATTGTAATCGCTAGATAACTCATTGTATACTGAAACTCCCAAATATCGATTAGTTGTTAATGCTAAACCGAGACCAAAAGTCGATTATAGTGTGTTGGGATTGCTGTCGAACAGTATTAAGCACTTGGAACGCGTGAGATCCAACGGAAATAGAAGACATAAATTAGATAGATCGGTTATCAAGGGCAGGGTGCTTTTTCCTCCGGAAGAGACCCACACCAACAACATAAACAACTCTTTGGGGGTGTTATGCGATTCAAGAGAAAAACGATTTATGGAGAAGGTAGAGGATATAACTTACCGGAAGTCGAATCTGGAGAATTTCGATGATATATCTTATGCCGTTAGCTTACTGTTGAACCTGGCCAGAGCGAATAATGTCCCAGAAAATGAAAGAAAGACGTCGGACAGGAGAAAGTATGTGCAAGAAAATTTGCAAGATTTCGAGAGCCTCAAGAGGTTCAAAACCGATGGCGAGTTGGAAGATGAGGAATCTAAATACGACTCGCATTCCGAAGACGATGATTATGATAAACGGTACGATGAAAGTGAGCAGGAAATGCCAGTGTCTATAATAAACGCGAATAATAATACAAGTGGAAGCTTAGATTTTTCTGCTGAAAACGATATTTGTACCGATAACGAAGATAATGATATGTTAAATGACGCTCCCCTTGCTACTAGTACTCCTTGCCATAAAGTAAACTACGAAAGAGAAGAAGACTTTGAAGAATATGAAAGAAAGATATACGAACAATTATACGGAATCAATCATACGAGTGAAATTTCTAGCAGCAAGGAATCTATTGATTTCTTGATTATTGATGATAATCTATCGGATTCTGATGCTGAAATGCACGATGAAAAGGTATGTTCGGATGATAGAATGATGGAGAACGACGATGATAGCAGACATGAGGATAGAAGTCATATCTTGGGAGAACATCTTGATTGTCACGATTATAGAAATTTGCAGGGGAAACTCGACGCAAAGAAGTTTATCGCTAGAAAAAGACACATCGATAATGAGCCAGACTGGCCGAATATGGATGCTAAGGAACTTGAGATAAGAGTCAGGATGGCTGACATTCAAAGACAATATAGAGAAAAGCTGAAGGAATTGTCTAAATTGAATCGGAAGAAAGACAAGATGAAGATTCCTGGAAGACCGCGCAAGAAGAGACATTCTTCGAAGTGAGTCAAATTCTATACTCTATTATTAAATCATTTTAAATAGTAGATATAACGTAGATATAAATTTTGCTATTTCATATATTTATGTTAGAATGCATATGCTAAAGTATTTTTTTATAGTGTATCATGTATTAAATTGAACTTTTTAAAGTAGTAAACAAGAAAAAAGAAACATAGAATTTCCATTTCTAGCTTTGGGAAAATTTTCCCACTTCATACTTTCACAAACGAAGTCTTATATGAAATTCTTTATACGAGATTAATGTAAAAAGATTTTGTTTCACATTATTAACTTCACGTAGGATCGTTCCTTTCTCGTAACGACTAAGACAATTTTTATAGTTTGGAAAAAATATAGTTTGTAAACATATATATATGCAGAATACTTTTCTTACTGCAACATTTCTTGAATAATTTAATGGAAAGCATCTTGATCAAAATTTTAATAGAAAATCATTGAATTACCGTCAAAATGATTAATAAAACATGATTAATAATGTTTACAGTTCCGATATCGGTCTCCTCACATCCCTACCGAAGTTACAAGCGACGTCTTCACCCCACAAATCTGCATCGCAATCGTCGGACGGAGCTCCGCAGCCATTAGCTTCAGCTGTCCTAGCTATGTAACGTGAATTTGGTAGAACTGGGTGAACAAATGAGCCACATTAAATTACTGGATAGTATACCAAGTATTCCTATGCCCGTTGCACCAGTTGCTTCGCCAATCACAGTACAACCATCAAACAAATTGCCGCAAGAGGACGACGAGAAAAAGGCCGGCCGGGAAAATCCAACATAAAATATGAAAAAAAGAAAACAACAAGAAAAATCAGAAGCAGACTATTAAATAATCAAAAATAACAGAACTTCAATAGCTTATATTTGTAATTATAATTCATAATTTTAGAAGTTAGGACAATTCTGTTATTTTTGACAAAATTAGATACCAAATTAAAACGCAAGGAATTGTTAAAAACGAAAGAAATATGAAAAAAAATAAAAAAGAATTATTTTAATGATGAAAAATTACTTATCTGTAATGCTGAAATTAAAAATGTATATAATGTATATATAATAATAATAATATATATATGTATCATATCATGTATTATATAAATTTTAATATATATATATAAACATAATATAATATATCATATATATATATATAACATGTATATTAATCATATTGTAATGATAATTAAGATTTTTATCAATATATTTCATATATATGATTTTTTATTAATTTTATTAATTCTTAAATTTCGAATATTTCTATGACATCAGTTTATGGTATCAGTTGGGGAGCATGAGGCGGGCATGGGTTTTCGGGCCGTAGGACCACGTCCCGGGAAACCCCGATAGATCTGATGCTCTCTTACAGTCGGGTGGCAGCAGGTCGGTGCCTCTGGCGCCCGTCAATTTTGCCGATCCGATGCGGAGAGTTTCGGAGAAGTTGGTGGGCCCATGACGGTCAAGACCACTCACCTCACCTTCTTGTGGGGCTCCCCATCGCCCTGCACCGGCTTTGACCGGGGCAGGGTGCGAAAGAGTGAGTGGCACCAGGACGGACTTTGTTGACGACCGCGGCGACAACAAATTATATATTACTATGGATTGCGACCACAAAAGAAAAATGGTTTACGGTGCAGGGGAGGGATACCCCAGTACCGGCGCAGCGGTGGGTAGTCAAGTGGGCTCACCTGCGTCGTCATCTCACGACCACGGCCGTTCGGGGGTGGACCGCCAGGCCCCCGGATGTGTTTTCACGTCTGGCGAGGCGGGAAGCAGTAGTACGGAGATTCACAAGGAACCTCCGAGAAGAATGACAAGAGCATCGCGGAGAACCACGGGCGGAACGGACGGCGTCTTCCTCGCACCGGCCGCGGTAACGGGCCTCGCGCCGGTAAGGGCGCTACGAACGCGGATGAGGTCCGATGACGAGGATTCGGTCGCCTCTTTCGCGTCGCGATCATCCCTGGGATCGACTGTCTCCGGGTGGGGGGGGGGGGGGAAGAGAAGGCGCATTATGACGCTGACCCCGGAAATCTCTGTGGATTTGGCACTGGATATACGGATGAGCTCGGCGGCCGATGTGAGCGCCGAGTTCACCAGGCAGATGTCAAAGATCTTGCGGGTGGCGGCGGTATCGAACCTGAAGGGAGCCAGCATTAAGGACCTAAAGGACGCGGCGACCTACGTCGCCGCCGCATGGAGGGAGCTTAACCTGCAGAGGGCTGAGGTGGTCCACAGCGATAGCTCCACGGCCGCCAGGCTCGCGGAAGCAAGGCTGACCGTGTTGGAGGAGGAAAACGCGGCCTTGCGTAAAGAGATAACGAGGCTGGCCGCTCGCACCCACGAGTGCCCACGGCGCAACTGTCGGGCTATTGAGTCCGGCCACCCTCCGCGGGAGGGTAAACAAGAAGGCGCGCGTCTGGACGCCCTAGAGAAAAAGATGAACGAACTCGGTCCCTCCATCATGAGGGCCATCGAGGAACGGTTCGGGGGCCAAAGACCGCGGAACCCCGAACCTCGGCGCAAGGCGGACCAACCCGCTGCCCCACGCTTCACCCAAGCCACAATGCTCCCGAGGGAGCAGGAGGGTGGCGAATGGAGGGTGGTGGAAAGACGGCCGCGGAAGAAAAAGGCCGCAAGGAAGGAGGAGAAAAAAGAGGGAATGCCTGCTGCTCCTTCGTCACGACTAACGGGCGCACGGAAGACGGGCGCCGCACTAGTGACTAAGAAAGGAACGGCGCAGGCGACGAAAACGGCTGCGCTCCCCCGCGCACCGCGTACGTCCGCGGTGACGTTGACTATCAACGAGGGGGTTAAGACATCGTACGCTGATATTCTCGCGACGGCGCGACAGGAGGTCCCGCTTGCGGAGATCGGCGTCGAGTCCCTCGGAATGAGGAAATCGATGACCGGGGGTATAATTATCCGGCTCCCCGGCGACAGAGACAGAGGAAAGGCGTCGCGATTGGCGACGCGTCTGGCCGAGGTGCTGGACCCGGCCGCGGTGAGAGTAGCGGCGCCGAACAGGACGGCGGAGTTGAGGGTGGCCGGGATAGATATCTCGGTCGCTAAGGAGGAGCTGCGGCAGGCGCTGGCCTCCGCGGCGGGATGCGGCAGCGCGGAGGTGCAGGTCGGAGAGATCCGTACCACCAGATACGGCCTTGGGACTGCATGGGTAAGGTGCCCAGTCACCGGAGCCCGGAAATTAGCCCGGGACTGGAAAGTAGCTCTGGGCTGGTCCACGGCGAGGGTCACGGCTCTCACGAAGAGACCCTTGCAGTGCTTTAAGTGCCTGGAGCTGGGGCACGTGCTGGTAACCTGCACGTCCAACGTGCATCGCGGGCATCTGTGCTACAGGTGTGGCGTTAGCGGTCATCGTGCCAGGGGATGTCCTGCCTCCGCGCCCAAGTGCGCGTTGTGCGAGTCGCTGGGGGCGCCAGCCAACCACAGGATGTGCGGGGCGGCATGTGCTCCGCCGAGAACTAAGAGGAAGCCACCTATCCGCGAACCGACCGCGGAGGTAACGCAAGAGGGGAGCACCGTCGAACATCCAGCGGTGGATGGCCGGGAGGAGGCCATGGAGGTGATTGCGTGATTTTAACTGTCTCCTGCAATGCGACTTGGGCAGATCGATAAGGGCGCATGACCTGCACCTCCAGACCATCCGTGAGGGAGAGTTCGCCCTTGCGACAGTGGCCGAGCCGTATCGCGTCCCTGACGCTCCCAACTGGATCGGGGATTTGGACGGACTGACGGCCGTAACTTGGACGTCGACCCTGGGCGCCTTTGGCGCCCTGCTAGACCGTGGCAGCGGCTACGTCGCGATCGTATGGACAGGAATAGCGGTGGTGGCGGTTTACGTCTCCCCCAACAGCGGCCTGGCCGCGTTCGGAGACTTTCTAGACGATGTCGGTGAATGTGTCAAAAGGTGCTTTCCCCGCCAGGTGCTGGTCCTCGGGGACTTCAATGCTCACTCGACGCAGTGGGGGAACTCCGCGACGAACACCAGAGGAAGATGGCTGACAGACTGGGCTGCGGGACTCGGACTCCTGCTGGTAAACAAGGGTACGGCGAGCACCTGCGTGGCGTGGAGGGGGTCCTCCGTGGTCGACATCACGTGGGCCACCTCGGAGCTGTACCCGCGGATCCGTGACTGGAGAGTGGCCGAGGGAGTCGGGACCCTGTCCGATCACCTCTACATATTTATGGAGGTGGTCTCGGAGGACGTGGACGAAAAGAACAACCAAGTCGCCCGAGGTGGTGCGAGCCGCTCCGGCCCATCACAACCTCCCAGATGGCGCCTGCAGGAGCGGGACAGGGAGATGTTGCGGGCGGCAGCCATCGACTCGGCGTGGAGCTGGGACACCAAAGGGACGACCAGTCTGGGAAGCGTCGACGAGGAGGCGGAGATCCTCCAAGGATACATGTGCGCGGCGTGCGACGCCTCGATGCCGCGCTCCGTCCCTGGCGGTGGACGCAACCGCTGCGTTCACTGGTGGACGCCGGAGATCGCGGAGTTGCGGGCGAGCTGCGTGCGGGCACGCAGAAGAGTTTTGAGGGCCCGTCGTCGTAGAAGGACGCGCGACGAGGAGGAGATCTCCCGCTGCTACGGGGTCTACAGAGAGGCGAGACGGACTCTGCAGCGGGAGATCAAGATCGCGAAGGCTCGGTCTTGGAAGGAGCTGATCGAGGCGGTTGAGTCAGACCCGTGGGGGCGGCCGTACAAGGTGGTAACGAGGAAGTTACGACCCGCGGCCGCCCCGCTGATCACTAACATGAATCCGGTACTGCTGACCAAGGTCATCGGGACGCTGTTTCCGCGTCAGGACAGCGACGCGGGGCGGTCGGGATCGTCCCCCTCCTCCGGCAGGGGCGTGACGTCGTCAACAGCAACGGCGGCGACGACGTCGACGGAGCGGAGCGAGGAGCTGCAGGTCACTCAGGAGGAGCTTCTCGCGGCGACTAAGAAGATGGCGTCCCGGGACGTGGCACCGGGTCCGGACGGAGTTCCGGACCGAGTCTGGGTGGTGACGATGGAGGTGGTGGCCCCTCGCGTGCGGCATCTGTTCACCCGATGCCTGAGGGAGGGCATCTACCCGCGGATGTGGCGGACGGCGAGATTGGTCCTGCTGCGAAAGGAGGGTCGTCCGTCGGACTCGCCGTCGGCGTACAGGCCGATATGCCTGCTGGACGAGATTGGGGTTAGGTTGGGGTTAGGTTGGGGTTAGGTTGGGGTTAGGTGAAGTAGCTCCGTGTTAGCCTGCATAGGTTGTCGGGGCATACTCTTCTCTTTACCTCGTGCACGACGTTTGGCCACCATACATTGTCGACGGCGCCTGATATGTCGAGCGCAATAGCGAAAACGTACTTCTTGTCGCTCATCTGCCCGGCTATCTCCCTGAGTTGGACTATCGCGTTCGTCGTCGATCCTCCTGGGCGGAAGCCGTATTGTCTGTCCGCGTTCAGCTCGAGATGATGGAAGAGGGTTGATATTCTGGCAGCCATTAGTCTCTCCAGTAATTAACCCACCATGGAGAGCAGGCAGATTGGCCTGTAAGACTTCGTGCTACTTCTGTCTCGTTTCGGTTCTTTTGGAATGGTGATGAAGTTTCCACTTGCCATGTTCTTGGGAAGATCCCCCAAGAGAGGTAGCCGCTCACTAATTTTAGTATTTCTTGGTGGAGTCCACCCATGGCGCGTTGAAATTCTTCCACCTCGATCGTTTCGGGTCCAAGACACTTCCCTCCCGTCATTCTTTTGACTGATCCGCAGAGCTCTTCCATCCGGAACTGTGTGGTGTCGTCGACGTTCGGGAGGGTTTCCATATTCCACCTGATCTCGGCTGGTTCCTCCGTGTCCGTATTGTGCAATGACGGCTTCTATGACTTCTTCTCTCTCGTCGGTATTCCTGCTACACAATAATGGCTATGTGGTGTTCGCGTCTATGCCGACTATGACTCTCTTTCCGTTTAGGCTACGCAGCACTTTCTCTAGATGTTGGATGCCGACCCTGATGTTCTCGATCGGCGGCAAGTAATGACATACTGCATAGATCGCCGTCGCTCCCTCCCTCCTTTGCCTATCTGTGCACATACGCAGTGAGTTGTGCACAGGCCGGCGATCTCGAGCGGCGTCATGTGTCTGCCTCCCATCGCTGCCTCTGATGGGTTTTGTTTCGTGCCCGGACAGGCAATCGCGTTTTCAGTACCGAGCCCCGGGTATTTTACCTTCTATGCTTTTTACAGTTTACGCAGCCTGGTTCGTTGTCCTTGTTTGGGAACTCGTTGGTGCTGTATCCACTATCAGCGCAGTGAGCGCAATTTTCGAAATTTACGCGGCAATATTTTGCCACGTGTCCGTAGCCTTGGCACTTATAGCATCAACTGATCGCTTTGTATTTCCTAAGATTACACGCGTTCCAGGAGATGTATATTTTCCCTTTTAGTAACTTGTCCCCTACCTGCGGCAGGGGGGAAGGGTACTTCGTATTACCCAGCTGGTCTCCTGTTGATCCTCGCGTCCCGTTCTGAAGCAGAACTTGATGGCTGCGACGTCGCTCTCCCTCAGTCTTTCCTGGTTTTACCTTCTTATGCATGCTAGTATCTTCTTCTCCCGGATGTCCCTCGGAACGTCGTACATGATCATCCTGCGGGGGAGGGGGGGTGACGTTGAGGTGTGTTGGATTTTAGTCCAGCCGCTTTTAGCTTCTCGTTCCCTGTAAATGATTTGAGGCTTTCTGGCTTCGTCGTTTCTGCGACTAGACCGTTGCCGCTTTTCTTCCGGATTGCGGTGGCTTGTATCCCCTTTTTGCGGGGTTTACAAGTGTGAACACTGCGTCGCATGATTGTTCGCTCTATTTTATTTCATCGTCTTCTGCTTCTGGGCGGATTATCACCACGTTTCTCTGTTGTCTAACTGCTTTTTGACCAGCCCTGTTGTTTCGACCGTTCGCGCAGAGACGCGGTCGCGAAGAAAACGCGTCAGCGGGAGGCGTAAATTCTCACTACGATTCGGCTAATCTACGCCGCGAAATATTCGTCCCCCTTGTTTCGATTAGAATAACAGGTGTATAACAATAACAATAAATAACAATTGCATCCGAGATACGTCCAATTGAATATTGAAGTCAGAATGTGCAGAACTGTAATTCCATTGGATTTGCCGGGGACAAGAGTTGATACAGCGTAAATCCGATGGTGTAGGCTGCATTGGGCAGAAGGTGATGAGTATTGCGCTCATCGAACTGATGACATATGTTCAACAAACGCGGAGATACGTTCAATTGAATATTTAAGTCAGAATCTGCTAAACTGCAATTATGCTGGATTTGACAGTGGGCCGGATTAGATATAAGGCAAACTGGCTGATATACGTTGTATTTGGAAGAAAATGAGGTGTACGTCTCGCAATTAATTAGCGACAAATTTCCAATAGCGTCGGTGATACGTTGTATTTAATTTTCAATAAAGTGTCTGTAACGATAAAGATATTATTTCACATTAACCGATAGAATGTAACGCGGTACACGACTGAGCGTCAATGTAAGTTGCATTGTCGATATTCCTGTAGAAAATTTCCGCGGCTGAATCAAATTGCCGTCTCAATGGCACCATTTTATTACAAGCTTTGCGCTACAGTTCTGAATTATTTTCGCCGGACAAGACCATTTCATGTTCTCGCAAAAGCAAACTGTCAAATTAAGGTACATACTATCATTTACAGTCTAATACATTTTAGCGGTTCAACATCGATTGGACGATTTCGCATCGCAATTTTCGGAGGACCACGTAACCTTCCAACGACGACGGTCGTACGAGCAGAGGATATGCCTACATCGTGTCGTAGGTTCCTCGCACCACGTACTCTACTTTTTGATTGTTGTTCGGCAGCTTTAGCGGCTGCTGTTCCGAGAAACTCCACCCTGACCCGCTTGCTCGTACGCCGCATGTGACTTCTTACTGTCCGCCGTAGACACTTGTCGGATCTGCATACGTTCAACCATTTCCGCGAGACAAGCGCGGCGCTCTGCAGGGACGAGGGATCCAATTTTCGAAGTATCAAGTGCGAAACCTCCAGTGGTAGTTCGGAAATGATATCTACCTTGCTTGGCACGAACAGACCAACGACGCGTAATAGAGATCTGAAAAGCTCCATGTTGCTTCTACTGTTGCGCGAGCACGACTGACGGTTTGGCTGAGAATTGAGGCTTATATGTGTGCTGCTCGTCACGGTGGACTGCGAGTTCCGGTTCCGGGTGAGAACGCTGGTCAGTCAGAATCGAGCGCGTATGCAATCCCGTGGCTCATTGTGAGACACGTATTGTAACGCCAGGAATAGTTACGTTACAATAGTTTACGAATGGGTCTACAACACATAAACGACTTTCATTTTCTTCCCCTAAGAGACCCGAAGAGATATAGAGAAGTACAAGATATTATATATTGTTATTAACAGATATAATATAATAATAGACAGAGAAAACGATTATGTATGCTTGCTCCCAGGTTATAATTGAATTTTCGTAGTATTGTCAGTTCGAAGTCACCTACCTGATATTCTTATGTCCAATATTGGAATTCCAATATCGCACGGCTTCAGGTTTTCCGCTTTAATCATCTCTTATTCGACGCAATGCTTCGATTAAACTGTCTTCACTCCACTCAGCTCCGAGAGAGGTGCTACTCTTTCCTTCATACTGATTCCATATCTTGCGATTAACACGAACATGAAATGAAAGAAGGCGAGTAAATGGTATATATAAATGTGCTTGGATTTCGAAGCTTTTCATTAACAATTAAAAAATTTGCCATCAGATGTCTTAGCCACGTTATCTATATTAAAGAAACCTTTCCGCATTGTGTTCATTAATAGCGGAAATTTCACGTATTTAGCTTCCACTGATACAGCGTGGAAACACTTTCGATTAAATGTGCGACATCCGCCACAAACACGCGAAAAGTATAAAATTTGAACCTTCATGATGTTTGTCACTGTGAAACTGCATGCCATTTTTTTAAGGCTGTGTCGCAAAAATTGTTCAGCAATCGAAAACAGGTCTACTGCCTTCTTCCAAATGGAATAAAATACCTTTCATAATACAATTACTGATCTATCATGACGTTCCCTATTAGAACTTATTAAGTTTCCTGTTACCTATGGACTATGTAGAATATACAAGTAGCGGGGACACAAAATCCTCGATAGCATTGAAGAGCATGAAGATTATAGTTCGCATCGAATTATCGACATATCTCTAATTGCGATGAATTGAACATTTCGGACTAAATATGAAAAACTGCAATTACGCTGAATATGACGGGGGCCAGAGTTGACATAGCGCAAGCCGACTGATGGGCGCTGTATTTGGCAGCATATGTCGAGTATAACGCACATCGAATTGTCGACATATCACCAATACCAACGGAGATACGTTCAATAGAATATATAAGACAGAATCTGCAAAACTGCAAAGCCGTTGGTATGTTATGGACCAGGGATGACGTAGCACAAACCGGATGCTGTATTTGATAGCAAACGTGGAGTATAAAGCGCTTCGAATAGTCGACATATCTGAAATAGAAAATGAGATAAGATCACTACAATATTTAACCCTAAATATGCAAAACTGAAACTACGACGTACTTGACAATGGCCAGAGTTGATATAGCGCAAGGAGGCTGATGTGCTCTGTATTTGGCAGCCATCGTAGAGTATAACGGGCATCGAATGGGCACCATATCACCAATTGCAGCGTAGATACGTTCAATTGAATATTGAAGCCTGAATAACCAGAACTGCAAAAACATTGAAATTGATATCGACCCGCGTTGTCATAAGGAAAACCGGTGTATGTACGCTATATTTGGCAACAAATGTCCGCCGTGTCGAGTTGCGTCTTTAATAAAGCGAACCGTACGGAAAGTTCGCGGGTTCCAACAGTGGCGTAGTGATCGAAACACTATCCATGGCTTTTATACCGTCGTTAGCGTTTGCCATGCATCGTTTCAAATCAGGTCGGAGTCACCATTGTGGTGGATTGTGTGAGGATCAATATCATAAAATAACAAGAGGGGTTCCTGTTGCAACCCGTCAAACATATTTGGAATAATTTAAATATATATAAGTATGTTACGTCGGCCAACTCTATACCTGGACCGGACCTCGCATCGCGAGCGGGATGGTAACCATGTGTCTGCACATCCTTATTGCGTACCCTTAACAATGTCAAGGATCGATCATAAATCTTCGGAAATTCCAACTAAAGTCATTCAGATCGAACAAAGATCTTTTCTACGAAAGCGTTTTCTACGATCTCTGGTTTGTTTTCGGAAAACACTTGAAAATTAGTTCTTTTCGCACGTGCGATGCTTCCCACCACCAACCTTCTATCGTGGGCGGTAAGGCCCCTCCTAGTTCACCAACAATCGTAATAGCCAATAGAAACAATGTCTATTACCCTCACTTCCTGGCCAAAAACTGTCATCAACAAATCGGATGATCGCGTGCGCTAGACACACCCTTTCCTAGCTCTCCTCTGACACAGCATCGTCACTTTCAGTGTAGTTCATTTTCGTCTTCAGAACAGTCAACAAGTCTACCACGGTTCTACCTTTAACTCAGTCCGTTCGTAAAGTCTAACTAACACATCGAGAGATATCGTCATGTCGGGTCATTCTTCTGTAACGCATTAACTGTAGTCATCGTCAAATACTTGTGACGCTCGTAATATTGTGTAATCCATTGTTGAATATATATGTCATATTAACCTGTTAACACAGCGTTGATTTCAGTTTAACCACCCCCTGTTATCCTAATCGAAACAAGGGGAACGACTATTTCGCGGCGTCGATTAGCCGAATCGTAGCGAGAATTTACGCCTCTCGCTGACGCGTTTTCCTCGCGACCGCGTCTCTCCGCGAATGGTCGTAATAAAGTATATAAATACTGTAACGGGAATTTGCGTTGACGCGCTATGTCGCAACCGCTTCTCTCCGCAAAAGGTCTCAAACATAGTTGATTTTGTTTAAATACAAGTTATGGTTTCGCCGGAGTAGGGGCAGAAAGAGCAAAGGACATACACGAATCGTTTATAAACGACATAAGGAATATGGGCGAAGTAACTTGAAATAGTATTTCTGTATTAAGATTGCCTCATTTTCACATTGCTAATACAATATAAATGACATAGTACAAACCCGGACGATAAATAAGTGGCTTATTTCGTTAGAAAAGATTAGTGCAATCATGAATTAAATGAGAAACTTCCAATAATTCTCAGCGACGATATTTACATGTTCTGTTCTATTATAAATGGTACATGTCTGTTAGTTAAATATTATAAGAACGACAACTTTTCCATTGAATCGTTAAAATTTCCACAAAGGATTCGAAGCATAGGCGTTTTTTTACGCGGGGAAATCCTCATGGACAATCGGCGCTGCGTAGCAACGACCGAGTAATGTCGGGCTCTTACCGACTAAAACCCCACGGTGGTCGTCTCGACGTTGAGGGGTACACCCGGGATCTCTTGCGAATTACTACCTGGGTGCAACCTCGTCGTCTATCGCCGTTGTTGTTGTCTAGGGAGGCATCCCGGCTTGAGTTGGAAAGCTAGGGCGGACCACTCTCCCTAGCGTCGCGTCCCCTAGTCTGACGCTCCCGAGGTAGCGGTTGCTGTGGCGCCCTGCGACGTTCGTAGCCTCTGAGATGTTTATGCGACGATCTAATGGGATCGGCTCTTCACTCTCGGTCTCATTCTGCCCGCTCCTTTTTCTGCATGACCTCCTCGCAATAGGTGCGGACAAGTAGTATAAGGGCCTTACCAGTGGTCGGCCGCGCCATACCTTGAGTGGAAACTCATACTGGCTTGAATCATGGTGTTGTTTGATTCTTTCTTATTCCTACTTCCTAGCGACCCCTACCAGGGGAACGGCGCGCTGGTGGTCGGCGCGCGACTTGGAAAAACCCTGCCCTCGCCTTGCGGGTCATTGGACAAGTTGAACCTACCCTTTCAGGCGACAGCTCGCTTAGCCGGCGCCTCGCGACGCGAGCGTCTCGCTGCGCCGTTACCAGCGGGGGCCACAAGGAGGCGGCGCTGCCAGCGCAAGGCTCGGTCCCAGCAGGTTGGGTTTCCAGCCGATTATAACCTGTACCGTCGCAGCACTCATTGTGTGAGCTCCGCCTGCATCGACGGTCGCAGGTAGTCGCCTCGTTCTGAGCTCTAGCGCTTTTGTTCCTGCTTGTTCCTTGTGTTTGGTATTGAGTGCTGCTGTGTCTATTGTTTGTTACTCCTCTCTTATATGGTCCTGTGTTCCGTTTGTCCTATTCCCTATTTGATTGTTTGTTTGTTTCAGTGGCTTCTTCCTTCAGGTTTGCTGTTGTGGTTCGGCTGGCTCGTCGTTATCCGCTTCTCTCGCCTGTTGCGCTTTCCTTGCGCTTCTTCTTGGCGGACGGTCCGGTTGCTCTTTGGTTTGCTTTCTTGATGCTGGTACTCCCTGTTGGAGAGGGCCCTTCGTTCTTTGTAGTGCCTCTCTCCTCTTGTGCTCTTTTGCCAGTAGAACGCTCTTAGTGAACTTTTGGAAGTGGGGGTACACGTCTTTTGTGATGAACTCCCGCTTCTCCTTAGGCCAGGTTAACTTTGCTTACTGTATGGAGTTCCGCAGCTTCTGTCGCTATTCTTCGAAGAGTCGGCATACATCGATTATGTCCTGCGGTGTTTTCTCCATGCCGCAGTCGCATGTGTCCTCCACACTCAGCTGGAATGACTCCAGCTTTTTTTGAAGTTGCCGTGACCACTGATAAACTGCGTCATGTAGTAGTGTGGGTTTACCCAACGGTTTGCTAGTCTGTCCTTTGGGTTCTTAAAATATTCGTAGGTTGTCCTTCCCTTTGGCGTGGTGTGCCAATGCGCCTGCCACGCCTGAGTAGCTTCTCGAATGATTGTTTTCACGCTGCTTTGTTCGGTGAGGTTTTCCTTTTTCTTATACAGTCTTGCCCTTACCTCGATTAGGAGGTCGATGGGCATGACCCCTGCTATTATCTGCAGTGCTTCCGCGGTTGTCGTTCTGTAGGCTTTTATTACCTGCAGAAGCACCTTCCTCTGTGTGCGAATCAGTTTGGATTTCGTGCTCTTATTCAGTAGGTCGCTCCAACCAGCCGCGGCGTAGGTGATTATCGGTTCAAACAGCCCTTTGTACATAGTACGCATGGCTGTTTGTCCGAGGCCCCATTTCGCGTTGGCCACGTTTGCGAGGCTACTGAGTAGGTTCCTTGCTATGTTAGTGGTTTCTTCTACGTGCTTGGTTATCCTGAAGCCACTCTCGAAATGGGCTCCAAGGTATTATATGGCTTGCTTCCTACGAATACTTTTCCCATTGACCTTAATAATTGGGGGCCTTTCGGCGTCTAATTTACCCTTCAGCTGGAGAATTTCTGCCTTGCTTGCTGATAGTACTAGTTTTTTCCTGGAGCACCAGTTGGAGACACGTGTGACTGCTTCCTGTCCTTTCTTCTGCAGTTCTGTTCTGGGATTACCTGCAACGAGTATTACTACGTCGTCCGCGTATGGTATCAGCTCGCATTCCGGTGTATGTCTTTTAAGTTCTTCCAGCAGGTCGTCGAATATCAGGTTCCAAAAGCTTGGACCCAATACCGAACCCTGCGGGCATCCTTTGGTGACGGGCTTGGTGACTACCTCGTTTTTCCCAGCGGTCTGCACGGTTCTGTCTGAGAAGTAGCTCCGTGTTAGCCTGTATAGGTTATCGGGGCATCTTCTTCTTTTCAGCTCGTGCAGAACGTTCGTCCACCAAACGTTGTTAAAGGCTCCTGATATGTCGAGCGCTATTGCGAGGACATATTTTTGGTTGTTAAGTTGTGCAGCTTTCTCTCTTAGCTGTAGTATTGCGTCCGTTGTCGATCTTCCAGCGCGAAAGCCGTGTTGCCTGTCTGAGGCCAGCTCGTGTTGGTGGAAGAGCGTTGACATCCTGGTAGCCATCAGTCGCTCCAGTAATTTGCCCACCATGGAGAGCAGGCAGATTGGTCTGTAGGACTTCGGGCTACTTCTGTCCCTTTCCAGTCCTTTAGGGATGGTTATCAGGTTTCCCACTTTCCATATCCTTGGGAAGGTCCCCCAAGCGAGGCATCCGTTTATTGTCCTTAGTATTTCCTGAGACCCGCGATCTCGAGCGCCGTCATGTGTCTGCTTCTTATTCCCACCGCTACCAGTGGTGGTTCTTGCTTCGTTCCACGACAGGCGACCGCTGTTTCCGTGCGCCCAGGCGCGCCAAATTACTTCAACTTCGTTCATGTCCGGTCCAGGGCATTTCCCTCTCGTCAGTCTTTTGACTGCTTCGCAGAGCTCTACCATGCGGAACTCCGCAGTGTCTTCGATGTTCGGGAGGGTCTCCGTGTTCCGCCTGATCGTGGCTTGTTCCGGCGTGTCCATGGATTCTTGGTCGTCGGGTAAGAGGGCTGTCAGCATCGCTTCTGCGGTTGAACGCCAGTTGGAGGTCTCTCCTTGTGGCGTTTGCAGCGTGGATGCCGTTTCTTCTCTCCTAATTTTCCCTGTGACCGTTTTGTAAACGATTCCCCAGGGCTCTTTGTTGCCTTCTTTGGTGACAAATTTTTGCCAGCTCTGGGTTTTCGCTTTCGTCACGGCCTTCTTGTACCTGAGCATGAGCTCCCGATGCCGGAGTTTTTCCTGTTCCCTCGTTGTAGGGTCCTTGGTTGCCTGGTACCTCCTTTTTGCCCGATAGGTGCGCCGTTTTTCCCTGGTGAGTTCAGGCGTCCACCATGGCACCGATCTGTTATGCCATTTCTTTGCCTTCTGTGCTGTATGGTTCCTGCATCAGGAGGATTATGTTCAAATCAGCACTCTTTTTCGCCCTGATTTCATGAGAAACGATTTTCGATCTCTGCATGTTGTGTTGCAGGATCTTCATTCCCCCTTGACTCCCGAGTCCGCTTTCTGTTTCCGTGTGCATCCTACTCATAGGATGTTCTGGCATCTCTTAGCTCCAGAGCCTTTTTGTACATAGGGCATTCCGCGTTTGAGGCCGCGTGGTCGCCCTTTTTCCCTGCCTTCTGCAGTTGATACAGTTTGGCTGGTTGTCCTTGTTTGGTTGTCCTTTGGTGCTGTGTCCACTTTCGGCGCAGTGAGCGCATATGTCGTAGTTTACGCGGCAGTATTTTGCCACGTGATCGTAACCCTGGCATTTGTAGCGTCTGCTGATCGCTACGTAGTCCCTGACTTTGCATGCATGCCATACTATGAATGTTTTCCCTTTTAGTAATTTTTCCCTTACCTGGGGTGGTACTTCAATTACCCAGTTGGTCTCTCGTTGATCCTTTCGTCCTGTTCTAAAGCAGAACTTAATGGCTCGCTCTCGGTGAGTCTCTCCTGGTTCTGCTCCTTAATGAAGCTCTGTATCTCCTTCTCGGAGATATCCCTCGGGACGTCATACATGATCATCCTCGGGTTCTTCCTCTGCGGAGTGCTAGCCTTCATACCGGCTTCCTTAAGCTTTGCGTCCTCCATGAAGGCTTTGAGGCCCTCCGAGTTCGTTGTTTCTACGCCTAGCCCGTTTCCTCTTATCAGCCGGATTGCAGTGACCTGTATTCCCTTTTTGCGGAGGTTGACGAGCGTGAATACTGCATCGCGTGCCTCCTCGCTGGACTTATATTCGCTCTCCTCTTTATCGGGGCGGATTATTACCACGTTTAGTAGGTGCGGACAGCGTTAAACTGCTGGGGCCCTCGGAACATGGCCTCGACGACCGCTGCCGGAGCTAACATCTCGCAGATTTCGAGCTGCAGGACGTGCCGTGGTTCCGCCCACGCTGGACAAAACTCCAGCGTGTGCTGCGCCGTGTCCTCCTCTCCCCCGCAGTGGTGACAGATGGACGTCAACTCCCGCCCGATCGTCAGCAGGTACTCACCGAAGAACCCGTATCCGATGAGCATCTGCTATGTCCTGAAGGTGAGTGGAACCCCGCCTTGATCTCTTCAAGCCTCCCTGTTGGGAAGCACGGCGCGGAAGGCTCGGTGTTGCTGCCTGGCGTCCTGCCCCGCCAGCTGGGAGCGCCATCGCTCCCAGATCTCCAGCTCCGCCTCTTCCCAGACGTTCGAGGCCGAGAGGCCGTCGGGCGGCGTCGTCGTCGTCGACGGCGGTGCTCTCAGGTATTCGCACACCCGATGGAGCTCAAGGGCCCACAGCTCGAACGGGGCCGACTGCAACGGTTGGCCATCAGGTCTTTTGCCCACACCGGTGCAGTAATTTGGGCGTTTAAACGTCGAAATATCTCCGACGGGAAGGAAATTACGGTCATTTTTCGTTAAAATGGACGAATGATCGCGTTTTGCGAGTTGTTGGGCTGGCTTCTACGCTTAATACAGCGTACATTATGTTCTGCGCGCAAAATGCAGTAATTTGGGCGTTTAAACGTCGAAATATCTCAAACGGGAAGGAAATTACGGTCATTTTTCTTTAAAATCGACGAAAGATCGCGCTTTGCGAAAATGTTGGACTGGTTTCGATGCATAAGACAGCGTGCACTGTGTTCCGCGCGTACAATGCAGTAATTTGGGCGTTTAAACGTCGAAATATCTCTAACGGGAAGGAAATTACGTTCATTTTTCGTCAAAATCGTTGAACGATCGCGGTTTGCGAGCTGTTGGGCTTGTCCCGAAGCTTAATGCAGCGTGCACTTTGTTCTGCGTGTAAAATGTAGTGATTTGGGAGTATAGACGTCAAAATATCTCCAATGGGAAGGAAATTACAGTCATTTTTCGTGAAAATGTTCGAAACATCGCGTTTGGCGTGCTGTTGGGCTAATCTCGAAGCTTAATGCAGCGTGCACTTTGTTCTGCGTGTAAAATGGAATGATTGGGGCGTTCAAACGTCGAAATATCTCCAACGGGAAGAAACGTACGGTCATTTTTCGTCAATATCGTTGAAAGATCGTGTTTTGACAGCTGTGGGGTTTGTTTGGAAGCTTTGTGCATCGTGCATTATGTTCAGGCGTGCAAAATGGAGAGATTTGTGAGTTTAAACGTTGCAATATCTCCAACGGGAAGGAAATTACGGACATTTTTCGTCATTATCGACGAAAGATCGCATTTCGCGAGCTGTTGGGCTTGTCTTGACGCTTAAGGCATCGTGCACTATGTTCTGAGTGTAAAATGTTGCGATTTGAGCGTTTAAACGTCGAAATACCTGCTACCGGAAGAAAATTACGGTCATTTTTCGTCAGAAATTGAAGAACGATCGCATTTTGCGAGCTGTTGGGCTTGTATTGGCGCTTAAGGCATCGTGCACTATGTCCTGCGTGTAAAATAAAGATATTTGGGCGTTTGAACGTCGAAATATCTCCAACGGGACGGAAATCAAAGACACTTTTCGTCAAAATAGATGAAAGGTCACGTTTTTGCGAGCTGCTGGGCTTGTTTCCACTCTGAAGGTAGTAGGGCGCTCTATATTCAGCCTCTAAAATGGAGTGATTTGTGCGTTTAAACGTCGAAATATCTCCAACGGGAAGGAAATTAAAGGCATTTTTCGTCAAAATCTACGAAAGATCGCGTTTTGCGAGCTGCTGGGATTGTTTTGACTCTGAAAGTGGTATGCACTACACTCGGCTTGTGAAATTGAATGAAAGAAGACCGAAATATCTCCAGCAGTAACGTAATTAACATGATCTTTCGTCGATTTGAACGAAACCTGTCTGTAGTTTCCTTCTCATTAGAGATACTTCGTCGTTAAAACGCTCTGTTCACACCATTTTACACGCCGAATGTAGTGCACGACACACTCAGCATCGAAGTAGGCCCAATAGTTAGCAAATCGCAATGTTTCCTCGATATTGATGAAAACTGATTGTAATTTCGTTACCCTTGGTGATATTGCGACGTTTAAACGCTACTTTCATACCTTTTTACACGTCGAATGTATTGCGCGTGACTTTCATCGTCGAAACAAGCTAAGCATCTCGCAAAATGCAATGCTTTGACGATGTTGACTTAAACTAGCTGTTCTCAATTTCCTGTTTTATATATTGCGAAGTTTACACGTTGTTTTCTCTCTATTTTACACGCCGAATCTAGTGCTTATCATTGTCGTCGTCTATACAAACTCAGTACCTCGCAAAATGCTATCTTTTGACGAAAACGAGCCGTTATTTCGTTTCTGTTTGAGTTATTTAACTTTTAATCGCTGCTTTCACTGCATTTTACACGCCGAATATTATAGTGCACGCCTCTGTCATCTTTGAAGCAGGCCAAGCTCCTCGCTAAATGCAATCTTTTATGGATTTTGCCATTGATACGCTGTGTCGCGTTACAATAAACTGCCGCGTTTGCTTGTACGTGATGATACGATTTGAAACCTACATTTGTAAGTAAACATTCTATGGACTATTTCAATTGGATTCGTTTTATGTACCATTCGATTTGAGGCTTACGATTGAAAAGGAATGAATCATTTAGCTTGTTACACTTACTTAAAGCGCAGCACTGTTGTGAACTATTCGAAACGGCCTGCTCTTCGCGACAAGTGAATGAAATCTTAATACTCGTTGCACTTAAGGAAAGCGTGGCACTATTCGAAGATTCCAAACCGTTGTATTCTCTTAATGATTTAATGAATAAATTACATGCACATGGATAGCGCTTAATAGCGTTTAATGTAACTAGGAAATAAATTCCTCATTAACCTGCAATGTGCAGGAATACTGTCAAGTGAGAGAATTAAAGTTGTTCGAAATAAATAATTGGTTTTCATATACAAGATTTATTCAGTTGAACTAGGTTATATTAATATCAATATGCAACGATATATTCAGACCTTGCTTGATTATAATTGTCATTATATCGATTATATTTGTTATAATATGTATAAATGTAAATATAATTACTACACGAATTTCTATTCGCATTAGTCTTATTATATTACATAAGGTTTTCTACGTATAGAAATTAGTTTAATCCAACTTTACTAATAACAGAATCTATCTTTAGTCGTCTGGGTATTTAATGTCACGAGGACAATAATAATCGCTGTCATTCAATATAGGTGATGGCGTTCGAAAAGAAAAAGGGTGCGACTCTCCGTATTGGGGCGCACTCCACTATTCAGGTATTGGTGAGTTCGAGGGCGAGAAACTAGGTTTTGAACTTTCGCTGTTTAGTCCTAATTCTTGTCTTCCATTTTGTTTTTCTCTTTTAATTTCGTTAGGCATCAGTCTTTTAAAGCAACGTTCTGCTCACTTTTTGCTAAGGTGACCCTTACCTCTACGATTCTTTCTTGCTTTTTGCATCTAATATGAACAAAATTCTCTGTGTGAGACCTGTGTGATTTCGCAAGCCTTGCCCAAAGATGAGCAATATTTGCTAACAATGGGAGGAGGAATGCGAAAATCCGTAAGTATCTTCAATGATTGAAAACACCGTAATCCTACGCAACGTCTTCGACTGCGTCGAAATCACAGATTAACACAGCGAATAATCGTTTTATCGTTAATAGTTCCAAGTTTGAAAATAATTATTTTATCTTTAGTAGCTTTGCGAAATCGTAAGCAAGAATGAATATGCCAATTGGTGATGGTGTTCTCTGTGAATAACCAGCGTCTTTTCGTAGGCCTCGCCCAAAGATGAGCAATATTTGCTAGCAATGGGAAGAGAAACACGAAAACCCGTAGGTATTTTCGGTGATTGAAAACACTGGAATCAGTGGAACGTCATCGGCTGCGTCAGATCACTAGTTAATACAGCCAATAATACAGGTCGTTATGAGTTCAATATGACTTAAATAAAATCCGCATTAGTCGTATACTTGATATTCCGTACATAATATCGTACAACCGTGAAATTATCGGAGAAGAGAATATACAAAATTTAAAATTCTCACCTTGAAGATGTGTGTAGTCGATCACTCTTAGATGTACAACTTGTCGGTTAGGCGAACCTTAACACGTTGACGCCAGCGCTGAAATTCGTGGTTCTCTCCATGGCGCGGCGTCCGACTTCACTGTCAGCTTCGTGGGGCGGCGCAGGGTCTCATTAGAATGTTCGTGTTACCGTATAACGTATTGCGGTATATAGTATTACGTAGTACAGTATAACGTTATAATGTGTTGCGGAAAATATACCGTACATACAATATATGTTGTTATGAAGTATTACCTTATAACGTATTACGGTATATAGCATCACGTTACATAGCACAACGTTAATACGTAGGACGGTATATAATATTACGTTATATTGTATTAGCGTATAACATATAACGGTATATAGTAATAACAGATATAGTATTACGTTATACAGTATTCCTCAATAACGTCTATCGTTATATGGTGTTACGTCATAGCATATTGCGATATATAGTACAACGTTATATGGTAGCACATTATATCGTATTACGTTATACAGTAAAACGCTATATGGTACTAAGTTATAACGTATTACGCTGTGTACAAACTGCGGGATATCGTATAACGTTATGTCGTATTACGTTGTAACGTATAACGTTATATAGTATGACATTATATGGTATTGTGTTATATCGTCCTATGTTATATAGTATTACACGATAACATATAACATTTTATGTTATTAAATATAATTCATTACGTTATATTGGATAATGTTCTGTGATATTTCGTTATAACGTATGACGTCATATGGTACAAGGTTATATGGCATTACGTTATATCGTTTTATGTTGTATAGTACTGCGGGATAACGGATACGTTATATGGTATTGAATATAACGTAATACGTTATATAGTACAGCGTTATATGGTATTACTTTGTAACGTATTACGTTATATAGTATTGCACAATAACGCATAATGTTATATGGTACTAAATATAATGTAGTACGTTATATAGAATAACGTTATATCTTATTAGGTTGTTACGTGTTACATTATATAGTATAACGTTATATGGTATTGCGTTATATCGTATTACGTTTTATAGTATTGCATTATAACGTATAACGTTATATGGTATGACGTTATAACGTATTAAGTTATATAGTATTGCGCGATAACGTATAACGTTATATGGTATTACATCAGAACGTATTACTTTATATATGTCGGGTTATGATTTAGAATTGGGTTAGGGGCGTGTAATGAATTTTTACCAGGATTATTCTTCGTTGTTACACGATCGAGGTAGCGTTTATTAACACAAGTATGGGTGTTACAAGTTTGGCAATTGGCCGCGGTATCTAGACACTAATGACATTCACCTTTAGTTCCATATAACGAATCTGCGGTCAACGGGATAGCAGATATACTTTGCTCTAAAGTCTAAGTAGGACTCGACTTACTTTTCGCTATACAAGGATTACTTAACTAACTCTTTATCGAAACGTGGATTATTCACCGATCGTACAGACACTAGATACATGAGTAATGAGACTGCAAGAAAGGAATGTCTTTCGGTCACGATGACACAGCAGAGAAGAACTATGATGGGTTGTGCCTAAGGGCACGAGATATTTGGATTCGTCGAGGAATGCCAGCGCTCAGATGGTGTAGGAACAGGACGTTGTTGTTAATTGGTTAATTTCTGTGTTGGTGGTTAGAAAAGGATGTTAGCTTCCCTTGAGAGAATGTTTCTAGTGGGAAGCGTCGTACGCGAAACAAGCAGATCTCCCGCACCTTCTCGCAATAGGAGACAGATTTACGGTCAGATAGAATAAAGACTGTTCGTCAATTTGAAGGACCTTAGTTGACTTAATCCTAAGATATATAGCGGGTTCTCATGCTAGTTGAATGTATACTGTGAATGATGCATCGAAATCTGGCGATCATCTTGCCCGAAGAATGGGATCTGTGCATGGCGAGCCACGGGGCCGTTGGAATGTTTACTGTTAAGTGTCGGTACGGCTAATTCTTTAAAGGAGAGCTATGCAATTCTATACCTCTGTTAGACGAGGTATGTTTATCCCGTGATCGCAGCTACGTTCTGTGACTAGTTGTCGCCTCGAACCTAAGCTCATTATCTCAAGTCTCGAACAATTGTGTTTGGGTTATTTTGTAAAGGCTACAATATTGTGGGTTTTCCAAGTAATTCTAACGGGGGGCCGGTGTGCTTTTTTCTCCGACATGGCCATCCTGACAATCGCACGCCCTCGGATGTATCTAGAATATTGGGTTTTCCCAACGTTAGACTCCATATAAATGATGTTCTATACAATTTAACTAATTGTCCAAATAGTTCAAGGGTCCTGTTTCACAACATAAAGTTTGATCAAATGTTCGATAAAAAAAAAAAAAGAATTAAAAGGGAGCAGAAATCAAGAACGTCATGATTAGCATTCGAAGTACTAGTTGCATTCTGTGAATTATTAGTCCGACCGTAATGACATAATGGACCATTCTCGACCTCGTACCTGGACCATTCTCGACCTCGTACCTGGACCAATCTCACTTCTCTGGATCATATTACCACACTGAGCGTTTGTGGAAACACTATGTTAGATGCTATGACTATAGTGCTAATGATACCTGAATTGAATTGGGCAACGGTGTGTTGATCTCGCATTTAATTTCTTTGGACCACATGACTACCCGTAAGCGGATGTGATCCATTATGCTCGATCTTACACCTTACTATATCAGATTGCCACACTGGACATGTGAGAGAGCATTGAACTTCATCGTATCGCCACACTGGGCGTGTCGTGAGATGGCTGAGTGCCACACTGGGCATATCGTAAAAAGGCTAGGTACAACACTGGGTATATGTAACCTCGTTCTGCTAAGTGCTATGGTAATGATGATCCTGTGATATCGGGGTACTCGTATCGTCATGGTTACTGTTCCCATCATCACCGCAGACATCCAACTCAGTAGGAGCGCAAGTATCTGGCATTTTCTTCAGCCTATCATGACTGTATTTATACGACCGTTCGCCGTCTAACGTTTTTAAAATGTATCTATCTCCTTCCAAAATTTCTGATATCACAAATGGACCCCTAAATTTCGGATCTAGTATCGTTTGATTCCTTTCCTCACTTTTTTTTTAAGTACAAAGTCATCGAAATTGAATTTAACTACTTTGGCTTTCGTTTTATCGAATCTTTCTTTATCGCACTTAGCGCTGTTCTCTATATTTTGTATGGCCTGTTGTCTTACGTTGGAGATATCTATTTCCTTTTCTTCGGTATTTTCAGGTAGTAGTAACCCGTAGGGTCTTGCTGTTTTACCAATTAATAGTTCTAACGGACTCGATTTAGTCACACGATTGGTGGTGCAATTTAAAGCTAATTGTATTTCGCCGATCGTGTCTTGCCATGATCGCCCGGTCGTTTCTACTGTTGTAAACATGTTCTTTAACGTGCCCATAGTACGCTCTACCTGCCCATTCGCTCTACTAGCACCGGTTGCTATTAAGTGGAGTTTAATGTGTTTATTCTGACAAAAATCTTGTAATTCATTACGCGTGAAACATCTCCCTTGATCCGCTATTATCCGAGAGGGACTGCCGAATAGGAATACGGCAGATATATGCGCCTTAACGATGCTGCGGGAGTCCATCTTACGAATATGGTGTAAGTATACGAATTTGGTAAAGGCATCGATCAAAACAATAACGTATTCTTTCGAATCGTTTTTGCCGCTCAGCTTGCATGTTATGTCTATGTAAACTGTATGTCAAGGTATGCTGATCTCAGGTATGGGATGTAATGCGGCTTGTACTATACCTAAATTCGCCTTAGAAATCTGACAAGCATGACAGTTCTCTACGAATTTGCGAACATATTTCGCCATCTCTTCGAACCAGTAATACTTGTACAGTTTCTCGATCGTTTTTATCATAAACTAAGCGCATAATTGACTGGTGTATGTGATTAGTAACGGACCACCTGAAACCTCTTGGTACGATGAGCAAGCAGAGGCTTCTGTCTCTCCTTTGTACTTTACGGTAAAGGGTATTTGCAGTTTGTTGGCGATTTCAGAGATTGGGGGGTCGCGTCGTTGTTCCGCTAGTAGCAATCTTCTGAGATATCGGCCACATTAATTTCCTTTTCTTTGATTTTGTTAGTTGTGGTACGGTCACTGTCTACGGGGTTACGCAAAAAGGAATCTACGTGGGCCATTCGTTTACCTTCTCGGTACATGATGTCAAAAGTAAAAGTTTGTAAGTAAGCTCACCACCTATAACCCCTGGTAATAATTCGACTATTCGATGCGTCTTATATTCCACACCTGTTGCCAAATGCAACGCACAGCATTCGGTTTACGCAATATCAATTCTGGGCCCTGTCACATACAGCGTAATTGCAATTTTTTATATTTAGGAATAAATATTCCATTGAACGTATATACGTTTCTACTTAGGATATGTCAACAATTCGGGGCGCGTTACACTTCACACCTGCTGCCAAATGAAGCGCACCTCATCTGGTTTGCGTTACGTCAACTCTGGTCCCTGCCAAACCCACTGAATTTACAGTTCCGCATATTCAGGATTCAATATTAATTTGATTGCATCTCGACCGCTATTGGAGATATGTCGTCAGTTCGATGCCTGTTATATTCCACATTCTCTGCCAAATACAGCCCTCTTGCTCCTGTTTATGCTATTACAACTCTGGTCGCGGTAAAATACAACGCCTTTGCAATTATGAATGTTCAGGCTTAAATATACAATTGAACGTGTCTCAGTATCTATTGCAGATATGTCGATATTTGGATGCGCTCTATACTACACATTTGCAGCGAAATACAGCGCACATAAGCAGTTTTTCGCTACGTCAGCTCGGTGCCCTGTCAAATCAAGCGTAATTGCATTTTGCAGGTCCTGTCTTTTATATTCAATTGAACGTATCTAGGTTCCCATTGGAGATATGTGGACAATTTTATGCGCGTTACAATCCACATTTGTCGTCAAATACAGCGCACGTTGCTCGGTTTGCGCGGCAGATAAATACCTACGAATGTACCTCGGTATGCATGACTTCTACTGACGTTTCATACCGGGGGCAGCAAGAATTCCTCAACCACTCAAGGACTTCTTGTAAAGCACAAAGGAGCGCAATGCGTCCATTGAGTGGTCCGAACAATCCGAAAAGAACTTCCGCGTGTCGAAACGCGCCTCAGATGATACGACAATGTTAGCGCAGTCGATTCGCTGCGCGCCCGTTAGCCTCGCTGTACACCGCGATGTACACCCGATGTATACCGCGGTGAAACTATTTATACACGCCGTCGAGGGAAAAGAAATCGCAATCTACAAAGATCATAAACCCTTGATAGACGAGTTTGACCAATATCTTGTCAAGTGTTCGCAATGACAATTTTGACGGTTGGACCAGTTCGGACGATTTACGACCAATAATCGGCACATTAAAGGGATAGACAATAACGTAGCCGACACTTTATCCCGGATTGAAGCGATCGGTAAATCCGTACATCATCAAACGTTAGTCGCCACGCAAGAGAAGGGTAACGAGATGCGTGAAATCATTACCGCCGTCTCATACGCGCTGCAATTGAAAAAAGTACGTATTCCCGATCAAGGGGTCGGAACTTACTGCGATATCTCGACCTAAATCCTGCGACCATAGGTACTCGAACCATCACGACACAGTGTAGTTTAGTCACTGCATGGACTTTCCCATCCGAGGATATCTGATACGCAAAAATGGTTGACGACGCGTTTCGTCTGGCCGTCCGTTAATAACGATTGTCGAAGGAGGACGCGCGTGTCAAAGTTTCTACGTCACCAGACATGTATCCTCACACGTCGGAACGTTTAAAACGTTAGCAGGCCGGTTCGAACACATACACATAGACATTATTGTCATGCAATACTCGCACGCTTATCGATATTGTGTAAGGTGTGTCGATCGTTTTACGCGTTGTCTTGAATCCGTTCCCGGCACCGATATGGAAGCGCTAACTGTTTCTTCGGATATCCTTTCTATTTGTATAGCTCACTTTGGCGTACCTCTAAACATCACGACCGACCAAGGTCGCCAAATTGAATCGCGACTGTTTGAGGAGTTTGCTCGGCGCAAAGCACTTACGCACGACGGCCTATCACCCCGCGTCTAATGGGATGGTAAGAACGCCTACATAAACAGCCAAAAGCGGCGATTAAGTGCTATGACACGAGCAACTGGGTCCAAATTTTGCCGATTGTTTTACTACGAATTAGAGCAGTGATGAAGGAGGACATTATCGCGACGGCGGCCGAAATGGTTTACGGTACCGGCATACCATTGCCGGCGAAATTCTTCTTGTTAACACAGCAGCGGGCCAATTCGGAATACGCGCACCGACTAAAAGAACGGATGGAGAGAGCCAGGCGAGACACGGTTACGCGTCATGGCGAAAAGAAAATCACCATTTTTAAAGAGATATGATCATCGTTGTATGTTTTCTTGACGCGATAGGAGACCCTTTACAGCGGCAGTACCACGGGCCGTTTAAAGTAAGAAAAGGAAAAGGAAGTAATTATGCTATTAAAATAAATAATCACAACGTAACGGTTTCCATAGCCCGATTGAAACCGGCGTTTGTTGTGCCGGACGACTTAGAGGAAAACACCGCCGAAACCCGTAACGTACTGATTCCGGTAGGTCAAACGAACGCAACCATAGTGGCCAATCTCCACATACGGTTGACGTCAACTTACACCAGCATACCTACACAATGACGCCTACGCTTCAAATCTTTCGTCGAAATTTTAATGTTTTAACGAAATACTTGTCGTACTTCCAATATCTAACTGACAGAAATACACTATTTATAATAGCATAAAGCATGTTAATTTCGTAGCTGATAATTATTGGACGTTTCTCATTTAATTCGTAATCGCACTAATTTTTTCTAACGAAATAAGCCATTTATTTATCGTCCGGACTTGTACTATGACATTTATATCATAATAGCAATGTGACAATGAGGCAACCTGAATACAGAAATACTATTTCAAACCATTTCGCCCATATTTCTTAAGTTGTTTATAAATGATTCGTGTATGCCCTTTGTTCTTTCTTCCCCTACTGCGGCGAAACCATAACTTTTATTTAAACAAAATCAACTATGTTTTAGATCCTTCGCGGAGATACGCGATCGGAAGATAGCGCGTCAACTAGAGTTGTAAATTCCCGTTAAGATTAGATAGTCAACGCCACGACCTGATCGACCCCAATGTTTCTGTTTCGATAATAGCGGTGGCTCAATTGAGTGTACACTGAATTAGCGGGTTTTAAATTACAGTTTATTCAAACATCTTGTTGACTATAGCGATATAAACTGATATAGTAGAATTAGGTTTCCATTGTTAGACAATGTTGCAGTGTTGAGTAAGCTACGTAAGCTTAGATGGTGGCGGGTCAAAAAATGTATAACGACTTCAGAGATACTGATTGATCTAAAGCTAAGAAACCAGTCACGAGATGTTGACTATTCTAAAAATGAGGAATATGCGACGTTCAGTGACTATGCTGTGGCGGAGGAAAGCTAGTCATGGGTTTGCCTAGCTCACGGGACCATCGGGTTTGTCGATGACAACTTTGTCTAGGAAAGTGAGGCCAATAGATATTGCTTCTGATTGGATAGTAGGAAGGTTGCTGGACTAGGAAGGGTCTTAGCCGTCGCCAAGAGAAAGTTGCTAAACGGAAGATACCGAACGTGAGAAAGACCAACTTTTCGGTATCTTCCCGTAGTAGACAATAAATGTAAGGAACACTTGAAATAAATGATACTTGTTTGGCCTGAAGGACCTTAACTATGGAAATGCCTAGATTTATTGCGGCTTCTTAGGGCTATTGTGGGTATACAGTAAGGATATGTAAACATCAGGCTGTCATCTTGCCCGCGGTGTGTGGTCTGGGTTAGGTAGAGAGTCAGCCGACGTAACAAAGTAATAGTAAAAGAACAAGTTTGATAACTGAAAGAATGCCATTTGAGAATAGACCACATGGCGGCCGGTGATGCAGATACGGCTCGACTCAAAGTCCGAAGGTCGCCAAAGATTACCTGCATCGAAAACTTGTTGATATTATAACATCTAACTAACAGGCATGTGCCGTTTACAATAGAATAAAACATATAAAATTCTGAGCTAATAACGATTGAAATTGTGTAACTTAATTCACATTTGCAACAATTTTTTTAACGAAATTTGGCTATTATGTATCGTCCGGGATCTTACTATGACGTTTACATTCTGAAGTGATGGATCGTGTTAGTGAGAGCAAGAAACATTTGAGTTTATTTAACAAAGAAATTTATTGTAATATATTCATGGTGTACATGGTGTACTTTGCACAGGACTCGCGATTATTAAACCTGCGATTCATGGTATTACTAGTAGCAGTTCGCGACTCGCGCTTACAAGTTCGACTTCTGGTCGATGCGTTTTATTCGCGCTATATGTTCGGATGATGTTTGCCTAAGATCCCGAGGAACTCTGAACAATTACTAAGTACTGCCAATGATTGATTCGGACCGACATATAACGATTGACTTTCCGTCACGATGATGCCGCGAAGAAAAACATTGTTGGGGTGTGTCTTAGGATGCGAGATCCTTGAATTCGTTATGAAAAGCTTTGGTTCGGGAAGTGCGGGAAGTGGATGTCGTTGTTAATTGGCTAATTCTTACGTTGGTGGTTGGAAAAGGATGCTAACTGCCCTCGAAAGAATGTCGCGAGCGGGATGCATCGTACGTGAGAAAAGCATACTTCTCGTATCTTCCCATAGGAGGTGATACGTTTAGTGACTGCTAAGAGAATGACAGTTTGTACTTTTGGAAAACCTTGACTAAATAAATCCTAAGATTTATAACAGGTCGACATCTGGCAATCATGTTGTCCGAAGAATAGGGTTTTTGTGTAGCCAGCCACGGGACAGAAACCGTAGGAAAGTTTATTGTCGAGTGCCGCTACAGTACCCCCGTACCAGTGATAACGTTCATTTTGTGCATCACAGGTAGATCATCCATGCTATAATATCCAAGGCTTGCCTAAAAATGATCATGAAAGCGAACTTTCCTGCCCGCGTGCGTGGTGTAACGAATTCTTGAATCACCTTTGCTTTGCTGCGCCCGCTCAGCGTTTTGCATAATTAGAGTTTGGGCGGTATAAAAACGTCGCGGGTTCCAGTGTTGAAGTTGTTGTTGTTCGATGTAATCGAAATAAATAGAAACGTGCTTCAATCCATCTAAGGACACTATCACTTCTTTATCATTAATCTTAACGGAAAGAGTCTTTTTTCCACGCTGTACGACCTGGTCAGGGCCTCCGTAGTGTGGTTGTGATGGGCCTCCGATCGCGTCATGGCGTACAAATACGTATGGCGATGTTTCGAGATCGCAGAATAAGAAGGTTGTCTTCTGATTGTGTCGCGTAATTGGGCTAGACCTGATTTTTTGTATTCGCTCTTCCAAGCGGTTCGCGAATTCCGTGTTGGCCTGTTGTATCGCTGGTAGAAAGAATTCTGCCGGTGCCGTGAACCACTTCGGCTGCCGTTGCGTTCAGGTCCTCCTTGATAGCGGTTCTTATGCCTGATACAACTATTGGAGTTTATAAGATTTCTACCCAGTTGCTCGTATCGTGGCATTTGATTGCTGCTTTTAGTTTTCGATGCTGGCTTTCTACCATGCCGTTGGATCCGGGGTGATTGGATATCATGCGCAAATGTTTAATGCCAAGCAATCGGCATAGTTCGTTAAATAGGTTTGATTCCAACTAGCGTCCTTCATCAGTCGTTATTTTTGAAGGTACGCCGAAACGAGCTATCCATGTTGAGAGCAGAGCCGAAGCAACGGTTGTCCTTCCATACCGACGATGGCAATGGCTTCGTGCCAACGCCAAAAACGTCGCTACACGTTAGACAATATCAGTAGCCCTGTGAATATTGCATCACGATAATATCTAAGTGTATGTGTTTGAATCATCCCGCTAACTCTCCGAATGTTCCGACGGGAGAGGATACGTGTCTGGTGACTTTACATTGTTGACAACGAATACATTGTCGTGTCCAGGTTCGGCAATGTTTGTTTACCGCCGGAAAAAGGAACGCGACGTCACCAGTTTTTGCGTGGCGCGTATCCCTGGATGGGAAAGTCCGTGGAATGAATTAAATACGTGGCGTCGCAATATATTTCTACGTCGTGATCAGGAAATCCAATTTTCTTTACTCATAACGCGGATGTTCCGAAGGTGTCGATGTCGAGCAGTTCGTTATCGTTATACTGCACGGCGGAGAGAGTTTGCTGACCTACATACTTCCCTATCGCTTCGATTCGTGAAAGAGCGTCGGCTACATTGCTATCTAGCTCCTTTATGTATCGTATGTTGGTGGTGAATTCTCCTATGTAATCCAAATGTCGGAATTGGTGCGGCGAACATTTATCAAGGTTTGATTGAACGCGTATGTAGCGGGTTTGTTGTCCGTAAAAATTATAAAACTTCTCCCTTCTATGGCGCGTCGAAATCGCTTGACCGTGGTGTACATGACGAATAGTTCGCGACCGTACGCGCTATACTTGCTCTGCGCGGAGTTTGAAGGTATAATAAGGAAACCTAATGGCTGCCAAGTGTCGTTTTCGCGTTGCTGCAAGACCGCTCCTAAAGCATAATCGAATGTGCCTACCGCGACGCTAACAGGCGCGCCAGGTATCGGAGGTGCTAACATCGTGGCGCTAGCGAGGGCGCGTTACGTCTCTCGGAAATCAGCTTCGAATTGTTCCGACCATTTGATGGGCGCGTTGCCCTTTTTACTTCCTTGTAGTAATTCATTGAGCAGTTGAAAGATATTTGCGGCCCCCGGTATGAAACATCGGCAGTAGTTAATCTTACCGAGGTACCTTCATAATGCTTTAGTAGTCGCGGGAAGCGATGCTTCCACAATGGCGTCAACGCGTTCGACAAGGGGCTTTATTTCGTTCGCGTTTACGCAGTGGTCCTAGAATGTGATTTCATTCACAACGAATTTACACTATACGGGGTTGACGGTTACGGCATAGTCGCGTAAACGTGCAAACAAAATCCGCAAGTGATCGTGGTGTAGTTCTTCGGTTTCGGACGCTATTAAAAAATCGTCTATGTATGCGAATACGAAATCAAACCCACGAGTGATTTCGTCGACGAATCTGTGACACGTTTCTACGGCGTTTCGAAGCTCGAACATCATGTTGCCTGCTTCGAAAAGGCCGAATGGTGTCGTGAACGCGGCTTCCTTAACGTCTTCGAGTGCGATCGGAATTTGATGGTAAGCGCGAACAAGATCGATTTTTGAGTATATTTGCTTACCGTGCAGATGTTGCGGGAAATCGTCAATATGCGGTGGGGAGTAGCACGCAGGTACCGTGCGGGTGTTCACCGCACGATACTCGCCTCATGGTCGTATGCCTCCATCCTTTTTTGGCACGACGTGCAGGGGTTATGCCCATGTACCTTTCAATGGCCGCATGGATTTCTTGATCGATCATAAGTGCAAACTCCGTCTTAATCTGTTTGGACGATCCGAAGCGAGGCGACGGGTTTTACTTTTGACACGAGGCCAGGTGTGGTTTCGATGTAGTGTACCACGCCGTGTCGAATTTTCTCTCGTCCGCAGTAATACTACATAACATTTTACATTACACTGCAATAATATATAACATTATACGTTATACTGTAATACTATATAACGTTATACGTTATGGTGTAGTACTACATTACGTTATAGGTTATGATGTAGTACTACATTACGTTATATGTTATAACGTAAAACAATATAACGTTATGCGTTATAACGTAACAGGATATAACGTAATACGAAGCGAAGTAGTACCATATACCGTTACACGTTATCCTATAATACTGAATAACGTTATACGTTATACTGTAATACTATGTATCGAAATACGTCGTACTCTAATACTAAATAATGCTATACATTGTACTGTAATACTTCATAACGTTATACGTTAAAACGTAATATTGTATAACATTATAGGTTATACTGTAATACTTTATAACGATATACATTGTAACGTAACGCTATATAACGTTATACGTCACAATGTAATACATCATAACATTATACTTTATAACGTAATGTAATATAAAGTTTTACATAAAAAAAGTAACACCATATACCGTTATACATTCCACTATAATACTAAATCATGTTATACGTTATATTGTGACACTATATAACGTAACACGTCTTAACGTAATACCATATAATTTTACATGCTATAACGTAATACGGTATATCGCTATACGTTACACAACAATACAAAATAATGTTATTCGTTGTACTGTAATACAATATAACGACATATGTTATACCGCAATAAGAAATAATGATGTACGTTATATTATAATACGTTATGTAGCACTATAGTATAACGTATAACGAAATGAAGTATTATGTTATAACGTATAACGATATATAGTATTAAGTCATAACGTATAACGTTATATAGAGTTTGGTAATAACGTATAGCGTTATATAGTATAACGTCATAACGTACAACGTTATGTAGTATAACGTGATAAAGTATAACGTTATATAGTATTACGAAATAACGTATAACGTTACATAGTAATACGCTATAACGTATAACTTTATATAGTATTACGTAATAAGGTATAACGCAAATTTGTATCATAGTATAACCTACAACGACATATAGTATTACGGTATAACGTATAACGTTATATAGGATTACGTTGTGAAGTATAATGTTGTGTGGTATTATAGTGTAACGTAACACGTTATGTCGTGTTATAGAATAAAGTATAACGACATATAGGATTATGTTATAACGTTTAACGTTATATAGTTTTACGTTATAAAGTATAAGATTATATAGTATTATCGTTCAAAGAATAACTACGTATGGTATTATGATATAACGTTTAACATTATGTAGTATTACGTTAGCACGTTTAACGTTATATAGTTTTACGTTATAAAATATAAGGTCATATAGTATTATAGTAGGAAGAATAATGACACATGGTACTATGTTATAACGTTTAAAGTTATATAGAATTATGTTATAACGTATAGCGTTATATAGTATTAAGACATAACGTATAACGTTATGTAGTATTATATTATAACGTATAACGTTATGTAGTGTTATAGTATAACGTATAACATTATATAATAATACAGTATAACCTACAATGTTATGTAGTATTGCGTTCTAACGTATAACGTTATGTTGTATTACGTTATAACGCATAGGGTTACATAGAATTACGTTATAACGCATAATGTTATATAATAATACGTTATAACATATAAGGTTATATAGTATGACGTTATAACGCATAACATTATATAATTTTTCGTCATAACGTATAACGTTATGTAGTATAATAGTATAAAGTATAACGTTATATAGTATTACATTATAACGTATAAGGTTATATAGTATTACGTTATAATGCATAACGTCATATAATTTTACGTCATTACGTATAACGTTATGAAGTATTATAGTATAACGTGTAACGTTATGAAGTATGACGTTACAACGTATAACGTTATCAAGTATGACGTTATAACGTATAACGTTATGAAATATGACGTTATAGCGTATAACGTCCGACAGTATAGCGGTATAACGCCTAACGTCATATTGTAATACGTTGTAACGTATAACGTTATATACCATCATCTTATAACGAATAACGATATGAAGTATTACAGTACAACGTATAACGTCATCAAATATGACGTTATAACGTATAACGTTATGAAGTATGACGTTATGAAGTATGACGTTATAACGTATAACGTAATGAAATATGACGTTTTAACGTATAACGTCCGACAGTATAGCGGTATAACTTATAACGTTATGAAGTATGACGTTATAACGTGTAACGTTATGAACTATGATGTTCTAACGTATAACGTCCGTTAGTATAGCGGTATAACGTATAACGTTATATAGTATTACGTTATGACGTATAACGTTATATACCATCATCTTATAACGAATAACGATATGAAGTATTACAGTACAACGTATAACGTCATCAAATATGACGTTATAACGTATAACGTCCGACAGTATAGCGGTATAAAATATAACGTTATGAAGTATGACGTTATAACGTTTAACGTTATGAAGTATGACGTTATAACGTATAACGTAATGAAGTATGACGTTATAACGTATAACGTCCGACAGAATAGTGGTATAACGTATAACGTTATATAGCATCACTTTATAACGTATAACGTAATGCAGTATTATAGTATAACGTATAACGTTATATACCATCACATTATAACGTATAACGTTATGAAGTATTCCAGTACAACGTATAACGTCATGAAATATGACGTTATAACGTATAACGTCCTACAGTATAACGGTATAACGTCTGACGTCATATGGTATTACGTTATAATGTTTACCGTTATATAGTATTACGTTATGACGTATAAAGTTATGTAGGATTATAGTATAACGTATAACGTTATATAGCATCACATTATAACGTATAACGTTATGTAATATTATAGTATAACGTATAACGTTATGAAGTATGACGTTATAACGTATAACGTTATGACGTATGACGTTATAACGTATAACGTAATGAAATATGACGTTTTAACGTATAACGTCCGACAGTATAGCGGTATAACTTATAACGTTATGAAGTATGACGTTATAACGTGTAACGTTATGAACTATGATGTTATAACGTATAACGTCCATTAGTATAGCGGTATAACGTATAACGTTATATAGTATTACGTTATGACGTATAACGTTATACACCATCATCTTATAACGAATAACGATATGAAGTATTACAGTACAACGTATAACGTCATCAAATATGACGTTATAACGTATAACGTCCGACAGTATAGCGGTATAAAATATAACGTTATGAAGTATGACGTTATAACGTTTAACGTTATGAAGTAGGACGTTATAACGTATATCGTTATGAAGTATGACGTTATAACGTATAACGTCCGACAGCATAGCAGTATAACGTATAACGTTATATAGTATTACATTATAACGTATAACGTCATATAGTATTACGTTATGACGTATAAAGTTATGTAGGATTATAGTATAACGTATAACGTTATATAGCATCACATTATAACGTATATCGTTAAGTAATATTATGGTATAACGTTAAGATTAATTAACGTATAACGTCATGAAATATGACGTTATAACGTATAACGTCCGACAGTATAGCAGTATAACGTATAACGTTATGTAGTATTACGTTATAACGTATAACGTCATATAGTATTACGTTATGACGTATAAAGTTATGTAGGATTATAGTATAACGTATAACGTTACATAGCATCACATTATAACGTATAACGTTATGAAGTATTATAGTATGACGTATAACGTTATGAAGTATGACGTTATAACGTATAACGTAATGAAATATGACGTTATAACGTATAACGTCCGACAGTATAGAGGTATAACGTCTATCGTCATATAGTATTGCGTTATAATGTTTAACGTTAAATAGTATTACGTTCTAACGTATAACGTTATGTTGGATTATAGTATAACGTATAACGTTATATAGCATCACATTATAACGTATTACGTTAAGTAATATTATGGTATAACGTATAACGTTATGAAGTATGACGTTATGACGTATAACCTAATGAAATATGACGTTATAGCGTATAACGTCCGACAGTATAGCGGTATAACGTCTAACGTCATATAGTATTACGTTGTAACGTATAACGTTATATACCATCACATTATAACGTATAACGTTATGAAGTATTACAGTACAACGTATAACGTTATGAAATATGACGTTATAACGTATAACGTTATGAAGTATGACGTTATAACGTATAACGTTATGAAGTATGACGTTTTAACGTATAACGTTATGAAGTATGACGTTATAACGTACAACGTTATGAAGTATGACGTCATAACTTATAACGTCTGACAGAATAATGGTATAACGTATAACGTTATATAGTATTACGTTATAACGTATAACGTTATATACCTTCACGTTATAACGTATAACGTTATGAAGTAATACAGTACAACGTATAACGTCATGAAATATGACGTTATAACGTATAACGTCCGACAGTATAACGGTATAACGTCTAAGGTCATATAGTATGACGTTATAACAGTACACGTCTTATAGTATTACGTTATGACGTATAATGTTATGTAGGATTATAGTATAACGTATAACGTTATATAGCATTACATTATAACGTATAACGTAATGAAGTATTATAGTGTAACGTATAACGTTATGAAGTATGACGTAATAACGTATAACGTTATGAAGTATGACGTTATAACGTATAACGTTATGAAGTATGACGTTATAACGTATAACCTTATGAAGTATGACGTTATAACGTACAACGTTATGAAGTATGACGTCATAACGTATAACGTCTGACAGAATAGTGGTATAACGCATAACGTTATATAGTATTACGTTATAACGTATAACGTTATATACCTTCACTTTATAACGTATAACGTTATGAAGTATTATAGTATATCGTATAACGTTTTGAAGTATGACGTTATAACGTATAATGTAATGAAATATGACGTTATAACGTATAACGTCCGACAGTATAGCGGTATAACGTCTAACGTCATATAGTATTACGTTACAATGTTTAACGTTAAATAGTATTACGTTCTAACGTATAAGGTTATATAGTATTACGTTATAACGTATAACGTTATATACCTTCACGTTATAACGTATAACGTTATGAAGCATTACAGTACAACGTATAACGTCATGAAATATGACGTTATAACGTATAACGTCCGACAGTATATCGGTATAACGTCTAAGGTCATATAGTATGACGTTATAACAGTTAACGTCTTATAGTATTACGGTATGACGTATAATGTTATGTAGGATTATAGTATAACGTATAACGTTGTATAGCATCACATTATAACGTATAACGTTATGTAATATTATGGTATAACTTATAACGTTATGAAGTATGACGTTATAACGTGTAACGTTATGAACTGTGACGTTATAACGTATGACGTCCGTCAGTATAGCGGTATAACGTATAACGTTATATAGTATTACGTTATAACGTATAACGTTATATACCATCATCTTATAACGTATAACGTTATGAAGTATTACAGTACAACGTATAACGTCATGAAATATCACGTTATAACGTATAACGTCCGACAGTATAGCAGTATAACGTATAACGTTATATAGCTTCACATTATAACGTATAACGTTATGAAGTATGACGTTATAACGTATAACGTAATGAGATATGACGTTTTAACGTATAACGTCCGACAGTATAGCGGTATAACTTATAACGTTATGAAGTATGACGTTATAACGTGTAACGTTATGAACTGTGACGTTATAACGTATAACGTCCGTCAGTATAGCGGTATAACGTATAACATTATGTAGTATTACGTTATAACGTATAACGTTATATAGCATCACATTATAACGTATAACGTTATGAAGTAATACAGTACAACGTATAACGTCATGTAATATGACGTTATAACGTATAACGTCCGACAGTATAACGGTATAACGTCTAAGGTCATATAGTATGACGTTATAACAGTTAACGTCTTATAGTATTACGTTATGACGTATAATGTTTTGTAGGATTATAGTATAACGTATAACGTTATACAGCATCACAACATAACGTATAACGTTATGAAGTAAGATAGTATAACGTATAACGTAACGAAATATGACGTTATAACGTCCGACAGTACAGCGGTATAACGTCTAACGTCATATAGTATTACGTTATAACGTTTAACGTCATATAGTATTACGTTATGACGTATAAAGTTATGTAGGATTATAGTATAACGTATAACGTTATATAGCATCACATTATAACCTATAACGTTATGTAATATTATGGTATAACGTATAACGTTATGAAGTATGACGTTATAACGTATAACGTAATGAAATATGACGTTATAGCGTATAACGCCCGGCAGTATAGCAGTATAACGTATAAAGTTATATAGTATGACGTTATAACGTATAACGTAATGAAATATAACGTGATGACGTATAACGTAATGAAATATGACGTTATAACGTCCGACAGTACAGCGGTATAACGTCTAACGTCATATTGTATTACGTTATAACGTATAACGTCATATAATATTACGTTATGACGTATAAAGTTATGTAGGATTATAGTATAACGTATAACGTTATATAGCATCGCATTATAACGTATCACGTTATGTAATATTATAGTATAACGTATAACGTTATGAAGTATGACGTTATAACGTATAACGTTATGAAGTATGGCGTTATAACGTATAACGTAATGAAATATGACGTTTTAACGTATAACGTCCGGCAGTATAGCGGTATAACTTATAACGTTATGAAGTATGACGTTATAACGTGTAACGTTATGAACTATGACGTTATAACGTATAACGTCCGTCAGTATAGCGGTATAACGTATAACGTTATATAGTATTACGTTATAACGTTTACCGTTATATAGTATTACGTTATGACGTATAAAGTTATGTAGGATTGTAGTATAACGTATAACGTTATATAGCATCACATTATAACGTATAACGTTATTTAATATTACGGTACAACGTATAACGTTATGAAGTACGACGTTACAACGTATAACCTAATGAAATATGACGCTGTAGCGTATAAGGTCCGACAGTATAGCGGTATAACGTCTAACGTCATATAGTATTACGTTATAACGTTTACCGTTATATAGTATTACGTTATGACGTATAAAGTTATGTCGGATTATAGTATAACGTATAACGTTATATAGCATCACATTATAACGTATAACGTTATGAAGTATTATAGTATAACGTATAACGTTATGAAGTATGACGTTATAACGTATAACGTTATGAAGTATGACGTTATAACGTATAACGTCCGTCAGTATAGCGGTATAACGTATAACATTATGTAGTATTACGTTATAACGTATAACGTTATATAGCATCACATTATAACGTATAACGTTATGAAGTAATACAGTACAACGTATAACGTCATGAAATATGACGTTATAACGTATAACGTCCGACAGTATAACGGTATAACGTCTAAGGTCATATAGTATGACGTTATAACAGTTAACGTCTTATAGTATTACGTTATGACGTATAATGTTTTGTAGGATTATAGTATAACGTATAACGTTATATAGCATCACAACATAACGTATAACGTTATGATGTATTATAGTATAACGTATAACGTAACGAAATATGACGTTATAACGTCCGACAGTACAGCGGTATAACGTCTAACGTCATATAGTATTACGTTATAACGTATAACGTCATATAGTATTACGTTATGACGTATAAAGTTATGTAGGATTATAGTATAACGTATAACGTTATATAGCATCACATTATAACCTATAACGTTATGTAATATTATGGTATAACGTATAACGTTATGAAGTATGACGTTATAACGTGTAACGTTATGAACTATGACGTTATAACGTATAACGTCCGTCAGTATAGCGGTATAACGTATAACGTTATATAGTATTACGTTATAACGTTTACCGTTATATAGTATTACGTTATGACGTATAAAGTTATGTAGGATTATAGTATAACGTATAACGTTATATACCATCATCTTATAAAGTATAACGTTATGAAGTATCACGTTATAACGTATAACGTCCGTCAGTATAGCGGTATAACGTATAACATTATGTAGTATTACGTTATAACGTATAACGTAATGAAATATAACGTGATAACGTATAACGTAATGAAATATGACGTTATAACGTCCGACAGTACAGCGGTATAACGTCTAACGTCATATAGTATTACGTTATAACGTATAACGTCATATAATATTACGTTATGACGTATAAAGTTATGTAGGATTATAGTATAACGTATAACGTTATATAGCATCACATTATAACGTATAACGTTATGTAATATTATAGTATAACGTATAACGTTATGAAGTATGACGTTATAACGTGTAACGTTATGAACTATGACGTTATAACGTATAACGTCCGTCAGTATAGCGGTATAACGTATAACGTTATATAGTATTACGTTATAACGTTTACCGTTATATAGTATTACGTTATGACGTATAAAGTTATGTAGGATTATAGTATAACGTATAACGTTATATACCATCATCTTATAAAGCATAACGTTATGAAGTATCACGTTATAACGTATAACGTCCGTCAGTATAGCGGTATAACGTATAACATTATGTAGTATTACGTTATAACGTATAACGTTATATAGCATCACATTATAACTTATAACGTTATGAAGTATTACAGTACAACGTATAACGTCATGAAATATGACGTTATAACGTATAACGTCCGACAGTATAACGGTATAACGTCTAACGTCCGACGGTATAGCGGTATATCTTATAACGTTATGAAGTATGACGTTATAACGTGTAACGTTATGAAGTACGACGTTAGAACGTATAATGTCCGTCAGTATAGCGGTATAACGTATAGCGCCATATAGTATTTCGTTATGACGTATAAAGTTATGTAGGATTATAGTATAACGTATAACGTTATATAGCATCGCATTATAACGTATAGCGTAATGAAATATGAAGTTTTAACGAATAACATCCGACAGTATAGCGGTATAACTTATAACGTTATGAAGTATGACGTTCTAACGTGTAACGTTATGAACTATGACGTTATAACGTATAACGTCCGTCAGTATAGCGGTATAACGTATAACGTTATATAGTATTACGTTATAACGTATAACGTCCGACAGTATAGCGGTATAACATATAACGTTATGAAGTATGACGTTATAACGTATAACGTTATGAAGTATGACGTTATAGCGTATAAGGTCCGACAGTATAGCGCTATAACGTCTAACGTCATATAGTATTACGTTATAACGTTTACCGTTATATAGTATTACGTTATGACGTTTACCGTCATATAGTATTTCGTTATGACGTATAAAGTTATGTAGGATTATAGTATAACGTATAACGTTATATAGCATCACATTATAACGTATAGCGTAATGAAATATGAAGTTTTAACGTATAACATCCGACAGTATAGCGGTATAACTTATAACGTTATGAAGTATGACGTTATAACGTGTAACGTTATGAACTATGACGTTATAACGTATAACGTCCGTCAGTATAGCGGTATAACGTATAACGTCATATAGTATTTTGTTATGACGTATAAAGTTATGTAGGATTATAGTATAACGTATAACGTTATATAGCATCACATTATAACTTATAACGTTATGAAGTATTACAGTACAACGTATAACGTCATGAAATATGACGTTATAACGTATAACGTCCGACAGTATAGCAGTATAACGTATAACGTTATTTAGTATTACGTTATAACATATAACGTCATATAGTACTACGTTATGACGTATAAAGTTACGTAGGATTATAGTATAACGTATAACGTTATATAGCATCACATTATAACGTATAACGTTATGAAGTATTACAGTACAACGTATAACGTCATGAAATATGACGTTATAACGTATAACGTCCGACAGTATAGCAGTATAACGTCCGACAGTATAGCAGTATAACGTATAACGTTATATAGTAATACGTTATGACGTATAAAGTTATGTAGGATTATAGTATAACGTATAATGTTATATAGCATCGCATTATAACGTATAACGTTATGAAGTATTATAGTATAACGTATAACGTTATGAAGTATGACGTTATAACGTATAACGTTATGAAGTATGACGTTATAACGTATAACGTTATGAAGTATGACGTTATAACGTATAACGTTATGAAGTATGACGTTATAACGTATAACGTTATGAAGTATGACGTTATAACGTATAACGTCCGACAGTATAGCAGTATAACGTATAACGTTATATAGTATTACGTTATAACATGTAACGTCATATAGTACTACGTTATGACGTATAAAGTTATGTAGGATTATAGTATAACGTATAACGTTATATAGCATCACATTATAACGTATAACGTTATGAAGTATTACAGTACAACGTATAACGTCATGAGATATGACGTTATAACGTATAACGTCCGACAGTATAACGGTATAACGTCTAACGTCCGACGGTATAGCGGTAAAACTTATAACGTTATGAAGTATGACGTTATAACGTGTAACGTTATGAAGTACGACGTTAGAACGTATAATGTCCGTCAGTATAGCGGGAAATCGTATAACGTCATATAGTATTTCGTTATGACGTATAAAGTTATGTAGGATTATAGTATAACGTATAACGTTATATAGCATCACATTATAACGTATAGCGTAATGAAATATGAAGTTTTAACGTATAACGTCCGACAGTATAGCGGTATAACTTATAACGTTATGAAGTATGACGTTATTACGTGTAACGTTATGAACTATGACGTTATAACGTATAACGACCGTCAGTATAGCGGTATAACGTATAACGTCATATAGTATTTCGTTATGACGTATAACGTTATGTAGGATTATAGTATAACGTATAACGTTATATAGCATCACATTATAACGTATAGCGTAATGACATATGAAGTTTTAACGTATAACGTCCGACAGTATATCGGTATAACTTATAACGTTATGAAGTATGACGTTATAACGTATAACGTTAAGAAGTATGACGTTATAACGTACAACGTTATGAAGTATGACGTTATAACGTATAACGTTATGAAGTATGACGTTATAACGTACAACGGTATGAAGTATGACGTTATAACGTATAGCGTTATGAAGTATGACGTTATAACGTATAACGTTATGAAGTATGACGTTATAACGTACAACGGTATGAAGTATGACGTTATAACGTATAGCGTTATGAAGTATGACGTTATAACGTATAAGGTTATGAAGTATGACGTTATAACGTATAACGTTATGAAGTATGACGTTATAACGTATAACGTCCGACAGTATAGCAGTATAACGTATAACGTTATATAGTATTACGTTATAACATGTAACGTCATATAGTACTACGTTATGACGTATAAAGTTATGTAGGATTATAGTATAACGTATAACGTTATATAGCATCACATTATAACGTATAACGTTATGAAGTATTACAGTACAACGTATAACGTCATGAGATATGACGTTATAACGTATAACGTCCGACAGTATAACGGTATAACGTCTAACGTCCGACGGTATAGCGGTAAAACTTATAACGTTATGAAGTATGACGTTATAACGTGTAACGTTATGAAGTACGACGTTAGAACGTATAATGTCCGTCAGTATAGCGGTAAATCGTATAACGTCATATAGTATTTCGTTATGACGTATAAAGTTATGTAGGATTATAGTATAACGTATAACGTTATATAGCATCACATTATAACGTATAGCGTAATGAAATATGAAGTTTTAACGTATAACGTCCGACAGTATAGCGGTATAACTTATAACGTTATGAAGTATGACGTTATTACGTGTAACGTTATGAACTATGACGTTATAACGTATCACGTCCGTCAGTATAGCGGTATAACGTATAACGTTATATAGTATTACGTTATAACGTTTACCGTTATATAGTATTACGTTATGACGTATAAAGTTATGTAGGATTATAGTATAACGTATAACGTTATATACCATCATCTTATAAAGTATAACGTTATGAAGTATCACGTTATAATGTATAACGTCCGTCAGTATAGCGGTATAACGTATAACGCCATATAGTATTTGGTTATGACGTATGAAGTTATGTAGGATTATAGTATAACGTATAACGTTATATAGCATCACATTATAACGTATAACGTTATGAAGTAATACAGTACAACGTATAACGTCATGAAATATGACGTTATAACGTATAACGTCCGACAGTATAGCAGTATAACGTATAACGTTATATAGCATCACATTATAACGTATAACGTTACGAAGTAATACAGTACAACGTATAATGTCATGAAATATGACGTTATAACGTATAACGTCCGACAGTGTAGCAGTATAACGTATAACGTTATATAGTATTATGTTATAACGTATAACGTCATATAGTATTACGTTATGACGTATAAAGTTATGTAGGATTATAGTATAACGTATAACATTATATAGCATCACATTATAACGTGTAACGTAATGAAGTATTATAGTGTAACGTATAACGTTATGAAGTATGACGTTATAACGTACAACGTTATGAAGTATGACGTCATAACGTATAACGTCTGACAGAATAGTGGTATAACGTATAACGTAATATAGTATTACGTTATAACGTATAACGTTATATACCTGCAGTTTATAACGTATTACGTTATGAAGTATTACAGTACAACGTATAACGTCATGAAATATGACGTTATAACGTATAACGTCCGACAGTATAGCAGTATAACGTCTAACGTCCGACGGTATAGCGGTAAAACTTATAACGTTATGAAGTATGACGTTATAACGTGTAACGTTATGAAGTACGACGTTAGAACGTATAATGTCCGTCAGTATAGCGGGAAATCGTATAACGTCATATAGTATTTCGTTATGACGTATAAAGTTATGTAGGATTATAGTATAACGTATAACGTTATATAGCATCACATTATAACGTATAGCGTAATGAAATATGAAGTTTTAACGTATAACGTCCGACAGTATAGCGGTATAACTTATAACGTTATGAAGTATGACGTTATTACGTGTAACGTTATGAACTATGACGTTATAACGTATAACGACCGTCAGTATAGCGGTATAACGTATAACGTCATATAGTATTTCGTTATGACGTATAACGTTATGTAGGATTATAGTATAACGTATAACGTTATATAGCATCACATTATAACGTATAGCGTAATGACATATGAAGTTTTAACGTATAACGTCCGACAGTATATCGGTATAACTTATAACGTTATGAAGTATGACGTTATAACGTATAACGTTAAGAAGTATGACGTTATAACGTACAACGTTATGAAGTATGACGTTATAACGTATAACGTACTTCAGAATGGTGGTATAACGTATAACGTATAACGTTATATAGTATTACGTTATAACGTATAACGTTATATACCATCACGTTATAACGTATAACGTTATATACCATCACGTTATAACGTATAACGTTATGAAATATTACAGTGCAACGTATAACGTCAAGAAATATGACGTTATAACGTATAACGTCCGACAATATAGCAGTATAACGTATAACGTTATATAGTATTACGTTATGACGTATAAAGTTATGTAGGATTATAGTATAACGTATAATGTTATATAGCATCGCATTATAACGTATAACGTTATGAAGTATTATAGTATAACGTATAACGTTATGAAGTATGACGTTATAACGTATAACGTTATGAAGTATGACGTTATAACGTATAACGTTATGAAGTATGACGTTATAACGTACAACGGTATGAAGTATGACGTTATAACGTATAGCGTTATGAAGTATGACGTTATAACGTATAAGGTTATGAAGTATGACGATATAACGTATAACGTTATGAAGTATGACGTTATAACGTATAACATTATGAAGTATGACATTATAACGTAGAACGTCCGTCAGTATAGCGGTATAACGTCTAACGTCATATAGTATTACGTTATAACCTATAACGTCATATAGTATTACGTTATGACGTATAAAGTTATGTAGGATTATAGTATAACGTATAACGTTATATAGCATCACATTATAACGTATAACGTAATGAAGTATTATAGTATAACGTATAACGTTATGAAGTATGACGTTATAACGTATAACGTTATGAAGTAAGACGTTATAACGTATAACGTCATCAAATATGACGTTATAACGTATAACGTCCGACAGTATAGCGGTATAACATATAACGTTATGAAGTATGACGTTATAACGTGTAACGTTATGAAGTATGACGTTATAACGTATAACGTTATGAAGTATGACATTATAACGTATAACGTTAAGAAGTATGACGTTATAACGTATAACGTTATGAAGTATGACGTTATAACGTATAACGTCCGACAGTATAGCAGTATAACGTATAACGTTATATAGTATTACGTTATAACATGTAACGTCATATAGTACTACGTTATGACGTATAAGGTTATGTAGGATTATAGTATAACGTATAACGTTATATAGCATCACATTATAACGTATAACGTTATGAAGTATTACAGTACAACGTATAACGTCATGAGATATGACGTTATAACGTATAACGTCCGACAGTATAACGGTATAACGTCTAACGTCCGACGGTATAGCGGTAAAACTTATAACGTTATGAAGTATGACGTTATAACGTGTAACGTTATGAAGTACGACGTTAGAACGTATAATGTCCGTCAGTATAGCGGTAAATCGTATAACGTCATATAGTATTTCGTTATGACGTATAAAGTTATGTAGGATTATAGTATAACGTATAACGTTATATAGCATCACATTATAACGTATAGCGTAATGAAATATGAAGTTTTAACGTATAACGTCCGACAGTATAGCGGTATAACTTATAACGTTATGAAGTATGACGTTATTACGTGTAACGTTATGAACTATGACGTTATAACGTATCACGTCCGTCAGTATAGCGGTATAACGTATAACGTTATATAGTATTACGTTATAACGTTTACCGTTATATAGTATTACGTTATGACGTATAAAGTTATGTAGGATTATAGTATAACGTATAACGTTATATACCATCATCTTATAAAGTATAACGTTATGAAGTATCACGTTATAATGTATAACGTCCGTCAGAATAGCGGTATAACGTATAACGTTATATAGTATTACGTTATAACATATAACGTCATATAGTACTACGTTATGACGTATAAAGTTATGTAGGATTATAGTATAACGTATAACGTTATATAGCATCACATTATAACGTATAACGTTATGAAGTATTACAGTACAACGTATAACGTCATGAAATATGACGTTATAACGTATAACGTTCGACAGTATAGCAGTATAACGTATAACGTTATATAGTATTACGTTATAACATATAACGTCATATAGTACTACGTTATGACGTATAAAGTTATGTAGGATTATAGTATAACGTATAACGTTATATAGCATCACATTATAACGTATAACGTTATGAAGTATTACAGTACAACGTATAACGTCATGAAATATGACGTTATAACGTATAACGTCCGACAGTATAACGGTATAACGTCTAACGTCCGACGGTATAGCGGTATATCTTATAACGTTATGAAGTATGACGTTATAACGTGTAACGTTATGAAGTACGACGTTAGAACGTATAATGTCCGTCAGTATAGCGGTAGAACGTATAACGCCATATAGTATTTCGTTATGACGTATAAAGTTATGTAGGATTATAGTATAACGTATAACGTTATTTAGCATCACATTATAACGTATAGCGTAATGAAATATGAAGTTTTAACGTATAACATCCGACAGTATAGCGGTATAACTTATAACGTTATGAAGTATGACGTTATAACGTGTAACGTTATGAACTATGACGTTATAACGTATAACGTCCGTCAGTATAGCGGTATAACGTATAACGTTATATAGTATTACGTTATAACGTATAACGTCCGACAGTATAGCGGTATAACATATAACGTTATGAAGTACGACGTTATAACGTGTAACTTTATGAAGTATGACGTTATAACGTATAACGTTATGAAGTATGACGTTATAACGTATAACGTTATGAAGTATTACAGTGCAACGTATAACGTCATGAAATATGACGTTATAACGTATAACGTCCGACAGTATAGCAGTATAACGTATAACGTTATATAGTATTACGTTATGACGTATAATGTTATGTAGGATTATAGTATAACGTATAACGTTATATAGCATCGCATTATAACGTATAACGTTATGAAGTATTATAGTATAAGGTATAAGGTTATGAAGTATGACGTTATAACGTATAATGTTATGAAGTATGACGTTATAGCGTATAAGGTCCGACAGTATAGCGGTATAACGTCTAACGTCATATAGTATTACGTTATAACGTTTACCGTTATATAGTATTACGTTATGACGTATAAAGTTATGTAGGATTGTAGTATAACGTATAACGTTATATAGCATCACATTATAACGTATAACGTTATGTAATATTACGGTACAGCGTATAACGTTATGAAGTATGACGTTATAACGTATAACGTCCGACAGAATAGTGGTATAACGTATAACGTTATATAGTATTACGTTAGAACGTATAACGTTATGAAGTATGACGTTATAACGTATAACGTTATGAAGTATGACGTTATAACGTACAACGTTATGAAGTATGACGTTATAACGTATAACGTCTGACAGAATAGTGGTATAACGCATAACGTTATATAGTATTACGTTATAACATGTAACGTCATATAGTACTACGTTATGACGTATAAAGTTATGTAGGATTATAGTATAACGTATAACGTTATATAGCATCACATTATAACGTATAACGTTATGAAGTATTACAGTACAACGTATAACGTCATGAGATATGACGTTATAACGTATAACGTCCGACAGTATAACGGTATAACGTCTAACGTCCGACAGTATAGCGGTAAAACTTATAACGTTATGAAGTATGACGTTATAACGTGTAACGTTATGAAGTACGACGTTAGAACGTGTAATGTTCGTCAGTATAGCGGTATATCGTATAACGTCATATAGTATTTCGTTATGACGTATAAAGTTATGTAGGATTATAGTATAACGTATAACGTTATATAGCATCACATTATAACGTATAGCGTAATGAAATATGAAGTTTTAACGTATAACGTCCGACAGTATAGCGGTATAACTTATAACGTTACGAAGTATGACGTTATAACGTGTAACGTTATGAACTATGATTTTATAACGTATAACGTCCGTCAGTATAGCGGTATAACGTATAACGTTATATAGTATTACGTTATAACGTTTACCGTTATATAGTATTACGTTATGACGTATAAAGTTATGTAGGATTATAGTATAACGTATAACTTTATATACCATCATCTTATAAAGTATAACGTTATGAAGTATCACGTTATAATGTATAACGTCGGTCAGTATAGCGGTATAACGTATAACATTATATAGTATTACGTTATAACGTATAACGTTATATAGCATCACATTATAACGTATAACGTTATGAAGTATTACAGTACAACGTATAACGTCATGAAATATGACGTTATAACGTATAACGTTCGACAGTATAGCAGTATAACGTAAAACGTTATATAGTATTACGTTATAACATATAACGTCATATAGTACTACGTTATGACGTATTAAGTTATGTAGGATTATAGTATAACGTATAACGTTATATAGCATCACATTATAACGTATAACGTTATGAAGTATTACAGTACAACGTATAACGTCATGAAATATGACGTTATAACGTATAACGTCCGACAGTATAACGGTATAACGTCTAACGTCCGACGGTATAGCGGTATATCTTATAACGTTATGAAGTATGACGTTATAACGTGTAACGTTATGAAGTACGACGTTAGAACGTATAATGTCCGTCAGTATAGCGGTAGAACGTATAACGCCATTTAGTATTTCGAAATGACGTATAAAGTTATGTAGGATTATAGTATAACGTATAACGTTATATAGCATCACATTATAACGTATAGCGTAATGAAATATGAAGTTTTAACGTATAACATCCGACAGTATAGCGGTATAACTTATAACGTTATGAAGTATGACGTTATAACGTGTAACGTTATGAACTATGACGTTATAACGTATAACGTCCGTCAGTATAGCGGTATAACGTCTAACGTCATATAGTATGACGCCATAACGTGTAACGTCATATAGTATTACGTTCTAACGTATAACGTTATGTAGGATTACGTTATAACGTATAACGTTATGTAGCATCACGTTATAACGTATAAAGTTATGAAATATGACGTTATAACGTATAACGACCGACAGTATATCGGTATAACGTCTAACGTCATATAGTATTACGTTATAATGTTTAACGTTAAATAGTATTACGTTCTAACGTATAACGTTATGTAGGATTATAGTATAACGTATAACGTTATGAAGTATGACGTTATAACGTGTAACGTCCGACGGTATAGCGGTATAACTTATAACGTTATGAAGTATGATGTTATAACGTATAACGTCCGTCAGTATAGCGGTATAACGTATAACGTTATATAGTATTACGTTATGACGTATAATGTTATGTAGGATTATAGTATAACGTATAACGTTATATAGCATCGCATTATAACGTATAACGTTATGAAGTATTATAGTATAAGGTATAAGGTTATGAAGTATGACGTTATAACGTATAATGTTATGAAGTATGACGTTATAGCGTATAAGGTCCGACAGTATAGCGGTATAACGTCTAACGTCATATAGTATTACGTTATAACGTTTACCGTTATATAGTATTACGTTATGACGTATAAAGTTATGTAGGATTGTAGTATAACGTATAACGTTATATAGCATCACATTATAACGTATAACGTTATGTAATATTACGGTACAGCGTATAACGTTATGAAGTATGACGTTATAACGTATAACGTCCGACAGAATAGTGGTATAACGTATAACGTTATATAGTATTACGTTAGAACGTATAACGTTATGAAGTATGACGTTATAACGTATAACGTTATGAAGTATGACGTTATAACGTGCAACGTTATGAAGTATGACGTTATAACGTGTAACGTCCGACGGTATAGCGGTATAACGTATAACGTTATATAGTATTACGTTATAACGTATAACGTCATATAGTATTATGTTATGACGTAAAAAGTTATGTGGGATTACAGTTTAACGTATAACGTTATATAGCATCACGTTATAACGTACAACGTTATGATGTATTATATTATAACGTAAAACGTTATGAAGTATGACGTCATAACGTATAACGTCCGTCAGTATAGCGGTATAACGTATAACCTTATGTAGTATTACGTTATAACGTATAACGTTATATACCATCACATTATAACGTATAACGTTATGAAGTATGACGTTATAACGTATAAAGTCCGACAGTATAACGGTATAACTTATAACGTTATGAAGTATGACGTTATAACGTGTAACGTTATGAAGTATGACGTCATAACGTATAACGTCCGTCAGTATGGCGGTATAACGCCTAACGTCATATAGTATCACGTTATAACGTTTCACGTTATAAAGTATTACGTTCTAACGCATAACGTTATGTAGGATTATAATATAACGTATAACGTTATATAGCATCACGTTATTACGTATAACGTTATGAAGTATTATAGTATAACGTATAACGTTATATAGCATCACGTTATTACGTATAACGTTATGAAGTATTATAGTATAACGTATAACGTTGTGAAGTATGACGTTATAACGAATAACGTTATGAAGTATGACGTTAGAACGTATAACGTCCGACGGTATAGCGGTATAACGTCTAACGTCATATAGTATTACATTATAACGTTTAACGTCATATAGTATTACGTTATGACGTATAACGTTATATAGCATCACGTTATTACGTATAACGTTATGAAGTATTACAGTACAACGTATAACGTCATGAAATATGACGTTATAACGTATAACGTCCGATAGTATAGCAGTATAACGTTTAACGTTATATAGTATTACGTTATAATGTTTAACGTGAAATATTATTACGTTCTAACGTATAACGTTATATAGGATTATAGTATAACGTATGACGTTATGAATTATTATAGTATAACGTATAACATTATGAAGTATGACGTTATAACGTGTAACGTTATGAAGTATGACGTCATAACGAATAACGTTATGAAGTATGACGTTAGAACGTTTAACGTGCGACAGTATAGCAGTATAACGTTTAACGTTATATAGTATTACGTTATAACGTATAACGTAATATACCATCACATTATAACGTATAACATTATGAAGTATCACTGTACAACGTATAATGTCATAAAATATGACGTTATAACGTATGACGTCCGACAATATAGCGGTATAATGTCTAACGTCTTATGGTATTACGTTATGACATTTAACGTTACGTAGCATTACGTTCTAACGTATAACGTTATGAAGTATGATGTTATAACGTATAACGTTATGAAGTATGACGTTATAACCTATAACGTCCGTCAGTATAGCGGTATAACGTATAACGTTATATAGTATTAGATTATAACGTATAACGTTATATAGCATCACGTTATTGCGTATAACGTTATGAAGTATTACAGTACAACGTATAACGTCAGGAAGTATGACATTATAACGTATAACGTCCGTCAGTAGAGCGGTATAACGTATAACGTTATATAGTATTACGTTATAACGTATAACGTTATGAAGTATGACGTTAGAACGTATAACGTCCGACAGTATGGCGGTATAACGTCTAACGCCATATAGTATTACGTTATAATGTTTAACGTTAAATAGTATTACGTTCTAACGTATAACGTTATGTAGGATTATAGTATAACGTATAACGTTATATACCATCACATTATAACGTATAACGTTATGGAGAATTATAGTATAACGTATAACGTTATGAAGTATGACGTTATAACGTATAACGTCATATAGTATTATGTTATGACGTATAAAGTTATGTAGGATTATAGTATAACGTATAACGTTATATAGCATCACATTATAACGTATAACGTTATGAATTATTATAGTCTAACGTATAGCGTTATGAAGTATGACGTTATTACGTATAACGTTATGTAGGATTACGGTATAACGTATAACGTTATATAGCATCACGTTGTAACGTACAACGTTATGATGTATTATATTATAACGTAAAACGTTTTGAAGTATGACGTTATAACGTATAACGTAATGAAATATGACGTAAAAACGTCCGACAGTATAGCGGTATAACGTCTAACGTCATATTGTGTTACGATATAACGTTTAACGTTATATAGTATTACGTTCTAAAATATAACGTTATGTAGGATCATAGTATAACGTACAACGTTATATAGCATCACGTTATTACGTACGACGTTATGATGTATTACAGTACAACGTATAACTTCAAGAAATATGACGTTATAACGTATAACGTCCGACAGTATAGCAGTATAACGTATAAACTTATATAGTATTACGTTATAACGTATAACGTCATATATTATTACGTTCTAACGTATAACGTTATGTAGGATTATAGTATAACCTATGCCGTTAGGTAGTATTACGTTATAACGTATAACGTCATATAGTATTACGTTCTAACGTATAACGTTATGTAGTATCGTAGTATAACGTATAACGTTATATAGTATCACGTTATTACGTCTAACGTTATGAAATATTATAGTATAAAGTATAACGTTATGAAGTATGACGTTATAACGTATAACGTTATGAAGTATGTCGTCATAACGTATAACGTCCGTCAGTATAGCGGTATAACGTATAACGTTATATAGTATTACGTTATAACGTATAGCGTTATATACCATCACATTATAACGTATAACGTTATATACCATCACATTATAACGTATAACGTTATGAAGTATGACGTTATAACGTATAACGTCCGACAGTATAGCAGTATAACGTATAACGTTATATAGTATTACGTTATGACGTATAAAGTTATGTAGGATTATAGTATAACGTATAACGTTATATAGCATCGCATTATAACGTATAACGTTATGAAGTATTATAGTATAAGGTATAAGGTTATGAAGTATGACGTTATAACGTATAATGTTATGAAGTATGACGTTATAGCGTATAAGGTCCGACGGTATAGCGGTATAACGTCTAACGTCATATAGTATTACGTTATAACGTTTACCGTTATATAGTATTACGTTATGACGTATAAAGTTTTGTAGGATTGTAGTATAACGTATAACGTTATATAGCATCACATTATAACGTATAACGTTATGTAATATTACGGTACAGCGTATAACGTTATGAAGTATGACGTTATAACGTATAACGTCCGACAGAATAGTGGTATAACGTATAACGTTATATAGTATTACGTTAGAACGTATAACGTTATGAAGTATGACGTTATAACGTATAACGTTATGAAGTATGACGTTATAACGTTCAACGTTATGAAGTATGACGTTATAACGTATAACGTCTGACAGAAAGTGGTATAACGTATAACGTTCTACAGTATTACGTTATAACGTATAACGTCATATAGTAATACGTTATGACGTATAAAGTTATGTAGGATTATAGTATAACGTATAACGTTATATAGCATCACATTATAACGTATAACGTAATGAAGTATTATAGTATAACGTATAACGTTATGAAGTATGACGTTATAACGTATAACGTTATGAAGTATGACGTTATAACGTATAACGTTATGAAGTATGACGTTATAACGTATAACGTTATGCAGTATGACGTTATAACGTACAACGTTATGAAGTATGACGTTATAACGTATATCGTCTGACAGTATAGTGGTATAACGTATAACGTTATATAGTGTTACGTTATAACGTATAACGTCATATAGTAATACGTTATGACGTATAAAGTTATGTAGGATTATAGTATAACGTATAACGTTATATAGCATCACATTATAACGTATAACGTAATGAAGTATTATAGTATAACGTATAACGTTATGAAGTATGACGTTATAACGTATAACGTTATGAAGTATGACGTTATAACGTGTAACGTTATGAAGTATGACGTTATAACGTATAACGTTATGCAGTATGACGTTATAACGTACAACGTTATGAAGTATGACGTTATAACGTATAACGTCTGACAGTATAGTGGTATAACGTATAACGTTATATAGTGTTACGTTATAACGTATAACGTCATATAGTAATACGTTATGACGTATAAAGTTATGTAGGATTATAGTATAACGTATAACGTTATATAGCATCACATTATAACGTATAACGTAATGAAGTATTATAGTATAACGTATAACGTTATGAAGTATGACGTTATAACGTATAACGTTATGAAGTATGACGTCATAACGTATAACGTCCGTCAGTATAGCGGTATAACGTATAACGATATATAGTATTACGTTATAACGTATAACGTTATATACCATCACAATATAACGTATAACGTTATGAAGTATTACAGTACCACGTATAACGTCATGAAATATGACGTTATAACGTATTACGCCTGACGGTATGGCGGTATAACGTCTAACGCAATATAGTATATCGTTATAATGTTTAACGTTAAATAGTCTTACGTTCTAACGTATAACGTTATGTAGGATTATAGCATAACGCATAACGTTATATACCATCACATTATAACGTATAACGTTATGGAGAATTATAGTATAACGTATAACGTTATGAAGTATGACGTTACAACGTGTAACGTCCGACGGTATAGCGGTATAACTTATAACGTTATGAAGTATGACGTTATAACGTGTAACGTTATGAAGTATGACGTTATAACGTATAACGTCCGACAGTACAACGGTATAACGTCTAACGTCATATAGTATTACATTATAACGTTTAACGTCATATAGTATTACGTTATGACGTATAACGTTATATAGCATCACGTTATTACGTATAACGTTATGAAGTATTACAGTACAACGTATAACGTCATGAAATATGACGTTATAACGTATAACGTCCGATAGTATAGCAGTATAACGTTTAACGTTATATAGTATTACGTTATAATGTTTAACGTGAAATATTATTACGTTCTAACGTATAACGTTATATAGGATTATAGTATAACGTATGACGTTATGAATTATTATAGTATAACGTATAACATTATGAAGTATGACGTTATAACGTGTAACGTTATGAAGTATGACGTCATAACGAATAACGTTATGAAGTATGACGTTAGAACGTTTAACGTGCGACAGTATAGCAGTATAACGTTTAACGTTATATAGTATTACGTTATAACGTATAACGTAATATACCATCACATTATAACGTATAACATTATGAAGTATCACTGTACAACGTATAATGTCATAAAATATGACGTTATAACGTATGACGTCCGACAATATAGCGGTATAATGTCTAACGTCTTATGGTATTACGTTATGACATTTAACGTTACGTAGCATTACGTTCTAACGTATAACGTTATGAAGTATGATGTTATAACGTATAACGTTATGAAGTATGACGTTATAACCTATAACGTCCGTCAGTATAGCGGTATAACGTATAACGTTATATAGTATTAGGTTATAACGTATAACGTTATATAGCATCACGTTATTGCGTATAACGTTATGAAGTATTACAGTACAACGTATAACGTCAGGAAGTATGACATTATAACGTATAACGTCCGTCAGTAGAGCGGTATAACGTATAACGTTATATAGTATTACGTTATAACGTACAACGTTATGAAGTATGACGTTAGAACGTATAACGTCCGACAGTATAGCGGTATAACGTCTAACGCCATATAGTATTACGTTATAATGTTTAACGTTAAATAGTATTACGTTCTAACGTATAACGTTATGTAGGATTATAGTATAACGTATAACGTTATATACCATCTCATTATAAAGTATAACGTTATGGAGAATTATAGTATAACGTATAACGTTATGAAGTATGACGTTATAACGTATAACGTCATATAGTATTATGTTATGACGTATAAAGTTATGTAGGATTATAGTATAACGTATAACGTTATATAGCATCACATTATAACGTATAACGTTATGAATTATTATAGTCTAACGTATAACGTTATGAAGTATGACGTTATTACGTATAACGTTATGTAGGATTACGGTATAACGTATAACGTTATATAGCATCACGTTATAACGTACAACGTTATGATGTAATATATTATAACGTAAAACGTTTTGAAGTATGACGTTATAACGTATAACGTAATGAAATATGACGTAATAACGTCCGACAGTACAGCGTTATAACGTATAAAGTTATATAGTATTACGTTATAATCTATAACGTCATATAGTACTACGTTATGACTTATAAAGTTATGTAGGATTGTAGTATAACGTATAACGTTATATAGCATCACATTATAACGTATAACGTTATGTAATATTATAGTATAACGTACAACGTTATGATGTATTACAGTACAACGTATAACTTCATGAAATATGACGTTATAACGTATAACGTCCGACAGTATAGCGGTATAACTTCTAACGTCATATAGTACTACGTTATGACGTATAACGTTATGTAGGATTATAGTATAACGTAAAGCGTTATATAGCATCACGTTATAACGTACAACGTTATGAAGTATTATATTATAACGTATAACATAATGAAGTATGACGTCATAACGTATAACGTCCGTCAGTATAGCGGTATAACGTATAACGTTATACAGTATTACGTTCTAACGTATAACGTTATGTAGTATCGTAGTATAACGTATAACGTTATATAGTATCACGTTATTACGTCTAACGTTATGAAATATTATAGTATAAAGTATAACGTTATGAAGTATGACGTTATAACGTATAACGTTATGAAGTATGTCGTCATAACGTATAACGTCCGTCAGTATAGCGGTATAACGTATAACGTTATATAGTATTACGTTATAACGTATAACGTTATATACCATCACATTATAACGTATAACGTTATATACCATCACATTATAACGTATAACGTTATGAAGTATGACGTTATAACGTATAACGTCCGACAGTATAGCAGTATAACGTATAACGTTATATAGTATTACGTTATGACGTATAAAGTTATGTAGGATTATAGTATAACGTATAACGTTATATAGCATCGCATTATAACGTATAACGTTATGAAGTATTATAGTATAAGGTATAAGGTTATGAAGTATGACGTTATAACGTATAATGTTATGAAGTATGACGTTATAGCGTATAAGGTCCGACGGTATAGCGGTATAACGTCTAACGTCATATAGTATTACGTTATAACGTTTACCGTTATATAGTATTACGTTATGACGTATAAAGTTTTGTAGGATTGTAGTATAACGTATAACGTTATATAGCATCACATTATAACGTATAACGTTATGTAATATTACGGTACAGCGTATAACGTTATGAAGTATGACGTTATAACGTATAACGTCCGACAGAATAGTGGTATAACGTATAACGTTATATAGTATTACGTTAGAACGTATAACGTTATGAAGTATGACGTTATAACGTATAACGTTATGAAGTATGACGTTATAACGTTCAACGTTATGAAGTATGACGTTATAACGTATAACGTCTGACAGAAAGTGGTATAACGTATAACGTTCTACAGTATTACGTTATAACGTATAACGTCATATAGTAATACGTTATGACGTATAAAGTTATGTAGGATTATAGTATAACGTATAACGTTATATAGCATCACATTATAACGTATAACGTAATGAAGTATTATAGTATAACGTATAACGTTATGAAGTATGACGTTATAACGTATAACGTTATGAAGTATGACGTTATAACGTATAACGTTATGAAGTATGACGTTATAACGTATAACGTTATGCAGTATGACGTTATAACGTACAACGTTATGAAGTATGACGTTATAACGTATATCGTCTGACAGTATAGTGGTATAACGTATAACGTTATATAGTGTTACGTTATAACGTATAACGTCATATAGTAATACGTTATGACGTATAAAGTTATGTAGGATTATAGTATAACGTATAACGTTATATAGCATCACATTATAACGTATAACGTAATGAAGTATTATAGTATAACGTATAACGTTATGAAGTATGACGTTATAACGTATAACGTTATGAAGTATGACGTTATAACGTGTAACGTTATGAAGTATGACGTTATAACGTATAACGTTATGCAGTATGACGTTATAACGTACAACGTTATGAAGTATGACGTTATAACGTATAACGTCTGACAGTATAGTGGTATAACGCATAACGTTATATAGTGTTACGTTATAACGTATAACGTAATATAGTAATACGTTATGACGTATAAAGTTATGTAGGATTATAGTATAACGTATAACGTTATATAGCATCACATTATAACGTATAACGTAATGAAGTATTATAGTATAACGTATAACGTTATGAAGTATGACGTTATAACGTATAACGTTATGAAGTATGACGTCATAACGTATAACGTCCGTCAGTATAGCGGTATAACGTATAACGATATATAGTATTACGTTATAACGTATAACGTTATATACCATCACAATATAACGTATAACGTTATGAAGTATTACAGTACCACGTATAACGTCATGAAATATGACGTTATAACGTATTACGCCTGACAGTATGGCGGTATAACGTCTAACGCAATATAGTATATCGTTATAATGTTTAACGTTAAATAGTCTTACGTTCTAACGTATAACGTTATGTAGGATTATAGCATAACGCATAACGTTATATACCATCACATTATAACGTATAACGTTATGGAGAATTATAGTATAACGTATAACGTTATGAAGTATGACGTTACAACGTGTAACGTCCGACGGTATAGCGGTATAACTTATAACGTTATGAAGTATGACGTTATAACGTGTAACGTTATGAAGTATGACGTTATAACGTCTAACGTCCGACAGTACAACGGTATAACGTCTAACGTCATATAGTATTACATTATAACGTTTAACGTCATATAGTATTACGTTATGACGTATAACGTTATATAGCATCACGTTATTACGTATAACGTTATGAAGTATTACAGTACAACGTATAACGTCATGAAATATGACGTTATAACGTATAACGTCCGATAGTATAGCAGTATAACGTTTAACGTTATATAGTATTACGTTATAATGTTTAACGTGAAATATTATTACGTTCTAACGTATAACGTTATATAGGATTATAGTATAACGTATGACGTTATGAATTATTATAGTATAACGTATAACATTATGAAGTATGACGTTATAACGTGTAACGTTATGAAGTATGACGTCATAACGAATAACGTTATGAAGTATGACGTTAGAACGTTTAACGTGCGACAGTATAGCAGTATAACGTTTAACGTTATATAGTATTACGTTATAACGTATAACGTAATATACCATCACATTATAACGTATAACATTATGAAGTATCACTGTACAACGTATAATGTCATAAAATATGACGTTATAACGTATGACGTCCGACAATATAGCGGTATAATGTCTAACGTCTTATGGTATTACGTTATGACATTTAACGTTACGTAGCATTACGTTCTAACGTATAACGTTATGAAGTATGATGTTATAACGTATAACGTTATGAAGTATGACGTTATAACCTATAACGTCCGTCAGTATAGCGGTATAACGTATAACGTTATATAGTATTAGGTTATAACGTATAACGTTATATAGCATCACGTTATTGCGTATAACGTTATGAAGTATTACAGTACAACGTATAACGTCAGGAAGTATGACATTATAACGTATAACGTCCGTCAGTAGAGCGGTATAACGTATAACGTTATATAGTATTACGTTATAACGTATAACGTTATGAAGTATGACGTTAGAACGTATAACGTCCGACAGTATAGCGGTATAACGTCTAACGCCATATAGTATTACGTTATAATGTTTAACGTTAAATAGTATTACGTTCTAACGTATAACGTTATGTAGGATTATAGTATAACGTATAACGTTATATACCATCTCATTATAAAGTATAACGTTATGGAGAATTATAGTATAACGTATAACGTTATGAAGTATGACGTTATAACGTATAACGTCATATAGTATTATGTTATGACGTATAAAGTTATGTAGGATTATAGTATAACGTATAACGTTATATAGCATCACATTATAACGTATAACGTTATGAATTATTATAGTCTAACGTATAACGTTATGAAGTATGACGTTATTACGTATAACGTTATGTAGGATTACGGTATAACGTATAACGTTATATAGCATCACGTTATAACGTACAACGTTATGATGTAATATATTATAACGTAAAACGTTTTGAAGTATGACGTTATAACGTATAACGTAATGAAATATGACGTAATAACGTCCGACAGTACAGCGTTATAACATATAAAGTTATATAGTATTACGTTATAATCTATAACGTCATATAGTACTACGTTATGACTTATAAAGTTATGTAGGATTGTAGTATAACGTATAACGTTATATAGCATCACATTATAACGTATAACGTTATGTAATATTATAGTATAACGTACAACGTTATGATGTATTACAGTACAACGTATAACTTCATGAAATATGACGTTATAACGTATAACGTCCGACAGTATAGCGGTATAACTTCTAACGTCATATAGTACTACGTTATGACGTATAACGTTATGTAGGATTATAGTATAACGTAAAGCGTTATATAGCATCACGTTATAACGTACAACGTTATGAAGTATTATATTATAACGTATAACATAATGAAGTATGACGTCATAACGTATAACGTCCGTCAGTATAGCGGTATAACGTATAACGTTATACAGTATTACGTCATAACGTATAACGTCATATAGTATTACGTTATGACGTATAAAGTGATGTAGGATTATAGTATAACGTACAACGTAATATAGCATCACATTATAACGTATAACGTTATGATGTATTACAGTACAACGTATAACGTAATGAAGTATGACGTTATAACGTGTAACGTCCGACGGTATAGCGGTATAACTTATAACGTTATGAAGTATGACGTTATAACGTGTAACGATATGAAGTATGACGTTATAACGTATAACGTCCGACAGTATAGCAGTATAACGTATAAAGTTATATAGTATTACGTTATAACGTATAACGTCATATAGTACTACGATATGACGTATAAAGTTATGTAGGATTATAGTATAACGTATAACGTTATATAGCATCACATTATAACGTATAACGTTATGTAATATTATAGTATAACGTATAACGTTATGTAGTATGACGTTATAACGTATAACGTTATGAAGTATGACGTCATAACGTATAACGTCCGTCATTAGAGCGGTATAACGTATAACGTTATATAGTATTACGTTATAACGTATAACGTCATATAGTATTACGTTATGACGTATAAAGTGATGTAGGATTATAGTATAACGTATAACGTTATATAGCATCACATTATAACGTATAACATTATGAAGCATTATAGTATAACGTATAACGTTATGAAGTATGACGTAATAACGTATAACGTTCGTCAGTTTAGCGGTATGACGTATAACGTTATATAGTATTACGTTATAACGTATAACGTCATATAGTATTACGTTATGACGTATAAAGCGATGTAGGATTATAGTATAACGTACAACGTTATATAGCATCACATTATGACGTATAACGTTATGAAGTATTACAGTACAACGTATAACGACATGAAATATGACGTTACAACGTATAACGTCCGACAGTATAGCTGTATAACGTATAAAGTTATATAGTATTACGTTATAACGTATAACGTTATGAAGTAAGACGTTAGAACGTATAACGTCCGACAGTATAGCGGTATAACGTCTAACGCCATATAGTATTACGTTATAATGTTTAACGTTAAATAGTATTACGTTCTAAAATATAACGTTATGTAGGATCATAGTAAAACGTATAACGTTATATAGCATCACGTTATTACGTATAACATTATGAAGTATTACAGTACAACGTATAACGTCATGAAATATGACGTTATAACGTATACCGTCCGTCAGTATAGCGATATAACGTATAACTTTATATAGTATTACGTTATAACGTATAACGTTATATACCATCACATTATAACGTATAACGTTATGAAATGTTACAGTACAACGTATAACGTCATGAAGTATGACGTTATAACGTATACCGTCCGTCAGTAGAGCGGTATAACGTATACCGTCCGTCAGTAGAGCGGTATAACGTATAACGTTATATAGTATTACGTTATAACGTATAACGCTATATACCATCACGTTATAACGTATAACGTTATGAAGTATTACAGTACAACGTATAACGTCATGAAATATGACGTTATAACGTACAACGTCCGACAGTATAACGGTATAACGTCTGACGACATATAGTATTACGTTATAACGTTTAACGTCATATAGTATTACGTTATGACGTATAATGTTATGCAGGATTATAGTATAACGTATAACGTTATATAGTATCACAATATAACGTATAACGTTATGAAGTAATTTAGTATAACGTATAACGATATGAAGTATGACGTTATAACGTATAACGTAATGAAATATGATGTTATAAAGTATAACGTCCGACAGTATAGCGGTATAACGTCTAACGTCATATTGTATTACGATATAACGTTTAACGTTATATAGTATTACGTCCTAAAATATAACGTTATGTAGGATCATATTATAACGTATAACGCTATGAAGTATTATAGTATAACGTATAACATTATGAAGTATGACGTCATAACGTATAACGTCCGTCAGTATAGCGGTATAACGTATAACGTTATATAGTATTACGTGATAACGTATAACGTTATATACCATCGCACTATAACGTATAACGTTATGAAGTATTACAAAACAACGTATAACGTCATGAAATATGACGCTATAACGTAATACGCCCGTCAGTATAGCGGTATAACGTATAACGTTATATAGCATTACGTTATAACGTATAACATTATATAGTATTACGTTCTAAAATATAGCGTTATGTAGGATCATAGTATAACGTATAACGTTATATAGCATCTCGTTATTACGTCTATCGTTATGAAGTATTATGGTCTAACGTATAACGTTATGAAGTATGACGTTATAATGTATAACGTTATGAAGTATGACGATATAACGTATAATGTCCGACAGTATAGCGGTATTACTTACAACGTTATGAATTATGACGTTATAACGTGTAGCGTTATGAAGTGTGACGTCATAACGTATAACGTCCGTCGGTATAGCGGTATAACGTATATCGTTATGTAGTATTACGTTATAACGTATGACGTTATATACCATCACACTATAACGTATAACGTTATGAAGTATTACAGTACAACGTATAACGTCATGAAATATGACGCTATAACGTATTACGCCCGTCAGTATTGCGGTATAACGTATAACGTTATATAGTATTACGTTATAACGTATAACATTATATAGTATTACGTTCTAAAATATAGCGTTATGTAAGATCATAGTATAACGTATAACGTTATATAGCATCTCGTTATTACGTCTAACGTTATGAAGTATTATAGTATAAAGTATAACGTTATGAAGTATGACGTTATAACGTGTAACGTTATGAAGTATGACGCCATAACGTATAACGTCCGTCAGTATAGCGGTATAACGTATAACGTTGTATATTATTACGTTATAACGTATAACGTTATATACCATCACATTATAAGGTATAACGTTATATACCATCACATTGTAACGTATAACGTTATATACCATCACATTATAACGTATAACGTTATGAAGTATTACAGTACAACGTATAAGGTCATGAAATATGACGTTATAACGTATGACGTCCGACCATATAGCGGTATAACGTCTAACGTCATTTAGTATTACGTTATAACGTTTAACGTTACATAGCATTACGTTCTAACGTATAACATTATGAAGTATGATGTTATTACGTATAACGTTATGAAGTATGACGTTTTAACGTATAACGTCCGTCAGTATAACGGTATAACGTCTAACGTCATATAGTGTTACGTTATAATGTTTAACGTTAAATAGTATTATGTTCTAACGTATAACGTTATGTAGGATTATAGTATAACGTATAACGTTATATAGTATCACAATATAACGTATAACGTTATGACGTATTATAGTATAACGTATAACGTTATGAAGTATGACGTTCTAACGTATAACGTAATGAAATATGACGTTATAACGTATAACGTCCGTCAGTATAGCGGTATAACGTATAACGTTAGATAGTATTACGTTACAACGTATAACATTATATAGTATTACGTTCTAAAATATAGCGTTATGTAGGATCATAGTACAACGTATAACGTTATATAGCATCACGTTATTACGTATAACGTTATGACGTATTAAATTATAACTTATAACGTTGTGAAGTATGACGTTATAACGTATAACGCTATGAAGTATGACGTTATAACGTATAATGCCCGACAGTATAGCGGTATAACGTATAACGTTATATAGTATTACGTTACAACGTATAACATTATATAGTATTACGTTCTAAAATATAGCGTTATGTAGGATCATAGTATAACGTATAACGTTATATAACATCACGTTATTACGTATAACGTTATGAAGTATTACAGTACAACGTATAACGTCATGAAATATGACGATATAACGTATATCGTCCGACAGTATAGCGGTATAACGTATAACGTTATATAGTATTACGTTACAACGTATAACATTATATAGTATTACGTTCTAAAATATAGCGTTATGTAGGATCATAGTATAACGTATAAAGTTATATAGTATCACAATATAACGTATAACGTTATGAAGTATTACAGTATAACGTATAACGTTATGAAGTATTACAGTATAACGTATAACGTTATGAAGTATGACGTTATATCGTATAACGTAATGAAATATGACGTTATATCGTCCGACAGTATAGCGCAATAACGTCTAACGTCATATAGTATTACGATATGACATTTAACGTTATATAGTATTACGTTCTAAACCATAACGTTATGTAGGATCATAGTATAACGTATAACGTTATATAGCATCACGTTATTACGTATAACGTTATGAAGTATTACAGTATAACGTATAACGTTATGAAGTATTACAGTATAACGTATAACGTTATGAAGTATGACGTTATAACGTATAATGCCCGACAGTATAGCGGTATAACGTATAACGTTATATAGTATTACGTTACAACGTATAACATTATATAGTATTACGTTCTAAAATATAGCGTTATGTAGGATCATAGTATAACGTATAACGTTATATAACATCACGTTATTACGTATAACGTTGTGAAGTATGACGTTAAAACGTATAACGTTATGAAGTATGACGTTATAACGTATAATGCCCGACAGTATAGCGGTATAACGTATAACGTTATATAGTATTACGTTACAACGTATAACATTATATAGTATTACGTTCTAAAATATAGCGTTATGTAGGATCATAGTATAACGTATAAAGTTATATAGTATCACAATATAACGTATAACGTTATGAAGTATTACAGTATAACGTATAACGTTATGAAGTATTACAGTATAACGTCTAACGTTATGAAGTATGACGTTATATCGTATAACGTAATGAAATATGACGTTATATCGTCCGACAGTATAGCGCAATAACGTCTAACGTCATATAGTATTACGATATGACATTTAACGTTATATAGTATTACGTTCTAAACCATAACGTTATGTAGGATCATAGTATAACGTATAACGTTATATAGCATCACGTTATTACGTATAACGTTATGGAGAATTATAGTATAACGTATAACGTTATGAAGAATGACGTTATAACGTGTAAGGTCCGACGGTATAGCGGTACAACTTATAACGTTATGAAGTATGATGTTATAATGTGTAACATTATGAAGTATGACGTTATAACGTCCGACAGTATAGCGGTATAACGTCTAACGTCATATAGTATTACGATATAACGTTTAACGTTATATAGTATTACGTTCTAAAACATAACGTTATGTAGGATCATAGTATAACGTATAACGTTATATAGCATCACGTTAGAACGTATAACGTATTGAAGCATTATATTATAACGTATAACGTTATGATGTATGGCGTTATAACGTGTAACGTTATGAAGTATTATAGTATAACGTATAACGTTATGAAGTATGACGTTATAAGGTATAACGTCCGACAGTATAGCGGTATAACGTCTAACGTCATATAGTATTACGTTATAACGTTTAACGTTATATAGTATTACGTTCAAACGTATAACGTTATGTAGGATTATAGTATTACGTATAACGTTATATAGTATCACGTTATAACGTATAACGTTATGTAGGATTATAGTTTAACGTATAACGTTATATAGTATCACGTTATAACGTATAACGTTATGGAGAATTATAGTATGACGTATAACGTTATGAAGTATGACGTTATAACGTTATGAAGTATGACCTTATAACGTATAACGTCCGACAGTATAGCGGTAAAACTTATAACGTTATGAAGTATGACGTTATAACGTGTAACGTTATGAAGTATGACGTTATAACGTATAACGTCCGACAGTATAGCGGTATAACGTCTCACGTCATATAGTGTTACGTTATAACGTTTAACGTTATATAGTATTACGTTCTAAAATATAACGTTATGTAGGATCATATTATAACGTATAACGTTATATAGTATCACGTTATAACGTATAACGTTATGGAGAATTATAGTATGACGTATAACGTTATGAAGTATGACGTTATAACGTATAACGTCATGAATTACGACTTTATAACGTATAACGTCCGACAGTATAGCGGTATAACGTATAAAGTTATATAGTATTACGTTATAACGTATAACGTCATATAGTATTACGTTCTAACGTATAACGTTATGTAGGATTATAGTAAAACGTTATCTAGTATCACAATATAACGTATAACGTTACGAAGTAATATGGTATAACGTATAACGTTATGAAGTATGACGTTATAACGTATAACGTAATGAAATATGACGTTAAAACGTCCGACAGTATAGCGTTATAACGTATAACGTCATATAGTATTACGATATAACGTATAACGTTATATAGTATTACGTTCTAAAATATAACGTTATGTAGTATCGTAGTATAACGTATAACGTTATATAGCATCACGTTATTACGTCTAACGTTATGAAATATTATAGTATAAAGTATAACGTTATGAAGTATGACGTTATAACGTATAACGTTATGAAGTATGTCGTCATAACGTATAACGTCCGTCAGTATAGCGGTATAACGTATAACGTTATATAGTATTACGTTATAACGTATAACGTCATATAGTATTACGTTCTAACGTATAACGTTATGTAGGATTATAGTAAAACGTTATCTAGTATCACAATATAACGTATAACGTTACGAAGTAATATGGTATAACGTATAACGTTATGTAGTATGACGTTATAACGTATAACGAAATGAAATATGACGTTATAACGTACAACGTCCGACAGTATAACGGTATAACGTCTAACGACATATAGTATTACGTTATAACGTTTAACGTCATATAGTATTACGTTATGACGTATAATGTTATGTAGGATTATAGTATAACGTATAACGTTATATAGTATCACAATATAACGTATAACGTTATGAAGTAATATAGTATAACGTATAACGATATGAAGTATGACGTTATAACGTGTAACGTAATGAAATATGATGTTATAAAGTATAACGTCCGACAGTATAGCGGTATAACGTCTAACGTCATATTGTATTACGATATAACGTTTAACGTTATATAGTATTACGTTCTAAAATATAACGTTATGTAGCATCATATTATAACGTATAACGCTATGAAGTAGTATAGTATAACGTATAACATTATGAAGTATGACGTCATAACGTATAACGTCCGTCAGTATAGCGGTATAACGTATAACGTTATATAGTATTACGTGATAACGTATAACGTTATATACCATCGCACTATAACGTATAACGTTATGAAGTATTACAGTACAACGTATAACGTCATGAAATATGACGCTATAACGTATTACGCCCGTCAGTATTGCGGTATAACGTATAACGTTATGTAGTATCACGTTATAACGTATAACGTTATATACCATCACACTATAACGTATAACGTTATGAAATATTACAGTACAACGTATAACGTCATGAAATATGACGCTATAACGTATTACGCCCGTCAGTATTGCGGTATAACGTATAACGTTATATGGTATTGCGTTATAACGTATAACATTATATAGTATTACGTTCTAAAATATAGCGTTATGTAAGATCATAGTATAACGTATAACGTTATATAGCATCTCGTTATTACGTCTAACGTTATGAAGTATTATAGTATAAAGTATAACGTCATGAAATATGGCGTTATAACGTACAACGTCCGACAGTTAAACGGTATAACGTCTAACGTCATATAGTATTACGTTATAACGTTTAACGTCATATAGTATTACGTTATGACGTATAATGTTATGTAGGATTATAGTATAACGTATAACGTTATGAAGTATGAGGTTAGAACGTATAACGTCCGACAGTATAGCGGTATAACGTCTAACGCCATATAGTATTACGTTATAATGTTTAACGTTAATTAGTATTACGTTCTAACGTATAACGTTATGTAGGATTATAGTATAACGTATAACGTTATACAGCATCACATTATAACTTATAACGTTATGGATAATTATAGTATAACTTATAACGTTATGAAGTATGACGTTCTAACGTATAACGTAATGAAATATGACGTTATAACGTCCTACAGTATAGCGGTAAAACTTATAACGTTATGAAGTTTGACGTTATAACGTGTAACGTCCGTCAGTATGGCGGTATAACGTATAACGTTATGAAGTATGACGTTATAACGTGTAACGTCCGTCAGTATAGCGGTATAACGTATAAAGTTATATAGTATTACGTTATAACGTATAACGTCATATAGTACTACGATATGACGTATAAAGTTATGTAGGATTATAGTATAACGTATAACGTTATATAGCATCACATTATAACGTATAACGTTATGATGTATTATATTATAACGTAAAACGTTTTGAAGTATGACGTTATAACGTATAACGTAATGAAATATGACGTAAAAACGTCCGACAGTATAGCGGTAAAACTTATAACGTTATGAAGTATGACGTTATAACGTGTAACGTCCGTCAGTATAGCGGTATAACGTATAACGTTATATAGTATTACGTGATAACGTATAACGTTATATACCATCAAACTATAACGTATAACGTTACGAAGTATTACAGTACAACGTATAACGTCATGAAATATGACGCTATAACGTAATACGCCCGTCAGTATAGCGGTATAACGTATAACGTTATATAGTATTACGTTATGACGTATAACATTATATAGTATTACGTTCTAAAATATAGCGTTATGTAGGATCATAGTATAACGTATAACGTTATATAGCATCTCGTTATTACGTCTATCGTTATGAAGTATTATGGTATAACGTATAACGTTATGAAGTATGACGTTATAATGTATAACGTTATGAAGTATGACGATATAACGTATAATGTCCGACAGTATAGCGGTATAACTTACAACGTTATGAATTATGACGTTATAACGTGTAACGTTATGAAGTGTGACGTCATAACGTATAACGTCCGTCGGTATAGCGGTATAACGTATATCGTTATGTAGTATTACGTTATAACGTATGACGTTATATACCATCACACTATAACGTATAACGTTATGAAGTATGTCGTCATAACGTATAACGTCCGTCAGTATAGCGGTATAACGTATAACGTTATACAGTATTACGTTATAACGTATAACGCTATATACCATCACGTTATAACGTATAACGTTATGAAGTATTACAGTACAACGTATAACGTCATGAAATATGACGTTATAACGTACAACGTCCGACAGTATAACGGTGTAACGTCTAACGACATATAGTATTACGTTATAACGTTTAACGTTATATAGTATTACGTTCAAACGTATAACTTTATGTAGGATTATAGTATAACGTATAACGTTATATAGTATCACGTTATAACGTATAACGTTATGTAGGATTATAGATTAACGTATAACGTTATATAGTATCACGTTATAACGTATAACGTTATGGAGAATTATAGTATGACGTATAACGTTATGAAGTATGACGTTATAACGTTATGAAGTATGACCTTATAACGTATAACGTCCGACAGTATAGCGGTAAAACTTATAACGTTATGAAGTATGACGTTATAACGTGTAACGTTATGAAGTATGACGTTATAACGTATAACGTCCGACAGTATAGCGGTATAACGTCTCACGTCATATAGTGTTACGTTATAACTTTTAACGTTATATAGTATTACGTTCTAAAATATAACGTTATGTAGGATCATATTATAACGTATAACGTTATATAGTATCACGTTATAACGTATAACGTTATGGAGAATTATAGTATGACGTATAACGTTATGAAGTATGACGTTATAACGTATAACGTCATGAATTACGACTTTATAACGTATAACGTCCGACAGTATAGCGGTATAACGTATAAAGTTATATAGTATTACGTTATAACGTATAACGTCATATAGTATTACGTTCTAACGTATAACGTTATGTAGGATTATAGTAAAACGTTATCTAGTATCACAATATAACGTATAACGTTACGAAGTAATATGGTATAACGTATAACGTTATGAAGTATGACGTTATAACGTATAACGTAATGAAATATGACGTTAAAACGTCCGACAGTATAGCGTTATAACGTATAACGTCATATAGTATTACGATATAACGTATAACGTTATATAGTATTACGTTCTAAAATATAACGTTATGTAGTATCGTAGTATAACGTATAACGTTATATAGCATCACGTTATTACGTCTAACGTTATGAAATATTATAGTATAAAGTATAACGTTATGAAGTATGACGTTATAACGTATAACGTTATGAAGTATGTCGTCATAACGTATAACGTCCGTCAGTATAGCGGTATAACGTATAACGTTATATAGTATTACGTTATAACGTATAACGCTATATACCATCACGTTATAACGTATAACGTTATGAAGTATTACAGTACAACGTATAACGTCATGAAATATGACGTTATAACGTACAACGTCCGACAGTATAACGGTATAACGTCTAACGACATATAGTATTACGTTATAACGTTTAACGTTATATAGTATTACGTTCAAACGTATAACGTTATGTAGGATTATAGTATAACGTATAACGTTATATAGTATCACGTTATAACGTATAACGTTATGTAGGATTATAGTTTAACGAATAACGTTATATAGTATCACGTTATAACGTATAACGTTATGGAGAATTATAGTATGACGTATAACGTTATGAAGTATGACGTTATAACGTTATGAAGTATGACCTTATAACGTATAACGTCCGACAGTATAGCGGTAAAACTTATAACGTTATGAAGTATGACGTTATAACGTGTAACGTTATGAAGTTTGACGTTATAACGTGTAACGTCCGTCAGTATGGCGGTATAACGTATAACGTTATGAAGTATGACGTTATAACGTGTAACGTCCGTCAGTATAGCGGTATAACGTATAAAGTTATATAGTATTACGTTATAACGTATAACGTCATATAGTACTACGATATGACGTATAAAGTTATGTAGGATTATAGTATAACGTATAACGTTATATAGCATCACATTATAACGTATAACGTTATGATGTATTATATTATAACGTAAAACGTTTTGAAGTATGACGTTATAACGTATAACGTAATGAAATATGACGTAAAAACGTCCGACAGTATAGCGGTAAAACTTATAACGTTATGAAGTATGACGTTATAACGTGTAACGTCCGTCAGTATAGCGGTATAACGTATAACGTTATATAGTATTACGTGATAACGTATAACGTTATATACCATCAAACTATAACGTATAACGTTACGAAGTATTACAGTACAACGTATAATGTCATGAAATATGACGCTATAACGTAATACGCCCGTCAGTATAGCGGTATAACGTATAACGTTATATAGTATTACGTTACAACGTATAACATTATATAGTATTACGTTCTAAAATATAGCGTTATGTAGGATCATAGTATAACGTATAACGTTATATAACATCACGTTATTACGTATAACGTTATGAAGTATTACAGTACAACGTATAACGTCATGAAATATGACGATATAACGTATATCGTCCGACAGTATAGCAGTATAACGTATAAAGTTATATAGTATCACAATATAACGTATAACGTTATGAAGTATTACAGTATAACGTATAACGTTATGAAGTATTACAGTATAACGTATAACGTTATGAAGTATGACGTTATATCGTATAACGTAATGAAATATGACGTTATATCGTCCGACAGTATAGCGCTATAACGTCTAACGTCATATAGTATCACGATATGACATTTAACGTTATATAGTATTATGTTCTAAACCATAACGTTACGTAGGATCATAGTATAACGTATAACGTTATATAGCATCACGTTATTACGTATAACGTTATGGAGAATTATAGTATAACGTATAACGTTATGAAGAATGACGTTATAACGTGTAAGGTCCGACGGTATAGCGGTACAACTTATAACGTTATGAAGTATGATGTTATAATGTGTAACATTACGAAGTATGACGTTATAACGTCCGACAGTAAAGCGGTATAACGTCTAACGTCATATAGTATTACGTTATAACGTTTAACGTTATGTAGGATTATAGATTAACGTATAACGTTATATAGTATCACGTTATAACGTATAACGTTATGGAGAATTATAGTATGACGTATAACGTTATGAAGTATGACGTTATAACGTTATGAAGTATGACCTTATAACGTATAACGTCCGACAGTATAGCGGTAAAACTTATAACGTTATGAAGTATGACGTTATAACGTGTAACGTTATGAAGTATGACGTTATAACGTATAACGTCCGACAGTATAGCGGTATAACGTCTCACGTCATATAGTGTTACGTTATAACGTTTAACGTTATATAGTATTACGTTCTAACGTATTACGTTATATAGGATTATAGTATAACGTATAACGTTATATAGTATCACGTTATAACGTATAACGTTATGGAGAATTATAGTATGACGTATAACGTTATGAAGTATGACGTTATAACGTATAACGTCATGAAATACGACTTTATAACGTCTAACGTCCGACAGTATAGCGGTATAACGTCTAACGTCATATAGTATTACGTTATAACGTTTCACGTTATATAGTATTACGTTCTAACGCATAACGTTATGTAGGATTATAGTATAACGTATAACGTTATATAGCATCACGTTATAACGTATGACGTTATGGAGAATTATAGTATGACGTATAACGTTATGAAGTATGACGTTATAACGTGTAACGTTATGAAGTATGACGTTATAACGTATAACGTCCGACAGTATAGCGGTATAACGTCTCACGTCATATAGTATTACGTTATAACGTTTAACGTTATATAGTATTACGTTCTAACGTATAACGTTATGTAGGATTATAGTATAACGTATGACGTTATATAGTATCACGTTATAACGTATAACGTTATGAAGTATGACGTTATAACGTGTAACGTTATGAAGTATGACGTTATACCGTTTAACGTCCGACAGTATAGCGGTATAACGTATAACGTTATATAGCATCACGTTATAACGTACAACGTTATGAAGTATGACGTTTTAACGTATAACGTAATGAAGTATGACGTTATAACGTATAACGTCCGACAGAATAGCGGTATAACGTCTAACGTCATATAGTATTACGTTATAACGGTTAACGTTATATTGCATTACGTTCTAACGTATAACGTTATGTAGGATTAGAGTATAACGTATAACGTTATATAGCATCACATTATAACGTATAACGTTATGTATCATCACGTTATAACGTATAACGTTATGAAGAATTATAGTATAATGTATAACGTTATGAAGTATGACGTTACAACGTATAACGTTATCAAGTATGACGTTATAACGTATAACGTCCGTCAGTATAGCGGTATAACGTATTACGTTATATAGTATTACTTTATAACGTATAACGTTATATAGAAACACATTGTAACGTATAATGTTATGAAGTATTACAGTACAACGTATAACGTCATGACATATGACGTTATAAAGTATTACGCACGACAGTATAGCGGTATAACGTCTAACGTCATATAGTATTACGTTATAACGCTTAACGTTATATTGCATTACGTTCTAACGTATAACGTTATGTAGGATTATAGTATAACGTATAACGTTATATAGCATAACGTTATAACGTATAACGTTATGTAGCATCACGTTATAACGTATAACGTTATGAAGAATTATAGTATAACGTATAACGTTATGAAATATGACGTTATAACGTATAACGTTCGTCAGTATAGCGGTATAACGTACAACGTTATGTAACATCACGTTATAACGTATAACGTTATGAAGAATTATAGTATAACGTATAACGTTATGAAGTATGACGTTATAACGTATAACATTATATAGTATTACGTTCTAAAATATAGCGTTATGTAAGATCATAGTATAACGTATAACGTTATATAGCATCTCGTTATTACGTCTAACGTTATGAAGTATTATAGTATAAAGTATAACGTTATGAAGTATGACGTTATAACGTATAACGTTATGAAGTATGACGTTATAACGTATAATGTCCGACGGTATAGCGGTATAACTTACAACGTTATGAAGTATGACGTTATAACGTGTAACGTTATGAAGTATGACGCCATAACGTATAACGTCCGTCAGTATAGCGGTATAACGTATAACGTTAGATAGTATTACGTTACAACGTATAACATTATATAGTATTACGTTCTAAAATATAGCGTTATGTAGGATCATAGTATAACGTATAACGTTATATAGCATCACGTTATTACGTATAACGTTATGACGTATTAAATTATAACTTATAACGTTGTGAAGTATGACGTTATAACGTATAACGTTATGAAGTATGTCGTTATAACGCATAACGTTATGTAGGATAATAGTATAACGTATAACGTTATATCGCATCACGTTATAACGTATGACGTTATGGAGAATTATAGTATGACGTATAACGTTATGAAGTATGACGTTATAACGTATAACGTAATGAAGTATGACGTTATAACGTATAACGTCCGACAGAATAGCGGTATAACGTCTAAGGTCACATAGTATTACGTTATAACGTTTAACGTTATATTGCATTACGTTCTAACGTATAACGTTATGTAGGATTATAGTATAACGTATAACGTTATATAGCATCACGTTATAACGTATAACGTTATGTATCATCACGTTATAACGTATAACGTTATGAAGAATTATAGTATAATGTATAAAGTTATGAAGTATGACGTTACAACGTATAACGTTATCAAGTATGACGTTATAACGTATAACGTCCGTCAGTATAGCGGTATAACGTATTACGTTATATAGTATTACTTTATAACGTATAACGTTATATAGAAACACATTGTAACGTATAATGTTATGAAGTATTACAGTACAACGTATAACGTCATGACATATGACGTTATAACGTATTACGCACGACAGTATAGCGGTATAACGTCTAACGTCATATAGTATTACGTTATAACGCTTAACGTTATATTGCATTACGTTCTAACGTATAACGTTATGTAGGATTATAGTATAACGTATAACGTTATATAGCATCACGTTATAACGTATAACGTTATGTAGCATCACGTTATAACGTATAACGTTATGAAATATGACGTTATAACGTATAACGTTCGTCAGTATAGCGGTATAACGTACAACGTTATGTAACATCACGTTATAACGTATAACGATATGAAGAATTATAGTATAACGTATAACGTTATGAAGTATGACGTTATAACGTATAACGTTATGAGGTATGACGTTATACCGTTTAACGTCCGACAGTATAGCGGTATAACGTATAACGTTATATAGCATCACGTTATAACGTACAACGTTATGAAGTATGACGTTTTAACGTATAACGTAATGAAGTATGACGTTATAACGTATAACGTCCGACAGAATAGCGGTATAACGTCTAACGTCATATAGTATTACGTTATAACGGTTAACGTTATATTGCATTACGTTCTAACGTATAACGTTATGTAGGATTATAGTATAACGTATGACGTTATATAGTATCACGTTATAACGTATAACGTTATGAAGTATGACGTTATAACGTGTAACGTTATGAAGTATGACGTTATACCGTTTAACGTCCGACAGTATAGCGGTATAACGTATAACGTTATATAGCATCACGTTATAACGTACAACGTTATGAAGTATGACGTTTTAACGTATAACGTAATGAAGTATGACGTTATAACGTATAACGTCCGACAGAATAGCGGTATAACGTCTAACGTCATATAGTATTACGTTATAACGGTTAACGTTATATTGCATTACGTTCTAACGTATAACGTTATGTAGGGTCATAGTAAAACGTATAACGTTATATAGCATCACGTTATTACGTATAACATTAAGAAGTATTACAGTACAACGTATAACGTCATGAAATATGACGTTATAACGTATAGCGTCCGACAGTATAGCAGTATAACGTATAAAGTTATATAGTATTACGTTATAACGTATAACGTCATATAGTATTACGTTCTAACGTATAACGTTATGTAGGATTATAGTAAAACGTTATCTAGTATCACAATATAACGTATAACGTTACGAAGTAATTTGGTATAACGTATAACGTTATGAAGTATGACGTTATAACGTATAACGTAATGAAATATGACGTTAAAACGTCCGACAGTATAGCGTTATAACGTATAACGTCATATAGTATTACGATATATCGTTTAACGTTATATAGTATTACGTTCTAAAATATAACGTTATGTAGTATCGTAGTATAACGTATAACGTTATATAGCATCACGTAATTACGTCTAACGTTATGAAATATTATAGTATAAAGTATAACGTTATGAAGTATGACGTTATAACGTATAACGTTATGAAGTATGTCGTCATAACGTATAACGTCCGTCAGTATAGCGGTATAACGTATAACGTTATATAGTATTACGTTATAACGTATAACGTTATATACCATCACATTACAACGTATAACGTTATATACCATCACATTATAACGTATAACGTTATATACCATCACATTATAACGTATAACGTTATGAAGTATGACGTTATAACGTATAACGTCCGTTAGTATAGCGGTATAACGTATAACGTCATATAGTATTACGTTATAACGTATAACGCTATATACCATCACGTTATAACGTATAACGTTATGAACTATTACAGTACAACGTATAACGTCATGAAATATGACGCTATAACGTAATACGCCCGTCAGTATAGCGGTATAACGTATAACGTTATATAGTATTACGTTATAACGTATAACATTATATAGCATTACGTTCTAAAATATAGCGTTATGTAGGATCATAGTAAAACGTATAACGTTATATAGCATCACGTTATTACGTATAACATTAAGAAGTATTACAGTACAACGTATAACGTCATGAAATATGACGCTATAACGTATTACGCCCGTCAGTATTGCGGTATAACGTATAACGTTATATGGTATTACGTTATAACGTATAACATTATATAGTATTACGTTCTAAAATATAGCGTTATGTAAGATAATAGTATAACGTATAACGTTATATAGCATCTCGTTATTACGTCTAACGTTATGAAGTATTATAGTATAAAGTATAACGTCATGAAATATGACGTTATTACGTACAACGTCCGACAGTATAACGGTATAGCGTCTAACGTCATATAGTATTACGTTATAACGTTTAACGTCATATAGTATTACGTTATGACGTATAATGTTATGTAGGATTATAGTATAACGTATAACGTTATGAAGTATGAGGTTAGAACGTATAACGTCCGACAGTATAGCGGTATAACGTCTAACGCCATATAGTATTAGGTTATAATGTTTAACGTTAATTAGTATTACGTTCTAACGTATAACGTTATGTAGGATTATAGTATAACGTATAACGTTATACAGCATCACATTATAACTTACAACGTTATCGATAATTATAGTATAACTTATAACGTTATGAAGTATGACGTTCTAACGTATAACGTAATGAAATATGACGTTATAACGTCCTACAGTATAGCGGTATAACGTCTAACGTCATATTGTATTACGATATAACGTTTAACGTTATATAGTATTACGTTCTAGAATATAACGTTATGTAGGATCATAGTAAATCGTGTAACGTTATATAGCATCACGTTATTACGTATAACGTTATGAAGTATTAAATTATAACTTATAACGTTGTGAAGTATGACGTTCTAACGTATAACGTAATGAAATATGACGTTATAACGTATAACGTCTGTCAGTATAGCGGTATAACGTTTAACGTTATATACCATCACATTATAACGTATAACGTTATGAAGTATTACAGAACAACGTATAACGTCATGAAATATGACGTTATAACGTATAACGTCCGACAGTATAACGGTATAACGTCTAACGTCATATATATTATTACGTTATAACGTTTAACGTTATATAGCATTACGTTATGAGGTATAAAGTTATGTAGTATTATTGTATAACGTATAACGTTATATAGCATCACATTATAACGTATAACGTTATGAATTAATATAGTATAACGTATAACGTTATGATGTATGACGCTATAACGTATAACGTTATGAAGTATGACGTTATAACGTATAACGTCCGTCAGTATAGCGGTATAACGTATAACGTTATATAGTATTACGTTCTAGCGTATAACGTTATATACCATCACATTATAACGTATAACGTTATGAAGTATTGCAGTACAACGTGTAACGTCATGAAATATGACGTTATTACGTATAACGTCCGACAGTATAGCAGTATAACGTATAACGTTATATAGTATTACGTTATAACGTATAACGTCATATAGTATTACGTTATGACGTATAAAGTTATGTAGGATTATAGTATAACGTATAACGTTATATAGCATTACATTATAACGTATAACGTTATGAAGTATTACAGTACAACGTATAACGTCATGAAATATGACGTTATAACGTATAACGTCCGATCGTATAGCAGTATAACGTATAAAGTTATATAGTATCACAATATAACGTATAACGTTATGAAGTATTACAGTATAACGTATAACGTTATGAAGTATTACAGTATAACGTATAACGTTATGAAGTATGACGTTATATCGTATAACGTAATGAAATGTGACGTTATATCGTCCGACAGTATAGCGCTATAACGTCTAACGTCATATAGTATTACGATATAACATTTAACGTTATATAGTATTACCTTCTAAACCATAACGTTATGTAGGATCATAGTATAACGTATAACGTTATTTAGCATCACGCTAGAACGTATAACGTTTTGAAGCATTATATTATAACGTATAACGTTATGAAGTATGGCGTTATAACGTGTAACGTTATGAAGTATTATAGTATAATGTATAACGTTATGAAGTATGACGTTATAAAGTATTACGTCCGACAGTATAGCGGTAAAACTTATAACGTTATGAAGTATGACGTTATAACGTGTAACGTCCGTCAGTATAGCGGTATAACGTATAACGTTATATAGTATTACGTGATAACGTATAACGTTATATACCATCAAACTATAACGTATAACGTTACGAAGTATTACAGTACAACGTATAACGTCATGAAATATGACGCTATAACGTAATACGCCCGTCAGTATAGCGGTATAACGTATAACGTTATATAGTATTACGTTATAACGTATAACATTATATAGTATTACGTTCTAAAATATAGCGTTATGTAGGATCATAGTATAACGTATAACGTTATATAGCATCTCGTTATTACGTCTATCGTTATGAAGTATTATGGTATAACGTATAACGTTATGAAGTATGACGTTATAATTTATAACGTTATGAAGTATGACGATATAACGTATAATGTCCGACAGTATAGCGGTATAACTTACAACGTTATGAATTATGACGTTATAACGTGTAACGTTATGAAGTGTGACGTCATAACGTATAACGTCCGTCGGTATAGCGGTATAACGTATATCGTTATGTAGTATTACGTTATAACGTATGACGTTATATACCATCACACTATAACGTATAACGTTATGAAGTATTACAGTACAACGTATAACGTCATGAAATATGACGCTATAACGTATTACGCCCGTCAGTATTGCGGTATAACGTATAACGTTATATAGTATTACGTTATAACGTATAACATTATATAGTATTTCGTTCTAAAATATAGCGTTATGTAAGATCATAGTATAACGTATAACGTTATATAGCATCTCGTTATTACGTCTAACGTTATGAAGTATTATAGTATAAAGTATAACGTCATGAAATATGACGTTATTACGTACAACGTCCGACAGTATAACGGTATAACGTCTAACGTCATATAGTATTACGTTATAACGTTTAACGTCATATAGTATTACGTTATGACGTATAATGTTATGTAGGATTATAGTATAACGTATAACGTTATGAAGTATGAGGTTAGAACGTATAACGTCCGACAGTATAGCGGTATAACGTCTAACGCCATATAGTCTTAGGTTATAATGTTTAACGTTAATTAGTATTACGTTCTAACGTATAACGTTATGTAGGATTATAGTATAACGTATAACGTTATACAGCATCACATTATAACTTACAACGTTATCGATAATTATAGTATAACTTATAACGTTATGAAGTATGACGTTCTAACGTATAACGTAATGAAATATGACGTTATAACGTCCTACAGTATAGCGGTATAACGTCTAACGTCATATTGTATTACGATATAACGTTTAACGTTATATAGTATTACGTTCTAGAATATAACGTTATGTAGGATCATAGTAAATCGTGTAACGTTATATAGCATCACGTTATTACGTATAACGTTATGAAGTATTAAATTATAACTTATAACGTTGTGAAGTATGACGTTCTAACGTATAACGTAATGAAATATGACGTTATAACGTATAACGTCTGTCAGTATAGCGGTATAACGTTTAACGTTATATACCATCACATTATAACGTATAACGTTATGAAGTATTACAGAACAACGTATAACGTCATGAAATATGACGTTATAACGTATAACGTCCGACAGTATAACGGTATAACGTCTAACGTCATATATATTATTACGTTATAACGTTTAACGTTATATAGCATTACGTTATGACGTATAAGGTTATGTAGTATTATTGTATAACGTATAACGTTATATAGCATCACATTATAACGTATAACGTTATGAATTAATATAGTATAACGTATAACGTTATGATGTATGACGCTATAACGTATAACGTTATGAAGTATGACGTTATAACGTATAACGTCCGTCAGTATAGCGGTATAACGTATAACGTTATATAGTATTACGTTCTAGCGTATAACGTTATATACCATCACATTATAACGTATAACGTTATGAAGTATTGCAGTACAACGTGTAACGTCATGAAATATGACGTTATTACGTATAACGTCCGACAGTATAGCAGTATAACGTATAACGTTATATAGTATTACGTTATAACGTATAACGTCATATAGTATTACGTTATGACGTATAAAGTTATGTAGGATTATAGTATAACGTATAACGTTATATAGCATTACATTATAACGTATAACGTTATGAAGTATTACAGTACAACGTATAACGTCATGAAATATGACGTTATAACGTATAACGTCCGATCGTATAGCAGTATAACGTATAAAGTTATATAGTATCACAATATAACGTATAACGTTATGAAGTATTACAGTATAACGTATAACGTTATGAAGTATTACAGTATAACGTATAACGTTATGAAGTATGACGTTATATCGTATAACGTAATGAAATGTGACGTTATATCGTCCGACAGTATAGCGCTATAACGTCTAACGTCATATAGTATTACGATATAACATTTAACGTTATATAGTATTACCTTCTAAACCATAACGTTATGTAGGATCATAGTATAACGTATAACGTTATTTAGCATCACGCTAGAACGTATAACGTTTTGAAGCATTATATTATAACGTATAACGTTATGAAGTATGGCGTTATAACGTGTAACGTTATGAAGTATTATAGTATAATGTATAACGTTATGAAGTATGACGTTATAAAGTATTACGTCCGACAGTATAGCGGTAAAACTTATAACGTTATGAAGTATGACGTTATAACGTGTAACGTCCGTCAGTATAGCGGTATAACGTATAACGTTATATAGTATTACGTGATAACGTATAACGTTATATACCATCAAACTATAACGTATAACGTTACGAAGTATTACAGTACAACGTATAACGTCATGAAATATGACGCTATAACGTAATACGCCCGTCAGTATAGCGGTATAACGTATAACGTTATATAGTATTACGTTATAACGTATAACATTATATAGTATTACGTTCTAAAATATAGCGTTATGTAGGATCATAGTATAACGTATAACGTTATATAGCATCTCGTTATTACGTCTATCGTTATGAAGTATTATGGTATAACGTATAACGTTATGAAGTATGACGTTATAATTTATAACGTTATGAAGTATGACGATATAACGTATAATGTCCGACAGTATAGCGGTATAACTTACAACGTTATGAATTATGACGTTATAACGTGTAACGTTATGAAGTGTGACGTCATAACGTATAACGTCCGTCGGTATAGCGGTATAACGTATATCGTTATGTAGTATTACGTTATAACGTATGACGTTATATACCATCACACTATAACGTATAACGTTATGAAGTATTACAGTACAACGTATAACGTCATGAAATATGACGCTATAACGTATTACGCCCGTCAGTATTGCGGTATAACGTATAACGTTATATAGTATTACGTTATAACGTATAACATTATATAGTATTTCGTTCTAAAATATAGCGTTATGTAAGATCATAGTATAACGTATAACGTTATATAGCATCTCGTTATTACGTCTAACGTTATGAAGTATTATAGTATAAAGTATAACGTTATGAAGTATGACGTTATAACGTATAACGTTATGAAGTATGACGTTATAACGTATAATGTCAGACGGTATAGCGGTATAACTGCCAACGTTATGAAGTATGACGTTATAACGTGTAACGTTATGAAGTATGACGCCATAACGTATAACGTCCGTCAGTATAGCGGTATAACGTATAACGTTGTATATTGTTACGTTATAACGTATAACGTTATATACCATCACATTATAAGGTATAACGTTATATACCATCACATTGTAACGTATAACGTTATATACCATCACATTATAACGTATAACGTTATGAAGTATTACAGTACAACGTATAACGTCATGAAATATGACGTTATAACGTATGACGTCCGACCATATAGCGGTATACCGTCTAACGGCATTTAGTATTACGTTATAACGTTTAACGTTACATAGCATTACGTTCTAACGTATAACGTTATGAAGTATGATGTTATAACGTATAACGTTATGAAGTATGACGTGTTAACGTATAACGTCCGTCAGTATAACGGTATAACGTCTAACGTCATATAGTATTACGTTATAATGTTTAACGTTAAATAGTATTATGTTCTAACGTATAACGTTATGTAGGATTATAGTATAACGTATAACGTTATATAGTATCACGTTATTACGTATAACGTTATGACGTATTAAATTATAACTTATAACGTTGGGAAGTATGACGTTATAACGTATAACGTTATGAAGTATGACGTTATAACGTATAATGCCCGACAGTATAGCGGTATAACGTATAACGTTATATAGTATTACGTTACAACGTATAACATTATATAGTATTACGTTCTAAAATATAGCGTTATGTAGGATCATAGTATAACGTATAACGTTATATAACATCACGTTATTACGTATAACGTTATGAAGTATTACAGTACAACGTATAACGTCATGAAATATGACGATATAACGTATATCGTCCGACAGTATAGCAGTATAACGTATAAAGTTATATAGTATCACAATACAACGTATAACGTTATGAAGTATTACAGTATAACGTATAACGTTATGAAGTATTACAGTATAACGTATAACGTTATGAAGTATGACGTTATATCGTATAACGAAATGAAATATGACGTTATATCGTCCGACAGTATAGCGCTATAACGTCTAACGTCATATAGTATTACGATATGACATTTAACGTTATATAGTATTACGTTCTAAACCATAACGTTGTGTAGGATCATAGTATAACGTATAACGTTATATAGCATCACGTTATTACGTATAACGTTATGGAGAATTATAGTATAACGTATAACGTTATGAAGAATGACGTTATAACGTGTAAGGTCCGACGGTATAGCGGTACAACTTATAACGTTATGAAGTATGATGTTATAATGTGTAACATTATGAAGTATGACGTTATAACGTCCGACAGTATAGCGGTATAACGTCTAACGTCATATAGTATTACGATATAACGTTTAACGTTATATAGTATTACGTTCTAAAACATAACGTTATGTAGGATCATAGTATAACGTATAACGTTATATAGCATCACGTTAGAACGTATAACGTTTTGAAGCATTATATTATAACGTATAACGTTATGATGTATGGCGTTATAACGTGTAACGTTATGAAGTATTATAGTATAACGTATAACGTTATGAAGTATGACGTTATACAGTATAACGTCCGACAGTATAGCGGTATAACGTCTAACGTCATATAGTATTACGTTATAACGTTTAACGTTATATAGTATTACGTTCTAACGTATAACGTTATGTAGGATTATAGTATAACGTATAACGTTATGAAGTATGACCTTATAACGTATAACGTCCGACAGTATAGCGGTAAAACTTATAACGTTATGAAGTATGACGTTATAACGTGTAACGTTATGAAGTATGACGTTATAACGTATAACGTCCGACAGTATAGCGGTATAACGTCTCACGTCATATAGTGTTACGTTATAACGTTTAACGTTATATAGTATTACGTTCTAACGTATAACGTTATGTAGGATTATAGTATAACGTATAACGTTATATAGTATCACGTTATAACGTATAACGTTATGGAGAATTATAGTATGACGTATAACGTTATGAAGTATGACGTTATAACGTATAACGTCATGAAATACGACTTTATAACGTATAACGTCCGACAGTATAGCGGTATAACGTCTAACGTCATATAGTATTACGTTATAACGTTTCACGTTATATAGTATTACGTTCTAACGCATAACGTTATGTAGGATTATAGTATAACGTATAACGTTATATAGCATCACGTTATAACGTATGACGTTATGGAGAATTATAGTATGACGTATAACGTTATGAAGTATGACGTTATAACGTGTAACGTTATGAAGTATGACGTTATAACGTATATCGTCCGACAGTATAGCGGTATAACGTCTCACGTCATATAGTATTACGTTATAACGTTTAACGTTATGTAGTATTACGTTCTAACGTATAACGTTATGTAGGATTATAGTATAACGTATGACGTTATATAGTATCACGTTATAACGTATAACGTTATGGAGAATTATAGTATGACGTATAACGTTATGAAGTATGACGTTATAACGTGTAACGTTATGAAGTATGACGTTATAACGTATAACGTCCGACAGAATAGCGGTATAACGTCTATCGTCATATAGTATTACGTTATAACGTTTAACGTTATATTGCATTACGTTCTAACGTATAACGTTATGTAGGATTATAGTATAACGTATAACGTTATATAGCAGCACGTTATAACGTATAACGTTATGTATCATCTCGTTATAACGTATAACGTTATGAAGAATTATAGTATAATGTATAACGTTATGAAGTATGACGTTACAACGTATAACGTTATCAAGTATGACGTTATAACGTAAAACGTCCGTCAGTATAGCGGAATAACGTATTACGTTATATAGTATTACTTTATAACGTATAACGTTATATAGAAACACATTGTAACGTATAATGTTATGAAGTATTACAGTACAACGTATAACGTCATGACATATGACGTTATAACGTATTACGCACGACAGTATAGCGGTATAACGTCTAACGTCATATAGTATTACGTTATAACGCTTAACGTTATATTGCATTACGTTCTAACGTATAACGTTATGTAGGATTATAGTATAACGTATAACGTTATATAGCATCACGTTATAACGTATAACGTTATGTAGCATCACGTTATAACGTATAACGTTATGAAGAATTATAGTATAACGTATAACGTTATGAAATATGACGTTATAACGTATAACGTTCGTCAGTATAGCGGTATAACGTACAACGTTATGTAACATCACGTTATAACGTATAACGTTACGAAGAATTATAGTATAACGTATAACGTTATGAAGTATGGCGTTATAACGTATAATGTCCGACGGTATAGCGGTATAACTTACAACGTTATGAAGCATGACGTTATAACGTGTAACGTTATGAAGTATGACGCCATAAAGTATAACGTCCGTCAGTATAGCGGTATATCGTATAACGTTGTATATTATTACGTTATAACGTATAACGTTATATAGAAACACATTGTAACGTATAATGTTATGAAGTATTACAGTACAACGTATAACGTCATGACATATGACGTTATAACGTATTACGCACGACAGTATAGCGGTATAACGTCTAACGTCATATAGTATTACGTTATAACGCTTAACGTTATATTGCATTACGTTCTAACGTATAACGTTATGTAGGATTATAGTATAACGTATATCGTTATGTAGCATCACGTTATAACGTATAACGTTATGTAGCATCACGTTATAACGTATAACGTTATGAAGAATTATAGTATAACGTATAACGTTATGAAATATGACGTTATAACGTATAACGTCCGTCAGTATAGCGGTATAACGTATTACGTTATATAGTATTACGTTATAACGTATAACGTTATATACCAACACATTGTACCGTATAACGTTATGAAGTATTACAGTACAACGTATAACGTCATGAAATATGACGCTATAACGTATTACGCCCGTCAGTATTGCGGTATAACGTATAACGTTATATAGTATTACGTTATAATGTATAACATTTTATAGTATTACGTTCTAAAATATAGCGTTATGTAAGATCATAGTATAACGTATAACGTTATATAGCATCTCGTTATTACGTATAACGTTATGAAGTATTATAGTATAAAGTATAACGTTATAAAGTATGACGTTATAACGTATAACGTTATGAAGTATGACGTTATAACGTATAATGTCCGACGGTATAGCGGTATAACTTACAACGTTATGAAGTATGACGGTATAACGTGTAACGTTATGAAGTATGACGCCATAACGTATAACGTCCGTCAGTATAGCGGTATAACGTATAACGTTGTATATTATTACGTTATAACGTATAACGTTATATACCATCACATTATAAGGTATAACGTTATATACCATCACATTGTAACGTATAACGTTATATACCATCACATTATAACGTATAACGTTATGAAGTATTACAGTACAACGTATAACGTCATGAAATATGACGCTATAACGTATGACGTCCGACCATATAGCGGTATAACGTCTAACGTCATTTAGTATTACGTTATAACGTTTAACGTTACATTGCATTACGTTCTAACGTATAACGTTATGAAGTATGATGTTATAACGTATAACGTTATGAAGTATGACGTTTTAACGTATAACGTCCGTCAGTATAACGGTATAACGTCTAACGTCATATAGTATTACGTTACAACGTATAACATTATATAGTATTACGTTCTAAAATATAGCGTTATGTAGGATCATAGTATAACGTATAACGTTATATAACATCACGTTATTACGTATAACGTTATGAAGTATTACAGTACAACGTATAGCGTCATGAAATATGACGATATAACGTATATCGTCCGACAGTATAGCAGTATAACGTATAAAGATATATAGTATCACAATATAACGTATAACGTTATGAAGTATTACAGTATAACGTATAACGTTATGAAGTATTACAGTATAACGTATAACGTTATGAAGTATGACGTTATAACGTGTAACGTTATGAAGTATGACGTTATAACGTATAACGTCCGACAGTATAGCGGTATAACGTCTCACGTCATATAGTATTACGTTATAACGTTTAACGTTATATAGTATTACGTTCTAACGTATAACGTTATGTAGGATTATAGTATAACGTATGACGTTATATAGTATCACGTTATAACGTATAACGTTATGGAGAATTATAGTATGACGTATAACGTTATGAAGTATGACGTTATAACGTGTAACGTTATGAAGTATGACGTTATACCGTTTAACGTCCGACAGTATAGCGGTATAAGGTATAACGTTATATAGCATCACGTTATAACGTACAACGTTATGAAGTATGACGTTTTAACGTATAACGTAATGAAGTATGACGTTATAACGTATAACGTCCGACAGAATAGCGGTATAACGTCTAACGTCATATAGTATTACGTTATAACGGTTAACGTTATATTGCATTACGTTCTAACGTATAACGTTATGTAGGATTATAGTATAACGTATAACGTTATATAGCATCACATTATAACGTATAACGTTATGTATCATCACGTTATAACGTATAACGTTATGAAGAAATATAGTATAATGTATAACGTTATGAAGTATGACGTTACAACGTATAACGTTATCAAGTATGACGTTATAACGTATAACGTCCGTCAGTATAGCGGTATAACGTATTACGTTATATAGTATTACTTTATAACGTATAACGTTATATAGAAACACATTGTAACGTATAATGTTATGAAGTATTACAGTACAACGTATAACGTCATGACATATGACGTTATAAAGTATTACGCACGACAGTATAGCGGTATAACGTCTAACGTCATATAGTATTACGTTATAACGCTTAACGTTATATTGCATTACGTTCTAACGTATAACGTTATGTAGGATTATAGTATAACGTATAACGTTATATAGCATCACGTTATAACGTATAACGTTATGTAGCATCACGTTATAACGTATAACGTTATGAAGAATTATAGTATAACGTATAACGTTATGAAATATGACGTTATAACGTATAACGTTCGTCAGTATAGCGGTATAACGTCTAACGTCATATAGTATTACGTTATAACGTTTAACGTTATATTGTACAACGATATAACGTATAACGTTGTATAGTATTATGTTCTAACGTATAACGTTATGTAGTATTACGTTATAACGTATAACGTTATATAATATTACGTTCTAACGTATAATGTTATGTGGCAAAATAGTATAACGCATAACGATATATTCCATCACATTATAACGTATAACTTTATGAAGTATTACAGTACAACGTATAACGTCATGAAATATGACGTTATAACGTATAACGTCCGACAGTATAGCGGTATAACGTCTAACGTCATATAGTATTACGTTATAACGTTTAACGTTATATAGCATTACGTTCTAACGTATAACGTTATGTAGGATTATAGTATAACGTATAACGTTATATAGCATCACGTTATAACGTATAACGTTATGTAGCATCACGTTATAACGTATAACGTTATGAAGAATTATAGTATAATATATAACGTTATGAAGTATGACGTTACAACGTATAACGTTATCAAGTATGACGTTATAACGTATAACGTCCGTCAGTTTAGCGGTATAACGTATTACGTTATATAGTATCTCGTTATAACGTATAACGTTATACACCAACACATTGTAACGTATAACGCTATGCAGTATGACGTTATAACGTATAACGTCCGACAGAATAGCGGTATAACGTCTAACGTCATATAGTATTACGTTATAACGTTTAACGTTATATTGCATTTCGTACTAACGTATAACGTTATGTAGGATTATAGTATAACGTATAACGTTATATAGCATCACGTTATAATGTATAACGTTATGTAGCATCACGTTATAACGTATAACGTTATGAAGAATTATAGTATAATGTATAACGTTATGAAGTATGACGTTACAACGTATAACGTTATCAAGTATGACGTTATAACGTATAACGTCCGTCAGTATAGCGGTACAACGTATTACGTTATATAGTATTACGTTATAACGTATAACGTTATACACCAACACATTGTAACGTATAACGTTATGAAGTATTACAGTACAACGTATAACGTCATGACATATGACGTTATAACGTATTACGCACGACAGTATAGCGGTATAACGTCTAACGTCATATAGTATTACGTTATAACGATTAACGTTATATTGCATTACGTTCTAACGTATAACGTTATGTAGCATCACGTTATAACGTATAACGTTATGAAGAATTATAGTATAACGTATAACGTTATGAAGTATGACGTTATAACGTATAACGTTATGAAATATGACGTTATAACGTATAATGTCCGTCAGTATAGCGGTATAACGTCTAACGTCATATACTATTACGTTATAACGTTTAACGTTATATTGCATTACGTTCTAACGTATAACGTTATGTATTATTATAGTATAACGTATAACGTTATATAGCATGACGTTATAACGTATAACGTTATGAAATATGACGTTATAACGTATACCGTTATGAAGTAAGACGTTATATCGTATAACGTTATGAAATACGACGATATAACGTATAACGTCCGTCAGTGTAGCGGTATAACGTACAACGTTATATAGTATTACGTTATAACGTATAACATTATATAGTGTTACCTTCTAAAATATAACGTTATGTAGGATCATAGTATAACGTATAACGTTATATAGCATCACGTTATAACGTATAACGTTATGAAGTATTATAGTATAACGTATAACGTTATGAAGTATGACGTTACAACGTATAACGTTATCAAGTATGACGTTATAACGTACAACGTCCGTCAGTATAGCGGTATAACGTTTAACGTTATATACTATTACGTTATAACGTATAACGTTATATACCATCACATTGTAACGTATAACGTTATGAAGTATTACAGTACAACGTATAACGTCATGACACATGACGTTATAACGTATTACGCACGACAGTATAGCGGTATAACGTCTAACGTCATATAGTATTACGTTATAACGTTTAACGTTATATAGTATTACGTTCTAACGTATAACGTTATGTAGGATTATAGTATAACGTATAACGTTATGAAGTATGACCTTATAACGTATAACGTCCGACAGTATAGCGGTAAAACTTATAACGTTATGAAGTATGACGTTATAACGTGTAACGTTATGAAGTATGACGTTATAACGTATAACGTCCGACAGTATAGCGGTATAACGTCTCACGTCATATAGTGTTACGTTATAACGTTTAACGTTATATAGTATTACGTTCTAACGTATAACGTTATGTAGGATTATAGTATAACGTATAACGTTATATAGTATCACGTTATAACGTATAACGTTATGGAGAATTATAGTATGACGTATAACGTTATGAAGTATGACGTTATAACGTATAACGTCATGAAATACGACTTTATAACGTATAACGTCCGACAGTATAGCGGTATAACGTCTAACGTCATATAGTATTACGTTATAACGTTTCACGTTATATAGTATTACGTTCTAACGCATAACGTTATGTAGGATTATAGTATAACGTATAACGTTATATAGCATCACGTTATAACGTATGACGTTATGGAGAATTATAGTATGACGTATAACGTTATGAAGTATGACGTTATAACGTGTAACGTTATGAAATATGACGTTATAACGTATATCGTCCGACAGTATAGCGGTATAACGTCTCACGTCATATAGTATTACGTTATAACGTTTAACGTTATGTAGTATTACGTTCTAACGTATAACGTTATGTAGGATTATAGTATAACGTATGACGTTATATAGTATCACGTTATAACGTATAACGTTATGGAGAATTATAGTATGACGTATAACGTTATGAAGTATGACGTTATAACGTGTAACGTTATGAAGTATGACGTTATACCGTTTAACGTCCGACAGTATAGCGGTATAACGTATAACGTTATATAGCATCACGTTATAACGTACAACGTTATGAAGTATGACGTTTTAACGTATAACGTAAGGAAGTATGACGTTATAACGTATAACGTCCGACAGAATAGCGGTATAGCGTCTATCGTCATATAGTATTACGTTATAACGTTTAACGTTATATTGCATTACGTTCTAACGTATAACGTTATGTAGGATTATAGTATAACGTATAACGTTATATAGCAGCACGTTATAACGTATAACGTTATGTATCATCTCGTTATAACGTATAACGTTATGAAGAATTATAGTATAATGTATAACGTTATGAAGTATGACGTTACAACGTATAACGTTATCAAGTATGACGTTATAACGTATAACGTCCGTCAGTATAGCGGAATAACGTATTACGTTATATAGTATTACTTTATAACGTATAACGTTATATAGAAACACATTGTAACGTATAATGTTATGAAGTATTACAGTACAACGTATAACGTCATGACATATGACGTTATAACGTATTACGCACGACAGTATAGCGGTATAACGTCTAACGTCATATAGTATTACGTTATAACGCTTAACGTTATATTGCATTACGTTCTAACGTATAACGTTATGTAGGATTATAGTATAACGTATAACGTTATATAGCATCACGTTATAACGTATAACGTTATGTAGCATCACGTTATAACGTATAACGTTATGAAGAATTATAGTATAACGTATAACGTTATGAAATATGACGTTATAACGTATAACGTTCGTCAGTATAGCGGTATAACGTACAACGTTATGTAACATCACGTTATAACGTATAACGTTACGAAGAATTATAGTATAACGTATAACGTTATGAAGTATGACGTTATAACGTATAATGTCCGACGGTATAGCGGTATAACTTACAACGTTATGAAGCATGACGTTATAACGTGTAACGTTATGAAGTATGACGCCATAAAGTATAACGTCCGTCAGTATAGCGGTATATCGTATAACGTTGTATATTATTACGTTATAACGTATAACGTTATATAGAAACACATTGTAACGTATAATGTTATGAAGTATTACAGTACAACGTATAACGTCATGACATATGACGTTATAACGTATTACGCACGACAGTATAGCGGTATAACGTCTAACGTCATATAGTATTACGTTATAAGGCTTAACGTTATATTGCATTACGTTCTAACGTATAACGTTATGTAGGATTATAGTATAACGTATATCGTTATATAGCATCACGTTATAACGTATAACGTTATGTAGCATCACGTTATAACGTATAACGTTATGAAGAATTATAGTATAACGTATAACGTTATGAAATATGACGTTATAACGTATAACGTCCGTCAGTATAGCGGTATAACGTATTACGTTATATAGTATTACGTTATAACGTATAACGTTATATACCAACACATTGTACCGTATAACGTTATGAAGTATTACAGTACAACGTATAACGTCATGAAATATGACGCTATAACGTATTACGCCCGTCAGTATTGCGGTATAACGTATAACGTTATATAGTATTACGTTATAATGTATAACATTTTATAGTATTACGTTCTAAAATATAGCGTTATGTAAGATCATAGTATAACGTATAACGTTATATAGCATCTCGTTATTACGTCTAACGTTATGAAGTATTATAGTATAAAGTATAACGTTATAAAGTATGACGTTATAACGTATAACGTTATGAAGTATGACGTTATAACGTATAATGTCCGACGGTATAGCGGTATAACTTACAACGTTATGAAGTATGACGGTATAACGTGTAACGTTATGAAGTATGACGCCATAACGTATAACGTCCGTCAGTATAGCGGTATAACGTATAACGTTGTATATTATTACGTTATAACGTATAACGTTATATACCATCACATTATAAGGTATAACGTTATATACCATCACATTGTAACGTATAACGTTATATACCATCACATTATAACGTATAACGTTATGAAGTATTACAGTACAACGTATAACGTCATGAAATATGACGCTATAACGTATGACGTCCGACCATATAGCGGTATAACGTCTAACGTCATTTAGTATTACGTTATAACGTTTAACGTTACATTGCATTACGTTCTAACGTATAACGTTATGAAGTATGATGTTATAACGTATAACGTTATGAAGTATGACGTTTTAACGTATAACGTCCGTCAGTATAACGGTATAACGTCTAACGTCATATAGTATTACGTTACAACGTATAACATTATATAGTATTACGTTCTAAAATATAGCGTTATGTAGGATCATAGTATAACGTATAACGTTATATAACATCACGTTATTACGTATAACGTTATGAAGTATTACAGTACAACGTATAGCGTCATGAAATATGACGATATAACGTATATCGTCCGACAGTATAGCAGTATAACGTATAAAGATATATAGTATCACAATATAACGTATAACGTTATGAAGTATTACAGTATAACGTATAACGTTATGAAGTATTACAGTATAACGTATAACGTTATGAAGTATGACGTTATAACGTGTAACGTTATGAAGTATGACGTTATAACGTATAACGTCCGACAGTATAGCGGTATAACGTCTCACGTCATATAGTATTACGTTATAACGTTTAACGTTATATAGTATTACGTTCTAACGTATAACGTTATGTAGGATTATAGTATAACGTATGACGTTATATAGTATCACGTTATAACGTATAACGTTATGGAGAATTATAGTATGACGTATAACGTTATGAAGTATGACGTTATAACGTGTAACGTTATGAAGTATGACGTTATACCGTTTAACGTCCGACAGTATAGCGGTATAAGGTATAACGTTATATAGCATCACGTTATAACGTACAACGTTATGAAGTATGACGTTTTAACGTATAACGTAATGAAGTATGACGTTATAACGTATAACGTCCGACAGAATAGCGGTATAACGTCTAACGTCATATAGTATTACGTTATAACGGTTAACGTTATATTGCATTACGTTCTAACGTATAACGTTATGTAGGATTATAGTATAACGTATAACGTTATATAGCATCACATTATAACGTATAACGTTATGTATCATCACGTTATAACGTATAACGTTATGAAGAAATATAGTATAATGTATAACGTTATGAAGTATGACGTTACAACGTATAACGTTATCAAGTATGACGTTATAACGTATAACGTCCGTCAGTATAGCGGTATAACGTATTACGTTATATAGTATTACTTTATAACGTATAACGTTATATAGAAACACATTGTAACGTATAATGTTATGAAGTATTACAGTACAACGTATAACGTCATGACATATGACGTTATAAAGTATTACGCACGACAGTATAGCGGTATAACGTCTAACGTCATATAGTATTACGTTATAACGCTTAACGTTATATTGCATTACGTTCTAACGTATAACGTTATGTAGGATTATAGTATAACGTATAACGTTATATAGCATCACGTTATAACGTATAACGTTATGTAGCATCACGTTATAACGTATAACGTTATGAAGAATTATAGTATAACGTATAACGTTATGAAATATGACGTTATAACGTATAACGTTCGTCAGTATAGCGGTATAACGTCTAACGTCATATAGTATTACGTTATAACGTTTAACGTTATATTGTACAACGATATAACGTATAACGTTGTATAGTATTATGTTCTAACGTATAACGTTATGTAGTATTACGTTATAACGTATAACGTTATATAATATTACGTTCTAACGTATAATGTTATGTGGCAAAATAGTATAACGCATAACGATATATTCCATCACATTATAACGTATAACTTTATGAAGTATTACAGTACAACGTATAACGTCATGAAATATGACGTTATAACGTATAACGTCCGACAGTATAGCGGTATAACGTCTAACGTCATATAGTATTACGTTATAACGTTTAACGTTATATAGCATTACGTTCTAACGTATAACGTTATGTAGGATTATAGTATAACGTATAACGTTATATAGCATCACGTTATAACGTATAACGTTATGTAGCATCACGTTATAACGTATAACGTTATGAAGAATTATAGTATAATATATAACGTTATGAAGTATGACGTTACAACGTATAACGTTATCAAGTATGACGTTATAACGTATAACGTCCGTCAGTTTAGCGGTATAACGTATTACGTTATATAGTATCTCGTTATAACGTATAACGTTATACACCAACACATTGTAACGTATAACGCTATGCAGTATGACGTTATAACGTATAACGTCCGACAGAATAGCGGTATAACGTCTAACGTCATATAGTATTACGTTATAACGTTTAACGTTATATTGCATTTCGTACTAACGTATAACGTTATGTAGGATTATAGTATAACGTATAACGTTATATAGCATCACGTTATAATGTATAACGTTATGTAGCATCACGTTATAACGTATAACGTTATGAAGAATTATAGTATAATGTATAACGTTATGAAGTATGACGTTACAACGTATAACGTTATCAAGTATGACGTTATAACGTATAACGTCCGTCAGTATAGCGGTACAACGTATTACGTTATATAGTATTACGTTATAACGTATAACGTTATACACCAACACATTGTAACGTATAACGTTATGAAGTATTACAGTACAACGTATAACGTCATGACATATGACGTTATAACGTATTACGCACGACAGTATAGCGGTATAACGTCTAACGTCATATAGTATTACGTTATAACGATTAACGTTATATTGCATTACGTTCTAACGTATAACGTTATGTAGCATCACGTTATAACGTATAACGTTATGAAGAATTATAGTATAACGTATAACGTTATGAAGTATGACGTTATAACGTATAACGTTATGAAATATGACGTTATAACGTATAATGTCCGTCAGTATAGCGGTATAACGTTTAACGTTATATACTATTACGTTATAACGTATAACGTTATATACCATCACATTGTAACGTATAACGTTATGAAGTATTACAGTACAACGTATAACGTCATGACATATGACGTTATAACGTATTACGCACGACAGTATAGCGGTATAACGTCTAACGTCATATAGTATTACGTTATAACGTTTAACGTTATATTGCATTACGTTCTAACGTATAACGTTATGTAGGATTATGGTATAACGTATAACGTTATATAGCATCACGTTATAACGTATAACGTTATGTAGCATCACGTTATAACGTATAACGTTATGAGGAATTATAGTATAATGTATAACGTTATGAAGTATGACGTTACAACGTATAACGTTATCAAGCATGATGTTATAACGTATAACGTCCGTCAGTATAGCGGTATAACGTATAACGTTATATACCATCACCTTGTAACATATAACGTTATGAAGTATTACAGTACAACGTATAACGTCATCACATATGACGTTATAACGTATAACGTCCGTCAGTATAGCGGTATAACGTCTAACGTCATATAGTATTACGTTATAACGTTTAACGTTATATTGCATTACGTTCTAACGTATAACGTTATGTAGGATTATGGTATAACGTATAACGTTATATAGCATCACGTTATAACGTATAACGTTATGTAGCATCACGTTATAACGTATAACGTTATGAAGAATTATAGTATAACGTATAACGTTATGAAATATGACGTTATAACGTATAACGTCCGTCAGTATAGCGGTATAACGTCTAACGTCATATAGTATTACGTTATAACGTTTAACGTTATATTGCATTACGTTCTAACGTATAACGTTATGTGGACTTATAGTCAAAACGTATAACGTTATATAGCATGACGTTATAACGTATAACGTTATGATATGACGTTATAACGTATAACGTTATGAAGTATGACGTTATATCGTATAACGATATGAAATATGACGTTATAACGTATAACGTCCGTCAGTATAGCGGTATAACTGATAACGTTACATAGCATCACGTTATAACGTATAACGTCCGACAGTATAGCGGTATATCTTATATCGTTAGGAAGTATGACGTTATAACGTGTAACGTTATGAAGTATGACGTTATAACGTATAACGTCCGACAGTATAGCAGTATAACGTATAACGTTATATAGCATCACGTTATAACGTATAACGTTATGTAGCATCAAGTTATAACGTATAACATTATATAGCATTACGTTCTAACGTATAACGTTATATAGCATCACGCTAAACGTATAACGTTATAGAGAAATATAGTATAACGTATACCGTTATGAAGTATGACGTTATGCCGTATAACGTTATGAAATACGACGTTATATCGTATATCGTCCGTCAGTATAGCGGTATAACGTACAACGTTATGTAACATCACGTTAAAACGCATAACGTTATGAAGAATTATAGTACAACGTATAACGTTATGAAGTATGACGTTATAACGTATAACGCTATGAAGTATGACGTTATAACGTATAACGTTATGAAATATGACGATATAACGTATAACGTCCGTCAGTATAGCGGTATAACGTACAACGTTATATAGTATTACGTTATAACGTATAACATTATATAGTGTTACTTTCTAAAATATAACGTTATGTAGGATCATAGTATAACGTATAACGTTATATAGCATCACGTTATAACGTATAACGTTATGAAGTATTATAGTATAACGTATAACGTTATGAAGTATGACGTTACAACGTATAACGTTATCAAGTATGACGTTATAACGTACAACGTCCGTCAGTATAGCGGTATAACGTATAACGTTATATACTATTACGTTATAACGTATAACGTTATATACCATCACATTGTAACGTATAACGTTATGAAGTATTGCAGTACAACGTATAACGTCATGACATATGACGTTATAACGTATTACGCACGACAGTATAGCGGTATAACGTCTAACGTCATATAGTATTACGTTATAACGTTTAACGTTATATTGCATTACGTTCTAACGTATAACGTTATGTAGGATTATGGTATAACGTATAACGTTATATAGCATCACGTTATAACGTATAACGTTATGTAGCATCACGTTATAACGTATAACGTTATGAAGAATTATAGTATAACGTATAACGTTATGAAGTATGACGTTATAACGTATAACGTTATGAAATATGACGTTATAACGTATAATGTCCGTCAGTATAGCGGTATAACGTCTAACGTCATATACTATTACGTTATAACGTTTAACGTTATATTGCATTACGTTCTAACGTATAACGTTATGTATTATTATAGTATAACGTATAACGTTATATAGCATGACGTTATAACGTATAACGTTATGAAATATGACGTTATAACGTATACCGTTATGAAGTAAGACGTTATACCGTATAACGTTATGAAATACGACGATATAACGTATAACGTCCGTCAGTATAGCGGTATAACGTACAACGTTATATAGTATTACGTTATAACGTATAACATTATATAGTGTTACCTTCTAAAATATAACGTTATGTAGGATCATAGTATAACGTATAACGTTATATAGCATCACGTTATAACGTATAACGTTATGAAGTATTATAGTATAACGTATAACGTTATGAAGTATGACGTTACAACGTATAACGTTATCAAGTATGACGTTATAACGTACAACGTCCGTCAGTATAGCGGTATAACGTTTAACGTTATATACTATTACGTTATAACGTATAACGTTATATACCATCACATTGTAACGTATAACGTTATGAAGTATTACAGTACAACGTATAACGTCATGACATATGACGTTATAACGTATTACGCACGACAGTATAGCGGTATAACGTCTAACGTCATATAGTATTACGTTATAACGTTTAACGTTATATTGCATTACGTTCTAACGTATAACGTTATGTAGGATTATGGTATAACGTATAACGTTATATAGCATCACGTTATAACGTATAACGTTATGTAGCATCACGTTATAACGTATAACGTTATGAGGAATTATAGTATAATGTATAACGTTATGAAGTATGACGTTACAACGTATAACGTTATCAAGCATGATGTTATAACGTATAACGTCCGTCAGTATAGCGGTATAACGTATAACGTTATATACCATCACCTTGTAACATATAACGTTATGAAGTATTACAGTACAACGTATAACGTCATGACATATGACGTTATAACGTATAACGTCCGTCAGTATAGCGGTATAACGTCTAACGTCATATAGTATTACGTTATAACGTTTAACGTTATATTGCATTACGTTCTAACGTATAACGTTATGTAGGATTATGGTATAACGTATAACGTTATATAGCATCACGTTATAACATATAACGTTATGTAGCATCACGTTATAACGTATAACGTTATGACGAATTATAGTATAACGTATAACGTTATGAAATATGACGTTATAACGTATAACGTCCGTCAGTATAGCGGTATAACGTCTAACGTCATATAGTATTACGTTATAACGTTTAACGTTATATTGCATTACGTTCTAACGTATAACGTTATGTAGGATCACGTTATAACGTATAACGTTATGTAGGATCACGTTATAACGTATAACGTTATGTAGGATCACGTTATAACGTATAACGTTATGAAGTATGACGTTATAACGTATAACGTTATGAAATATGACGTTATAACGTATAACGACCGTCAGTATAGCGGTATAACTGATAACGTTACATAGCATCACGTTATAACGTATAAAGTTATGAAGTATGACGTTATAACGTATAACGTTATGCAGTATGACGTCATAACGTGTAACGTCATATAGTATTACGTTCTAACGTATAACGTTGTGTAGGATTATAATATAACGTATAACGTTATGAAGTATGACGTTATAACGTATAACGGCCGACAGCATAGCAGTATAACGTATAACGTTATGTAGCATCACGTTATAACGTATAACGTTATGAAGAATTATAGTATAATGTATAACGTTATGAAGTATGACGTTACAGCGTATAACGTTATCAAGTATGACGTTATAACGTATAACGTCCGTCAGTATAGCGGTATAACGTATTACGTTATATAGTATTACGTTATAACGTATAACGTTATACACCAACACATTGTAACGTATAACGTTATGAAGTATTACAGTACAACGTACAACGTCATGATATATGACGTTATAACGTATTACGCACGACAGTATAGCGGTATAACGTCTAACGTCATATAGTATTACGTTATAACGATTAACGTTATATTGCATTACGTTCTAACGTATAACGTTATGTATTATTATAGTATAACGTATAACGTTATATAGCATGACGTTGTAACGTATAACGTTATGAAATATGACGTTATAACGTATACCGTTATGAAGTATGACGTTATACCGTATAACGTTATGAAATACGACGTTATAACGTATAACGTCCGTCAGTATAGCGGTATAACGTACAACGTTATGTAACATCACGTTATAACGTATAACGTTGTGAAGAATTATAGTACAACGTATAACGTTATGAAGTATGACGTTATAACGTATAACGTGATGAAGTATGACGTTATAACGTATAACGTTATGAAATATGACGATATAACGTATAACGTCCGTCAGTATAGCGGTATAACGTACAACGTTATATAGTATTACGTTATAACGTATAACGTCCGACAGTATAGCGGTATATCTTATATCGTTAGGAAGTATGACGTTATAACGTATAACGTTATGCAGTATGACGTCATGACGTGTAACGTCATATAGTATTACGTTCTAACGTATAACGTTGTGTAGGATTATATTATAACGTATAACGTTATGAAGTATGACGTTATAACGTATAACGGCCGACAGCATAGCAGTATAACGTATAACGTTATATAGCATCACGTGATAACGTATAACGTTATATAGCATCACGTTATAACGTACAACGTTATGAAGTATGACGTTATAACGTATAACGCTATGAAGTATGACGTTATAACGTATAACGTCCGACAGAATAGCGGTATAACGTCTAACGTCATATAGTATTACGTTATAACGTTTAACGTTATATTGCATTTCGTACTAACGTATAACGTTATGTAGGATTATAGTATAACGTATAACGTTATATAGCATCACGTTATAACTTATAACGTTATGTAGCATCACGTTATAACGTATAACGTTATGAAGAATTATAGTATAATGTATAACGTTATGAAGTATGACGTTACAACGTACAACGTTATCAAGTATGACGTTATAACGTATAACGTCCGTCAGTATAGCGCTATAACGTATTACGTTATATAGTATTACGTTATAACGTATAACTATTATACACCAACACATTGTAACGTATAACGTTATGAAGTATTACAGTACAACGTATAACGTCATGACATATGACGTTATAACGTATTACGCACGACAGTATAGCGGTATAACGTCTAACGTCATATAGTATTACGTTATAACGATTAACGTTATATTGCATTACGTTCTAACGTATAACGATATGTAGGATTATAGTATAACGTATAACGTTATATAGCATCACCTTGTAACGTATAACGTTATGTAGCATCACGTTATAACGTATAACGTTATGAAGAATTATAGTATAACGTATAACGTTATGAAATATGACGTTATAACGTATAACGTCCGTCAGTATAGCGGTATAACGTCTAACGTCATATAGTATTACGTCATAACGCGTAACGTTATATTGCATTACGTTCTAACGTATAACGTTATGTGGGATTATAGTCAAAACGTATAACGTTATATAGCATGACGTTATAACGTATAACGTTATGATATGACGTTATAACGTATAACGTTATGAAGTATGACGTTATATCGTATAACGTTATGAAGTATGACGTTATAACGTATAACGTCCGTCAGTATAGCGGTATAACTGATAACGTTACATAGCATCACGTTATAACGTATAAAGTTATGAAGTATGGCGTTATAACCTGTAACGTTATGAAGTGTGACGTTATATCGTTTAACGTCCGACAGTATAGCAGTATAACGTATAACGTTATATAGCATCACGTTATAACGTACAACGTTATGGAGCATCAAGTTATAACGTATAACATTATATAGCATTACGTTCTAACGTATAACGTTATATAGCATCACGCTAAACGTATAACGTTATAGAGAAATATAGTATAACGTATAACGTTATGAAGTATGACGTTATGCCGTATAACGTTATGAAATACGACGTTATAACGTATAACGTCCGTCAGTATAGCGGTATAACGTACAACGTTATGTAACATCACGTTAAAACGTATAACGTTATGAAGAATTATAGTACAACGTATAACGTTATGAAGTATGACGTTATAACGTATAACGTTATGAAGTATGACGTTATAACGTATAACGTTATGAAATATGACGATATAACGTATAACGTCCGTCAGTATAGCGGTATAACGTACAACGTTATATAGTATTACGTTATAACGTATAACATTATATAGTGTTACTTTCTAAAATATAACGTTATGTAGGATCATAGTATAACGTATAACGTTATATAGCATCACGTTATAACTTATAACGTTATGTAGCATCACGTTATAACGTATAACGTTATGAAGAATTATAGTATAATGTATAACGTTATGAAGTATGACGTTACAACGTATAACGTTATCAAGTATGACGTTATAACGTATAACGTCCGTCAGTATAGCGGTATAACGTATTACGTTATATAGTATTACGTTATAACGTATAACTATTATACACCAACACATTGTAACGTATAACGTTATGAAGTATTACAGTACAACGTATAACGTCATGACATATGACGTTATAACGTATTACGCACGACAGTATAGCGGTATAACGTCTAACGTCATATAGTATTACGTTATAACGATTAACGTTATATTGCATTACGTTCTAACGTATAACGATATGTAGGATTATAGTATAACGTATAACGTTATATAGCATCACCTTGTAACGTATAACGTTATGTAGCATCACGTTATAACGTATAACGTTATGAAGAATTATAGTATAACGTATAACGTTATGAAATATGACGTTATAACGTATAACGTCCGTCAGTATAGCTGTATAACGTCTAACGTCATATAGTATTACGTTATAACGCGTAACGTTATATTGCATTACGTTCTAACGTATAACGTTATGTGGGATTATAGTCAAAACGTATAACGTTATATAGCATCACGCTAAACGTATAACGTTATAGAGAAATATAGTATAACGTATAACGTTATGAAGTATGACGTTATGCCGTATAACGTTATGAAATACGACGTTATAACGTATAACGTCCGTCAGTATAGCGGTATAACGTACAACGTTATGTAACATCACGTTAAAACGTATAACGTTATGAAGAATTATAGTACAACGTATAACGTTATGAAGTATGACGTTATAACGTATAACGTTATGAAGTATGACGTTATAACGTATAACGTTATGAAATATGACGATATAACGTATAACGTCCGTCAGTATAGCGGTATAACGTACAACGTTATATAGTATTACGTTATAACGTATAACATTATATAGTGTTACTTTCTAAAATATAACGTTATGTAGGATCATAGTATAACGTATAACGTTATATAGCATCACGTTATAACGTATAACGTTATGAAGTATGACGTTACAACGTATAACGTTATCAAGTATGACGTTATAACGTACAACGTCCGTCAGTATAGCGGTATAACGTATAACGTTATATACTATTACGTTATAACGTATAACGTTATATACCATCACATTGTAACGTATAACATTATGAAGTATTACAGTACAACGTATAACGTCATGACATATGACGTTATAACGTATTACGGACGACAGTATAGCGGTATAACGTCTAACGTCATATAGTATTACGTTATAACGTTTAACGTTTTATTGCATTACGTTCTAACGTATAACGATATGTAGGATTATAGTATAACGTATAACGTTATATAGCATCACCTTATAATGTATAACGTTATATAGCATCACGTTATAACGTATAACGTTATGAAGAATTATAGTATAACGTATAACGTTATGAAATATGACGTTATAACGTATAACGTCCGTCAGTATAGCAGTATAACGTATTACGTTATATAGTATTACGTTATAACGTATAACGTTATATACCAACACATTGTAACGTATAACGTTATGAAGTATTACAGTACAACGTATAACGTCATGACATATGACGTTAGAAGGTATTACGCACGACAGTATAGCGGTATAACGTCTAACGTCATATAGTATTACGTTATAACGATTAACGTTATATTGCATTACGTTCTAACGTATAACGATATGTACGATTATAGTATAACGTATAACGTTATATAGCATCACCTTATAACGTATAACGTTATGTAACATCACGTTAAAACGTATAACGTTATGAAGAATTATAGTACAACGTATAACGTTATGAAGTATGACGTTATAACGTATAACGTTATGAAGTATGACGTTATATCGTATAACGATATGAAATATGACGTTATAACGTATAACGTCCGTCAGTATAGCGGTATAACTGATAACGTTACATAGCATCACGTTATAACGTATAACGTTATGAAATATGACGTTATAACGTATACCGTTATGAAGTATGACGTTATACCGTATAACGTTATGAAATACGACGTTATAACGTATAACGTCCGTCAGTATAGCGGTATAACGTACAACGTTATGTAACATCACGTTATAACGTATAACGTTGTGAAGAATTATAGTACAACGTATAACGTTATGAAGTATGACGTTATAACGTATAACGTTATGAAGTATGACGTTATAACGTATAACGTTATGAAATATGACGATATAACGTATAACGTCCGTCAGTATAGCGGTATAACGTACAACGTTATATAGTATTACGTTATAACGTATAACGTCCGACAGTATAGCGGTATATCTTATATCGTTAGGAAGTATGACGTTATAACGTATAACGTTATGCAGTATGATGTCATGACGTGTAACGTCATATAGTATTACGTTCTAACGTATAACGTTGTGTAGGATTATATTATAACGTATAACGTTATGAAGTATGACGTTATAACGTATAACGGCCGACAGCATAGCAGTATAACGTATAACGTTATATAGCATCACGTTATAACGTATAACGTTATATAGCATCACGTTATAACGTACAACGTTATGAAGTATGACGTTATAACGTATAACGCTATGAAGTATGACGTTATAACGTATAACGTCCGACAGAATAGCGGTATAACGTCTAACGTCATATAGTATTACGTTATAACGTTTAACGTTATATTGCATTTCGTACTAACGTATAACGTTATGTAGGATTATAGTATAACGTATAACGTTATATAGCATCACGTTATAACTTATAACGTTATGTAGCATCACGTTATAACGTATAACGTTATGAAGAATTATAGTATAATGTATAACGTTATGAAGTATGACGTTACAACGTATAACGTTATCAAGTATGACGTTATAACGTATAACGTCCGTCAGTATAGCGGTATAACTGATAACGTTACATAGCATCACGTTATAACGTATAACGTTATGATATGACGTTATAACGTATAACGTTATGAAGTATGACGTTATATCGTATAACGTTATGAAGTATGACGTTATAACGTATAACGTCCGTCAGTATAGCGGTATAACTGATATCGTTACATAGCATCACGTTATAACGTATAAAGTTATGAAGTATGGCGTTATAACCTGTAACGTTATGAAGTGTGACGTTATATCGTTTAACGTCCGACAGTATAGCAGTATAACGTATAACGTTATATAGCATCACGTTATAACGTACAACGTTATGGAGCATCAAGTTATAACGTATAACATTATATAGCATTACGTTCTAATGTATAACGTTATATAGCATCACGCTAAACGTATAACGTTATAGAGAAATATAGTATAACGTATAACGTTATGAAGTATGACGTTATGCCGTATAACGTTATGAAATACGACGTTATAACGTATAACGTCCGTCAGTATAGCGGTATAACGTACAACGTTATGTAACATCACGTTAAAACGTATAACGTTATGAAGAATATTAGTACAACGTATAACGTTATGAAGTATGACGTTATAACGTATAACGTTATGACGTATGACGTTATAACGTATAACGTTATGAAATATGACGATATAACGTATAACGTCCGTCAGTATAGCGGTATAACGTACAACGTTATATAGTATTACGTTATAACGTATAACATTATATAGTGTTACTTTCTAAAATATAACGTTATGTAGGATCATAGTATAACGTATAACGTTATATAGCATCACGTTATAACGTATAACGTTATGAAGTATTATAGTATAACGTATAACGTTATGAAGTATGACGTTACAACGTATAACGTTATCAAGTATGACGTTATAACGTACAACGTCCGTCAGTATAGCGGTATAACGTATAACGTTATATACTATTACGTTATAACGTATAACGTTATATACCATCACATTGTAACGTATAACGTTATGAAGTATTACAGTACAACGTATAACGTCATGAAATATGACGCTATAACGTATTACGCCCGTCAGTATTGCGGTATAACGTATAACGTTATATAGTATTACGTTATAATGTATAACATTTTATAGTATTACGTTCTAAAATATAGCGTTATGTAAGATCATAGTATAACGTATAACGTTATATAGCATCTCGTTATTACGTCTAACGTTATGAAGTATTATAGTATAAAGTATAACGTTATAAAGTATGACGTTATAACGTATAACGTTATATACCATCACATTATAAGGTATAACGTTATATACCATCACATTGTAACGTATAACGTTATATACCATCACATTATAACGTATAACGTTATGAAGTATTACAGTACAACGTATAACGTCATGAAATATGACGCTATAACGTATGACGTCCGACCATATAGCGGTATAACGTCTAACGTCATTTAGTATTACGTTATAACGTTTAACGTTACATTGCATTACGTTCTAACGTATAACGTTATGAAGTATGATGTTATAACGTATAACGTTATGAAGTATGACGTTTTAACGTATAACGTCCGTCAGTATAACGGTATAACGTCTAACGTCATATAGTATTACGTTACAACGTATAACATTATATAGTATTACGTTCTAAAATATAGCGTTATGTAGGATCATAGTATAACGTATAACGTTATATAACATCACGTTATTACGTATAACGTTATGAAGTATTACAGTACAACGTATAGCGTCATGAAATATGACGATATAACGTATATCGTCCGACAGTATAGCAGTATAACGTATAAAGATATATAGTATCACAATATAACGTATAACGTTATGAAGTATTACAGTATAACGTATAACGTTATGAAGTATTACAGTATAACGTATAACGTTATGAAGTATGACGTTATAACGTGTAACGTTATGAAGTATGACGTTATAACGTATAACGTCCGACAGTATAGCGGTATAACGTCTCACGTCATATAGTATTACGTTATAACGTTTAACGTTATATAGTATTACGTTCTAACGTATAACGTTATGTAGGATTATAGTATAACGTATGACGTTATATAGTATCACGTTATAACGTATAACGTTATGGAGAATTATAGTATGACGTATAACGTTATGAAGTATGACGTTATAACGTGTAACGTTATGAAGTATGACGTTATACCGTTTAACGTCCGACAGTATAGCGGTATAAGGTATAACGTTATATAGCATCACGTTATAACGTACAACGTTATGAAGTATGACGTTTTAACGTATAACGTAATGAAGTATGACGTTATAACGTATAACGTCCGACAGAATAGCGGTATAACGTCTAACGTCATATAGTATTACGTTATAACGGTTAACGTTATATTGCATTACGTTCTAACGTATAACGTTATGTAGGATTATAGTATAACGTATAACGTTATATAGCATCACATTATAACGTATAACGTTATGTATCATCACGTTATAACGTATAACGTTATGAAGAAATATAGTATAATGTATAACGTTATGAAGTATGACGTTACAACGTATAACGTTATCAAGTATGACGTTATAACGTATAACGTCCGTCAGTATAGCGGTATAACGTATTACGTTATATAGTATTACTTTATAACGTATAACGTTATATAGAAACACATTGTAACGTATAATGTTATGAAGTATTACAGTACAACGTATAACGTCATGACATATGACGTTATAAAGTATTACGCACGACAGTATAGCGGTATAACGTCTAACGTCATATAGTATTACGTTATAACGCTTAACGTTATATTGCATTACGTTCTAACGTATAACGTTATGTAGGATTATAGTATAACGTATAACGTTATATAGCATCACGTTATAACGTATAACGTTATGTAGCATCACGTTATAACGTATAACGTTATGAAGAATTATAGTATAACGTATAACGTTATGAAATATGACGTTATAACGTATAACGTTCGTCAGTATAGCGGTATAACGTCTAACGTCATATAGTATTACGTTATAACGTTTAACGTTATATTGTACAACGATATAACGTATAACGTTGTATAGTATTATGTTCTAACGTATAACGTTATGTAGTATTACGTTATAACGTATAACGTTATATAATATTACGTTCTAACGTATAATGTTATGTGGCAAAATAGTATAACGCATAACGATATATTCCATCACATTATAACGTATAACTTTATGAAGTATTACAGTACAACGTATAACGTCATGAAATATGACGTTATAACGTATAACGTCCGACAGTATAGCGGTATAACGTCTAACGTCATATAGTATTACGTTATAACGTTTAACGTTATATAGCATTACGTTCTAACGTATAACGTTATGTAGGATTATAGTATAACGTATAACGTTATATAGCATCACGTTATAACGTATAACGTTATGTAGCATCACGTTATAACGTATAACGTTATGAAGAATTATAGTATAATATATAACGTTATGAAGTATGACGTTACAACGTATAACGTTATCAAGTATGACGTTATAACGTATAACGTCCGTCAGTTTAGCGGTATAACGTATTACGTTATATAGTATCTCGTTATAACGTATAACGTTATACACCAACACATTGTAACGTATAACGCTATGCAGTATGACGTTATAACGTATAACGTCCGACAGAATAGCGGTATAACGTCTAACGTCATATAGTATTACGTTATAACGTTTAACGTTATATTGCATTTCGTACTAACGTATAACGTTATGTAGGATTATAGTATAACGTATAACGTTATATAGCATCACGTTATAATGTATAACGTTATGTAGCATCACGTTATAACGTATAACGTTATGAAGAATTATAGTATAATGTATAACGTTATGAAGTATGACGTTACAACGTATAACGTTATCAAGTATGACGTTATAACGTATAACGTCCGTCAGTATAGCGGTACAACGTATTACGTTATATAGTATTACGTTATAACGTATAACGTTATACACCAACACATTGTAACGTATAACGTTATGAAGTATTACAGTACAACGTATAACGTCATGACATATGACGTTATAACGTATTACGCACGACAGTATAGCGGTATAACGTCTAACGTCATATAGTATTACGTTATAACGATTAACGTTATATTGCATTACGTTCTAACGTATAACGTTATGTAGCATCACGTTATAACGTATAACGTTATGAAGAATTATAGTATAACGTATAACGTTATGAAGTATGACGTTATAACGTATAACGTTATGAAATATGACGTTATAACGTATAATGTCCGTCAGTATAGCGGTATAACGTCTAACGTCATATACTATTACGTTATAACGTTTAACGTTATATTGCATTACGTTCTAACGTATAACGTTATGTATTATTATAGTATAACGTATAACGTTATATAGCATGACGTTATAACGTATAACGTTATGAAATATGACGTTATAACGTATACCGTTATGAAGTAAGACGTTATATCGTATAACGTTATGAAATACGACGATATAACGTATAACGTCCGTCAGTATAGCGGTATAACGTACAACGTTATATAGTATTACGTTATAACGTATAACATTATATAGTGTTACCTTCTAAAATATAACGTTATGTAGGATCATAGTATAACGTATAACGTTATATAGCATCACGTTATAACGTATAACGTTATGAAGTATTATAGTATAACGTATAACGTTATGAAGTATGACGTTACAACGTATAACGTTATCAAGTATGACGTTATAACGTACAACGTCCGTCAGTATAGCGGTATAACGTTTAACGTTATATACTATTACGTTATAACGTATAACGTTATATACCATCACATTGTAACGTATAACGTTATGAAGTATTACAGTACAACGTATAACGTCATGACATATGACGTTATAACGTATTACGCACGACAGTATAGCGGTATAACGTCTAACGTCATATAGTATTACGTTATAACGTTTAACGTTATATTGCATTACGTTCTAACGTATAACGTTATGTAGGATTATGGTATAACGTATAACGTTATATAGCATCACGTTATAACGTATAACGTTATGTAGCATCACGTTATAACGTATAACGTTATGAAGAATTATAGTATAACGTATAACGTTATGAAGTATGACGTTATAACGTATAACGTTATGAAATATGACGTTATAACGTATAATGTCCGTCAGTATAGCGGTATAACGTCTAACGTCATATACTATTACGTTATAACGTTTAACGTTATATTGCATTACGTTCTAACGTATAACGTTATGTATTATTATAGTATAACGTATAACGTTATGTAGCATCACGTTATAACGTATAACGTTATGAGGAATTATAGTATAATGTATAACGTTATGAAGTATGACGTTACAACGTATAACGTTATCAAGCATGATGTTATAACGTATAACGTCCGTCAGTATAGCGGTATAACGTATAACGTTATATACCATCACCTTGTAACATATAACGTTATGAAGTATTACAGTACAACGTATAACGTCATGACATATGACGTTATAACGTATAACGTCCGTCAGTATAGCGGTATAACGTCTAACGTCATATAGTATTACGTTATAACGTTTAACGTTATATTGCATTACGTTCTAACGTATAACGTTATGTAGGATTATGGTATAACGTATAACGTTATATAGCATCACGTTATAACATATAACGTTATGTAGCATCACGTTATAACGTATAACGTTATGACGAATTATAGTATAACGTATAACGTTATGAAATATGACGTTATAACGTATAACGTCCGTCAGTATAGCGGTATAACGTCTAACGTCATATAGTATTACGTTATAACGTTTAACGTTATATTGCATTACGTTCTAACGTATAACGTTATGTAGGATCACGTTATAACGTATAACGTTATGTAGGATCACGTTATAACGTATAACGTTATGTAGGATCACGTTATAACGTATAACGTTATGAAGTATGACGTTATAACGTATAACGTTATGAAATATGACGTTATAACGTATAACGTCCGTCAGTATAGCGGTATAACTGATAACGTTACATAGCATCACGTTATAACGTATAAAGTTATGAAGTATGACGTTATAACGTATAACGTTATGCAGTATGACGTCATAACGTGTAACGTCATATAGTATTACGTTCTAACGTATAACGTTGTGTAGGATTATAATATAACGTATAACGTTATGAAGTATGACGTTATAACGTATAACGGCCGACAGCATAGCAGTATAACGTATAACGTTATGTAGCATCACGTTATAACGTATAACGTTATGAAGAATTATAGTATAATGTATAACGTTATGAAGTATGACGTTACAGCGTATAACGTTATCAAGTATGACGTTATAACGTATAACGTCCGTCAGTATAGCGGTATAACGTATTACGTTATATAGTATTACGTTATAACGTATAACGTTATACACCAACACATTGTAACGTATAACGTTATGAAGTATTACAGTACAACGTACAACGTCATGATATATGACGTTATAACGTATTACGCACGACAGTATAGCGGTATAACGTCTAACGTCATATAGTATTACGTTATAACGATTAACGTTATATTGCATTACGTTCTAACGTATAACGTTATGTATTATTATAGTATAACGTATAACGTTATATAGCATGACGTTGTAACGTATAACGTTATGAAATATGACGTTATAACGTATACCGTTATGAAGTATGACGTTATACCGTATAACGTTATGAAATACGACGTTATAACGTATAACGTCCGTCAGTATAGCGGTATAACGTACAACGTTATGTAACATCACGTTATAACGTATAACGTTGTGAAGAATTATAGTACAACGTATAACGTTATGAAGTATGACGTTATAACGTATAACGTGATGAAGTATGACGTTATAACGTATAACGTTATGAAATATGACGATATAACGTATAACGTCCGTCAGTATAGCGGTATAACGTACAACGTTATATAGTATTACGTTATAACGTATAACGTCCGACAGTATAGCGGTATATCTTATATCGTTAGGAAGTATGACGTTATAACGTATAACGTTATGCAGTATGACGTCATGACGTGTAACGTCATATAGTATTACGTTCTAACGTATAACGTTGTGTAGGATTATATTATAACGTATAACGTTATGAAGTATGACGTTATAACGTATAACGGCCGACAGCATAGCAGTATAACGTATAACGTTATATAGCATCACGTGATAACGTATAACGTTATATAGCATCACGTTATAACGTACAACGTTATGAAGTATGACGTTATAACGTATAACGCTATGAAGTATGACGTTATAACGTATAACGTCCGACAGAATAGCGGTATAACGTCTAACGTCATATAGTATTACGTTATAACGTTTAACGTTATATTGCATTTCGTACTAACGTATAACGTTATGTAGGATTATAGTATAACGTATAACGTTATATAGCATCACGTTATAACTTATAACGTTATGTAGCATCACGTTATAACGTATAACGTTATGAAGAATTATAGTATAATGTATAACGTTATGAAGTATGACGTTACAACGTACAACGTTATCAAGTATGACGTTATAACGTATAACGTCCGTCAGTATAGCGCTATAACGTATTACGTTATATAGTATTACGTTATAACGTATAACTATTATACACCAACACATTGTAACGTATAACGTTATGAAGTATTACAGTACAACGTATAACGTCATGACATATGACGTTATAACGTATTACGCACGACAGTATAGCGGTATAACGTCTAACGTCATATAGTATTACGTTATAACGATTAACGTTATATTGCATTACGTTCTAACGTATAACGATATGTAGGATTATAGTATAACGTATAACGTTATATAGCATCACCTTGTAACGTATAACGTTATGTAGCATCACGTTATAACGTATAACGTTATGAAGAATTATAGTATAACGTATAACGTTATGAAATATGACGTTATAACGTATAACGTCCGTCAGTATAGCGGTATAACGTCTAACGTCATATAGTATTACGTCATAACGCGTAACGTTATATTGCATTACGTTCTAACGTATAACGTTATGTGGGATTATAGTCAAAACGTATAACGTTATATAGCATGACGTTATAACGTATAACGTTATGATATGACGTTATAACGTATAACGTTATGAAGTATGACGTTATATCGTATAACGTTATGAAGTATGACGTTATAACGTATAACGTCCGTCAGTATAGCGGTATAACTGATAACGTTACATAGCATCACGTTATAACGTATAAAGTTATGAAGTATGGCGTTATAACCTGTAACGTTATGAAGTGTGACGTTATATCGTTTAACGTCCGACAGTATAGCAGTATAACGTATAACGTTATATAGCATCACGTTATAACGTACAACGTTATGGAGCATCAAGTTATAACGTATAACATTATATAGCATTACGTTCTAACGTATAACGTTATATAGCATCACGCTAAACGTATAACGTTATAGAGAAATATAGTATAACGTATAACGTTATGAAGTATGACGTTATGCCGTATAACGTTATGAAATACGACGTTATAACGTATAACGTCCGTCAGTATAGCGGTATAACGTACAACGTTATGTAACATCACGTTAAAACGTATAACGTTATGAAGAATTATAGTACAACGTATAACGTTATGAAGTATGACGTTATAACGTATAACGTTATGAAGTATGACGTTATAACGTATAACGTTATGAAATATGACGATATAACGTATAACGTCCGTCAGTATAGCGGTATAACGTACAACGTTATATAGTATTACGTTATAACGTATAACATTATATAGTGTTACTTTCTAAAATATAACGTTATGTAGGATCATAGTATAACGTATAACGTTATATAGCATCACGTTATAACTTATAACGTTATGTAGCATCACGTTATAACGTATAACGTTATGAAGAATTATAGTATAATGTATAACGTTATGAAGTATGACGTTACAACGTATAACGTTATCAAGTATGACGTTATAACGTATAACGTCCGTCAGTATAGCGGTATAACGTATTACGTTATATAGTATTACGTTATAACGTATAACTATTATACACCAACACATTGTAACGTATAACGTTATGAAGTATTACAGTACAACGTATAACGTCATGACATATGACGTTATAACGTATTACGCACGACAGTATAGCGGTATAACGTCTAACGTCATATAGTATTACGTTATAACGATTAACGTTATATTGCATTACGTTCTAACGTATAACGATATGTAGGATTATAGTATAACGTATAACGTTATATAGCATCACCTTGTAACGTATAACGTTATGTAGCATCACGTTATAACGTATAACGTTATGAAGAATTATAGTATAACGTATAACGTTATGAAATATGACGTTATAACGTATAACGTCCGTCAGTATAGCTGTATAACGTCTAACGTCATATAGTATTACGTTATAACGCGTAACGTTATATTGCATTACGTTCTAACGTATAACGTTATGTGGGATTATAGTCAAAACGTATAACGTTATATAGCATCACGCTAAACGTATAACGTTATAGAGAAATATAGTATAACGTATAACGTTATGAAGTATGACGTTATGCCGTATAACGTTATGAAATACGACGTTATAACGTATAACGTCCGTCAGTATAGCGGTATAACGTACAACGTTATGTAACATCACGTTAAAACGTATAACGTTATGAAGAATTATAGTACAACGTATAACGTTATGAAGTATGACGTTATAACGTATAACGTTATGAAGTATGACGTTATAACGTATAACGTTATGAAATATGACGATATAACGTATAACGTCCGTCAGTATAGCGGTATAACGTACAACGTTATATAGTATTACGTTATAACGTATAACATTATATAGTGTTACTTTCTAAAATATAACGTTATGTAGGATCATAGTATAACGTATAACGTTATATAGCATCACGTTATAACTTATAACGTTATGTAGCATCACGTTATAACGTATAACGTTATGAAGAATTATAGTATAATGTATAACGTTATGAAGTATGACGTTACAACGTATAACGTTATCAAGTATGACGTTATAACGTATAACGTCCGTCAGTATAGCGGTATAACGTATTACGTTATATAGTATTACGTTATAACGTATAACTATTATACACCAACACATTGTAACGTATAACGTTATGAAGTATTACAGTACAACGTATAACGTCATGACATATGACGTTATAACGTATTACGCACGACAGTATAGCGGTATAACGTCTAACGTCATATAGTATTACGTTATAACGATTAACGTTATATTGCATTACGTTCTAACGTATAACGATATGTAGGATTATAGTATAACGTATAACGTTATATAGCATCACCTTGTAACGTATAACGTTATGTAGCATCACGTTATAACGTATAACGTTATGAAGAATTATAGTATAACGTATAACGTTATGAAATATGACGTTATAACGTATAACGTCCGTCAGTATAGCTGTATAACGTCTAACGTCATATAGTATTACGTTATAACGCGTAACGTTATATTGCATTACGTTCTAACGTATAACGTTATGTGGGATTATAGTCAAAACGTATAACGTTATATAGCATCACGCTAAACGTATAACGTTATAGAGAAATATAGTATAACGTATAACGTTATGAAGTATGACGTTATGCCGTATAACGTTATGAAATACGACGTTATAACGTATAACGTCCGTCAGTATAGCGGTATAACGTACAACGTTATGTAACATCACGTTAAAACGTATAACGTTATGAAGAATTATAGTACAACGTATAACGTTATGAAGTATGACGTTATAACGTATAACGTTATGAAGTATGACGTTATAACGTATAACGTTATGAAATATGACGATATAACGTATAACGTCCGTCAGTATAGCGGTATAACGTACAACGTTATATAGTATTACGTTATAACGTATAACATTATATAGTGTTACTTTCTAAAATATAACGTTATGTAGGATCATAGTATAACGTATAACGTTATATAGCATCACGTTATAACGTATAACGTTATGAAGTATGACGTTACAACGTATAACGTTATCAAGTATGACGTTATAACGTACAACGTCCGTCAGTATAGCGGTATAACGTATAACGTTATATACTATTACGTTATAACGTATAACGTTATATACCATCACATTGTAACGTATAACATTATGAAGTATTACAGTACAACGTATAACGTCATGACATATGACGTTATAACGTATTACGGACGACAGTATAGCGGTATAACGTCTAACGTCATATAGTATTACGTTATAACGTTTAACGTTTTATTGCATTACGTTCTAACGTATAACGATATGTAGGATTATAGTATAACGTATAACGTTATATAGCATCACCTTATAATGTATAACGTTATATAGCATCACGTTATAACGTATAACGTTATGAAGAATTATAGTATAACGTATAACGTTATGAAATATGACGTTATAACGTATAACGTCCGTCAGTATAGCAGTATAACGTATTACGTTATATAGTATTACGTTATAACGTATAACGTTATATACCAACACATTGTAACGTATAACGTTATGAAGTATTACAGTACAACGTATAACGTCATGACATATGACGTTAGAAGGTATTACGCACGACAGTATAGCGGTATAACGTCTAACGTCATATAGTATTACGTTATAACGATTAACGTTATATTGCATTACGTTCTAACGTATAACGATATGTACGATTATAGTATAACGTATAACGTTATATAGCATCACCTTATAACGTATAACGTTATGTAACATCACGTTAAAACGTATAACGTTATGAAGAATTATAGTACAACGTATAACGTTATGAAGTATGACGTTATAACGTATAACGTTATGAAGTATGACGTTATATCGTATAACGATATGAAATATGACGTTATAACGTATAACGTCCGTCAGTATAGCGGTATAACTGATAACGTTACATAGCATCACGTTATAACGTATAACGTTATGAAATATGACGTTATAACGTATACCGTTATGAAGTATGACGTTATACCGTATAACGTTATGAAATACGACGTTATAACGTATAACGTCCGTCAGTATAGCGGTATAACGTACAACGTTATGTAACATCACGTTATAACGTATAACGTTGTGAAGAATTATAGTACAACGTATAACGTTATGAAGTATGACGTTATAACGTATAACGTTATGAAGTATGACGTTATAACGTATAACGTTATGAAATATGACGATATAACGTATAACGTCCGTCAGTATAGCGGTATAACGTACAACGTTATATAGTATTACGTTATAACGTATAACGTCCGACAGTATAGCGGTATATCTTATATCGTTAGGAAGTATGACGTTATAACGTATAACGTTATGCAGTATGATGTCATGACGTGTAACGTCATATAGTATTACGTTCTAACGTATAACGTTGTGTAGGATTATATTATAACGTATAACGTTATGAAGTATGACGTTATAACGTATAACGGCCGACAGCATAGCAGTATAACGTATAACGTTATATAGCATCACGTTATAACGTATAACGTTATATAGCATCACGTTATAACGTACAACGTTATGAAGTATGACGTTATAACGTATAACGCTATGAAGTATGACGTTATAACGTATAACGTCCGACAGAATAGCGGTATAACGTCTAACGTCATATAGTATTACGTTATAACGTTTAACGTTATATTGCATTTCGTACTAACGTATAACGTTATGTAGGATTATAGTATAACGTATAACGTTATATAGCATCACGTTATAACTTATAACGTTATGTAGCATCACGTTATAACGTATAACGTTATGAAGAATTATAGTATAATGTATAACGTTATGAAGTATGACGTTACAACGTATAACGTTATCAAGTATGACGTTATAACGTATAACGTCCGTCAGTATAGCGGTATAACTGATAACGTTACATAGCATCACGTTATAACGTATAACGTTATGATATGACGTTATAACGTATAACGTTATGAAGTATGACGTTATATCGTATAACGTTATGAAGTATGACGTTATAACGTATAACGTCCGTCAGTATAGCGGTATAACTGATATCGTTACATAGCATCACGTTATAACGTATAAAGTTATGAAGTATGGCGTTATAACCTGTAACGTTATGAAGTGTGACGTTATATCGTTTAACGTCCGACAGTATAGCAGTATAACGTATAACGTTATATAGCATCACGTTATAACGTACAACGTTATGGAGCATCAAGTTATAACGTATAACATTATATAGCATTACGTTCTAACGTATAACGTTATATAGCATCACGCTAAACGTATAACGTTATAGAGAAATATAGTATAACGTATAACGTTATGAAGTATGACGTTATGCCGTATAACGTTATGAAATACGACGTTATAACGTATAACGTCCGTCAGTATAGCGGTATAACGTACAACGTTATGTAACATCACGTTAAAACGTATAACGTTATGAAGAATTATAGTACAACGTATAACGTTATGAAGTATGACGTTATAACGTATAACGTTATGACGTATGACGTTATAACGTATAACGTTATGAAATATGACGATATAACGTATAACGTCCGTCAGTATAGCGGTATAACGTACAACGTTATATAGTATTACGTTATAACGTATAACATTATATAGTGTTACTTTCTAAAATATAACGTTATGTAGGATCATAGTATAACGTATAACGTTATATAGCATCACGTTATAACGTATAACGTTATGAAGTATTATAGTATAACGTATAACGTTATGAAGTATGACGTTACAACGTATAACGTTATCAAGTATGACGTTATAACGTACAACGTCCGTCAGTATAGCGGTATAACGTATAACGTTATATACTATTACGTTATAACGTATAACGTTATATACCATCACATTGTAACGTATAACGTTATGAAGTATTACAGTACAACGTATAACGTCATGACATATGACGTTATAACGTATTACGGACGACAGTATAGCGGTATAACTTCTAACGTCATATAGTATTACGTTATAACGTTTAACGTTTTATTGCATTACGTTCTAACGTATAACGTTATGTAGGATTATAGTATAACGTATAACGTTATATAGCATCACGTTATAACGTATAACGTTATATAGCATCACGTTATAACGTATAACGTTATGAAGAATTATAGTATAATGTATAACGTTATGAAGTATGACGTTACAACGTATAACGTTATCAAGTATGATGTTATAACGTATAACGTCCGTCAGTATAGCGGTATAACGTATAACGTTATATACCATCACCTTGTAACGTATAACGTTATGAAGTATTACAGTACAACGTATAACGTCATGACATATGACGTTAGAACGTATTACGCACGACAGTATAGCGGTATAACGTCTAACGTCATATAGTATTACGTTATAACGATTAACGTTATATTGCATTATGTTCTAACGTATAACGATATGTAGGATTATAGTATAACGTATAACGTTATATAGCATCACCTTATAATGTATAACGTTATATAGCATCACGTTATAACGTATAACGTTATGAAGAATTATAGTATAACGTATAACGTTATGAAATATGACGTTATAACGTATAACGTCCGTCAGTATAGCAGTATAACGTATTACGTTATATAGTATTACGTTATAACGTATAACGTTATATACCAACACATTGTAACGTATAACGTTATGAAGTATTACAGTACAACGTATAACGTCATGACATATGACGTTAGAACGTATTACGCACGACAGTATAGCGGTATAACGTCTAACGTCATATAGTATTACGTTATAACGATTAACGTTATATTGCATTACGTTCTAACGTATAACGATATGTAGGATTATAGTATAACGTATAACGTTATATAGCATCACCTTATAACGTATAACGTTATGTAGCATCACGTTATAACGTATAACGTTATGAAGAGTTATAGTATAACGTATAACGTTATGAAATATGACGTTATAACGTATAACGTCCGTCAGTATAGCGGTATAACGTCTAACGTCATATAGTATTACGTTATAACGTTTAACGTTATATTGCATTACGTTCTAACGTATAACGATATGTAGGATTATCGTATAACGTATAACGTTATATAGCATCACCTTATAACGTATAACGTTATGTAACATCACGTTAAAACGTATAACGTTATGAAGAATTATAGTACAACGTATAACGTTATGAAGTATGACGTTATAACGTATAACGTTATGAAGTATGACGTTATATCGTATAACGATATGAAATATGACGTTATAACGTATAACGTCCGTCAGTATAGCGGTATAACTGATAACGTTACATAGCATCACGTTATAACGTATAAAGTTATGAAGTATGACGTTATAACGTATAACGTTATGAAGTATGACGTTATAACGTATAACGTCCGACTGTATAGCGGTATATCTTATATCTTTAGGAAGTATGACGTTATAACGTGTAACGTTATGAAGTATGACGTTATAACGTATAACGTCCGACAGTATAGCAGTATAACGTATAACGTTATATAGCATCACGTTATAACGTATAACGTTATGTAGCATCAAGTTATAACGTATAACATTATATAGCATTACGTTCTAACGTATAACGTTATATAGCATCACGCTAAACGTATAACGTTTTAGAGAAATATAGTATAACGTATAACGTTATGAAGTATGACGTTATAACGTATAACGATATGAAATATGACGTTATAACGTATAACGTCCGTCAGTATAGCGGTATAACGTATAACGTTATATAGTATTACGTTACAACGTATAACATTATATAGTATTACGTTCTCAAATATAGCATTATGTAGGATCATAGTATAACGTATAACGTTATATAGCATCACGTTCTTACGTATAACGTTATGAAGTATGACGTTATAACGTATAACGTCCGTCAGTATAGCAGTATAACGTATTACGTTATATAGTATTACGTTATAACGTATAACGTTATATACCAACACATTGTAACGTATAACGTTATGAAGTATTACAGTACAACGTATAACGTCATGACATATGACGTTAGAACGTATTACGCACGACAGTATAGCGGTATAACGTCTAACGTCATATAGTATTACGTTATAACGATTAACGTTATATTGCATTACGTTCTAACGTATAACGATATGTAGGATTATAGTATAACGTATAACGTTATATAGCATCACCTTATAACGTATAACGTTATGTAGCATCACGTTATAACGTATAACGTTATGAAGAGTTATAGTATAACGTATAACGTTATGAAATATGACGTTATAACGTATAACGTCCGTCAGTATAGCGGTATAACGTCTAACGTCATATAGTATTACGTTATAACGTTTAACGTTATATTGCATTACGTTCTAACGTATAACGATATGTAGGATTATCGTATAACGTATAACGTTATATAGCATCACCTTATAACGTATAACGTTATGTAACATCACGTTAAAACGTATAACGTTATGAAGAATTATAGTACAACGTATAACGTTATGAAGTATGACGTTATAACGTATAACGTTATGAAGTATGACGTTATATCGTATAACGATATGAAATATGACGTTATAACGTATAACGTCCGTCAGTATAGCGGTATAACTGATAACGTTACATAGCATCACGTTATAACGTATAAAGTTATGAAGTATGACGTTATAACGTATAACGTTATGAAGTATGACGTTATAACGTATAACGTCCGACTGTATAGCGGTATATCTTATATCTTTAGGAAGTATGACGTTATAACGTGTAACGTTATGAAGTATGACGTTATAACGTATAACGTCCGACAGTATAGCAGTATAACGTATAACGTTATATAGCATCACGTTATAACGTATAACGTTATGTAGCATCAAGTTATAACGTATAACATTATATAGCATTACGTTCTAACGTATAACGTTATATAGCATCACGCTAAACGTATAACGTTTTAGAGAAATATAGTATAACGTATAACGTTATGAAGTATGACGTTATAACGTATAACGATATGAAATATGACGTTATAACGTATAACGTCCGTCAGTATAGCGGTATAACGTATAACGTTATATAGTATTACGTTACAACGTATAACATTATATAGTATTACGTTCTCAAATATAGCATTATGTAGGATCATAGTATAACGTATAACGTTATATAGCATCACGTTCTTACGTATAACGTTATGAAGTATGACGTTATAACGTATAACGTCCGTCAGTATAGCGGTATAACGTATAACGTTATATAGTATTACGTTATAACGTATAACGTTATATACCATCACATTGTAACGTATAATGTTATGAAGTATTACAGTACAACGTATAACGTCATGACATATGACGTTATAACGTATTACGCACAACAGTATAGCGGTATAACGTCTAACGTCATATAGTATTACGTTATAACGTTTAATGTTATATAGCATTACGTTCTAACGTATAACGTTGTGTAGGATTATAGTATAACGTATAACGTTATATAGCATCACGTTATAACGTATAACGTTATGTAGCATCACGTTATAACGTATAACATTATATAGCATTATGTTCTAACGTATAACGTTATATAGCATCACGCTAAACGTATAACGTTATGGAGAAATATTGTATAACATATAACGTAATGAAGTATGACGTTATAACGTATAACGTTATGGAGAAATATTGTATAACATATAACGTAATGAAGTATGACGTTATAACGTATAACGTTATGAAATACGACGTTATAACGTATAACGTCCATCAGTATAGCGGTATAACGTACAACGTTATATAGTATTACGTTATAACGTATAACATTATATAGTGTTACTTTCTAAAATATATCGCTATGTAGGATCATAATATAACGTATAACGTTATATAGCATCACGATATTACGTATAACGTTATGAAATATTATGGTATAACGTATAACGTTATGAAGTATGACGTTACAACGTATAAAGTAATCAAGTATGACGTTATAACGTATAACGTCCGTCAGTATAGCGGTAAGACGTATAACGTTATATACCATTACATTGTAACGTATAACGTTATGAAGTATTACAGTTCAACGTATAACGTCATGACATATGACGTTATAACGTATTACGCACGACAGTATAGCGGTATAACGTCTAATGTCATATAGTATTACGTTATAGCGTTTAACGTTATATTGCATTACGTTCTAACGTATAACGTTATGTTGGATTATAGTATAACGTATAACGTTATATAGCATCACGTTATAACGTATAACGTTATGTAGGATCACGTTATAACGTATAACGTTATGTAGGATCACGTTATAACGTATAACGTTATGAAGTATGACGTTATAACGTATAACGTTATGAAATATGACGTTATAACGTATAACGTCCGTCAGTATAGCGGTATAACTGATAACGTTACATAGCATCACGTTATAACGTATAAAGTTATGAAGTATGACGTTATAACGTATAACGTTATGCAGTATGACGTCATAACGTGTAACGTCATATAGTATTACGTTCTAACGTATAACGTTGTGTAGGATTATAATATAACGTATAACGTTATGAAGTATGACGTTATAACGTATAACGGCCGACAGCATAGCAGTATAACGTATAACGTTATGTAGCATCACGTTATAACGTATAACGTTATATAGAACCACGTTATAACGTACAACGTTATGAAGTATGACGTTATAACGTATAACGCTATGAAGTATGACGTTATAACGTATAACGTCCGACAGAATAGCGGTATAACGTCTAACGTCATATAGTATTACGTTATAACGTTTAACGTTATATTGCATTTCGTACTAACGTATGACGTTATGTAGGATTATACTATAACGTATAACGTTATATAGCATCACGTTATAACTTATAACGTTATGTAGCATCACGATATAACGTATAACGTTATGAAGAATTATAGTATAATGTATAACGTTATGAAGTATGACGTTACAACGTATAACGTTATCAAGTATGACGTTATAACGTATAACGTCCGTCAGTATAGCGGTATAACTGATAACGTTACATAGCATCACGTTATAACGTATAAAGTTATGAAGTATGACGTTATAACGTATAACGTTATGAAGTATGACGTTATAACGTATAACGTCCGACTGTATAGCGGTATATCTTATATCTTTAGGAAGTATGACGTTATAACGTGTAACGTTATGAAGTATGACGTTATAACGTATAACGTCCGACAGTATAGCAGTATAACGTATAACGTTATATAGCATCACGTTATAACGTATAACGTTATGTAGCATCAAGTTATAACGTATAACATTATATAGCATTACGTTCTAACGTATAACGTTATATAGCATCACGCTAAACGTATAACGTTTTAGAGAAATATAGTATAACGTATAACGTTATGAAGTATGACGTTATAACGTATAACGATATGAAATATGACGTTATAACGTATAACGTCCGTCAGTATAGCGGTATAACGTATAACGTTATATAGTATTACGTTACAACGTATAACATTATATAGAATTACGTTCTCAAATATAGCATTATGTAGGATCATAGTATAACGTATAACGTTATATAGCATCACGTTCTTACGTATAACGTTATGAAGTATGACGTTATAACGTATAACGTCCGTCAGTATAGCGGTATAACGTATAACGTTATATAGTATTACGTTATAACGTATAACGTTATATACCATCACATTGTAACGTATAATGTTATGAAGTATTACAGTACAACGTATAACGTCATGACATATGACGTTATAACGTATTACGCACGACAGTATAGCGGTATAACGTCTAACGTCATATAGTATTACGTTATAACGTTTAATGTTATATAGCATTACGTTCTAACGTATAACGTTATGTAGGATTATAGTATAACGTATAACGTTATATAGCATCACGTTATAACGTATAACGTTATGTAGCATCACGTTATAACGTATAACATTATATAGCATTATGTTCTAACGTATAACGTTATATAGCATCACGCTAAACGTATAACGTTATGGAGAAATATTGTATAACATATAACGTAATGAAGTATGACGTTATAACGTATAACGTTATGAAATACGACGTTATAACGTATAACGTCCATCAGTATAGCGGTATAACGTACAACGTTATATAGTATTACGTTATAACGTATAACATTATATAGTGTTACTTTCTAAAATATATCGCTATGTAGGATCATAATATAACGTATAACGTTATATAGCATCACGATATTACGTATAACGTTATGAAATAATATGGTATAACGTATAACGTTATGAAGTATGACGTTACAACGTATAAAGTAATCAAGTATGACGTTATAACGTATAACGTCCGTCAGTATAGCGGTAAGACGTATAACGTTATATACCATTACATTGTAACGTATAACGTTATGAAGTATTACAGTACAACGTATAACGTCATGACATATGACGTTATAACGTATTACGCACGACAGTATAGCGGTATAACGTCTAATGTCATATAGTATTACGTTATAGCGTTTAACGATATATTGCATTACGTTCTAACGTATAACGTTATGTTGGATTATAGTATAACGTATAACGTTATATAGCATCACGTTATAACGTATAACGTTATGTAGGATCACGTTATAACGTATAACGTTATGTAGGATCACGTTATAACGTATAACGTTATGCAGTATGACGTTATAACGTATAACGTTATGAAATATGACGTTATAACGTATAACGTCCGTCAGTATAGCGGTATAACTGATAACGTTACATAGCATCACGTTATAACGTATAAAGTTATGAAGTATGACGTTATAACGTATAACGTTATGCAGTATGACGTCATAACGTGTAACGTCATATAGTATTACGTTCTAACGTATAACGTTGTGTAGGATTATAATATAACGTATAACGTTATGAAGTATGACGTTATAACGTATAACGGCCGACAGCATAGCAGTATAACGTATAACGTTATGTAGCATCACGTTATAACGTATAACGTTATATAGAATCACGTTATAACGTACAACGTTATGAAGTATGACGTTATAACGTATAACGCTATGAAGTATGACGTTATAACGTATAACGTCCGACAGAATAGCGGTATAACGTCTAACGTCATATAGTATTACGTTATAACGTTTAACGTTATATTGCATTTCGTACTAACGTATGACGTTATGTAGGATTATAGTATAACGTATAACGTTATATAGCATCACGTTATAACTTATAACGTTATGTAGCATCACGATATAACGTATAACGTTATGAAGAATTATAGTATAATGTATAACGTTATGAAGTATGACGTTACAACGTATAACGTTATCAAGTATGACGTTAAAACGTATAACGTCCGTCAGTATAGCGGTATAACGTATTTCGTTATATAGTATTACGTTATAACGTATAACGTTATACACCAACACATTGTAACGTATAACGTTATGAAGTATTACAGTACAACGTATAACGTCATGATATATGACGTTATAACGTATTACGCACGACAGTATAGCGGTATACCGTCTAACGTCATATAGTACTACGTTATAACGATTAACGTTATATTGCATTACGTTCTAACGTATAACGTTATGTATTATTATAGTATAACGTATAACGTTATATAGCATGCCGTTATAACGTATAACGTTATGAAATATGACGTTATAACGTATACCGTTATGAAGTATGACGTTATAACGTATAACGTCCGTCAGTATAGCGGTATAACGTACAACGTTATGTAACATCACGTTATAACGTATAACGTTGTGAAGAATTATAGTACAACGTATAACGTTATGAAGTATGACGTTATAACGTATAACGTTATGAAGTATGACGTTATAACGTATAACGTTATGAAATATGACGATATAACGTATAACGTCCGTCAGTATAGCGGTATAACGTACAACGTTATATAGTATTACGTTATAACGTATAACGTCCGACAGTATAGCGGTATATCTTATATCGTTAGGAAGTATGACGTTATAACGTATAACGTTATGCAGTATGACGTCATGACGTGTAACGTCATATAGTATTACGTTCTAACGTATAACGTTGTGTAGCATTATATTATAACGTATAACGTTATGAAGTATGACGTTATAACGTATAACGGCCGACAGCATAGCAGTATAACGTATAACGTTATATAGCATCACGTTATAACGTATAACGTTATATATCATCACGTTATAACGTACAACGTTATGAAGTATGACGTTATAACGTATAACGTCCGTCAGTATAGCGGTATAACGTATAACTTTATATAGTATTACGTTATAACGTATAACGTTATATACCATCACATTGTAACCTATAATGTTATGAAGTATTACAGTACAACGTATAACGTCATGACATATGACGTTATAACGTATTACGCACGACAGTATAGCGGTATAACGTCTAACGTCATATAGTATTACGTTATAACGCGTAACGTTATATTGCATTACGTTCTAACGTATAACGTTATGTGGGATTATAGTCAAAACGTATAACGTTATATAGCATGACGTTATAACGTATAACGTTATGATATGACGTTATAACGTATAAAGATATGAAGTATGACGTTATAACGTATAACGTCCAACAGAATAGCGGTATAACGTCTAACGTCATATAGTATTACGTTATAACGTTTAACGTTGTATTGCATTACGTTCTCAAATATAGCATTATATAGGATCATAGTATAACGTATAACGTTATATAGCATCACGTTCTTACGTATAACGTTATGAAGTATGACGTTATAACGTATAACGTCCGTCAGTATAGCGGTATAACGTATAACTTTATATAGTATTACGTTATAACGTATAACGTTATATACCATCACATTGTAACCTATAATGTTATGAAGTATTACAGTACAACGTATAACGTCATGACATATGACGTTATAACGTATTACGCACGACAGTATAGCGGTATAACGTCTAACGTCATATAGTATTACGTTATAACGTTTAATGTTATATAGCATTACGTTCTAACGTATAACGTTATGTAGGATTATAGTATAACGTATAACGTTATATAGCATCACCTTATAATGTATAACGTTATATAGCATCACGTTATAACGTATAACGTTATGAAGAATTATAGTATAACGTATAACGTTATGAAATATGACGTTATAACGTATAACGTCCGTCAGTATAGCGGTATAACGTCTAACGTCATATAGTATTACGTTATAACGTTTAACGTTATATTGCATTACGTTCTAACGTATAACGTTATGTGGGATTATAGTCAAAACGTATAACGTTATATAGCATGACGTTATAACATATAACGTTATGATATGACGTTATAACGTATAACGTTATGAAGTATGACGTTATATCGTATAACGATATGAAATATGACGTTATAACGTATAACGTCCGTCAGTATAGCGGTATAACTGATAACGTTACATAGCATCACGTTATAACGTATAAAGTTATGAAGTATGACGTTATAACGTATAACGTTATGAAGTATGACGTTATAACGTATAACGTCCGACAGTATAGCGGTATATCTTATATCGTTAGGAAGTATGACGTTATAACGTGTAACGTTATGAAGTATGACGTTATAACGTATAACGTCCGACAGTATAGCAGTATAACGTATAACGTTATATAGCATCACGTTATAACGTATAACGTTATGTAGCATCAAGTTATAACGTATAACATTATATAGCATTACGTTCTAACGTATAACGTTATATAGCATCACGCTAAACGTATAACGTTATAGAGAAATATAGTATAACGTATACCGTTATGAAGTATGACGTTATGCCGTATAACGTTATGAAATACGACGTTATAACGTATAACGTCCGTCAGTATAGCGGTATAACGTACAACGTTATGTAACATCACGTTAAAACGTATAACGTTATGAAGAATTATAGTACAACGTATAACGTTATGAAGTATGACGTTATAACGTATAACGTTATGAAGTATGACGTTATAACGTATAACGTTATGAAATATGACGATATAACGTATAACGTCCGTCAGTATAGCGGTATAACGTACAACGTTATATAGTATTACGTTATAACGTATAACATTATATAGTGTTACTTTCTAAAATATAACGTTATGTAGGATCATAGTATAACGTATAACGTTATATAGCATCACGTTATAACGTATAACGTTATGAAGTATTATAGTATAACGTATAACGTTATGAAGTATGACGTTACAACGTATAACGTTATCAAGTATGACGTTATAACGTACAACGTCCGTCAGTATAGCGGTATAACGTATAACGTTATATACTATTACGTTATAACGTATAACGTTATATACCATCACATTGTAACGTATAACGTTATGAAGTATTACAGTACAACGTATAACGTCATGACATATGACGTTACAACGTATTACGCACGACAGTATAGCGGTATAACGTCTAATGTCATATAGTATTACGTTATAGCGTTTAACGTTATATTGCATTACGTTCTAACGTATAACGTTATGTTGGATTATAGTATAACGTATAACGTTATATAGCATCACGTTATAACGTATAACGTTATGTAGGATCACGTTATAACGTATAACGTTATGTAGGATCACGTTATAACGTATAACGTTATGAAGTATGACGTTATAACGTATAACGTTATGAAATATGACGTCATAACGTATAACGTCCGTCAGTATAGCGGTATAACTGATAACGTTACATAGCATCACGTTATAACGTATAAAGTTATGAAGTATGACGTTATAACGTATAACGTTATGCAGTATGACGTCATAACGTGTAACGTCATATAGTATTACGTTCTAACGTATAACGTTGTGTAGGATTATAATATAACGTATAACGTTATGAAGTATGACGTTATAACGTATACCGTTATGAAGTATGACGTTATACCGTATAACGTTATGAAATACGACGTTATAACGTATAACGTCCGTCAGTATAGCGGTATAACGTACAACGTTATGTAACATCACGTTATAACGTATAACGTTGTGAAGAATTATAGTACAACGTATAACGTTATGAAGTATGACATTATAACGTATAACGTTATGAAGTATGACGTTATAACGTATAACGTTATGAAATATGACGATATAACGTATAACGTCCGTCAGTATAGCGGTATAACGTACAACGTTATATAGTATTAGGTTATAACGTATAACGTCCGACAGTATAGCGGTATATCTTATATCGTTAGGAAGTATGACGTTATAACGTATAACGTTATGCAGTATGACGTCATGACGTGTAACGTCATACAGTATTACGTTCTAACGTATAACGTTGTGTAGGATTATATTATAACGTATAACGTTATGAAGTATGACGTTATAACGTATAACGGCCGACAGCATAGCAGTATAACGTATAACGTTATATAGCATCACGTTATAACGTATAACGTTATATAGCATCACGTTATAACGTACAACGTTATGAAGTATGACGTTATAACGTATAACGCTATGAAGTATGACGTTATAACGTATAACGTCCTACAGAATAGCGGTATAACGTCTAACGTCATATAGTATTACGTTATAACGTTTAACGTTATATTGCATTTCGTACTAACGTATAACCTTATGTAGGATTATAGTATAACGTATAAAGTTATATAGCATCACGTTATAACTTATAACATTATGTAGCATCACGTTATAACGTATAACGTTATGAAGAATTATAGTATAATGTATAACGTTATGAAGTATGACGTTACAACGTATAACGTTATCAAGTATGACGTTATAACGTATAACGTCCGTCAGTATAGCGCTATAACGTATTACGTTATATAGCATCACGTTATAACGTATAACGTTATATAGCATCACGTTATAACGTTAACGTTATGAAGTATTACAGTACAACGTATAACGTCATGAAATATGACGTTATAACGTAGAACGTCCGACGCTGTAGCAGTATAATGTATAACGCTAGATAGTATTACGTTATAACGTATAACGTCATATAGTATTACGTTATGACTTATGATGTTAAGTAGGATTATCGTATAACGTATAACGTTATATAGTATCACGTTATAACGTATAACGTTATGGAGAATTATGGTATAACGTATAACGTTATGAAGTATAACGTTATAACGTATAACGTCCGACAGTATAGCGGTAAATATTATAACGTTATGATGTATGACGTTATAACGTGTAACGTTATGAAGTATGACGTTATAACGTATAACGGCCGACAGTATAGCGGTATAACGTCTAACGTCATATATTATTACGTTATAACGTTTAACGTTATATAGCATTACGTTCTAACGGATAACGTTATGTAGGATTATAGTATAACGTATAACGTTATATAGCATCACGTTATAACGTATAACGTTATGGAGAATTATAGTATAACGTATAACGTTATGAAGTATGACGTTATAACGTATAACGTCCGACAGTATAGCGGTAAAACTTATAACGTTATGATGTATGACGTTATAACGTTTCACGTAATGAAATATGACGTAATCACGTCCGACAGTATAGCGGTATAACGTCTAACGTCATATAGTATTACGTTATAACGTATAATGTTATGTAGGATTACAGTCTAACGTATAACGTTATGCAGTATGACGTTATAACGTGTAACGTCCGACAGTATAGCAGTATAACGTATAACGTTATATAGCATCACGTTCTAACGTATAAAGTTATGTAGTATGACGTTATAACGTGTAACGTTATATAGTATTACGTTCTAACGTGTAACGTTATGTAGGATTATAGTATAACGTATAACGCTATATACCATCACATTGTAACGTATAACGTTATGTAGGATTATAATATAACGTATAACGTAATGAAGTATGACGTTATAACGTATAACGTCCGACAGTATAGCAGTATAACGTATAACGTTATATAGCCTCACGTTATAACGTATAAAGTTATTTAGTATGACGTTATAACGTGTAACGTTATGAAGTATGACGTTATATCGTATAACGTCCGACAGTATAGCGGTATAACGTATAACGTTATATAGCATCACGTTATAACGTATAAAGTTATGTAGTATGACGTTATAACGTGTAACGTTATATAGTATTACGTTCTAACGTATAACGTTATGTAGGGTTATAGTATAACGTATAACGTTATGAAGTATGACCTTATAACGTATAACGTAGTGAAATATGACGTTATAACGTATAACGTTATGAAGAATTATAGTATAACGTATAACGTTATGAAGTATTACAGTACAACGTATGACGTCATGACATATGACGTTATAACGTATTACGCACGACAGTATAGCGGTATAACGTCTAACGTCATATAGCATCACGTTATAACGTATAACGTTATGTAGCATCACGTTATAACGTATAACGTTATGAAGAATTATAGTATAACGTATAACGTTATGACGTATGACGTTATAACGTATAACGTCCGACAGTATAGCGGTATAACGTCTAACTTTATATAGTATTACGTTATAACGTTTAACGTTACATAGCATTACGTTCTAACGTATAACGTTATGAAGTATGACGTTATAATGTATAACGTTATGAAATATGACATTATAACGTATAACGTCCGTCAGTATAGCGGTATAACGTATAAAGTTATATAGTATTACGTTATATCGTATAACATTATATAGTATTACGTTCTAAAATGTAGCGTTATGTATGATCATAGTATAACGTATAACGTTATATAGCATCACGTTATAAGGTGTAACGTTATGAAGGATTATAATATAAGGTATAACGTTATGAAGTATGACGTTACAACGTATAACGTTATCACGTATGACGTTATAACGTATAACGTCCGTCAGTATAGCGGTATAACGTATAACGTTATATAGTATTACGTTATAACGTATAACGTTATATACCATCACATTGTAACGTATAACGTTATGAAGTATTACAGTGCAACGTATAACGTCATGAAATATGACGTTATAACGTTTTACGCACTACAGTATAGCGGTATAACGTCTAACGTCATATATTATTACGTTATAACATTTATCCTTATATAGTATTACGTTCTAACGTATAACGTTATGTAGGATTATAGTATAACGTATAGCGCTATATACCATCACATTGTAACGTATAACGTTATGTAGGATTATAATATAACGTATAACGTAATGAAGTATGACGTTATAACGTATAACGTCCGACAGTATAGCAGTATAACGTATGACGTTATATAGCATCACGTTATAACGTATAAAGTTATGTAGTATGACGTTATAACGTATAACGTCATGTCATATGACGTTATAACGTATTACGCACGACAGTATAGCGGTATAACGTCTAACGTCATATAGTATTACGTTATAACGTATAACGCTATATACCATCACATTGTAACGTATAACGTTATGTAGGATTATAATATAACGTATAACGTAATGAAGTATGACGTTATAACGTATAACGTCCGACAGTATAGCAGTATAACGTATGACGTTATATAGCATCACGTTATAACGTATAAAGTTATGTAGTATGACGTTATAACGTATAACGTCATGACATATGACGTTATAACGTATTACGCACGACAGTATAGCGGTATAACGTCTAACGTCATATAGTATTACGTTATAACGTTTAACGTTATATAGTATTACGTTCTAACGTATAACGTTATGTAGGATTACAGTCTAACGTATAACGTTATGAAATATGACATTATAACGTATAACGTCCGTCAGTATAGCGGTATAACGTATAAAGTTATATAGTATTACGTTATATCGTATAACATTATATAGTATTACGTTCTAAAATGTAGCGTTATGTATGATCATAGTATAACGTATAACGTTATATAGCATCACGTTATAAGGTGTAACGTTATGAAGGATTATAATATAAGGTATAACGTTATGAAGTATGACGTTACAACGTATAACGTTATCACGTATGACGTTATAACGTATAACGTCCGTCAGTATAGCGGTATAACGTATAACGTTATATAGTATTACGTTATAACGTATAACGTTATATACCATCACATTGTAACGTATAACGTTATGAAGTATTACAGTGCAACGTATAACGTCATGAAATATGACGTTATAACGTTTTACGCACTACAGTATAGCGGTATAACGTCTAACGTCATATATTATTACGTTATAACATTTATCCTTATATAGTATTACGTTCTAACGTATAACGTTATGTAGGATTATAGTATAACGTATAGCGCTATATACCATCACATTGTAACGTATAACGTTATGTAGGATTATAATATAACGTATAACGTAATGAAGTATGACGTTATAACGTATAACGTCCGACAGTATAGCAGTATAACGTATGACGTTATATAGCATCACGTTATAACGTATAAAGTTATGTAGTATGACGTTATAACGTATAACGTCATGTCATATGACGTTATAACGTATTACGCACGACAGTATAGCGGTATAACGTCTAACGTCATATAGTATTACGTTATAACGTATAACGCTATATACCATCACATTGTAACGTATAACGTTATGTAGGATTATAATATAACGTATAACGTAATGAAGTATGACGTTATAACGTATAACGTCCGACAGTATAGCAGTATAACGTATGACGTTATATAGCATCACGTTATAACGTATAAAGTTATGTAGTATGACGTTATAACGTATAACGTCATGACATATGACGTTATAACGTATTACGCACGACAGTATAGCGGTATAACGTCTAACGTCATATAGTATTACGTTATAACGTTTAACGTTATATAGTATTACGTTCTAACGTATAACGTTATGTAGGATTACAGTCTAACGTATAACGTTATGCAGTATGACGTTATAACGTATAACGTCCGACAGTATAGCAGTATAACGTATAACGTTATATAGCATCACGTTACAACGTATAAAGTTATGTAGTATGACGTTATAACGTGTAACGTTATATGGTATTACGTTCTAACGTGTAACGTTATGTAGGATTATAGTATAACGTATAACGCTATATACCATCACATTGTAACGTATAACGTTATGTAGGATTATAATATAACGTATAACGTAATGAAGTATGACGTTATAACGTACAACGTCCGACAGTATAGCAGTATAACGTATAACGTTACATAGCATCACGTTATAACGTATAAAGTTATGTAGTATGACGTTATAACGTATAACGTCATGACATATGACGTTATAACGTATTACGCACGACAGTATAGCGGTATAACGTCTAACGTCATATAGTATTACGTTATAACGTTTATCCTCATATCGTATTACGTTCTAACGTGTTACGTTATGTAGGATTATAGTATAACGTATAACGCTATATACCATCACATTGTAACGTATAACGTTATAAAGTATTATAGTACAACGTATAACGTCATGACATATGACGTTATAACGTATTACGCACGACAGTATAGCGGTATAACGTCTAACGTCATATAGTATTACGTTATAACGTTTAACGTTATATAGTATTACGTTCTAACGTATAACGTTATGTAGGATTATAGTATAACGTATAACGTTATGCAGTATGACGTTATAACGTATAACGTCCGACAGTATAGCAGTATAACGTATAACGTTATATAGCATCACGTTATAACGTATAAAGTTATGTAGTATGACGTTATAACGTGTAACGTTATGAAGTATGACGTTATATCGTATAACGTCCGTCAGTATAGCGGTATAACGAATAACGTTATATAGCATCACGTTATAACGTATAAAGTTATGTAGTATGACGTTATAACGTGTAACGTTATATGGTATTACGTTCTAACGTGTAACGTGATGTAGGATTATAGTATAACGTATAACGCTATATACCATCACATTGTAACGTATAACGTTATGTAGGATTATAATATAACGTATAACGTAATGAAGTATGACGTTATAACGTATAACGTCCGACAGTATAGCAGTATAACGTATAACGTTATATAGCATCACGTTATAACGTATAAAGTTATGTAGTATGACGTTATAACGTATAACGTCATGACATATGACGTTATAACGTACTACGCACGACAGTATAGCGGTATAACGTCTAACGTCATATAGTATTACGTTATAACGTTTAACGTTATATAGTATTACGTTCTAACGTATATCGTTATGTAGGATTATAGTATAACGTATAACGTTATATAGTATCACGTTATAACGTATAACGTTATGGAGAATTATAGTATAACGTATAACGTTATGAAGTATGACGTTAGAACGTATAACGTCCGACAGTATAGCGGTAAAAATTACAACGTTATGATGTATGACGTTATAACGTGTAACGTTATGAAGTATGACGTTATAACGTATAACGTCCGACAGTATAGCGGTATAACGGCTAACGTGATATATTATTACGTTATAACGTGTAACGTTATATAGCATTACGTTCTAACGTATAACGTTATGTAGCATTATAGTATAACGTATAACGTTATATAGCATCACGATAAACGTATAACGTTATGACGAATTATAGTATAACGTATAACGTTATGAAGTATGACGTTATAACGTATAACGTAATGAATTATGACGTTATAACGTATAACGTCAGTCAGTATAGCGGTATAACGTATAAAGTTATATAGTATTACGTTATATCGTATAACATTATATAGTATTACGTTCTAAAATATAGCGTTATGTAGGATCATAGTATAACGTATAACGTTATATAGCATCACGTTATAACGTATAGCGTTATATACCATCACATTGTAACGTATAACGCTATGAAGTATTACAGTATAACGTCTAACGTCATATAGTATTACGTTATAACGTTTAACGTTATATAGTATTACGTTCTAACGTATAACGTTATGTAGGATTATAGTATAACGTATAACGTTATGCAGTATGATGTCATAACGTGTAACGTCATATAGTATTACGTTCTAACGTATAACGTTATGTAGGATTATAATATAACGTATAACGTTATGAAGTATGACGTTATAACGTATAACGTCAGACAGTATAGCAGTATAACGTATAACGTTATATAGCATCACGTTATAACGTATAAAGTTATGTAGTATGACGTTATAACGTGTAACGTTATGAAGTATGACGTTATATCGTATAACGACCGACAGTATAGCGGTATAACGTATAACGTTATATAGTATCACGTTATAACGTATAACGTTATGGAGAATTATAGTATAACGTATAACGTTATGAAGTATGACGTTAGAACGTATAACGTCCGACAGTATAGCGGTAAAAATTACAACGTTATGATGTATGACGTTATAACGTGTAACGTTATGAAGTATGACGTTATAACGTATAACGTCCGACAGTATAGCGGTATAACGGCTAACGTGATATATTATTACGTTATAACGTGTAACGTTATATAGCATTACGTTCTAACGTATAACGTTATGTAGCATTATAGTATAACGTATAACGTTATATAGCATCACGATAAACGTATAACGTTATGAAGAATTATAGTATAACGTATAACGTTATGAAGTATGACGTTATAACGTATAACGTAATGAATTATGACGTTATAACGTATAACGTCAGTCAGTATAGCGGTATAACGTATAAAGTTATATAGTATTACGTTATATCGTATAACATTATGTAGTATTACGTTCTAAAATATAGCGTTATGTAGGATCATAGTATAACGTATAACGTTATATAGCATCACGTTATAACGTATAGCGTTATATACCATCACATTGTAACGTATAACGCTATGAAGTATTACAGTACAACGTATAACGTCATGACATATGACGTTATAACGTATTACGAACGACAGTATAGCGGTATAACGTCTAACGTCATATAGTATTACGTTATAACGTTTAACGTTATATAGTATTACGTTCTAACGTATAACGTTATGTAGGATTATAGTATAACGTATAACGTTATGCAGTATGATGTCATAACGTGTAACGTCATATAGTATTACGTTCTAACGTATAACGTTATGTAGGATTATAATATAACGTATAACGTTATGAAGTATGACGTTATAACGTATAACGTCAGACAGTATAGCAGTATAACGTATAACGTTATATAGCATCACTTTATAACGTATAAAGTTATGTAGTATGACGTTATAACGTGTAACGTTATGAAGTATGACGTTATATCGTATAACGTCCGACAGTATAGCGGTATAACGTATAACGTTATATAGCATCACGTTATAACGTATAACGTTATGAAGTATTACAGTACAACGTATAACGTCATGAAATATGACGTTATAACGTAGAACGTCCGACGGTGTAGCAGTATAATGTATAACGTTAGATAGTATTACGTTATAACGTATAACGTCATATAGTATTACGTTATGACGTATAATGTTATGTAGGATTATAGTATAACGTATAACGTTATACAATATCACATTATAACGTATTACGTTATGAAGTATCACAGTATAACGTATAACGTTATGAAGTATGACGTTATAACGTATAACGTCTGACAGTATAGCAGTATAACGTATAACGTTATATAGCATCACGTTATAACGTATGAAGTTATGTAGTATGACGTTATAACGTGTATCGTTATGAAGTATGACGTTATATCGTATAACGTCCGACAGTATAGCGGTATAACGTATAACGATATATAGCATCACGTTATAACGTATAAAGTTATGTAGTATGACGTTATAACGTGTAACGTTATATAGTATTACGTTATAACGTATAACGTTATATACCATCACATTGTAACGTATAACGTTACGAAGTATTACAGTGCAACGTATAACGTCATGAAATATGACGTTATAACGTATTACGCACGACAGTATAGCGGTATAACGTCTAACGTCATATATTATTACGTTATAACGTTTATCCTTATATAGTAATACGTTCTAACGTATAACGTTATGTAGGATTATAGTATAACGTATAACGCTATATACCATCACATTGTAACGAATAACGTTATGTAGGATTATAATATAACGTATAACGTAATGAAGTATGACGTTATAACGTATAACGTCCGACAGTATAGCAGTATAACGTATAACGTTATATAGCATCACGTTATAACGTATAGCGTTATATACCATCACATTGTAACGTATAACGCTATGAAGTATTACAGTACAACGTATAACGTCATGACATATGACGTTATAACGTATTACGAACGACAGTATAGCGGTATAACGTCTAACGTCATATAGTATTACGTTATAACGTTTAACGTTATATAGTATTACGTTCTAACGTATAACGTTATGTAGGATTATAGTATAACGTATAACGTTATGCAGTATGATGTCATAACGTGTAACGTCATATAGTATTACGTTCTAACGTATAACGTTATGTAGGATTATAATATAACGTATAACGTTATGAAGTATGACGTTATAACGTATAACGTCAGACAGTATAGCAGTATAACGTATAACGTTATATAGCATCACGTTATAACGTATAAAGTTATGTAGTATGACGTTATAACGTGTAACGTTATGAAGTATGACGTTATATCGTATAACGACCGACAGTATAGCGGTATAACGTATAACGTTATATAGCATCACGTTATAACGTATAACGTTATGAAGTATTACAGTACAGCGTATAACGTCATGAAATATGACGTTATAACGTAGAACGTCCGACGGTGTAGCAGTATAATGTATAACGTTAGATAGTATTACGTTATAACGTATAACGTCATATAGTATTACGTTATGACGTATAATGTTATGTAGGATTATAGTATAACGTATAACGTTATACAATATCACATTATAACGTATTACGTTATGAAGTATCACAGTATAACGTATAACGTTATGAAGTATGACGTTATAACGTATAACGTCTGACAGTATAGCAGTATAACGTATAACGTTATATAGCATCACGTTATAACGTATGAAGTTATGTAGTATGACGTTATAACGTGTAACGTTATGAAGTATGACGTTATATCGTATAACGTCCGACAGTATAGCGGTATAACGTATAACGATATATAGCATCACGTTATAACGTATAACGTTCTGAAGTATTACAGTACAACGTATAACGTTATGAAGTATGACGTTATAACGTATAACGTCAGACAGTATAGCAGTATAACGTATAACGTTATATAGCATCACGTTATTACGTATAACGTTATGAAGGATTATAATATAAGGTATAACGTTATGAAGTATGACGTTACAACGTATAACGTTATCAAGTATGACGTTATAACGTGTAACGTCCGTCAGTATAGCGGTATAACGTATAACGCTATATAGTATTACGTTATAACGTATAACGTTATATACCATCACATTGTAACGTATAACGTTATGAAGTATTACAGTACAACGTATAACGTCATGACATATGACGTTATAACGTATTACGCACGACAGTATAGCGGTATAACGTCTAACGTCATATATTATTACGTTATAACGTTTAACGTTATGAAGTATGACGTTATAACGTATAACGTCCAACAGAATGGTGGTATAACGTACAACGTTATATAGTATTACGTTATAACGTATAACGTTATATACCATCACGTTATAACGTTTAACATTATGAAGTATTACAGTGCAACGTATAACGTCATGAAATATGACGTTATAACGTATTACGCACGACAGTATAGCGGTATAACGTCTAACGTCATATATTATTACGTTATAACGTTTATCCTTATATAGTATTACGTTCTAACGTATAACGTTATGTAGGATTATAGTATAACGTATAACGCTATATACCATCACATTGTAACGTATAACGTTATGTAGGATTATAATATAACGTATAACGTAATGAAGTATGACGTTATAACGTATAACGTCCGACAGTATAGCAGTATAACGTATAACGTTATATAGCATCACGTTATAACGTATAAAGTTATGTAGTATGACGTTATAACGTATAACGTCATGTCATATGACGTTATAACGTATTACGCACGACAGTATAGCGGTATAACGCCTAACGTCATATAGTATTACGTTATAACGTTTAACGTTATATAGTATTACGTTCTAACGTATAATGTTATGAAGGATTACAGTCTAACGTATAACGTTATGCAGTATGACGTTATAACGTATAACGTCCGACAGTATAGCAGTATAACGTATAACGTTATATAGCATCACGTTATAACGTATAAAGTTATGTAGTATGACGTTATAACGTGTAACGTTATGTAGTATTACGTTCTAACGTGTAACGTTATGTAGGATTATAGTATAACGTATAACGCTATATACCATCACATTGTAGCGTCTAACGTTATGTAGGATTATAATATAACGTATAACGTAATGAAGTATGACGTTATAACGTATAACGTCCGACAGTATAGCAGTATAACGTATAACGTTATATAGCATCACGTTATAACGTATAAAGTTATGTAGTATGACGTTAAAACGTATAACGTCATGACATATGACGTTATAACGTATTACGCACGACAGTATAGCGGTATAACGTCTAACGTCATATAGTATTACGTTATAACGTTTAACGGTATATTGTATTACGTTCTAACGTATAACGTTATGTAGGATTATAGTATAACGTATAACGTTATGCAGTATGACGTTATAACGTATAACGTCCGACAGTATAGCAGTATAACGTATAACGTTATATAGCATCACGTTATAACGTATAAAGTTATGTAGTATGACGTTATAACGTGTAACGTTATATAGTATTACGTTCTAACGTATAACGATATGTAGGATTATAGTATAACGTATAACGCTATATACCACCACATTGTAACGTATAACGTTATGTAGGATTATAATATAGCGTATAACGTAATGAAGTATGACGTTGTAACGTATAACGTCCGACAGTATAGCAGTATAACGTATAACGTTATATAGCATCACGTTATAACGTATAACGTTATGAAGTATTACAGTACAACGTATAACGTCATGACATATGACGTTATAACGTATTACGCACGACAGTATAGTGGTATAACGTCTAACGTCATATAGCCTCACGTTATAACGTATAAAGTTATGTAGTATGACGTTATAACGTGTAACGTTATGAAGTATGACGTTATATCGTATAACGTCCGACAGTATAGCGGTAAAACGTATAACGTTATATAGCCTCACGTTATAACGTATAAAGTTATGTAGTATGACGTTATAACGTTTAACGTTATATAGTATTACGTTCTAACGTATAACGTTATGTAGGATTATAGTATAACATATAACGTTATGCAGTATGACGTCATAACGTATAACGTCCGACAGTATAGCAGTATAACGTATAACGTTATATAGCCTCACGTTATAACGTATAAAGTTATGTAGTATGACGTTATAACGTGTAACGTTATATAGTATTACGTTATAACGTATAACGTTATATACCATCACATTGTAACGTATAACGTAATGAAGTATTACAGTGCAACGTATAACGTCATGAAATATGACGTTATAACGTATTACGCACGACAGTATAGCGGTATAACGTCTAATTTCATATATTATTACGTTATAACGTTTATCCTTATATAGTATTACGTTCTAACGTATAACGTTATGTAGGATTATAGTATAACGTATAACGCTATATACCATCACATTGTAACGTATAACGTTATGTAGGATTATAATATAACGTAAGAACGTAATGAAGTATGACGTTATAACGTATAACGTCCGACAGTATAGCAGTATAACGTATAACGTTATATAGCATCACGTTATAACGTATAAAGTTATGTAGTATGACGTTATAACGTATAACGTCATGACATATGACGTTATAACGTATTACGCACGACAGTATAGGGGTATAACGTCTAACGTCATATAGTATTACGTTATAACGTTTAACGTTATATAGTATTACGTTCTAACGTATAACGTTATGTAGGATTATAGTATAACGTATAACGTTATGCAGTATGACGTTATAATGTATAACGTCCGACAGTATAGCAGTATAACGTATAACGTTATATAGCATCACGTTATAACGTATAAAGTTATGTAGTATGACGTTATAACGTGTAACGTTATATAGTATTACGTTCTAACGTGTAACGTTATGTAGGATTATAGTATAACGTATAACGCTATATACCATCACATTGTAGCGTATAACGTTACGTAGGATTATAATATAGCGTATAACGTAATGAAGTATGACGTTGTAACGTATAACGTCCGACAGTATAGCAGTATAACGTATAACGTTATATAGCATCACGTTATAACGTATAACGTTATGAAGTATTACAGTACAACGTATAACGTCATGACGTATGACGTTATAACGTATTACGCACGACAGTATAGTGGTATAACGTCTAACGTCATATAGCCTCACGTTATAACGTATAAAGTTATGTAGTATGACGTTATAACGTGTAACGTTATGAAGTATGACGTTATATCGTATAACGTCCGACAGTATAGCGGTAAAACGTATAACGTTATATAGCCTCACGTTATAACGTATAAAGTTATGTAGTATGACGTTATAACGTTTAACGTTATATAGTATTACGTTCTAACGTATAACGTTATGTAGGATTATAGTATAACATATAACGTTATGCAGTATGACGTTATAACGTATAACGTCTGACAGTATAGCAGTATAACGTATAACGTTATATAGCCTCACGTTATAACGCATATAGTTATTTAGTATGACGTTATAACGTGTAACGTTATGAAGTATGACGTTATATCGTATAACGTCCGACAGTATAGCGGTATAACGTATAACGTTATATAGCATCACGTTATAACGTATAAAGTTATGTAGTATGACGTTATAACGTGTAACGTTATATAGTATTACGTTATAACGTATAACGTTATATACCATCACATTGTAACGTATAACGTTACGAAGTATTACAGTGCAACGTATAACGTCATGAAATATGACGTTATAACGTATTACGCACGACAGTATAGCGGTATAACGTCTAACGTCATATATTATTACGTTATAACGTTTATCCTTATATAGTAATACGTTCTAACGTATAACGTTATGTAGGATTATAGTATAACGTACAACGCTATATACCATCACATTGTAACGAATAACGTTATGTAGGATTATAATATAACGTATAACGTAATGAAGTATGACGTTATAACGTATAACGTCCGACAGTATAGCAGTATAACGTATAACGTTATATAGCATCACGTTATAACGTATAAAGTTATGTAGTATGACGTTATAACGTATAACGTCATGTCATATGACGTTATAACGTATTACGCACGACAGTATAGCGGTATAACGTCTAACGTCATATAGTATTACGTTATAACGTTTAACGTTATATAGTATTACGTTCTAACGTATAACGTTATGTAGGATTACAGTCTAACGTATAATGTTATGCAGTATGACGTTATAACGTATAACGTCCGACAGTATAGCAGTATAACGTATAACGTTATATAGCATCACGTTATAACGTATAAAGTTATGTAGTATGACGTTATAACGTATAACGTCATGACATATGACGTTATAACGTATTACGCACGACAGTATAGCGGTATAACGTCTAACGTCATATAGTATTACGTTATAACGTTTATCCTCATATCGTATTACGTTCTAACGTGTAACGTTATGTAGGATTATAGTATAACGTATAACGCTATATACCATCACATTGTAACGTATAACGTTATGAAGTATTATAGTACAACGTATAACGTCATGACATATGACGTTATAACGTATTACGCACGACAGTATAGCGGTATAAGGTCTAACGTCATATAGTATTACGTTATAACGTTTAACGTTATATAGTATTACGTTCTAACGTATAACTTTATGTAGGATTATAGTATAACGCATAACGTTATGCAGTATGACGTTATAACGTATAACGTCCGACAGTATAGCAGTATAACGTATAACGTTATATAGCATCACGTTATAACGTATAAAGTTATGTAGTATGACGTTATAACGTGTAACGTTATGAAGTATGACGTTATATCGTATAACGTCCGTCAGTATAGCGGTATAACGAATAACGTTATATAGCATCACGTTATAACGTATAAAGTTATGTAGTATGACGTTATAACGTGTAACGTTATATAGTATTACGTTCTAACGTATAACGATATGTAGGATTATAGTATAACGTATAACGCTATATACCATCACATTGTAACGTATAACGTTATGTAGGACTATAATATAACGTATAACGTAATGAAGTATGACGTTATAACGTATAACGTAATGAAGTATGACGTTATAACGTATAACGTCCGACAGTATAGCAGTATAACGTAAAACGTTATATAGCATCACGTTATAAAGTATAAAGTTATGTAGTATGACGTTATAACGTATAACGTCATGACATATGACGTTATAACGTATTACGAACTACAGTATAGCGGTATGACGTCTAACGTCATATAGTATTACGTTATAACGTTTATCCTTATATAGTATTACGTTCTAACGTATAACGTTATGTAGGATTATATTATAACGTATAACGCTATATACAATCACATTGTAACGTATAACGTTATGAAGTATTATAGTACAACGTATAACGTCATGACATATGACGTTAGAACGTATTACGCACGACAGTATAGCGGTATAACGTCTAACGTCATATATTATTACGTTATAACGTTTAACGTTATATAGTATTACGTTCTAACGTATAACGTTATGTAGGATTATAGTATAACGTATAACGTTATATAGCATCACGTTATAACGTATAACGTTATATAGCATTACGTTCTAACGTATAACGTTATGTAGGATTATAGTATAACGTATAACGTTATGAAGTATGACCTTATAACGTATAACGTAATGAAATATGACGTTATAACGTATAACGTTATGAAGAATTATAGTATAACGTATAACGTTATGAAGTATTACAGTACAACGTATGACGTCATGTCATATGACGTTATAACGTATTACGCACGACAGTATAGCGGTATAACGTCTAACGTCATATAGCATCACGTTATAACGTATAACGTTATGTAGCATCACGTTATAACGTATAACGTTATGAAGAATTATAGTATAACGTATAACGTTATGACGTATGACGTTATAACGTATAACGTCCTACAGTATAGCGGTATAACGTCTAACATCATATAGTATTACGTAATAACGTTTAACGTTACATAGCATTACGTTCTAACGTATAACGTTATGAAGTATGACGTTATAATGTGTAACGTTATGAAATATGACATTATAACGTATAACGTCCGTCAGTATAGCGGTATAACGTATAAAGCTATATAGTATTACGTTATATCGTATAACATTATATAGTATTACGTTCTAAAATGTAGCGTTATGTAGGATCATAGTATAACGTATAACGTTATATAGCATCACGTTATAAGGTATAACGTTATGAAGGATTATAATATAAGGTATAACGTTATGAAGTATGACGTTACAACGTATAACGTTATCACGTATGACGTTATAACGTATAACGTCCGTCAGTATAGCGGTATAACGTATAACGTTATATAGTATTACGTTATAACGTATAACGTTATATACCATCACATTGCGACGTATAACGTTATGAAGTATTACAGTACAACGTATATCGTCATGACATATGACGTTATAACGTATTACGCACGACAGTATAGCGGTATAACGTCTAACGTCATATAGTATTACGTTATAACGTTTATCCTTATATAGTATTACGTTCTAACGTATAACGTTATGTAGGATTATAGTATAACGTATAACGCTATATACCATCACATTGTAACGTATAACGTTATGAAGTATTATAGTACAACGTATAACGTCATGACATATGACGTTATAACGTATTAAGCACGACAGTATAGCGGTATAACGTCTAACGTCATATATTATTACGTTATAACGTTTAACGTTATATAGTATTACGTTCTAACGTATAACGTTATGAAGGATTATAGTATAACGTATAACGCTATATATCATCACATTGTCACGTATAACGTTATGTAGGATTATAATATAAGGTATAACGTAATGAAGTATGACGTTATAACGTATAACGTCCGACAGTATAGCAGTATAACGTATAACGTTATATAGCATCACGCTATAACGTATAAAGTTATGTAGTATGAGGTTATAACGTGTAACGTTATGAAGTATGACGTTATATCGTATAACGTCCCACAGTATAGCGGTATAACGTATAACGTTATATAGCATCACATTATAACGTATAACGTTATGAAGTATCATAGTATAACTTATAACGTTATGAAGTATGACGTTATAACCTATCACATAATGAAATATGACGTTATAACGTCCGACAGTATAGCGGTATAATGTCTAACGTCATATAGTATTACGTTATAACGTTTAACGTGATATAGTATTACGTTCTAACGTATAACGTTATGTAGGATTATAGTATAACGTATAACGTTACATAGCAACACATTATAACATATAACGTTATGACGTATTATCGTATAACGTATAACGTTATATAGCATCACGTTATAACGTATAACGTTCTATAGTATCACGTTATAACGTATAACGTTATGGAGAAATATAGTATAACGTATAACGTATAACGTTATGAAGTATGACGTTATGACGTATAACGTCCGACAGTATAGCAGTATAACGTATAACGTTAGATAGTATTACGTTATAACGTATAACGTCGTATAGTATTACGTTATGACGTATAAAGTTATGTCGGATTATAGTATAACGTATAACGTTACATAGCATCACATTGTAACATATAACGTTATGAAGTATTATCGTATAACGTATAACGTTATATAGCATCACGTTATAACGTATAAAGTTATGTAGTATGACGTTATAACGTGTAACGTTATATAGTATTACGTTATAACGTATAACGTTATATACCATCACATTGTAACGTATAACGTTATGAAGTATTACAGTGCAACGTATAACGTCATGAAATATGACGTTATAACGTATTACGCACGACAGTATAGCGGTATAACGTCTAATTTCATATATTATTACGTTATAACGTTTATCCTTATATAGTATTACGTTCTAACGTATAACGTTATGTAGGATTATAGTATAACGTATAACGCTATATACCATCACATTGTAACGTATAACGTTATGTAGGATTATAATATAACGTATAACGTAATGAAGTATGACGTTATAACGTATAACGTCCGACAGTATAGCAGTATAACGTATAACGTTATATAGCATCACGTTATAACGTATAAAGTTATGTAGTATGACGTTATAACGTATAACGTCATGACATATGACGTTATAACGTATTACGCACGACAGTATAGCGGCATAACGTCTAACGTCATATAGTATTACGTTATAACGTTTAACGCTATATAGTATTACGTTCTAACGTATAACGTTATGTAGGATTATAGTATAACGTATAACGTTATGCAGTATGACGTTATAACGTATAACGTCCGACAGTATAGCAGTATAACGTATAACGTTATATAGCATCACGTTATAACGTATAAAGTTATGAAGTATTACAGTACAACGTATAACGTCATGACATATGACGTTATAACGTATTACGCACGACAGTATAGTGGTATAACGTCTAACGTCATATAGCCTCACGTTATAACGTATAAAGTTATGTAGTATGACGTTATAACGTTTAACGTTATATAGTATTACGTTCTAACGTATAACGTTATGTAGGATTATAGTATAACATATAACGTTATGCAGTATGACGTTATAACGTATAACGTCCGACAGTATAGCAGTATAACGTATAACGTTATATAGCCTCACGTTATAACGTATAAAGTTATTTAGTATGACGTTATAACGTGTAACGTTATGAAGTATGACGTTATATCGTATAACGTCCGACAGTATAGCGGTATAACGTATAACGTTATATAGCATCACGTTATAACGTATAAAGTTATGTAGTATGACGTTATAACGTGTAACGTTATATAGTATTACGTTATAACGTATAACGTTATATACCATCACATTGTAACGTATAACGTTATGAAGTATTACAGTGCAACGTATAACGTCATGAAATATGACGTTATAACGTATTACGCACGACAGTATAGCGGTATAACGTCTAATTTCATATATTATTACGTTATAACGTTTATCCTTATATAGTATTACGTTCTAACGTATAACGTTATGTAGGATTATAGTATAACGTATAACGCTATATACCATCACATTGTAACGTATAACGTTATGTAGGATTATAATATAACGTATAACGTAATGCAGTATGACGTTATAACGTATAACGTCCGACAGTATAGCAGTATAACGTATAACGTTATATAGCATCACGTTATAACGTATAAAGTTATGTAGTATGACGTTATAACGTATAACGTCATGACATATGACGTTATAACGTATTACGCACGACAGTATAGCGGTATAACGTCTAACGTCATATAGTATTACGTTATAACGTTTAACGTTATATAGTATTACGTTCTAACGTATAACGTTATGTAGGATTATAGTATAACGTATAACGTTATGCAGTATGACGTTATAACGTATAACGTCCGACAGTATAGCAGTATAACGTATAACGTTATATAGCTTCACGTTATAACGTATAAAGTTATGTAGTATGACGTTATAACGTGTAACGTTATATAGTATTACGTTCTAACGTATAACGATATGTAGGATTATAGTATAACGTATAACGCTATATACCATCACATTGTAACGTATAACGTTATGTAGGATTATAATATAGCGTATAACGTAATGAAGTATGACGTTGTAACGTATAACGTCCGACAGTATAGCGGTAAAACGTATAACGTTATATAGCCTCACGTTATAACGTATAAAGTTATGTAGTATGACGTTATAACGTTTAACGTTATATAGTATTACGTTCTAACGTATAACGTTATGTAGGATTATAGTATAACATATAACGTTATGCAGTATGACGTTATAACGTATAACGTCTGACAGTATAGCAGTATAACGTATAACGTTATATAGCCTCACGTTATAACGTATAAAGTTATTTAGTATGACGTTATAACGTGTAAAGTTATGAAGTATGACGTTATATCGTATAACGTAATGAAGTATGACGTTATAACGTATAACGTAATGAAGTATGACGTTATAACGTATAACGTCCGACAGTATAGCAGTATAACGTAAAACGTTATATAGCATCACGTTATAAAGTATAAAGTTATGTAGTATGACGTTATAACGTATAACGTCATGACATATGACGTTATAACGTATTACGAACTACAGTATAGCGGTATAACGTCTAACGTCATATAGTATTACGTTATAACGTTTATCCTTATATAGTATTACGTTCTAACGTATAACGTTATGTAGGATTATATTATAACGTATAACGCTATATACCATCACATTGTAACGTATAACGTTATGAAGTATTATAGTACAACGTATAACGTCATGACATAGGACGTTAGAACGTATTACGCAGGACAGTATAGCGGTATAACGTCTAACGTCATATAGTATTACGTTATAACGTTTAACGTTATATAGTATTACGTTCTAACGTATAACGTTATGTAGGATTATAGTATAACGTATAACGTTATATAGCATCACGTTATAACGTATAACGTTATGAAATATGACGTTATAACGTATACCGTTATGAAGTATGACGTTATAACGTATAACGTCCGTCAGTATAGCGGTATAACGTACAACGTTATGTAACATCACGTTATAACGTATAACGTTATGTAGCATCACGTTATAACGTATAACGTTATGAAGAATTATAGTATAACGTATAACGTTATGACGTATGACGTTATAACGTATAACGTCCTACAGTATAGCGGTATAACGTCTAACTTCATATAGTATTACGTAATAACGTTTAACGTTACATAGCATTACGTTCTAACGTATAACGTTATGAAGTATGACGTTATAACGTATAACGTAATGAAATATGACGCTATAACGTATAACGTTATGAAGAATTATAGTATAACGTATAACGTTATGAAGTATTACAGTACAACGTATGACGTCATGACATATGACGTTATAACGTATTACGCACGACAGTATAGCGGTATAACGTCTAACGTCATATAGCATCACGTTATAACGTATAACGTTATGTAGCATCACGTTATAACGTATAACGTTATGAAGAATTATAGTATAACGTATAACGTTATGACGTATGACGTTATAACGTATAACGTCCTACAGTATAGCGGTATAACGTCTAACTTCATATAGTATTACGTAATAACGTTTAACGTTACATAGCATTACGTTCTAACGTATAACGTTATGAAGTATGACGTTATAATGTATAACGTTATGAAATATGACATTATAACGTATAACGTCCGTCAGTATAGCGGTATAACGTATAAAGCTATATAGTATTACGTTATATCGTATAACATTATATAGTATTACGTTCTAAAATGTAGCGTTATGTAGGATCATAGTATAACGTATAACGTTATATAGCATCACGTTATAAGGTATAACGTTATGAAGGATTATAATATAAGGTATAACGTTATGCAGTATGACGTTACAACGTATAACGTTATCACGTATGACGTTATAACGTATAACGTCCGTCAGTATAGCGGTATAACGTATAACGTTATATAGTATTACGTTATAACGTATAACGTTATATACCATCACATTGCGACGTATAACGTTATGAAGTATTACAGTACAACGTATAACGTCATGACATATGACGTTATAACGTATTACGCACGACAGTATAGCGGTATAACGTCTAACGTCATATAGTATTACGTTATAACGTTTATCCTTATATAGTATTACGTTCTAACGTATAACGTTATGTAGGATTATAGTATAACGTATAACGCTATATACCATCACATTGTAACGTATAACGTTATGAAGTATTATAGTACAACGTATAACGTCATGACATATGACGTTATAACGTATTAAGCACGACAGTATAGCGGTATAACGTCTAACGTCATATATTATTACGTTATAACGTTTAACGTTATATAGTATTACGTTCTAACGTATAACGTTATGAAGGATTATAGTATAACGTATAACGCTATATATCATCACATTGTCACGTATAACGTTATGTAGGATTATAATATAAGGTATAACGTAATGAAGTATGACGTTATAACGTATAACGTCCGACAGTATAGCAGTATAACGTATAACGTTATATAGCATCACGCTATAACGTATAAAGTTATGTAGTATGAGGTTATAACGTGTAACGTTATGAAGTATGACGTTATATCGTATAACGTCCGACAGTATAGCGGTATAACGTATAACGTTATATAGCATCACATTATAACGTATAACGTTATGAAGTATCATAGTATAACTTATAACGTTATGAAGTATGACGTTATAACGTATCACATAATGAAATATGACGTTATAACGTCCGACAGTATAGCGGTATAATGTCTAACGTCATATAGTATTACGTTATAACGTTTAACGTGATATAGTATTACGTTCTAACGTATAACGTTATGTAGGATTATAGTATAACGTATAACGTTACATAGCAACACATTATAACATATAACGTTATGACGTATTATCGTATAACGTATAACGTTATATAGCATCACGTTATAATGTATAACGTTCTATCGTATCACGTTATAACGTATAACGTTATGGAGAAATATAGTATAACGTATAACGTATAACGTTATGAAGTATGACGTTATGACGTATAACGTCCGACAGTATAGCAGTATAACGTATAACGTTAGATAGTATTACGTTATAACGTATAACGTCGTATAGTATTACGTTATGACGTATAAAGTTATGTCGGATTATAGTATAACGTATAACGTTACATAGCATCACATTATAACATATAACGTTATGAAGTATTATCGTATAACGTATAACGTTATATAACATCACGTTATAACGTATAACGTTCTATAGTATTACGTTATAACATATAACGTTATATATTACTACGTTACAACGTACAACGTCATATAGTATTACGTTGTGACGTTTAACGGTATATAGTAATATGTTGAATCGTTTAAAGTTATATAGTATTACGTTATAACGTATAACGTTATATATTATTGCGTTCTAACGTATAACGTTATGAAGGATAATAGTATAACGTATAACGTTATATAGCACCACGTTATAACATACAACGTTACGCAGTATTATAGTATAACGTATAAAGTTATGCAGTATGACGTTATAACGTATAACGTCATATAGTATTACGTTCTGACGTATAACGTTATGTAGGATTATAGTATAACGAATAACGTTATATACCATCACATTGTAACGTATAACGTTAAGAAGTATCACAGTACAACGTATAACGTCATGAAATATGACGTTATAACGTATGACGTCCGACAATATAGCGGTATAACGTCTAACGGCATATAGTATTACGTTATAACGTATAACGTCCGTCAATATAGCGGTATAACGTATAAAGTTATATAGTATTACGTTATATCGTATAACATTATATAGTATTACGTTCTAAAATGTAGCGTTATGTAGGATCATAGTATAACGTATAACGTTATATAGCATCACGTTATAACGTATAAAGTTATATAGTATTACGTAATAACGTCTAACGTTATATTGCGTTACGTTCTAACGTATAACGTTATGTACGATTATAATATAACGTATAACGTTATGCAGTATGACGTCATAACGTGTAAAGTTATGAAGTATGACGTTATATCGTATAACGTCCGACAGTATAGCGGTATAACGTATAACGTTATATAGCATCACATTATAACGTATGACGTTATGAAGTATCATAGTATAACTTATAACGTTATGAAGTATGACGTTATAACGTATCACGAAATGAAATATGACGTTATAACGTCCGACAGTATAGCGGTATAACGTATAACGTCACATAGTATTACGTTATAACGTTTAACGTCATATAGTATTACGTTCTAACGTATAACGTTATGTAGGATTATAATATAACGTATAACGTTATGCAGTATGACGTTATAACGTATAACGTCCGACAGTATAGCAGTATAACGTATAACGTTATGAAGTATTACAGTACAACATATAACGACATGACATATGACGTTATAACGTATTACGCACGACAGTATAGCGGTATACCGTCTAACGTCATATAGTATTACGTTATAACGTTTAACGTTATATAGTATTACGTTCTAACGTATAAAGTTATATAGGATTATCGAATAACATATAACGTTACATAGTATCACGTTCTAACGTATACCGTTATGTAGGATTATAGTATAACGTATAACGTTACATAGTATCACGTTCTAACGTATACCGTTATGTAGGATTATAGTATAACGTATAACGTTATGAAGTATGACGCTATAACGTATAACGTCCTACAGTATAGCAGTATAACGTATAACGTTATATAGTATTACGTTATAACGTTTAACGTTATATAGTACTACGTTCTAACGTATAAAGTTATATAGGATTATAGAATAACGTATAACGTTACATAGTATCACGTTCTAACGTATACCGTTATGTAGGATTATAGTATAACGTATAACGTTACATAGCATCACATTATAACATATATCGTTATGAAGTATTATAGTATAACGTATAACGATATATAGCATCACGTTATAACGTATAACGTTATGTCGCATCACGTTATAACGTATAACGTTATGTAGCATCACGTTATAACGTATAACGTTATGTAGCATCACGTTATAACGTATAACGTTATGAAGAATTATAGTATAACGTATACCGTTATGAAGTATGACGTTATAACGTATAACGTCCGACAGTATAGCGGTATAACGTCTAACTTCATATAGTATTACGTTATAACGTTTAACGTTATGTAGGATTATAGTATAACGTATAACGTTATGAAGTATGACGTTATAACGTATAACGTAATGAAATATGACGTTATAACGTATAACGTCCGTCAGTATAGCGGTATAACGTATAAAGTTATATAGTATTACGTTATATCGTATAACATTATATAGTATTACGTTCAAAAATATAGCGTTATGTAGGATCATAGTATAACGTATAACGTTATATAGCATCACGTTAGAACGTATAACGTTATATACCATCACATTGTAACGTATAACGTTATGAAGTATTACAGTACAATGTAGAACGTCATGACATATGACGTTATAACGTATTACGCACGACAGTATAGCAGTATAACGTCTAACGTCATATAGTATTACGTTATAACTTTTAACGTTATATAGTATTACGTTCTAACATATAACGTTATGTAGGATTATAGTATAACGTATAACGTTATATAGCATTACGTTCTAACGTATAACGTTATGTAGGATTATAGTATAACGTTTAACGTTATATAGCATCACGTTATAACGTATAACGTTATGTAGCATCACGTTATAACTTATAACGTTATGTAGCATCACGTTATAACGTATAACGTTATGTAGCATCACGTTATAACGTATAACGTTATGTAGCATCACGTTATAACGTATAACGTTATGAAGTATGACGTTATAACGTATAACGTCCGTCAGTATAGCGGTATAACGTATAAAGTTATATAGTATTACGTTATATCGTATAACATTATATAGTATTACGTTCTAAAATGTAGCGTTATGAAGGATCATACTATAACGTATAACGTTATATAGCATCACGTTATAACGTATAACGTTATGAAGGATTATAATATAAGGTATAACGTTATCAAGTATGACGTTACAACGTATAACGTTATCAAGTATGACGTTATAACGTATAACGTCCGTCAGTATAGCGGTATAACGTATAACGTTATATAGTATTACGTTATAACGTATAACGTTATATACCATCACATTGTAACGTATAACGTTATGAAGTATTACAGTACAACGTATAACGTCATGACATATGACGTTATAACGTATTACGCACGACAGTATAGCGGTATAACGTCTAACGTCATATAGTATTACGTTATAACGTTTATCCTTATATAGTATTACGATTTAACGTATAACGTTATGTAGGATTATAGTATAACGTATAACGCTATATACCATCACATTGTAACGTATAACGTTATGAAGTATTATAATACAACGTATAACGTCATGACATATGACGTTATAACGTATCACGCACGACAGTATAGCGGTATAACGTCTAACGTCATATAGTATTACGTTATAACGTATAACGTCCGTCAGTATAGCGGTATAACGTACAAAGTTATATAGTATTACGTTATATCGTATAACATTATATAGTATTACGTTCTAAAATGCAGCGTTATGTAGGATCATAGTATAACGTATAACGTTATATAGCATCACGTTATAACGTATAAAGTTATATAGTATTACGTTATAACGTCTAACGTTATATTGAGTTACGTTCTAACGTATAACGTTATGTACGATTATAATATAACGTATAACGTTATGCAGTATGACGTCATAACGTGTAAAGTTATGAAGTATGACGTTATATCGTATAACGTCCGACAGTATAGCGGTATAACGTATAACGTTATATAGCATCACATTATAACGTATGACGTTATGAAGTATCATAGTATAACTTATAACGTTATGAAGTATGACGTTATAACGTATCACGAAATGAAATATGACGTTATAACGTCCGACAGTATAGCGGTATAACGTATAACGTCACATAGTATTACGTTATAACGTTTAACGTCATATAGTATTACGTTCTAACGTATAACGTTATGTAGGATTATAATATAACGTATAACGTTATGCAGTATGACGTTATAACGTATAACGTCCGACAGTATAGCAGTATAACGTATAACGTTATGAAGTATTACAGTACAACATATAACGACATGACATATGACGTTATAACGTATTACGCACGACAGTATAGCGGTATACCGTCTAACGTCATATAGTATTACGTTATAACGTTTAACGTTATATAGTATTACGTTCTAACGTATAAAGTTATATAGGATTATAGAATAACATATAACGTTACATAGTATCACGTTCTAACGTATACCGTTATGTAGGATTATAGTATAACGTATAACGTTACATAGTATCACGTTCTAACGTATACCGTTATGTAGGATTATAGTATAACGTATAACGTTATGAAGTATGACGCTATAACGTATAACGTCCTACAGTATAGCAGTATAACGTATAACGTTATATAGTATTACGTTATAACGTTTAACGTTATATAGTACTACGTTCTAACGTATAAAGTTATATAGGATTATAGAATAACGTATAACGTTACATAGTATCACGTTCTAACGTATACCGTTATGTAGGATTATAGTATAACGTATAACGTTACATAGCATCACATTATAACATATATCGTTATGAAGTATTATAGTATAACGTATAACGATATATAGCATCACGTTATAACGTATAACGTTATGTCGCATCACGTTATAACGTATAACGTTATGTAGCATCACGTTATAACGTATAACGTTATGTAGCATCACGTTATAACGTATAACGTTATGAAGAATTATAGTATAACGTATACCGTTATGAAGTATGACGTTATAACGTATAACGTCCGACAGTATAGCGGTATAACGTCTAACTTCATATAGTATTACGTTATAACGTTTAACGTTATGTAGGATTATAGTATAACGTATAACGTTATGAAGTATGACGTTATAACGTATAACGTAATGAAATATGACGTTATAACGTATAACGTCCGTCAGTATAGCGGTATAACGTATAAAGTTATATAGTATTACGTTATATCGTATAACATCATATAGTATTACGTTCAAAAATATAGCGTTATGTAGGATCATAGTATAACGTATAACGTTATATAGCATCACGTTAGAACGTATAACGTTATATACCATCACATTGTAACGTATAACGTTATGAAGTATTACAGTACAATGTAGAACGTCATGACATATGACGTTATAACGTATTACGCACGACAGTATAGCAGTATAACGTCTAACGTCATATAGTATTACGTTATAACTTTTAACGTTATATAGTATTACGTTCTAACATATAACGTTATGTAGGATTATAGTATAACGTATAACGTTATATAGCATTACGTTCTAACGTATAACGTTATGTAGGATTATAGTATAACGTTTAACGTTATATAGCATCACGTTATAACGTATAACGTTATGTAGCATCACGTTATAACTTATAACGTTATGTAGCATCACGTTATAACGTATAACGTTATGTAGCATCACGTTATAACGTATAACGTTATGTAGCATCACGTTATAACGTATAACGTTATGAAGTATGACGTTATAACGTATAACGTCCGTCAGTATAGCGGTATAACGTATAAAGTTATATAGTATTACGTTATATCGTATAACATTATATAGTATTACGTTCTAAAATGTAGCGTTATGAAGGATCATACTATAACGTATAACGTTATATAGCATCACGTTATAACGTATAACGTTATGAAGGATTATAATATAAGGTATAACGTTATCAAGTATGACGTTACAACGTATAACGTTATCAAGTATGACGTTATAACGTATAACGTCCGTCAGTATAGCGGTATAACGTATAACGTTATATAGTATTACGTTATAACGTATAACGTTATATACCATCACATTGTAACGTATAACGTTATGAAGTATTACAGTACAACGTATAACGTCATGACATATGACGTTATAACGTATTACGCACGACAGTATAGCGGTATAACGTCTAACGTCATATAGTATTACGTTATAACGTTTATCCTTATATAGTATTACGATTTAACGTATAACGTTATGTAGGATTATAGTATAACGTATAACGCTATATACCATCACATTGTAACGTATAACGTTATGAAGTATTATAATACAACGTATAACGTCATGACATATGACGTTATAACGTATCACGCACGACAGTATAGCGGTATAACGTCTAACGTCATATAGTATTACGTTATAACGTATAACGTCCGTCAGTATAGCGGTATAACGTACAAAGTTATATAGTATTACGTTATATCGTATAACATTATATAGTATTACGTTCTAAAATGCAGCGTTATGTAGGATCATAGTATAACTTATAACGTTATATAGCATCACGTTATAACGTATAAAGTTATATAGTGTTACGTTATAACGTCTAACGTTATATTGAGTTACGTTCTAACGTATAACGTTATGTACGATTATAATATAACGTATAACGTTATGCAGTATGACGTCATAACGTGTAAAGTTATGAAGTATGACGTTATATCGTATAACGTCCGACAGTATAGCGGTATAACGTATAACGTTATATAGCATCACATTATAACGTATGACGTTATGAAGTATCATAGTATAACTTATAACGTTATGAAGTATGACGTTATAACGTATCACGAAATGAAATATGACGTTATAACGTCCGACAGTATAGCGGTATAACGTATAACGTCACATAGTATTACGTTATAACGTTTAACGTCATATAGTATTACGTTCTAACGTATAACGTTATGTAGGATTATAATATAACGTATAACGTTATGCAGTATGACGTTATAACGTATAACGTCCGACAGTATAGCAGTATAACGTATAACGTTATGAAGTATTACAGTACAACATATAACGACATGACATATGACGTTATAACGTATTACGCACGACAGTATAGCGGTATACCGTCTAACGTCATATAGTATTACGTTATAACGTTTAACGTTATATAGTATTACGTTCTAACGTATAAAGTTATATAGGATTATAGAATAACATATAACGTTACATAGTATCACGTTCTAACGTATACCGTTATGTAGGATTATAGTATAACGTATAACGTTACATAGTATCACGTTCTAACGTATACCGTTATGTAGGATTATAGTATAACGTATAACGTTATGAAGTATGACGCTATAACGTATAACGTCCTACAGTATAGCAGTATAACGTATAACGTTATATAGTATTACGTTATAACGTTTAACGTTATATAGTACTACGTTCTAACGTATAAAGTTATATAGGATTATAGAATAACGTATAACGTTACATAGTATCACGTTCTAACGTATACCGTTATGTAGGATTATAGTATAACGTATAACGTTACATAGCATCACATTATAACATATATCGTTATGAAGTATTATAGTATAACGTATAACGATATATAGCATCACGTTATAACGTATAACGTTATGTCGCATCACGTTATAACGTATAACGTTATGTAGCATCACGTTATAACGTATAACGTTATGTAGCATCACGTTATAACGTATAACGTTATGAAGAATTATAGTATAACGTATACCGTTATGAAGTATGACGTTATAACGTATAACGTCCGACAGTATAGCGGTATAACGTCTAACTTCATATAGTATTACGTTATAACGTTTAACGTTATGTAGGATTATAGTATAACGTATAACGTTATGAAGTATGACGTTATAACGTATAACGTAATGAAATATGACGTTATAACGTATAACGTCCGTCAGTATAGCGGTATAACGTATAAAGTTATATAGTATTACGTTATATCGTATAACATTATATAGTATTACGTTCAAAAATATAGCGTTATGTAGGATCATAGTATAACGTATAACGTTATATAGCATCACGTTAGAACGTATAACGTTATATACCATCACATTGTAACGTATAACGTTATGAAGTATTACAGTACAATGTAGAACGTCATGACATATGACGTTATAACGTATTACGCACGACAGTATAGCAGTATAACGTCTAACGTCATATAGTATTACGTTATAACTTTTAACGTTATATAGTATTACGTTCTAACATATAACGTTATGTAGGATTATAGTATAACGTATAACGTTATATAGCATTACGTTCTAACGTATAACGTTATGTAGGATTATAGTATAACGTTTAACGTTATATAGCATCACGTTATAACGTATAACGTTATGTAGCATCACGTTATAACTTATAACGTTATGTAGCATCACGTTATAACGTATAACGTTATGTAGCATCACGTTATAACGTATAACGTTATGTAGCATCACGTTATAACGTATAACGTTATGAAGTATGACGTTATAACGTATAACGTCCGTCAGTATAGCGGTATAACGTATAAAGTTATATAGTATTACGTTATATCGTATAACATTATATAGTATTACGTTCTAAAATGTAGCGTTATGAAGGATCATACTATAACGTATAACGTTATATAGCATCACGTTATAACGTATAACGTTATGAAGGATTATAATATAAGGTATAACGTTATCAAGTATGACGTTACAACGTATAACGTTATCAAGTATGACGTTATAACGTATAACGTCCGTCAGTATAGCGGTATAACGTATAACGTTATATAGTATTACGTTATAACGTATAACGTTATATACCATCACATTGTAACGTATAACGTTATGAAGTATTACAGTACAACGTATAACGTCATGACATATGACGTTATAACGTATTACGCACGACAGTATAGCGGTATAACGTCTAACGTCATATAGTATTACGTTATAACGTTTATCCTTATATAGTATTACGATTTAACGTATAACGTTATGTAGGATTATAGTATAACGTATAACGCTATATACCATCACATTGTAACGTATAACGTTATGAAGTATTATAATACAACGTATAACGTCATGATATATGACGTTATAACGTATCACGCACGACAGTATAGCGGTATAACGTCTAACGTCATATAGTATTACGTTATAACGTATAACGTCCGTCAGTATAGCGGTATAACGTACAAAGTTATATAGTATTACGTTATATCGTATAACATTATATAGTATTACGTTCTAAAATGCAGCGTTATGTAGGATCATAGTATAACGTATAACGTTATATAGCATCACGTTATAACGTATAAAGTTATATAGTATTACGTTATAACGTCTAACGTTATATTGAGTTACGTTCTAACGTATAACGTTATGTACGATTATAATATAACGTATAACGTTATGCAGTATGACGTCATAACGTGTAAAGTTATGAAGTATGACGTTATATCGTATAACGTCCGACAGTATAGCGGTATAACGGATAACGTTATATAGCATCACATTATAACGTATAACGTTATGAAGTATCATAGTATAACTTATAACGTTGTGAAGTATGACGTTATAACGTATCACGAAATGAAATATGACGTTATAACGTCCGACAGTATAGCGGTATAACGTATAACGTCACATAGTATTACGTTATAACGTTTAAAGTCATATAGTATTACGTTCTAACGTATAACGTTATGTAGGATTATTATATAACGTATAACGTTATGAAGTATGACGTTATAACGTATAACGTCCGTCAGTATAGCGGTATAACGTATAAAGTTATATAGTATTACGTTATATCGTATAACATTATATAGTATTACGTTCTAAAATGTAGCGTTATGTAGGATCATACTATAACGTATAACGTTATATAGCATCACGTTATAACGTATAACGTTATATACCATCACATTGTAACGTATAACGTTATGAAGTATTACAGTACAACGTATAACGTCATGACATATGACGTTATAACGTATTACGCACGACAGTATAGCGGTATAACGTCTAACGTCATATAGTATTACGTTATAACGTTTATCCATATATAGTATTACGATTTAACGTATAACGTTATGTAGGATTATAGTATAACGTATAACGCTATATACCATCACATTGTAACGTATAACGTTATGAAGTATTATAATACAACGTATAACGTCATGACATATGACGTTATAACGTATCACGCACGACAGTATAGCGGTATAACGTCTAACGTTATATAGCATCACATTATAACGTATAACGTTATGATGTATCATAGTATAACTTATAACGTTATGAAGTATGACGTTATAACGTATAACGTCCGTCAGTATAGCGGTATAACGTATAAAGTTATATAGTATTACGTTATATCGTATAACGTCATATAGTATTACGTTCTAACGTATAAAGTTATGTAGGATTATAGTATAACGTACAACGTTACATAGTATTACGTTATAACGTTTAACGTCATATAGTATTACGTTCTAACGTATAAAGTTATGTAGGATTATAGTATAACGTACAACGTTACATAGTATCACGTTCTAACGTATACCGTTATGTAGGATTATAGTATAACGTATAACGTTATGAAGTATGACGCTATAACGTATAACGTCCTACAGTATAGCAGTATAACGTATAACGGTATATAGTATTACGTTATAACGTATAACGTCATATAGTATTACGTTATGACGTATAAAGTTATGTCGGATTATAGTATAACGTATAACGTTACATAGCATCACATTATAACATATATCGTTATGAAGTATTATAGTATAACGTATAACGTTATATAGCATCACCTTATAACGTATAACGTTATGTAGCATCACGTTATAACGTATAACGTTATGTAGCATCACGTTATAAAGTATAACGTTATGAAGAATTATAGTATAACGTATAACGTTATGAAGTATTACAGTACAACGTATAACGTCATGACATATGACGTTATAACGTATTACGCACGACAGTATAGCGGTATAAAGTCTAACGTCATATAGCATCACGTTATAACGTATAACGTTATGTAGCATCACGTTATAACGTATAACGTTATGTAGCATCACGTTATAACGTATAACGTTATGTAGCATCACGTTATAACGTATAACGTTATGAAGAAATATAGTATAACGCATAACGTAATGAAGTATGACGTTATAACGTATAACGTCCGACAGAATAGCGGTATAACGTCTAACTTCATATAGTATTACGTTATAACGTTTAACGTTATGTAGGATTATAGTATAACGTGTAACGTTATGAAGTATGACGTTATAACGTATAACGTAATGAAATATGACGTTATAACGTATAACGTCCTACAGTATAGCAGTATAACGTATAACGTTATATAGTATTACGTTATAACTTTTAACGTTATATAGTATTACGTTCTAACGTATAACGTTATGAAGGATTATAGTATAACGTATAACGTTATTTAGCATTACGTTCTAACGTATAGCGTTATGTAGGATTATAGTATAACGTTTAACGTTATGTAGCATCACGCTATAACGTATAACGTTATGTAGCATCACGTTATAACGTATAACGTTATGTAGCATCACGTTATAACGTATAACGTTATGAAGAAATATAGTATAACGCATAACGTAATGAAGTATGACGTTATAACGTATAACGTCCGACCGAATAGCGGTATAACGTCTAACTTCATATAGTATTACGTTATAACGTTTAACGTTATGTAGGATTATAGTATAACGTGTAACGTTATGAAGTATGACGTTATAACGTATAACGTAATGAAATATGACGTTATAACGTATAACGTCCGTCAGTATAGCGGTATAACGTCTAACGACATATAGTATTACGTTATAACTTTTAACGTTATATAGTATTACGTTCTAACGTATAACGTTATGAAGGATTATAGTATAACGTATAACGTTATTTAGCATTACGTTCTAACGTATAGCGTTATGTAGGATTATAGTATAACGTTTAACGTTATGTAGCATCACGCTATAACGTATAACGTTATGTAGCATCACGTTATAACGTATAACGTTATGAAGAATTATAGTATAACGTATAACGTTATGAAGTATGACGTTATAACGTATAACGTCCGACAGTATAGCGGTATAACGTCTAACTTCAGATAGTATTACGTTATAACGTTTAACACTACATAGCATTACGTTCTAACGTATAACGTTATGAAGTATGACGTTATAACGTATAACGTTATGAAATATGACGTTATAACGTATAACGTCCGTCAGTATAGCGGTATAACGTATAAAGTTATATAGTATTACGTTATATCGTATAACATTATATAGTATTACGTTCTAAAATGTAGCGTTATATAGGATCATAGTATAACGTATAACATTATATAGCATCACGTTATAACGTATAACGTTATGAAGGATTATAATATAAGGTATAACGTTATGAAGTATGACGTTATAACGTATAACGTCCGACAGTATAGCAGTATAACGTATAACGTTATGAAGTATTACAGTACAACGTATAACGTCATGACATATGACGTTATAACGTATTACGCACGACAGTATAGCGGTATAACGTCTAACGTTATATAGCATCACATTATAACGTATAACGTTATGATGTATCATAGTATAACTTATAACGTTATGAAGTATGACGTTATAACGTATAACGTCTGTCAGTATAGCGGTATAACGTATAAAGTTATATAGTATTACGTTATATCGTATAACGTCATATAGTATTACGTTCTAACGTATAAAGTTATGTAGGATTATAGTATAACGTACAACGTTACATAGTATTACGTTATAACGTATAACGTCATATAGTATTACGTTATGACGTATAAAGTTATGTCGGATTATAGTATAACGTATAACGTTACATAGCATCACATTATAACATATATCGTTATGAAGTATTATAGTATAACGTATAACGTTATATAGCATCACCTTATAACGTATAACGTTATGTAGCATCACGTTATAACGTATAACGTTATGTAGCATCACGTTATAAAGTATAACGTTATGAAGAATTATAGTATAACGTATAACGTTATGAAGTATTACAGTACAACGTATAACGTCATGACATATGACGTTATAACGTATTACGCACGACAGTATAGCGGTATAAAGTCTAACGTCATATAGCATCACGTTATAACGTATAACGTTATGTAGCATCACGTTATAACGTATAACGTTATGAAGAAATATAGTATAACGCATAACGTAATGAAGTATGACGTTATAACGTATAACGTCCGACAGTATAGCGGTATAACGTCTAACTTCATATAGTATTACGTTATAACGTTTAACGTTATGTAGGATTATAGTATAACGTGTAACGTTATGAAGTATGACGTTATAACGTATAACGTAATGAAATATGACGTTATAACGTATAACATCCGTCAGTATAGCGGTATAACGTCTAACGACATATAGTATTACGTTATAACTTTTAACGTTATATAGTATTACGTTCTAACGTATAACGTTATGAAGGATTATAGTATAACGTATAACGTTATTTAGCATTACGTTCTAACGTATAGCGTTATGTAGGATTATAGTATAACGTTTAACGTTATGTAGCATCACGCTATAACGTATAACGTTATGTAGCATCACGTTATAACGTATAACGTTATGTAGCATCACGTTATAACGTATAACGTTATGAAGAAATATAGTATAACGCATAACGTAATGAAGTATGACGTTATAACGTATAACGTCCGACAGAATAGCGGTATAACGTCTAACTTCATATAGTATTACGTTATAACGTTTAACGTTATGTAGGATTATAGTATAACGTGTAACGTTATGAAGTATGACGTTATAACGTATAACGTAATGAAATATGACGTTATAACGTATAACGTCCGTCAGTATAGCGGTATAACGTCTAACGACATATAGTATTACGTTATAACTTTTAACGTTATATAGTATTACGTTCTAACGTATAACGTTATGAAGGATTATAGTATAACGTATAACGTTATTTAGCATTACGTTCTAACGTATAGCGTTATGTAGGATTATAGTATAACGTTTAACGTTATGTAGCATCACGCTATAACGTATAACGTTATGTAGCATCACGTTATAACGTATAACGTTATGAAGAATTATAGTATAACGTATAACGTTATGAAGTATGACGTTATAACGTATAACGTCCGACAGTATAGCGGTATAACGTCTAACTTCAGATAGTATTACGTTATAACGTTTAACACTACATAGCATTACGTTCTAACGTATAACGTTATGAAGTATGACGTTATAACGTATAACGTTATGAAATATGACGTTATAACGTATAACGTCCGTCAGTATAGCGGTATAACGTATAAAGTTATATAGTATTACGTTATATCGTATAACATTATATAGTATTACGTTCTAAAATGTAGCGTTATATAGGATCATAGTATAACGTATAACATTATATAGCATCACGTTATAACGTATAACGTTATGAAGGATTATAATATAAGGTATAACGTTATGAAGTATGACGTTATAACGTATAACGTCCGACAGTATAGCAGTATAACGTATAACGTTATGAAGTATTACAGTACAACGTATAACGTCATGACATATGACGTTATAACGTATTACGCACGACAGTATAGCGGTATAACGTCTAACGTTATATAGCATCACATTATAACGTATAACGTTATGATGTATCATAGTATAACTTATAACGTTATGAAGTATGACGTTATAACGTATAACGTCTGTCAGTATAGCGGTATAACGTATAAAGTTATATAGTATTACGTTATATCGTATAACGTCATATAGTATTACGTTCTAACGTATAAAGTTATGTAGGATTATAGTATAACGTACAACGTTACATAGTATTACGTTATAACGTATAACGTCATATAGTATTACGTTATGACGTATAAAGTTATGTCGGATTATAGTATAACGTATAACGTTACATAGCATCACATTATAACATATATCGTTATGAAGTATTATAGTATAACGTATAACGTTATATAGCATCACCTTATAACGTATAACGTTATGTAGCATCACGTTATAACGTATAACGTTATGTAGCATCACGTTATAAAGTATAACGTTATGAAGAATTATAGTATAACGTATAACGTTATGAAGTATTACAGTACAACGTATAACGTCATGACATATGACGTTATAACGTATTACGCACGACAGTATAGCGGTATAAAGTCTAACGTCATATAGCATCACGTTATAACGTATAACGTTATGTAGCATCACGTTATAACGTATAACGTTATGAAGAAATATAGTATAACGCATAACGTAATGAAGTATGACGTTATAACGTATAACGTCCGACAGTATAGCGGTATAACGTCTAACTTCATATAGTATTACGTTATAACGTTTAACGTTATGTAGGATTATAGTATAACGTGTAACGTTATGAAGTATGACGTTATAACGTATAACGTAATGAAATATGACGTTATAACGTATAACATCCGTCAGTATAGCGGTATAACGTCTAACGACATATAGTATTACGTTATAACTTTTAACGTTATATAGTATTACGTTCTAACGTATAACGTTATGAAGGATTATAGTATAACGTATAACGTTATTTAGCATTACGTTCTAACGTATAGCGTTATGTAGGATTATAGTATAACGTTTAACGTTATGTAGCATCACGCTATAACGTATAACGTTATGTAGCATCACGTTATAACGTATAACGTTATGAAGAATTATAGTATAACGTATAACGTTATGAAGTATGACGTTATAACGTATAACGTCCGACAGTATAGCGGTATAACGTCTAACTTCAGATAGTATTACGTTATAACGTTTAACACTACATAGCATTACGTTCTAACGTATAACGTTATGAAGTATGACGTTATAACGTATAACGTTATGAAATATGACGTTATAACGTATAACGTCCGTCAGTATAGCGGTATAACGTATAAAGTTATATAGTATTACGTTATATCGTATAACATTATATAGTATTACGTTCTAAAATGTAGCGTTATATAGGATCATAGTATAACGTATAACATTATATAGCATCACGTTATAACGTATAACGTTATGAAGGATTATAATATAAGGTATAACGTTATGAAGTATGACGTTACAACGTATAACGTTTTCAAGTATGACGTTATATCGTATAACGTCCGTGAGTATAGCAGTATAACGTATAACGTTATATAGCATCACGTTATAACGTATAAAGTTATGTAGTATGACGTTATAAAGTGTAACGTTATGAAGTATGACGTTATATCGGATAACGTCCGACAGTATAGCGGTATAACGTATAACGTTATATAGCATCACATTATAACGTATAACGTTATGAAGTATCATAGTATAACTTATAACGTTATGCAGTATGACGTTATAACGTATCACGTAATGAAATATGACGTTATAACGTCCGACAGTATAGCAGCATAACGTATAACGTTATATAGTATTACGTTATAACGTATAACGTTAAATAGTATTACGTTATAACGTATAACGTTATATATTACTACGTTATAACGTACAACGTCATATAGTATTACCGTGTGACGTTTAACGGTATATAGTAATATGTTGAATCGTTTAAAGTTATATAGTATTACGTTATAACGTATAACGTTATATATTATTGCATTCTAACGTATAACGTTAAGAAGTATCACAGTACAACGTATAACGTCATGACATATGACGTTATAACGTATCACGCACGACAGTATAGCGGTATAACGTCTAACGTCATATAGTATTACGTTATAACGTTTAACGTCATATAGTATTACGTTCTAACGTATAACGTTATGTAGGATTATAATATAACGTATAACGTTGTGAAGTATGACGTTATAACGTATAACGTCCGACAGTATAGCAGTATAACGTATAACGTTATGAAGTATTACAGTACAACGTATAACGTCATGACATATGACGTTATAACGTATTACGCACGACAGTATAGCGGTATAACGTCTAACGTCATATAGTATTACGTTATAACGTATAACGTTATGTAGCATCACCTTATAACGTATAACGTTGTGAAGAATTATAGTATAACGTATAACGTTATGAAGTATGACGTTATAACGTATAACGTTATGAAATATGACGTTATAACGTATAACGTCCGTCAGTATAGCGGTATAACGTATAACGTTATATAGCATCACGTTATAACGTATAAAGTTATGTAGTATGACGTTATAACGTGTAACGTTATGAAGTATGACATTATATCGTATAACGTCCGACAGTATAACGGTATAACGTATAACGTTAGATAGCATCACGTTATAACGTATAAAGTTATGTAGAATGACGTTATAACGTGTAACGTTATATAGTATTACGTTCTAACGTATAACGTTATGTAGGAATATAGTATAACGTATAACGCTATATACCATCACATTGTAACGTATAACGTTATGTAGGATTATAATATAACGCATAACGTAATGAAGTATGACGTTATAACGTATAACGTCCGACAGTATAGCAGTATAACGTATAACGTTATAGAGCATCACGTTATAACGTATAAAGTTATGTAGTATGACGTTATAACGTATAACGTCATGACATATGACGTTATAACGTATAACGTCCGACAGTATAGCAGTATAACGTATAACGTTATAGAGCATCACGTTATAACGTATAAAGTTATGTAGTATGACGTTATAACGTATAACGTCATGACATATGACGTTATAACGTATTACGCACGACAGTATAGCGGTATAACGTCTAACGTCATATAGTATTACGTTATAACGTTTATCCTTATATAGTATTACGTTCTAACGTATAACGTTATGTAGGATTATAGTATAACGTATAACGCTATAAACCATCACATTGTAAAGTATAACGTTATGAAGTATTATAGTACAACGTATAACGTCATGACACATGTCGTTATAACGTACTACGCACGACAGTATAGCGGTATAACGTCTAACGTCATATAGTATTACGTTATAACGTTTAACGTTATATAGTATTACGTTCTAACGTATAACGTTATGTAGGATTATAGTATAACGTATAACGCTATATACCATCACATTGTAACGTATAACGTTATGAAGTATTATAGTACAACGTATAACGTCATGACATATGACGTTATAACGTATTACGCACGACAGTATAGCGGTATAACGTCTAACGTCATATAGTATTACGTTATAACCTATAACGTTATATAGTATTACGATATAACGTATAACGTTATATACCATCACATTATAACGTATGACGTTATGAAGTATTACCGTACAACGTATAACGTCATGAAATATGACGTTATAACGTATAACGTCCGACAGTATAACGGTATAACATCTACCGTCATATATATTATTACGATATAACGTTTAACGTTATATAGCATTACGTTATGACGTATAAAGTTATGTAGTATCATAGTATAACGTATAACGTTATATAGCATCACATTATAACGTATAACGTAATGAAATATGACGTTATAGCGTATAACGTCCGACAGTATAGCGGTATAACGTCTAACGTCACATAGTATTACGTTATAACGTTTAACGTCATATAGTATTACGTTCTAACGTATAACGTTATGTAGGATTATAATATAACGTATAACGTTACATAGTATCACGTTCGAACGTATACCGTTATGTAGGATTATAGTATAACGTATAACGTTATGAAGTATGACGTTATAACGTATAACGTCCGACAGTATAGCAGTATAACGTATAACGTTATGAAGTATTACAGTACAACGTATAACGTCATGACATATGACGTTATAACGTATTACGCACGACAGAATAGCGGTATAACGTCTAACGTCATATAGTATTACGTTATAACGTTTAACGTTATATAGTATTACGTTCTAACGTATAAAGTTATGTAGGATTATAGTATAACGTATAACGTTACATAGTATCACGTTCGAACGTATACCGTTATGTAGGATTATAGTATAACGTATAACGTTATGAAGTATGACGTTATAACGTATAACGTCAGACAGTATAGCAGTATAACGTATAACGTTATGAAGTATTACAGTACAACGTATAACGTCATGACATATGACGTTATAACGTATTACGCACGACAGTATAGCGGTATAACGTCTAACGTCATATAGTATTACGTTATAACGTATAACGTTATGTAGCATCACCTTATAACGTATAACGTTGTGAAGAATTATAGTATAACGTATAACGTTATGAAGTATGACGTTATAACGTATAACGTTATGAAATATGACGTTATAACGTATAACGTCCGTCAGTATAGCGGTATAACGTATAACGTTATATAGCATCACGTTATAACGTATAAAGTTATGTAGTATGACGTTATAACGTGTAACGTTATGAAGTATGACATTATATCGTATAACGTCCGACAGTATAACGGTATAACGTATAACGTTAGATAGCATCACGTTATAACGTATAAAGTTATGTAGAATGACGTTATAACGTGTAACGTTATATAGTATTACGTTCTAACGTATACCGTTATGTAGGAATATAGTATAACGTATAACGCTATATACCATCACATTGTAACGTATAACGTTATGTAGGATTATAATATAACGCATAACGTAATGAAGTATGACGTTATAACGTATAACGTCCGACAGTATAGCAGTATAACGTATAACGTTATAGAGCATCACGTTATAACGTATAAAGTTATGTAGTATGACGTTATAACGTATAACGTCATGACATATGACGTTATAACGTATAACGTCCGACAGTATAGCAGTATAACGTATAACGTTATAGAGCATCACGTTATAACGTATAAAGTTATGTAGTATGACGTTATAACGTATAACGTCATGACATATGACGTTATAACGTATTACGCACGACAGTATAGCGGTATAACGTCTAACGTCATATAGTATTACGTTATAACGTTTATCCTTATATAGTATTACGTTCTAACGTATAACGTTATGTAGGATTATAGTATAACGTATAACGCTATAAACCATCACATTGTAAAGTATAACGTTATGAAGTATTATAGTACAACGTATAACGTCATGACACATGTCGTTATAACGTATTACGCACGACAGTATAGCGGTATAACGTCTAACGTCATATAGTATTACGTTATAACGTTTAACGTTATATAGTATTACGTTCTAACGTATAACGTTATGTAGGATTATAGTATAACGTATAACGCTATATACCATCACATTGTAACGTATAACGTTATGAAGTATTATAGTACAACGTATAACGTCATGACATATGACGTTATAACGTATTACGCACGACAGTATAGCGGTATAACGTCTAACGTCATATAGTATTACGTTATAACCTATAACGTTATATAGTATTACGATATAACGTATAACGTTATATACCATCACATTATAACGTATGACGTTATGAAGTATTACCGTACAACGTATAACGTCATGAAATATGACGTTATAACGTATAACGTCCGACAGTATAGCGGTATAACGTCTAACGTCACATAGTATTACGTTATAACGTTTAACGTCATATAGTATTACGTTCTAACGTATAACGTTATGTAGGATTATAATATAACGTATAACGTTACATAGTATCACGTTCGAACGTATACCGTTATGTAGGATTATAGTATAACGTATAACGTTATGAAGTATGACGTTATAACGTATAACGTCCGACAGTATAGCAGTATAACGTATAACGTTATGAAGTATTACAGTACAACGTATAACGTCATGACATATGACGTTATAACGTATTACGCACGACAGAATAGCGGTATAACGTCTAACGTCATATAGTATTACGTTATAACGTTTAACGTTATATAGTATTACGTTCTAACGTATAAAGTTATGTAGGATTATAGTATAACGTATAACGTTACATAGTATCACGTTCTAACGTATACCGTTATGTAGGATTATAGTATAACGTATAACGTTATGACGTATGACGTTATATCGTATAACGTCCGACAGTATAGCGGTATAACGTATATCGTTATATAGCATCACATTATAACGTATAACGTTATGAAGTATCATAGTATAACTTATAACATTATTAAGTATGACGTTATAACGTATCACGTAATGAAATATGACGTTATAACGTCCGACAGTATAGCGGTATAACGTATAACGTCACATAGTATTACGTTATAACGTTTAACGTCATATAGTATTACGTTCTAACGTATAACGTTATGTAGGATTATAATATAACGTATAACGTTATGAAGTATGACGATATAACGTATAACGTCCGACAGTATAGCAGTATAACGTATAACGTTATGAAGTATTACAGTACAACGTATAACGTCATGACATATGACGTTATAACGTATTACGCACGACAGTATAGCGGTATAACGTCTAACGTCATATAGAATTACGTTATAACGTTTAACGTTATATAGTATTACGTTCAAACGTATAATGTTATGTAGGATTATAGTATAACGTATAACGTTACATAGTATCACGTGCTAACGTATTCCGTTATGCAGGATTATTGTATAACGTATAACGTTATGAAGTATGACGTTATAACGTATAACGACCGACAGTATAGCAGTATAACGTATAACGTTATATAGAATTACGTTATAACGTATAACGTCATATAGTATTACGTTATGACGTATAAAGTTATGAAGTATTACAGTACAACGTATAACGTCATGAAATATGACGTTATAACGTATTACGCACGACAGTATAGCGGTATAACGTCTAACGTCATATAGTATTACGTTATAACGTTTAACGTCATAGAGTATTACGTTATGACGTATAATGTTATGTAGGATTATAGTATAACGTATAACGATATGAAGTATTATAGTATTACGTATAACGGTATTAAGTATGACGTTATAACGTATAACGTCCGACAGTATAGCGGTATAACTTATAATGTTATGAAGTATGACGTTATAACGTGTAACGATATGAAGTAATACGTTGTAACGTATAACGTTATATACCATCACATTATCACGTATAACGTTAAGTAGTATCACAGTACAACGTATAACGTCATGAAATATGACGTTATAACGTATAACGTCCGACAGTATAACGGTATAACATCTAACGTCATATAGCATTGCGTTATATCGTTTAACGTCATATAGTATTACGTTATGACGTATAACGTCATGTAGGATTATAGTATAACGTATAACGTTATATACCATCACATTATAACGTATAACGTTAAGAAGTATCACAGTACAACGTATAACGTCATGAAATATGACGTTATAACGTATGACGTCCGACAATTTAGCGGTATAACGTCTAACGTTATGAAGTATTACAGTACAACGTATAACGTCATGACATATGACGTTATAACGTATCACGCACGACAGTATAGCGGTATAACGTCTAACGTCATATAGTATTACGTTATAACGTTTAACGTTATATAGTATTACGTTCTAACGTATAACGTTATGTAGGATTATAAAATAACGTATAACGTTACATAGTATCACGTTCTAACGTATACCGTTATGTAGGATTATAGTATAACGTATAACGTTATGAAGTATGACGTTATAACGTATGACGTCCGACAGTATAGCAGTATAACGTATAACGTTATGAAGTATTACAGTACAACGTATAACGTCATGACATATGACGTTATACCGTATCACGCACGACAGTATAGCGGTATAACGTCTAACGTCATATAGTATTACGTTATAACGTTTAACGTTATATAGTATTACGTTCTAACGTATAAAGTTATGTAGGATTATACTATAACGTATAACGTTACATAGTATCACGTTCTAACGTATACCGTTATGTAGGATTATAGTATAACGTATAACGTTATGAAGTATGACGTTATATCGTATAACGTCCGACAGTATAGCGGTATAACGTATAACGTTATATAGCATCACATTATAACGTATAACGTTATGAAGTATCATAGTATAACTTATAACGTTATGAAGTATGACGTTATAACGTATCACGTAATGAAATATGACGTTATAACGTCCGACAGTATAGCGGTATAACGTAAATCGTCACATAGTATTACGTTATAACGTTTAACGTTATATAGTATTACGTTCTAACGTATAACGTTATGTAGGATTATAGTATAACGTATAACGTTATGCAGTATGACGTCATAACGTGTAACGTCATATAGTATTACGTTCTAACGTATAACGTTATGTAGGATTATAATATAACGTATAACGTTGTGAAGTATGACGTTATAACGTATAACGTCCGACAGTATAGCAGTATAACGTATAACGTTATGCAGTATTACAGTACAACGTATAACGTCATGACATATGACGTTATAACGTATTACGCACGACAGTATAGCGGTATAACGTCTAACGTCATATAGTATTACGTTATAACGTATAACGTTACATAGCATTACGATCTAACGTATAACGTTATGAAGTATGACGTTATAACGTATAACGTTATGAAGTATGACGTTATAACGTATAACGTTATGAAGGAATATAATATAAGGTATAACGTTATGAAGTATGACGTTACAACGTATAACGTTATCAAGTATGACGTTATAACGTATAACGTCCGTCAGTATAGCGGTATAACGTATAACGTTATATAGTATTACGTTATAACGTATAACGTTATATACCATCACATTGTAACGTATAACGTTATGAAGTATTACAGTACAACGTATAACGTCATGACATATGACGTTATAACGTATTACACACGACAGTATAGCGGTATAACGTCTAACGTCATACATTATTACGTTATAACGTTTATCCTTATATAGTAGTACGTTCTAACGTATAACGTTATGTAGGATTATAGTATAACGTATAACGCTATATACCATCACATTGTAACGTATAACGTTATGAAGTATTATAGTACAACGTATAACGTCATGACATATGACGTTATAACGTATTACGCACGACAGTATAGAGGTATAACGTCTAACGTCATATAGTATTACGTTATAACGTTTAACGTTATATAGTATTACGTTCTAACGTATAACGTTATGTAGGATTATAGTATAACGTATAACGTTATGCAGTATGACGTTATAACGTATAACGTCCGACAGTATAGCAGTATAAGGTATAACGTTATATAGCATCACGTTATAACGTATAAAGTTATGTAGTATGACGTTATAACGTGTAACGTTATGAAGTATGACGTTATATCGTATAACGTCCGACAGTATAACGGTATAACGTATAACGTTATATAGCATCACGTTATAACGTATAAAGTTATGTAGTATGACGTTATAACGTGTAACGTTATATAGTATTACGTTCTAACGTATAACGTTATGTAGGATTATAGTATAACGTATAACGCTATATACCATCACATTGTAACGTATAACGTTATGTAGGATTATAATATAACGCATAACGTAATGAAGTATGACGTTATAACGTATAACGTCCGACAGTATAGCAGTATAACGTATAACGTTATATAGCATCACGTTATAACGTATAAAGTTATGTAGTATGACGTTATAACGTATAACGTCATGACATATGTCGTTATAACGTATTTCGCACGACAGTATAGCGGAATAACGTCTAACGTCATATAGTATTACGTTATAACGTTTAACGTTATATAGTATTACTTTCTAACGTATAACGTTATGTAGGATTATAGTATAACGTATAACGTTATGAAGTATGACGTTATATCGTATAACGTCCGACAGTATAGCGGTATAACGTATAACGTTATATCGCATCACGTTATAACGTATAACGTTATGAAGTATTACAGTACAACGTATAACGTCATGAAATATGACGTTATAACGTATTACGCACGACAGTATAGCGGTATAACGTCTAACGTCATATAGTATTACGTTATAACGTTTAACGTTATATAGTATTACGTTCTAACGTATAAAGTTATGTAGGATTATAGTATATCGTATAACGTTACATAGTATCACGTTCTAACGTATACCGTTATGTAGGATTATAGTATAACGTATAACGTTATGAAGTATGACGTTATAACGTATAACGTCCGACAGTATAGCAGTATAACGTATAACGTTATATAGTATTACGTTATAACGTATAACGTCATATAGTATTACGTTATGACGTATGAAGTTATGAAGAATTATAGTATAACGTATAACGTTATGAAGTATTACAGTACAACGTATAACGTCATGAAATATGACGTTATAACGTATTATGCACGACAGTATAGCGGTATAACGTCTAACGTCATATAGCATCAAGTTATAACCTATAACGTTATGTAGCATCACGTTATAACGTATAACGTTATATAGTATTACGTTCTTACGTATAACGTTATGTAGTATTACGTTATAACGTATAACGTCCGACAGTATAACGGTATAACGACTAACGTCATATAGCATCACGTTATAACGTATAACGTTATGTAGCATCACGTTATAACGTATAACGATATGAAGAATTATAGTATAACGTATAACGTTATGAAGTATTATAGTATTACGTATAACGGTATTAAGTATGACGTTATAACGTATAACGTCCGACAGTATAGCGGTATAACTTATAATGTTATGAAGTATGACGTTATAACGTGTAACGATATGAAGTAATACGTTGTAACGTATAACGTCCGTCAGTATAGAGGTATAACGTATAACGTTATATAGTATTACGTTAAAACGTATAACGTTATATACCATCACATTATCACGTATAACGTTAAGTAGTATCACAGTACAACGTATAACGTCATGAAATATGACGTTATAACGTATAACGTCCGACAGTATAACGGTATAACATCTAACGTCATATAGTATTACGTTATAACGTTTAACGTCATATAGTATTACGTTATGACGTATAACGTCATGTAGGATTATAGTATAACGTATAACGTTATATACCATCACATTATAACGTATAACGTTAAGAAGTATCACAGTACAACGTATAACGTAATGAAATATGACGTTATAACGTCCGACAGTATAGCGGTATAACGTATAACGTCACATAGTATTACGTTATAACGTTTAACGTCATATAGTATTACGTTCTAACGTATAACGTTATGAAGTATTACAGTACAACGTATAACGTCATGACATATGACGTTATAACGTATTACGCACGACAGTATAGCGGTATAACGTCTAACGTCATATAGGATCACGTTATAACCTATAACGATATGTAGCATCACGTTATAACGTATAACGTTATATAGTATTACGTTCTAACATATAACGTTATGTAGTATTACGTTATAACGTATAACGTCCGACAGTATAACGGTATAGCGTCTAACGTCATGTAGCATCACGTTATAACGTATAACGTGATATAGTATTACGTTCTAACGTATAACGTTATGTAGTATTACGTTATAACGTATAACGTCTGACAGTATAACGGTATAACGTCTAACGTCATATAGTAACGTTATAACGTTTAACGTCATAGAGTATTACGTTATGACGTATAATGTTATGTAGGATTATAGTATAACGTATAACGTTATGAAGTATTATAGTATTACGTATAACGGTATTAAGTATGACGTTATAACGTATAACGTCCGACAGTATAGCGGTATAACGTATAATGTTATGAAGTATGACGTTATAACGTGTAACGATATGAAGTAATACGTTGTAACGTATAACGTCCGTCAGTATAGAGGTATAACGTATAACCTTATATAGTATTAAGTTATAACGTATAACGTTATATACCATCACATTATCACGAATAACGTTAAGTAGTATCACAGTACAACGTATAACGACAAGAAATATGACGTTATAACGTATAACGTCCGACAGTATAACGGTATAACATCTAACGTCATATAGTATTACGTTATAACGTTTAACGTCATATAGTATTACGTTATGACGTATAATGTTATGTAGGATTATAGTATAACGTATAACGTATAACGTTATGAAGTATGACGTTATAACGTATAACGTAATGAAGTATGACTATATAACGTCAAACAGTATAGCGGTATAACATCTAACGTCATATGGTATTACGTTATAACGTTTAACGTTACATAGTATTACGTTCTAACGTATAACGTTATGTAGGATTATAGTATAACGTATAACGTTATATAGTATCACAATATAACGTATAACGTTATGAAGTACTATAGTATAAAGTATCACGTTATGAAGTATGACGTTATAACGTATAACGTAATGAAATATGACTTTATAACGTCCGATAGTATAGCGGTGTAACGTCTAACGTCATATAGTATTACGTTGTAACGTTTAACGCTATACAGTTTTACGTTCTAACGTATAACGTTATGTAGGATTATAATATAACGTATAACGTTATATCGTATCACAATATAACGTATAACGTTATGAGTTATTATAGTATAACGTATAACGTTATGAGGTATGACGTTATAACGTATAACGTAATGAAATATGACTTTATAACGTCCGATAGTATAGCGGTGTAACGTCTAACGTCATATAGTATTACGTTATAACGTTTAACGCTATACAGTTTTACGTTATAACGTATAACGTTATGTAGGATTATAGTATAACGTATAACGTTATATAGTATCACAATATAACGTACAACGTTATGGAGAACTATAGTATAACTTTAACGTTATGAAGTATGACGTTATAACGTGTAACGTTATGAAGTATCACGTAATAACGTATAACGTCCGTCAGTATAGCGGTATAACGTATAACGTTATATCGTATTACGTTATAACGTATAACGTTATATACCATCACATTATAACGTATAACGTTATGAAGTATTGCAGTACAACGTATAACGTTATGAAATATGACGTTATAACGTCCGGCAGTATAGCGGTATAACGTCTAACGTCATATTGTATTACGATATAACGTTTAACGTTATATAGTATTACGTTCTAAGATATAACGTTATGTAGGATCGTAGTAAAACGTATTACGTTAGATAGCATCACGATATTACGTATAACGTTATGAAGAATTACAGTACAACGTATAACGACATGAAATATGACGTTATAACGTATAACGTCCGACAGTATAACGGTATAACGTCTAACGTCATATATATTATTACGTTATAACGTTTAACGTTACATAGCATTACGTTATGACGTATAAAGTTATGTAGTATCATAGTATAACGTATAACGTTATATAGCATCACATTATAACGTATAACGTTATGAATTATTATAGTATAACGTATAACGTTATGATGTATGACGCGATAACGTATAACGTAATGAAATATGACGTTATAACGTATAACGTCCGACAGTATAACGGTATAACGTCTAACGTCATATAGTATTACGATATAACTATTAACGTTATATAGTATTACGTTCTAAAATATAACGTTATGTAGGATCGTAGTAAAGCGTATAACGTAATATAGCATCACGTTATTACGTATAACGTTATGAAGTATTACAGTACAACGTATAACGACATGAAATATGACCATATAACGCATAACGTCCGACAGTATAGCAGTATAACGTATAAAGTTATATAGTATTACGTTATAACGTATAACGTCATATAGTATTATGTTATGACGTATAAAGTTATGTAGGATTATAGTATAACGTATAACGTTATGCAGTATGATGTCATAACGTGTAACGTCATATAGTATTACGATCTAACGTATAACGTTATGTAGGATTATAGTATAACGTATAACGTTATATAGCATCATATTATAACGTATAACGTTATGAATAATTATGGTATAACGTATAACGATATGCAGTATGACGTCATAACGTGTAACGTCATATAGTATTACGTTATAACGTATAACGCTATATACCATTACATTGTAACGTAGAACGTTATGAAGTATTACAGTACAATGTATAACGTCATGACATATGACGTTATAACGTATGACGCACGACAGTATAGCGGTATAACGTCTAACGACATATAGTATTACGTTATAACGTTTAATGTTATATAGTATTACGTTCTAACGTATAACGTTATGTAGGATTATAATATAACGTATAACGTTATGAAGTATGACGTTATAACGTATATCGTCCGAGAGTATAGCAGTATAACGTATAACGTTAAATAGCATCACGTTATAACGTATAAAGTTATGAACTATGACGTTATAACGTATAACGTCCGTCAGTATAGCGGTATAACGTATAACGCTATATAGTATTACGTTATAACGTATAACGTTATATCCCATCACATTGTAACGTATAACGTTATGAAGTATTATAGTATAACGTATAACGTTATGAAGTATGACGTTATAACGTATAACGTTGTGAAGTATGACGTTATAACGTATAACGTTATGAAGTATGACGTTATAACGTATAACGTAATGAAATATGACTTTATAACGTCCGATAGTATAGCGGTGTTTCGTCTAACGTCATATAGTATTACGTTATAACGTTTAACGCTATACAGTTTTACGTTCTAACGTATAACGTTATGTAGGATTATAATATAACGTATAACGTTATATAGTATTACGTTATAACGTATAACGTTATATACCATCACGTTATAACGTATAAAGTTATGAAGTATTACAGTGCAACGTATAACGTCAAGAAATATGACGTTATAACGTATAACGTCCGACAGTATAGCAGTATAACGTATAACGTTATATAGTATTACGTTATGACGTATAAAGTTATGTAGGATTATAGTATAACGTATAACGTTATATAGCATCGCATTATAACGCATAACGTTATGAAGTATTATAGTATAACGTATAACGTTATGAAGTATGACGTTATAACGTATAACGTTGTGAAGTATGACGTTATAACGTATAACGTTATGAAGTATGACGTTATAACGTATAACGTAATGAAATATGACTTTATAACGTCCGATAGTATAGCGGTGTTTCGTCTAACGTCATATAGTATTACGTTATAACGTTTAACGCTATACAGTTTTACGTTCTAACGTATAACGTTATGTAGGATTATAATATAACGTATAACGTTATATAGTATCACAATATAACGTATAACGTTATGAATTATTATAGTATAACGTATAACGTTATGATGTATGACGTTATAACGTATAACGTAATGTAATATGACGTTATAACGTATAACGTCCGACAGTATAGCGGTATAACATCTAACGTCATATGGTATTACGTTATAACGTTTAACGTTACATAGTATTACGTTCTAACGTATAACGTTATGTAGGATTATAGTATAACGTATAACGTTATATAGTATCACAATATAACGTATAACGTTATGAAGTACTATAGTATAACGTATCACGTTATGAAGTATGACGTTATAACGTATAACGTAATGAAATATGACTTTATAACGTCCGATAGTATAGCGGTGTAACGTCTAACGTCATATAGTATTACGTTGTAACGTTTAACGCTATACAGTTTTACGTTCTAACGTATAACGTTATGTAGGATTATAATATAACGTATAACGTTATATAGTATCACAATATAACGTATAACGTTATGAATTATTATAGTATAACGTATAACGTTATGATGTATGACGTTATAACGTATAACGTAATGAAATATGACTTTATAACGTCCGATAGTATAGCGGTGTAACGTCTAACGTCATATAGTATTACGTTATAACGTTTAACGCTATACAGTTTTACGTTCTAACGTATAACGTTATGTAGGATTATAGTATAACGTATAACGTTATATAGTATCACAATATAACGTACAACGTTATGGAGAACTATAGTATAACTTTAACGTTATGAAGTATGACGTTATAACGTGTAACGTTATGAAGTACGACGTTAGAACGTATAATGTCCGTCAGTATAGCGGTATAACGTATAACGTTATATAGTATTACGTTATAACGTGTAACGTTATAAAGTACGACGTTAGAACGTATAATGTCCGTCAGTATAGCGGTATAACGTATAACGTTATATAGTATTACGTTATAATGTTTAACGTTAAATAGTATTACGTTCTAACGTATAAGGTCATATAGTATTACGTTATGACGTATAAAGTTATGTAGGATTATAGTGTAACGTGTAACGTTATGAAGTATGACGTTATAACGTATAACGTCCGTCGGTATAGCGGTATAACGTATAACGTTATATAGTATTACGTTATAACGTATAACGTCATATAGTATTTCGTTATGACGTATAAAGTTATGTAGGATTATAGTATAACGTATAACGTTAAATAGCATCACGTTATAACATATAACGTAATGAAATATGACGTTTTAACGTGTAACCTCCGACAGTATAGCGGTATAACATATAACGTTATGAAGTATGACGTCAAAACCTGTAACGTTATGAAGTATGACGTTATAACGTATAACGTTATGAAGTATGACGTTATAACGTATAACGTCCGTCAGTATAGCGGTATAACGTATGACGTTATGAAGTATGACCTTAGAACGTATAACGTTATGAAGTATGACGTTATAACGTATAACGTCCGACAGAATAGTGGTATAACGTATAACGTTATGTAGGATTATAGTATAACGTATAACGTTATATAGCATCATATTATAACGTATAACGTTATGAAGAATTATGGTATAACGTATAACGATATGCAGTATGACGTCATAACGTGTAACGTCATATAGTATTACGTTATAACGTATAACGTTATATACCATTACATTGTAACGTAGAACGTTATGAAGTATTACAGTACAATGTATAACGTCATGACATATGACGTTATAACGTATGACGCACGACAGTATAGCGGTATAACGTCTAACGACATATAGTATTACGTTATAACGTTTAATGTTATATAGTATTACGTTCTAACGTATAACGTTATGTAGGATTATAATATAACGTATAACGTTATGAAGTATGACGTTATAACGTATATCGTCCGAGAGTATAGCAGTATAACGTATAACGTTATATAGCATCACGTTATAACGTATAAAGTTATGAACTATGACGTTATAACGTATAACGTCCGTCAGTACAGCGGTATAACGTATAACGCTATATAGTATTACGTTATAACGTATAACGTTATATCCCATCACATTGTAACGTATAACGTTATGAAGTATTACAGTGCAACGTATAACGTCATGACATATGACGTTATAACGTATTACGCACGACAGAATAGCGGTATAACGTCTAAAGTCATATAGTATTACGTTATAACGAATAACGTTATATACCATCACATTATAACGTATAACGTTATGAAGTATTATAGTACAACGTAGAACGTTATGACATATGACGTTATAACGTATTACGCACGACAGTATAGCGGTATAACGTCTAACGCCATATAGTATTACGTTATTACGTTTAACGTTATATAGTATTACGTTCTAACGTATAACGTTATGTAGGATTATAGTATAACGTATAACGTTATATACCATCACATTATCACGTATAACGTTAAGAAGTATTACAGTACAACGTATAACGACATGAAATATGACCATATAACGTATAACGTCCGACAGTATAACGGTATAACGTCTAACGTCCGACGGTATGGCGGTATAACTTATAACGTTATGAAGTATGACGTTATAACGTGTAACGTTATGGAGTACTACGTTAGACCGTATAATGTCCGTCAGTATAGCGGTACAACGTATAACGTCATATAGTATTTCGTTATGACGTATAAAGTTATGTAGGATTATAGTATAACGTATAACGTTATATAGCATCACATTATAACGTATAGCGTAATGAAATATGAAGTTTTAACGTATAAGGTCCGACAGTATAGCGGTATAACGTATAACGTTATACAGTATTACGTTATAACGTATAACGTTATATACCATCATCTTATAACGTATAACGTTATGAATTATTACAGTACAACGTATAACGTCATCAAATATGACGTTATAACGTATAACGTCCGACAGTATAGCGGTATAACATATAACGTTATGAATTATGAAGTTATAACGTGTAACGTTATGAAGTATGACGTTATAACGTATAACGATATGAAGTATGACGTTATAACGTACAACGTTATGAAGTATGACGTTATAACGTATAACGTTATGAAGTATGACGTTATAACGTATAACGTACGACAGAAGAGTGGTATAACGTATAACGTTATATAGTATTACGTTATAACGTATAACGTTATATAGTATTACGTTATAACGTATAACGTTATATAGTATTACGTTATAACGTATAACGTTATATACCATCACGTTATAACGTATAAAGTTATGAAGTATTACAGTGCAACGTATAACGTCAAGAAATATGACGTTATAACGTATAACGTCCGACAGTATAGCAGTATAACGTATAACGTTATATAGTATTACGTTATGACGTATAAAGTTATGTAGGATTATAGTATAACGTATAACGTTATATAGCATCGCATTATAACGCATAACGTTATGAAGTATTATAGTATAACGTATAACGTTATGAAGTATGATGTTATAACGTATAACGTTATGAAGTATGACGTTATAACGTATAACGTTATGAAGTATGACGTTATAACGTATAACGTTATGAAGTATGACGTTATAACGTATAACGTTGTGAAGTATGACGTTATAACGTATAACGTTATGAAGTATGACGTTATAACGTATAACGTTATGAAGTATGACGTTATAACGTATAACGTCCGACGGAATAGTGGTATAACGTATAACGTTATATAGTATTACGTAATAACGTATAACTTTATAAACCATCACATTATAACGTATAACGTTATGAAGTATTACAGTACAACGTATAACGTCATGAAATATGACGTTATAACGTATATCGTCCGACAGTATAGCAGTATAACGTATAACGTTATATAGTATTAAGTTATAACATATAACGTCATATAGTACTAGGTTATGACGTATAAAGTTATGTAGGATTATAGTATAACGTATAACGTTATATAGCATCACATTATAACGTATAACGTTATGAAGTATTACAGTACAACGTATAACGTCATGAAATATGACGTTATAACGTATAACGTCCGACAGTATAACGGTATAACGTCTAACGTCCGACGGTATAGCGGTATAACTTATAACGTTATGAAGTATGACGTTATAACGTGTAACGTTATGGAGTACGACGTTAGAACGTATAATGTCCGTCAGTATAGCGGTACAACGTATAACGTCATATAGTATTTCGTTATGTCGTATAAAGTTATGTAGGATTATAGTATAACGTATAACGTTATATAGCATCACATTATAAGGTATAGCGTAATGAAATATGAAGTTTTAACGTATAACGTCCGACAGTATAGCGGTATAACGTATAACGTTATACAGTATTACGTTATAACGTATAACGTTATATACCATCATCTTATAACGTATAACGTTATGAATTATTACAGTACAACGTATAACGTCATCAAATATGACGTTATAACGTATAACGTCCGACAGTATAACGGTATAACGTCTAACGTCCGACGGTATAGCGGTATAACTTATTACGTTATGAAGTATGACGTTATAACGTGTAACGTTATGGAGTACGACGTTAGAACGTATAATGTCCGTCAGTATAGCGGTATAACGTATAACGTTATATAGTATTACGTTATAACGTATAACGTTATAAACCATCACATTATAACGTATAACGTTATGAAGTATTACAGTACAACGTATAACGTCATGAAATATGACGTTATAACGTATAACGTCCGACAGTATAGCAGTATAACGTATAACGTTATATAGTATTACGTTATAACATATAACGTCATATAGTACTACGTTATGACGTATAAAGTTATGTAGGATTATAGTATAACGTATAACGTTATATAGCATCACATTATAACGTATAACGTTATGTAATATTATGGTATAACGTATAACGTTATGAAGTATGACGTTATAACGTATAACCTAATGAAATATGACGTTATAGCGTATAAGGTCCGACAGTATAGCGGTATAACGTCTAAAGTCATATAGTATTACGTTATAACGTTTACCGTTATATAGTATTACGTTATGACGTATAAAGTTATGTAGGATTATAGTATAACGTATAACGTTATATACCATCATCTTCTAACGTATAACATTATGAAGTATTACGGTACAACGTATAACGTCATCAAATATGACGTTATAACGTATAACGTCCGACAGTATAGCGGTACAACATATAACGTTTTGAAGTATGACGTTATAACGTGTAACGTTATGAAGTATGACGTTATAACGTATAACGTTATGAAGTATGACGTTATAACGTATAACGTTATGAAGTATGACGTTATAACGTATAACGTTATGAAGTATGACGTTATAACGTGTAACGTCCGACGGTATAGCGGTATAACTTATAACGTTATGAAGTATGACGCTATAACGTGTAACGTTATGAAGTACGACGTTAGAACGTATAATGTCCGTCAGTATAGCGGTATAACGAATAACGTTATATAGTATTGCGTTATAACCTATAACGTCATATAGTATTACGTTATGACGTATAAAGTTATGTAGGATTATAGTATAACGTATAACGTTATATAGCATCACATTATAACGTATAACGTTATGTAATATTACGGTATAACGTATATCGTTGTGACGTATGACGTTATAAGGTATAACCTAATGAAATATGACGTTATAGCGTATAAGGTCCGACAGTATAGCGGTATAACGTCTAACGTCATATAGTATTACGTTATAACGTTTACCGTTATATAGTATTACGTTATGACGTATAAAGTTATGTAGGATTATAGTATAACGTATAACGTTATATACCATCATCTTATAACGTATAACGTTATGAATTATTACAGTACAACGTATAACGTCATCAAATATGACGTTATAACGTATAACGTCCGACAGTATAGCGGCATAACATATAACGTTATGAAGTATGACGTTATAACGTGTAACGTCCGACGGTATAGCGGTATAACTTATAACGTTATGAAGTAAGACGTTATAACGTGTAACGTTATGAAGTACGACGTTAGAACGTATAACGTCCGTCAGTATAGCGGTATAACGTCTAACGTCATATAGTATTACGTTATAACGTGTAACGTCATATAGTATTACGTTATGATGTATAAAGTTATGTAGGATTATAGTATAACGTATAACGTTATATAGCATCACATTATAACGTATAACGTTATGGAGTATTATAGTATAACGTATAACCTAATGAAATATGACGTTATAGCGTATAAGGTCCGCCAGTATAGCGGTATAACGTCTAACGTCAGATAGTATTACGTTATAACGTTTGCCGTTATACAGTATTACGTTATGACGTATAAAGTTATGTAGAATTATAGTATAACGTATAACGTTATATAGCATCACATTATAACGTATAACGTTATGTAATATTATGGTATAACGTATAACGTTATGAAGTATTGCAGTACAACGTATAACGTCATGAAATATGACGTTATTACGTATAACGTCTGATGGTATAGCAGTATAACGTATAAAGTTATATAGTATGACGTTATAACGTGTAACGTTATGAACTATGACGTTATAACGTATAACGTCCGGCAGTATATCGGTATAACGTCTAACGTCATATAATATTACGTTATAATGTTTAACGTTAAATAGTAATACGTTCTAACGTATAACGTTATGTAGGATTATAGTATAACGTATAACGTTATATATCATCACGTTATAACGTATAACGTTATGGAGAATTATAGTATAACGTATAACGTTATGAAGTATGACGTTATAACGTATAACGTTATGAACTATGACGTTATAATGTATAACGTCCGTCAGTATAGCGGTATAACGTATAACGTTATATACCATCATCTTATAACGTATAACGTTATGAATTATTACAGTACAACGTATAACGTCATCAAATATTACGTTATAACGTATAACGTCCGACAGTATAGCGGTATAACATATAACGTTATGAAGTATGACGTTATAACGTGTAACGTTATGAAGTATGACGTTATAACGTATAACGTTATGATGTATGACGCTATAACGTATAACGTTATGAAGTATGACGTTATAACGTATAACGTTATGAAGTATGACGTTATAACGTATAACGTCCGTCAGTATAGCCGTAGAACGTCTAACGTCATATAGTATTGCGTTATAACCTATAACGTCATATAGTATTACGTTATGACGTATAAAGTTATGTAGGATTATAGTATAACGTATAACGTTATATAGCATCACATTATAACGTATAACGTTATGTAATATTACGGTATAACGTATAACGTTATGACGTATGACGTTATAAGGTGTAACCTAATGAAATATGACGTTATAGCGTATAAGGTCCGACAGTATAGCGGTATAACGTCTAATGTCATATAGTATTACGTTATAACGTATAAAGTTATGTAGGATTATAGTATAGCGTATAACGTTATATAGCATCACATTATAACGTATAACGTTATGAAGTATTCTAGTATAACGGATAACGTTATGAAGTATGACGTTATATCGTATAATGTTATGAAGTATGACGTTATAACGTATAACGTCCGTCAGTATAGCGGTATAACGTATAACATTATATAGTATTACGTTATAACGTATAACGTTATATAGCATCACATTATAACGTATAACGTTATGAAGTATTACAGTACAAAGTATAACGTCATGAAATATGACGTTATAACGTATATCGTCCGACAGTATAACGGTATAACGTCTAACGTCATACAGTATGACGTTATAACAGTTAACGTCTTATAGTGTTACATTATGACGTATAAAATTATGTAGGATTATAGTATAGCGTATAACGTTATATAGCATCACGTTATAACGTGCAACGTTATGGAGAATTATAGTATAACGTATATCGTTATGAAGTATGACGTTATAACGTGTGCCGTCCGACAGTATAGCGGTATAACTTATAACGTTATGAAGTATGACGTTATAATGTTTAACGTTAAATAGTATTACGTTCTAACGTATAACGTTATGTAGGATTATAGTATAACGTATAACGTTATATAGCATCACGTTATAACGTACAACGTTATGGAGAATTATAGTATAACGTATAACGTTATGAAGTATGACGTTATAACGTGTGACGTCCGACAGTAGAGCGGTATAACTTATAACGTTATGAAGTATGACGTTATAACGTGTAACGTTATGAACTATGACGTTATAACGTATAACGTCCGTCAGTATAGCGGTATAGCGTATAACGTTATATAGTATTACGTTATAACGTATAACGTTATATACCATCATCTTATAATGTATAACGTTATGAATTATTACAGTACAACGTATAACGTCATCAAATATGACGTTATAACGTATAACGTCTTACAGTATAGCGGTTTAACATATAACGTTATGAAGTATCACGTTATGACGTGTAACGTTATGAAGTATGACGTTATAACGTATAACGTCCGACAGAATAGTAGTATAACGTATAACGTTATATAGTATTACGTTATAACGTATAACATTATATACCATCACGTTAGAACGTATAACGTTATGAAGTATTGCAGTACAACGTATAACGTCATGAAATATGACGTTATAACGTATAACGTCCGACAGTATAGCAATATAACGTATAACGTTATATAGTATTACGTTATAACGTATGACGTCATATAGTACTACGTTATGACGTATAAAGTTATGCAGGATTATAGTATAACGTATAACGTTATATAGCATCACATGATAACGTATAACGTTATGAAGTATCACGTTATAACGTATAACGTCCGTCAGTATAGCGGTATAACGTATAACATTATATAGTATTACGTTATAACGTATAACGTTATATAGCATCACACTATAACGTATAACGTTATGAAGTAATACAGTACAACGTATAACGTTATGAAGTATGACGTTATAATGTATAACGTTATGAAGTATGACGTTAGAACGTATAACGTTATGAAGTATGACGTTATAACGTATAACGTCCGACGGAATAGTGGTATAACGTATAACGTCACATAGTATTACGTTATAACGTATAACGTTATAAACCATCACATTATAACGTATAACGTTATGAAGTATTACAGTACAACGTATAACGTCATGAAACATGACGTTATAACGTATAACGTCCGTCAGTATAGCGGTATAACGTCTAACGTCATACAGTATTACGTTATAACCTATAACGTCATATAGTATTACGTTATGCCGTATAAAATTATGTAGGATTATAGTATAACGTATAACGTTATATAGCATCACATTATAACGTATAACGATATGTAATATTATGGTATAACGTATAACGTTATGAAGTATGACGTTATAACGTATCACCTAATGAAATATGACGTTATAGCGTATAAGGTCCGACAGTATAGCGGTATAACGTCTAACGTCATATAGTATTACGTTATAACGTTTACCGTTATATAGTATTACGTTATGACGTATAAAGTTATGTAGGATTATAGTATAACGTATAACGTTATATACCATCATCTTATAACGTATAACATTATGAAGTATTACGGTACAACGTATAACGTCATCAAATATGACGTTATAACGTATAACGTCCGACAGTATAGCGGTATAACATATAACGTTATGAAGTATGACGTTATAACGTATCACCTAATGAAATATGACGTTATTGCGTATAAGGTCCGACAGTATAGCGGTATAACGTCTAACGTCATATAGTATTACGTTTTAACGTTTACCGTTATATAGTATTACGTTATGACGTATAACGTTATGTAGGATTATAGTATAACGTATAACGTTATATACCATCATCTTATAACGTATAACATTATGAAGTATTACGGTACAACGTATAACGTCATCAAATATGACGTTATAACGTATAACGTCCGACAGTATAGCGGTATAACATATAACGTTATGAAGTATGTCGTTATAACGTGTAACGTTATGAAGTATGACGTTATAACGTATAACGTTATGAAGTATGACGTTACAACGTATAACGTTATGAAGTATGACGTTATAACGTATAACGTTATGAAGTGTGACGCTATAACGTATAACGTCCGACAGAATAGTGGTATAACGTATAACGTTATATAGTATTACGTTGTAACGTATAACGTCATATAGTAATACGTTATGACGTAAAAGTTATGTAGGATTATAGTAGAACGTATAACGTTATATAGCATCACATTATAACGTATAACGTAATGAAGTATTATAGTATAAGGTATAACGTTATGAAGTATGACGTTATAACGTATAACGTTATGAAGTATGACGTTATAACGTATAACGTTATGAAGTATGACGTTATAACGTATTACGTTATGAAGTATGACGTCATAACGTATAACGTTATGAAGTATGACGTTATAACGTATAACGTCCGACAGAATAGTGGTATAACGTATAACGTTATACAGTATTACGTTATAACGTGTAACGATACATACCTTCACGTTATAACGTATAACGTTATGAGGTATTACAGTACAACGTATAACGTCATGAAATATGACGTTATAACGTATAACGTCCGACAGTATAGCAGTATAAAGTATAACGTTATATAGTATTACGTTATAACGTATAACGTCATATAGTATTACGTTATGATGTTTAAAGTTATGTAGGATTATAGTATAACGTATAACGTTATATAGCATCACATTATAACGTATAACGTTAAGGAGTATTATAGTATAACGTATAACGTTATGAAGTATGACGTTATAATGTATAACGTTATGAAGTATGACGTTAGAACGTATAACGTTATGAAGTATGACGTTATAACGTATAACGTCCGACGGAATAGTGGTATAACGTATAACGTCACATAGTATTACGTTATAACGTATAACGTTATAAACCATCACATTATAACGTATAACGTTATGAAGTATTACAGTACAACGTATAACGTCATGAAACATGACGTTATAACGTATAACGTCCGTCAGTATAGCGGTATAACGTCTAACGTCATACAGTATTACGTTATAACCTATAACGTCATATAGTATTACGTTATGCCGTATAAAATTATGTAGGATTATAGTATAACGTATAACGTTATATAGCATCACATTATAACGTATAACGATATGTAATATTATAGTATAACGTATAACGTTATGAAGTATGACGTTATAACGTATCACCTAATGAAATATGACGTTATTGCGTATAAGGTCCGACAGTATAGCGGTATAACGTCTAACGTCATATAGTATTACGTTTTAACGTTTACCGTTATATAGTATTACGTTATGACGTATAACGTTATGTAGGATTATAGTATAACGTATAACGTTATATACCATCATCTTATAACGTATAACATTATGAAGTATTACGGTACAACGTATAACGTCATCAAATATGACGTTATAACGTATAACGTCCGACAGTATAGCGGTATAACATATAACGTTATGAAGTATGTCGTTATAACGTGTAACGTTATGAAGTATGACGTTATAACGTATAACGTTATGAAGTATGACGTTACAACGTATAACGTTATGAAGTATGACGTTATAACGTATAACGTTATGAAGTGTGACGTTATAACGTATAACGTTATGAAGTATGACGTTATAACGTATAACGTTATGAAGTATGACGTTATAACGTATAACGTACGACAGAATAGTGGTATAACGTATAACGTTATATAGTATTACGTTATAACGTATAACGTTATATAGCATCGCATTATAACGTATAACGTTATGAAGTATTATAGTATAACGCATAACGTTATGAAGTATGACGTTATAACGTATAACGTTATGAAGTATGACGTTATAACGTATAACGTCCGACAGAAAAGTGGTATAACGTATAACGTTATATAGCATTACGTTATAACGTACAACGTTATATACCTTCACGTTATAACGTATAACGTTATGAGGTATTACAGTACAACGTATAACGTCATGAAATATGACGTCATAACGTATAACGTCCGACAGTATAGCAGTATAACGTATAACGTTATATAGTATTACGTTATAACGTATAACGTCATGTAGTATTACGTTATGATGTATAAAGTTATGTAGGATTATAGTATAACGTATAACGTTATATAGCATCACATTATAACGTATAACGTTATGAAGTATGACGTTATAACGTATAACGTCCGACAGTATAGCGGTATAACGTCTAACGTCATATAGTATTACGTTATAACGTATAACGTCATATAGTATTACGTTATGACGTATAAAGTTATGTAGGTTTATAGTATAACGTATAACGTTATATAGCATCACATTATAACGTATAACGTTATGAATTATTACAGTACAACGTATAACGTCATCAAATATGACGTTATAACGTATAACGACCGACAGTATGGCGGTATAACATATAACGTTATGAAGTACGACGTTATAACGTGTAACGTTATGAAGTATGACGTTATAACGTATAACGTTATGAAGTATTATAGTATAACGTATAACGTTATGAAGTATGACGTTATAACGTATAACGTTATGAAGTATGACGTTATAACGTATAACGTTATGAAGTATGACGTTATAACGTATAACGTCCGACAGAATAGTGGTATAACGTATCACGTTATATAGCATTACGTTATAACGTATAACGTTATATACCTTCACGTTATAACTTATAACGTTATGAGGTATTACAGTACTACGTATAACGTCATGAAATATGACGTCATAACGTATAACGTCCGACAGTATAGCAGTATAACGTATAACGTTATATAGTATTACGTTATAACGTATAACGTCATGTAGTATTACGTTATGATGTATAAAGTTATGTAGGATTATAGTATAACGTATAACGTTATATAGCATCACATTATGACGTATAACGTTATGAAGTATGACGTTATAACGTATAACGTCCGTCAGTATAGCGGTATAACGTCTAACGTCATATAGTATTACGTTATAACGTATAACGTCATATAGTATTACGTTATGACGTATAAAGTTATGTAGGATTATAGTATAACGTATAACGTTATATAGCATCACATTATAACGTATAACGTTATGAATTATTACAGTACAACGTATAACGTCATCAAATATGACGTTATAACGTATAACGTCCGACAGTATGGCGGTATAACATATAACGTTATGAAGTACGACGTTATAACGTGTAACGTTATGAAGTATGACGTTATAACGTATAACGTTATGAAGTATGACGTTATAACGTATAACGTCCGTCAGTATAGCGGTATAACGTCTAACGTCATATAGTATTACGTTATAACGTATAACGTCATATAGTATTACGTTATGACGTATAAAGTTATGTAGGATTATTGTATAACGTATAACGTTATATAGCATCACATTATAACGTATAACGTTATGAATTATTACAGTACAACGTATAACGTCATCAAATATGACGTTATAACGTATAACGTCCGACAGAATAGCGGTATAACATATAACGTTATGAAGTATGACGTTATAACGTATCACCTAATGAAATATGACGTTATTGCGTATAAGGTCCGACAGTATAGCGGTATAACGTCTAACGTCATATAGTATTACGTAATAACGTATAACGTCATATAGTATTACGTTATGACGTATAAAGTTATGTAGGATTATAGTATAACGTATAACGTTACATAGCATCACATTATAACGTATAACGTTATGAATTATTACAGTACAACGTATAACGTCATCAAATATGACGTTATAACGTATAACGTCCGACAGTATGGCGGTATAACATATAACGTTATGAAGTACGACGTTATAACGTGTAACGTTATGAAGTATGACGTTATAACGTATAACGTTATGAAGTATTATAGTATAACGTATAACGTTATGAAGTATGACGTTATAACGTATAACGTTATGAAGTATGACGTTATAACGTATAACGTCCGACAGAATAGTGGTATAACGTATAACGTTATATAGCATTACGTTATAACGTATAACGTTATATACCTTCACGTTATAACTTATAACGTTATGAGGTATTACAGTACAACGTATAACGTCATGAAATATGACGTCATAACGTATAACGTCCGACAGTATAGCGGTATAACGTATAACGTTATATAGTATTACGTTATAACGTATAACGTCATATAGTAGTACGTTATGACGTAAAAGTTATGTAGGATTATAGTAGAACGTATAACGTTATATAGCATCACATTATAACGTATAACGTAATGAAGTATTATAGTATAACGTATAACGTTATGAAGTATGACGTTATAACGTATAACGTTATGAAGTATGACTTTATAACGTATAACGTTATGAACTATGACGTTATAACGTATAACGTCCGTCAGTATAGCGGTATAACGTATAACGTTATATAGTATTACGTTATAACGTCTAACGTTATATACCATCATCTTATAACGTATAACGTTATGAATTATTACAGTACAACATATAACGTCATCAAATATGACGTTATAACGTATAACGTCCGACAGTATAGCGGTATAACATATAACGTTATGAAGTATGACGTTATAACGTGTAACGTTATGAAGTATGACGTTATAACGTATAACGTTATGAAGTATGACGTTATAACGTATAACGTTATGAAGTATGACGTTATAACGTATAACGTTATGAACTATGACGTTATAACGTATAACGTTATGAAGTATGACGTTATAACGTATAACGTACGACAGAATAGTGGTATAACGTATAACGTTATATAGTATTACGTTATAACGTATAACGTTCTATAGCATCGCATTATAACGTATAACGTTATGAAGTATTATAGTATAACGTATAACGTTATGAAGTATGACGTTATAACGTATAACGTTATGAAGTATGACGTTATAACGTATAACGTCGACAGAATAGTGGTATAACGTATAACGTTATATAGTATTACGTTATAACGTATAACGTTATATACCTTCACGTTATAACGTATAACGTTATGAGGTATTACAGTACAACGTATAACGTCATGAAATATGACGTCATAACGTATAACGTCCGACAGTATAGCAGTATAACGTATAACGTTATATAGTATTACGTTATAACGCATAACGTCATGTAGTATTACGTTATGATGTATAAAGTTATGTAGGATTATAGTATAACGTATAACGTTATATAGCATCACATTATAACGTATAACGTTATGGAGTATTATAGTATAACGTATAACGTTATGAAGTATGACGTAATAACGTATAACATCCGTCAGTATAGCGGTATAACGTCTAACGTCATATAGTATTACGTTATAACGTATAACGTTATATACCTTCACGTTATAACGTATAACGCTATGAGGTATTACAGTACAACGTATAACGTCATGAAATATGACGTCATAACGTATAACGTCCGACAGTATAGCAGTATAACGTCTAACGTCATATAGTGTTACGTTGTAACGTATAACGTTATATACCATCACATTATAATGTATAACGTTATGAAGTATTGCAGTACAACGTATAACGTCATGAAATATGACGTTATTACGTATAACGTCTGATAGTATAGCAGTATAACGTATAAAAATATATAGTATGACGTTATAACGTATAACGTAATGAAATATGACGTGGTAACGTATAACGTAATGAAATATGACGGTATAACGTATAACGTCCGGCAGTATATCGGTATAACGTCTAACGTCATATAGTATTACGTTATAATGTTTAACGCTAAATAGTAATACGTTCTAACGTATAACGTTATGTAGGATTATAGTATAACGTATAACGTTATATATCATCACGTTATAACGTATAACGTTATGGAGAATTATAGTATAACGTATAACGTTATGAAGTATGTCGTTATAACGTGTAACGTCCGACGGTATAGCGGTATAACTTATAACGTTATGAAGTATTACAGTACAACGTATAACGTCATGAAATATGACGTTATAACGTATAACATCCGACAGTATAACGGTATAACGTCTAACGTCATATAGTATGACGTTATAACAGTTAACGTCTTATAGTATTACGTTATGACGTATAATGTTATGTAGGATTATAGTATAACGTATAACGTTATATAGCATCACATTATAACGTGTAAAGTTATGTAATATTATGGTTTAACGTATAACGTTATGAAGTATGACGTTATAACGTATAACGTAATGAAATATGACGTTATAACGTATAACGTCCGACAGTATAGCGGTAAAACGTCTAACGTCATATAGTATTACGTTATAACGTATAACGTCATATAGTATTACGTTATGACGTATAAAGCTATGTAGGATTATAGTATAACGTATAACGTTATATAGCATCACATTATAACGTATAAAGTTATGTAATATTATGGTTTAACGTATAACGTTATGAAGTATGACGTTATAACGTGTGACGTCCGACAGTATAGCGGTATAACATATAACGTTATGAAGTATGACGTTATAACGTGTAACGTTATGAACTATGACGATATAACGTATAACGTCCGTCAGTATAGCGGTATTGCGTATAACGTTATATAGTATTACGTTATAACGTATAACGTTATATACCATCATCTTATAATGTATAACGTTATGAAGTATTACAGTACAACGTAAAACGTCATCAAATATGACGTTATAACGTATAACGTCTGACAGTATAGCGGTATAACATATAACGTTATGAAGTATGACGTTATAACGTGTAACGTTATGAAGTATGACGTTATAACGTATAACGTCCGACAGAATAGTAGTATAACGTATAACGTTATATAGCATCACAATATAACGTATAACGTTATGAAGTATTATAGTATAACGTATAACGTTATGAAATATGACGTTATAACGTATAACGTTATGAAGTATGACGTTATAACGTATAACGTCCGTCAGTATAGCGGTATAACGTATAGCGTTATATAGTATTACGTTATAACGTATAACGTTATGTAGGATAATAGTAAAACGGATAACGTTATATATCATCACGTTATAACGAATAACGTTATGGAGAATTATAGTATAACGTATAACGTTATTAAGTATGACGTTATAACGTGTAACGCCCGACGGTATAGCGGTATAACGTATAACGTAATGAAGTATGACGTTATAACGTGTAACGTTGTGAAGTATGACGTTAGAACGTATATTGTCCATCAGTATAGCGGTATAACGTATAACGGTATATAGTATTACGTTATAACGTATAACGTCATATAGTATTTCGTTATGACGTATAAAGTTATGTAGGATTATAGTATAACGTATAACGTTATATAGTATCACGTTATAACGTATAACATTATGGAGAATTATAGTATAACGTATAGCGTTATGAAGTATGACGTTATAACGTATAACGTCCGACAGTATTGCGGTATAACTTATAACGTTATGAAGTATGACGTTATAACGTGTAACGTTATGAAGTATGACGTTATAACGTATAACGTTATGAAGTATGACGTTATAACGTGTAACGTTATGAAGTATGACGTTATAACGTGTAACGTTAAAGTGTGTTACGTTATAACGTCTAACGTCATATAGTATTACCTTATAACCTTTAACGGTATATAGTAATATATTGTATCGTTTAAGGTTATATAGTATTACGTTATAACGTATAACGTTATCAAGTATGACGTTATGAAGTATAACGTTATAACGTATAACGTCCGCCAGTATAGCGGTATAACGTACAAAGTTATATAGTATGACGTTATAACGTATAACGTAATGAAATATGACGTTATAACGTATAACGTCCGACAGTATAGCGGTATAACGTCTGACGTCATATAGTATTACGTTATAATGTTTAACGTTACATAGTATTACGTTCTAACGTATAACGTTATGCAGGATTATAGTATAACGTATAACGTTATATATCATCACGTTATAACGTAAAACGTTATGCAGAATTATAGTATAACGTACAACGTTATGAAGTATGACGTTATAACGGGTAACGTTCGACGGTATAGCGGTATAACTTATAACGTTATGAAGTATGACGTTATAACGTGTAACGTTATGAAGTATGACGTTAGAACGTATAAGGTCCGTCAGTATAGCGGTATAACGTCTAACGTCATATAGTATTACGTTATAATGTTTAACGTTACATAGTATTACGTTCTAACGTATAACGTTATGTAGGATTATAGTATAACGTATAACGTTATATAGCATCACGTTATAACGTATAGCGTTATGGAGAATTATAGTATAACGTATAGCGTAATGAAATATGAAGTTTTAACGTTTAACGTCCGACAGTATAGCGGTATAACTTATAACGTTATGAAGTATGACGTTATAACGTGTAAGGTTATGAACTATGACGTTATAACGTATAACGTCCGTCAGTATAGCGGTATAACGTATAACGTTATATAGTATTACGTTATAACGTATAACGTTATATACCATCATCTTATAACGTATAACGTTATGAATTATTACAGTACAACGTATAACGTCATCTAGTATGACGTTATAAAGTATAACGTCCGACAGTATAGCGGTATAACTTATAACGTTATGAAGTATGACGTTATAACGTGTAACGTTGTGAAGTATGACGTTGGAACGTATATTGTCCATCAGTATAGCAGTATAACGTATAACGTCATATAGTATTACGTTATAATGTTTAACGTTACATAGTATTACGTTATGACGTATAAAGTTATGTAGGAATATAGTATAACGTATAACGTTATGAAGTATGACGTTATAACGTATAACGTTATGAAGTATGACGTTATAACGTATAACGTTATGAAGTATGACGTTATAACGTATAACGTTATGAAGTATGACGTTATAACGTATAACGTTATGAAGTATGACGTTATAACGTATAACGTTATGAAGTATGACGTTATAACGTATAACGTTATGAAGTATGACTTTATAACGTATAACGTTATGAAGTATGATGTTATAACGTATAACGTCCGTCAGTATAGCGGTATAACGTATAACATTATATAGTAGTACGTTATAACGTATAACGTTATGAAGTATTACAGTACAACGTATAACGTCATGAAATATGACTTTATAACAGTCGTCAACAGCAACGGCGGCGACGACGTCGACGGAGCGGAGCGAGGAGCTGCAGGTCACTCAGGAGGAGCTTCTCGCGGCGACTAAGAAGATGGCGTCCCGGGACGTGGCACCGGCTCCGGACGGAGTTCCGGGCCGAATCTGGGTGGAGAAGATGGAGGTGGTGGCCTCTCGCGTGCGGCATCTGTTTACCCGATGCCTGAGGGAGGGCATCTACCCGCGGATGTGGCGGACGGCGAGATTGGTCCTGCTGCGAAAGGAGGGTCGTCCGTCGGACTCACCGTCGGCGTACAGGCCGATATGCCTGCTGGACGAGATCGGGAAGCTCTTCGAGAGGGTGATCGCCGCCCGTCTGGAGGCCCATATCTCGGGGCGGGTTCCCGGATGGCACGACAGTCAGTACGGCTTTCGCCGGGGTCGCTCCACGGTGGATGCTGTGAAGCGGGTGAGGAGCATGGCGGAGGACATGGTTTCCCGCTACGGAACGGCGGTAGCGGTCTCCCTGGACGTCAGCAACGCCTTCAACTCTATCCCCTGGGCGAGGATAGTGGAGGCTCTGCGACACTTCGAGGTGCCGGCGTACCTGGTTGAGGTCATCGGAGCCTACCTGAAAGATAGGTGGATCACCTTCACTGGGAGGAACGGGGAAGAGAGAAGACGTGTGGAGCGCGGCGTCCCGCAGTGTTCGGTGCTAGGAACGTTCTTGTGGATCACGGCCTACGACTCCGTCCTTCGATGCCCTATGCCCCCGGGCACGGGCTTGGTTTGTTACGCCGACGATACATTGGTGCTAGCCGGGGGACGGTGGTGGAGTGAGATCGTGATTCTCACGGAAGACGCTGTGGCATGCGCGGTGCACGCTATTCAGCGACTGGGATTGAGCGTGTCGCCGGCCAAGTCGGAGGCCCTATGGTTCTTCGACCGCCGCCGCAGGGGATCCCCTCCCGTTGGTTTGTCCGTGGCCATAAATGGCGAAGCGGTGCCGGTGAAGTGTCGTGTGAGGTACCTGGGCCTCACCATCGACAGTCGGTGGACGTTCGGACCGCATTTCGAGCTCCTGGTCCCGAGGGTGACGGCCGCAGCCAACGCCTTGTGCGGCCTTCTTCCGAATATAGGCGGAGCAGGGTCGGGAGTCCGCCGACTCTACGAGGTAGTGATCCGGTCCCGGGTCCTCTATGGGGCACCGGTGTGGGCCCAAGATCTGATGGCCAACCGTCGCAGCCGTACCCTGGTGAGGAGAAAAAAAAGCTGGAGATCTGGGAGCGGTGGCGCTCCCAGCTGATGGAGGAGGACGCCAGGCGGCTACACCGAGCCGTCCGCGCCGTGCTGCCCAATTGGGAGGCTTGGAGAGATCAAGGCGGGGTTCCGCTCACCTTCAGGACGACACAGATGCTCAGCGGACACGGGGTCTTCGGTCTACCTGCTGAAGATCGAGCGGGAGGTGACGTCCACCTGTCACCACTGCGGGGAAGAGGAGGACACGGCGCAGCACACGCTGGAGTTCTGTCCAGCGTGAGCGGAACCGCGGCGCGTCCTGCAGCATGACATCGGCGAGAGGTTGGCTCCGGAAGCGGTCGTTGAGGCCATGCTCCGAGGGCCCCGGGAGTCCGCACCTACTGCGAGGAGGATATGCAGAGAAAGGAGCGGGCAGAAAGAGACCGGGAGAGAAGAGCCGATCCCAGTAGATCGTCGCATCAACGTCGCAGGGGCTCCGTACGACGTAGGGGCGCGGCGCCACCGTCGCTGCCCCGGGTGCGTCAGACTAGTGGACGTGGCGCTAGGAGGAGTGGTTCCCCCTAGCTTTCCAACTCAAGCCGGGACGCCTCCCTAGACAACTACAACGGCAGGGAGATAGACGACGAGGTTGCACTCGGTAGTGATTCGCAAGAGACCCCGGGTGCACCTCTGAACATCGGGATGACCACCGTGGGGTTTTAGTCGGTAAGAGTCCGACACTACACGGTCGTTGCTGCGCAGCGCCGAGTGTCCATGAGGATTTCCCCACGATAAAAAAAAAAGTTTATGATATCAGTTAAGTTCTGTACCACTAAATTAGTTAATAAAAAAGAAAGAATACGTTGTCAAGCTCAATATGGGATATCTCCCGATCGATCAGACAGGAATGTATTTTTAAGAAGGGAAATCTCCCTATTCGTAAGCTAAGATTTAAATGCATGAATCTGAGGAGACTATAATATATATGTACAAATAAAGAATCTTTTCCCAATAAAGACCGCGGCACCACCACCGCCACCACCGTCATAGAAGCGCGCGGCGAAGGAGCTGTCAGCTGAGGAGGGTCTGTGTCCCCGCTCAGACTCGCACGACGGCCCAGGGAATGTGGCACTAGGGGGTGAGTGGTCCCCCCCCCCGCGCTGCCCAGCTTAACCAGGATGCCTCCCGCAATAACAAAGGGAGACGACGACGAAGGAGTGTCGCGGAAGTATATCGAAAGAAAGGAACCGGGACACTCCTGACAAGCGTCGTAACGACCACCGTGGGGTTTTAGTCGGTAGGAGTCCGACACTACCCGCCGCCTCCCAGAGAGCTGCCGGGCGTCCATGAGGATTTCCCCACGTAAAAAAAAGAAAAAAAAGTTGTTAAGAAACCTGTGAGTAAAAGTTCCTTGGTGGGCTATCTTTTATCGAAGAATGGACATCTTCAAGCAAAAGTGAGTTTTGCTTCTAGCTTTGTTTATTAGATGCTTGAGATATATAGGATACACTATATCTATAAAACATATGCAACACAGAGAGACGCGGTCGCGAGGAAAACGCGTCAGCGAGAGGCGTAAATTCTCGCTACGATTCGTATAATCGACACCGCGAAATAGTCGTTTCTCTTGTTTCGATTATGATAACAAGGGTAGTTCAATGAATTTAACACTGTGTTAACAGGTTAATATAGCTTGTATTTTTAACAATAAATTAAGTAATAATAAACGCTCCACTAATTATTTAGCGATGAATACAGTTAATGCGTTACAGAAATTCGACTCGATATTTGATATTTCTCGATATTCGTTAGACTAAGCGACTTTGTTCGACAGAGCTTTCGATGTATGCAGTTAGACTTTTCAAATGAGACCGATTGCCCTTCGACCGATTCCTTATCTTTCGGGGAGACAACCCCCACTACGCTCGAATCACGCCACCGCTCGCGCCGATGATCACGTAGACCGACTTCTTTGTGAGAATAAAATAACGGACCGAAATCGACGTTTCTAGAACTCGCTGCTTGGTGACGACTATGCGCTCGTCGATACATTGTATGTTTTTCGTCGGGCAGATAAGGCGATCCGTCTGCGACGCTGTAGGACCGCGAGCGACGGTTAGAAATACGATCTATACTAAGCCTCGTGGCGTAACATTATATGTTATTAATTTATACAGTATTATGCGATAACCTATGACGTTATATTGTATTACGATATACCGTATTACGTTGTATAGTATAACGTTACAAGATATTACCCTTTATCGTATATGTTATATATTATAACGTTATATGGTATTCCGTTATAACGTATTCCGTTATAACATATTACGTTATATAGTATAACGAAATAAGGTATTACGTTATAACGTAATACGTTGTATAGTATAGCGTTATATTGTATTACGATATAACGTATTACGTTATATAGTAAAACATTACAAGGTATAACGCTTTATTGTGTTACTTTATATAGTATTACGCGGTGACGTGTTACGTTTTACACTATTCGGCGATAACGTATAATGTTATAAGGTATTACGTTATAACTTATTATGTTATTTAGTATAACGTTATATGGTATTATGTTATATCGTATTACGTTATATAGTATACCGTTGTATGGTAATACGTATATAACGTGTTACGTTAAACAGAGAAGGAAGGCGACCCCGTCAAAGTGGTTCGCCGAAGAGAACCGATACGACGCTGCGAGACCGTGGCACCACCATTATCGCCGTCATAGAAGAGCGCCGCGAAGGAGCAGTCAGACTGAGGAGGGCCACCGCTCAGACTCGCACGTCGGCCCAGGGAATGCGGCACTAGTTTTGGAGTGGTAGTTGAGTTGGGGGGGGGGGAGTGGTTGGCAAATGGAAAATTTCGGGGGTAACAACCTCCGGCCGTGTGTCCGATTCTTAAACACTTGGGTCACATCGGTTTCACGGGATCGTCTAATGGTCGGCTAGATGACGGAGCAAAAGTTTGCAGTCGTGGGTCGGTAATATTTTGCTTGAGTGCTTGTATGGTGTTGTGATATTGGTTCCTTGGGCGGTTGGCCACAAGATTTACTTCCCGTAGCCATTGTTCTCTATCAGCGGCTAGTTGTTGGGCAAGGTTCAGGTTTTTCGGGTCGCTAACCACTACCATCTGTCCTATTTCATATCGTAGGTTGAGTTAATATGTTTTAAGCGCCTCGCGTTCTCCAATATCTATAGCTATGCGTCGTTCGGTTGGTATACGATTTTCGTTTTGAACTGCGTAATTCAGTTCATTGAGTTGTTGTCGGAATCTAGAATTGAAAGTTTGTACACTTTCTGTTGCCCCTTGTTTTAAATTCTTTAGTTCGTCCCTACAATTGCTGATAGTTGTTGGTGTTTACACATGTTGTCTCAAGCACGAATACAAGTCTTCGAACGAATCAATTTTTAGATATCGTATATTTCTTTTTGCGTCATCGGTAATTCTTTGGATCTGTATGACGTCTAATAATAGCTCTCTGTCACTTGCCTTACATCTGGCTCTTGCTTTGCGGACCGATGAGATGAAATCTTCAACGCCTACGTCATCTCAACCCCGTAGTGTCTCGATAGTTTGTATGGCCCTGTCTGCGTCGAGCCCTTCGTCTTCGTTGTGGTCGTTTCTTTGTCTAGTGGTAACGTGATTAATTCGTTGTCTTCGTGAAATATTTGGTTCGTCGGTTTCGTCGTCTGTCATATGGTCAACACCGATTGTCAAAGGCGTGCTCGTGAGCGGTTGGTCAGTTTCGGTGTCGTACCTTAATTCCATAGCATTTGCAGGACCTCGTATTTCCTTGGCCCGACTTCTATCACTAGTTTCCGCGAATCTTTTTATACTGTTAATATTCTGATCCGTATTACTTCTAAAGTTTCCGAACTCGTGAGTCAGACTTTGAAGTTGTTCGCGGATAGTCATAATTGATTCACTTTGCTTTGCCGTTCTCATGTCAGTTGGATTCATCTTGATAGACGCGATATTTTCAGAAGAGTCACTATCTTCAGAACGTATTTCGGGTTCAGGATTTCGGTAATATGCGAAAGCCAGCTTGTAGATCCTTCTTTTGATCAAGGAGGTGACCGTGGTCCTTCGCTGTAGAATCCGTAGAGTTCCCGTTGAAGTATCCTCTTGATGCGATGAATGGATCCTGGCAAGGATCGCCAATTTTGTCACGTCGGAGACACAAAAGATCGCGAAATTATCGGATCGCCGGTGATCTCCTCGCGTCGCGGCACGAACGAAATGATTCTTTCACGAATAGGGCGAAGAAAGTAGAACTTAGTATGCGAAAATGAGATTTATTGCAGAAATCCAACAGAGTGACGGTTACAACAGCGTGGTTCGGAATAGCTAGCTGGAACAGATAGCTTCGAGATGCTACGACAGACTGTTTTAGCGCTGGTTTGGGAAGGTCCCTCTACCGAGGATCTAGTCCCTTTGGAGGGGGTCTCTTTAGTCTATTGTTTCAACAGATGTGGCATGCAGGGTGTTCGGTCTATCTGGTTACTGAGCGGATGGTTTCCTTGAGTGTGTGACACTAGCAATGTTATCTTGAGACTAAGAGAACGCCGGAGTCAACGTCGCACATGTACCGCTTACGATCTGTCATCGACGCGTTCTTTTGTCTATGCGCTATCGATGGCCTCAGCGCTTGAGAAAACCGAAGACCAGATGTAGAGTTTTCTTAGAAGTGGCGATCACTCCAACATGATCAATGTTTAATTCTAAAAAAATAAAAAAATTTTCAGTGAAACTCAAGGTCTATCTAACAGAATGTACAGCAAGTTGTCCGATCAAAATATTCGTCGTTGCCTTCTATTCACACTTTCAACCATGTTTCAGGCAAGTGATGAATTCCGTCACGCAAGAATCCAATCATCAAGTCATTTTTCTATCTCATTCGCTAATTGGAACTAGATATATTGGATATGATATGTTCTATCGAACCGAACGGGTAATAGTCCGATTTATAAAGACGTTATAATTAAAATTAAACACATAATGTGTTTTGTCACGTAGCAATCTCACAGAACATTTATCTTTGTCAGTGCCTTGATTATTGGGCATTGATTAAAGACTTGTGTCTTTTAGAGTTATAGAAAACAACGACGAATGGTTTGAAAATTTGTTTTTTAAAATGAACTTTGAGCCTAATACATAATTACTTTCATATGACCATTTACCATAACGAATAAATTCTAGTAAATTTAAAATAGTGTTTGCAAAATCATTTTTTCCCGCTTTTCAATTTATGGTGTTGATCAAATAATTTATATTTTTACTTAATTCTATTTTGTACATTTTGTAAATTTTTGTTTGCCTTTGTGTTCTCTTGTGTTTTTACGTTTATTTTGAAAGATCGTTGTGTCTGGATTAGATACTGATTGCTGTCATATTCTTTAATTGAATGCGATGTTCGCGATGGATTTATCACATGGCGAGGCTTTTGGAAATTCAATTAAACTTCTAGTTCCCAAATCCGAATGTGTAGTATTAATTGTTTCAAATATCTTTTCTTGTCTTATTGCTTTTATTAGTGAGCAGCATGATATTGGATTTAGCTGGTACTTTGATTCATCATTCAGTTGGAGTTTTAAATTAATATAGGTAATATAGGTCTTAAATTCATACGTTTAATTTGAATTAGAAGATCGACTTACGATTTCGAACTAGAGAATATACGATTCTTTATTGATCAGATTTTTCTAATATATGTCGTATGCGTTCTAAAAAACGCTATGTTGTTAACCTTTTCAAACATTGATCTCTCAATAAATTTTTAATCTTCTAATTCGAAATTCATTAAAAAAAAATATTCATCGATGTTTACTTACTAATTCACGTATCACGTATCTATAAAATTATTTTTCAAAATTGCTTTTTAAATTATATTTTATATCATCAATAATATATATCACTTCGCAAACGAATCGATTAATACCAAATATCTTTTCTTGGAATTAAATACGAAATAGAAATCGACGTTTCGACGCAGTTTCGTTGAACCATATACATTTTCGAACAGCGTGGAGCGCGATTTCGGGTGGAATTTCGCTGCTGTTCGGAAGCCTGGCCGACCTCCCTCGGTGACCGAGTGACAGAGACGCGAAAAATCCTTCGGGCGCGTTTCGTGTCTGGTAAAAAATGGTTTTTAATTTGGCCCGACAGCGAAGTATCGGGAAATCCTTGCCGAGGATTTGAGGAAAGATTTGAAATTTGCGGGCAATATGGAATACGAGAATGGAAACGCTGTTGTAGAGATTTTATCGTAGACGCTACAAAAACGTATGGATTTCCCATTCGAACGAAGAGTGCGAGTTGTACGAATCTTTTTTCCCCCGCTATTTTTCCTTTTCGTAGAAATTTATTTTATACACCTTTGTATCGCACGAAAATTAAGATCTCCAATGGAATTTTCGAATATGCAAGAGATAGAACCAGAGTAATTATAAATGATCGCAATTGAATTGCGATTCAATGATTGAATCGCATATATCGTTAAATTGGATACTGAATCAAAGAGAATTCTTGTTCACGTAATAAAGGTTCTGCACTTGATAAATTTTTCGCATTTGTATGAAACTATATTAAATTATGAATTTTTTTAGCGAGATACTATATTGCAATTTCTTTGAAAATTTAAAATTTGAAAGTCAATGTTAATTAGGATTAGTTAAATAAAAATTTAACAGAAGTAAATTTCATTAGAGTAAAGATATCTTATCTTGAGAAAGTTCATAATATTTAACTTGACACTTTAATTTCAATTCATTAATCTTGTAATTCACTAAATTATGCTATAGCGATGCCAATGGAACCAGTTGGTTTTCCCCAAATGGGCGTTGGTCTCCAAGGTGGTTTACAGCAGGTCAGGGACCCAACTACAGGTCACCTTCTTCTCATCCATGCTGCTGGTATGTTTGACGGAAAATATACATTAAATAGAATGTAACAATTGACATAAGAATAATTGAGTATACGTATGAATGTTAAAAAGAGTTCAGTTTCTCGAATAATTTAACACGAGGCTTCTAACACGCAAACTTGATTAGAGATCTTTTGAAAAACTAATAATAATTTTCTATAAAATTTAATCGATTTTAAAAACGCATAAAAACAAAAATACCAGTGAAGCGTCATACCATGCTTCTTTTCCTCTAGAGAAATTAATCTTTTCCAAATATTTGTTATTCAACGATTTTAATCAATGATTCTACATCGAAGTTTCAATTTTTAACTCATAATTCTGAATATTATATAACTGTTGCATAGGAGTTGTTAATTATTTTAAGTATTATCAGGTCTGTGAGTATGAAACCGGAATTTGCCTATAGATGGCCCCAGCTAATAATATAGTTATCACTAAACTGCGTCATTGATGCGAAAACTCTTTGTTGACATCTCACAAACATTTTCGACTCGGAACAATACAAGTTTCATACAACAGCATAGTTTGTAATAGCGTTGAACATGTCGAATTTCGTGCCTGGAAACTACGATTTGCGGACAGCATTGATTTTCTGTTACCATTTGAAGAAAACTGCTGCAGAATCGCATCGAATGCTTGTCGAAGCTTACGGTGAGCATGCTCTTGGTGAATCACAGTGCTTTGGTTTAAAAAATGCAGAAGTGGCAATTTTGACGCGAGGAACGAAGAACGTGGAAGACCACCGAAAAGGTTTCAAGACAGAGAATTGCAAGCATCGTTGGACGAGGATGACGCTCAAACGCAACAACAACTCGCTGATCAATTAAACGTGACGCGAGAAGCCGTCTCCATACGTTTGAAAGCTATGGGAAAGAGCCAGAAGGTGGGAAAATGGGTTCCACATGAACTGAATGAAAGACAGCAGGAAAACCGAAGAACCACTTGCGAAATGCTGCTCGCCAGATACAAAAGAAAGTCATTTCTCCACCGAATTGCGACTGGCGATGAAAAGTGGATATATTTTGAGAATCCTAAGCTCCAGGCGAACCACCGACGTCGACTGCGAGACCAAATCGCTATGGACGGAAGACAATGCTCCGTGTTTGGTGGGATCAGAAGGGAATGATCTATTATGAACTGTTCAAACTTGGCGAAACCGTTAATACTGAGCGCTACCGTCAACAAATGATCGATTTGAATCAAGCTTTGCGTGAAAAACGACCAGAATATCAAAAAAGGCAACACAAAGTAATTTTGCTTCATGATAATGCACCATCACATACAGCAAAACCGGTCAAGGAAACGATTGAAGCGTTGAGTTGGGAAATACTTTCGCACGCGGCTTACTCACCAGACTTGGCTCCGTCCGATTACTATTTATTTGCATCGATGGGACACGCACTTTTTGACCAGCACTTCCACTTCATACGAAAATGTACGAAAATGGCTCGATGACTGGTTTGCCTCAAAAGAGCTACAGTTTTCTTGGCGTGGCAACCATCAATTGCCAGACAGGTGGGAAAAATGTATAGCTAGCGATGGGCAATACTTCGAATAAATTATTTTTAATCATTTTCATGCAATAAACGTGTATTCTCTATACAAAAATTCCAGTTTCATATTTACATAGCTGGTAAAGGAACTTGAGCCACTGTTGCATTTATTGAAAAAATATAGTATCCGGCTTACATTATCGGGGAATAAATGAATTATAATTCACTGTCATTAATTTCCATTATTTTTATTAGAAGAAGCTCTCAACCGAGAAATGATTTACTTAAAACGTTAAAATTATTTTCGTTTAATAGAGGATTTTAGTCGGAATTTTTAAGCCAGAAATGCGTTAGGAGATTTGATTCTGTAGAAAATGACAGATACCTATGACATAGTTAAATGTGATGCGTGAAACTAAAATACGCGTAAAGTACACAAGCCCGTTCTACGTTTTTCTTTTTTCTTTCCCGTTCGCATATCTATTTCTATGAAGAAAACTCTCTCTGGCGTGTAAACCACAAGTAAATACTTTTGCATAAATTCCTCTTTCGTATAACATGAGTTTTTAACAAACTTGTATAATTACTATTTTCTAATTTTCTTTGCGAATCTATTTCCATATTATATCTTATAATTTAAATATCACTGAACATACATTGAATATAAGTTTATATTCTATATTGAATTTAAAAGCTATATCAATATATCTGAGAATTACAATAGATACCCTCATAATGTATTGTGTCGCGAGCAAAGTAATTTTGAACGTTGCAAGAAAAATTCTGTGGTTGCAGAATGGCAAGTGAATATTTACTTGTTTCTATTGGATATTGAATGCGTTTGTAAATTTCTAACAAATAGTTAGATATTAAAATATAACAAAATATATAATACATAATACAAATAAAAAATATATAGTATAAATATAAAATAAAATATATGATATATATAAATTAATTAAAAAAAATATATATTAGGTAGTCCGAAAAGATTCTTTCGCTTCATAAGGTGATAATAGATGAACAACAATTTCTGTTTTATATTATTTTATTGAATTACGTGTGATCCATTTCGTTCTATTTCTATTATTATATTCGTGCATAATTCAATAAACTAATAAAAAACAAAAAAAAAAAAATTTTTTTTTCTCAAATCTTACCAACTTACATTCAATTGGTTCGATATTTTTCGCTTAGGTAAAATTCTTTCAGTCGACACCAAATGGTAATTATTGACAGTAGTTTCAAATATTGACTATAGTTTCATGGTATAAGCAGGAACATCCGATAGTAGGACGAAAAGAAGGACATATGCTGCGTACTTTCGGATTTTAGTATGTAAATCCGACGTTGTCCCTCTGCTTCCCCTCTCCTCCGCCACCCCCGCCACCAACTCTGCCCACGAACTGCGGAGGTGTTTTCATACAGATTTCCTCACGTAATAAGAAAACGGCAGTAAAGGATATGTTTAATTTTCTAAGTATTGTAGCTTAGGATTCATGTCAATAAAGGCCATTAACTCTGGTAGAAATTACCTATCCGAAGAAGAGTGCACATATCGTGTGCATGAAAAGGCTAACAATATATTAGGTTGTCCGAAACCTGTTTCTTTTGTTTTATTTTCGTCTATATAGACTATCTAAAAATTACACCTAATGCGAGATTTGTTCTAATATTATCATCTTCTAATAATACTATGGCATTCTCATTTATAACAATTTTAAACATTTGATTTAATAGCAAATATAATCGTAACAGAGTTTACGTTTGTTTGATTTTAATGGATTTTAAAATAAAAAGCACGTATCTATTAATGTGAAATTTCTTCCATGATGTTTCAACGCGTTCTTTAGTACATTTAATTGTTAGAATTAAAGATTTCAGAGGTATGGGTTAAAATTTTTAATTAATTTAAAATCAGAAACATTGCATAATTAATCTCTCTTCCAAAGATTCTTCAAATTTCGTACATATCATAGAACAACAACAAAAATATTTCTTTCCTACCTTCATTTTCTTCCTCATGTTTTCCCTTTCGATTCGAGAACTCAATTTCGAATTCGAGACCTAATCTCAGAGCTTTGTTTGTCCTTCGGTAATTCATGTCTGGAAGATGTTAATCCTTTATGTCAACAGAAACATAATCTGTTGCTTATTCACCAGAAAGTGTGTTGCTCCTTGTTTATTCTGCTTCCTTACGACGTTCTACTTTTTCTAAGCACAGTTTCAAGAAACTTTTTAGTCGCGGACTACGATATCGTTTATTTCTCCTTTTCTCTACCTTCTTTTCTATCTTATTGTTCTTCTTACGTTTTACGTTTTTTTTCTCTCGCTTCTTTCAATAAACCACGCTCCCATTTTTTCGCTTCTTTGTAAAATTGGTTTCCTTTATGAAATAATACACCTTATGGTTTTTTTACTAACTTTCTTTACGACGTGTTTTTCCAATTGAATTTATAGTTTCTGCTCGCTTACTTGTCGAACAAGACATATCTATATCTTTTTCACTGTTAAATCAGTATATTGTTTTTAACGATACCATGTCAAAATTATATTTTCACGATTCTCACAAATTTTATTATTTCCTTCACTAAATGAAGTTATGTGGGAGAATTTGTTACGATTATATTAATTGACACTAACTGATAAATATTTGCAATTGCATTACGTAGGTATAGTTATCAAATAATTTTAATTACTACAGTCTTCTATGTATTCTTATATTTTGGCTTTTTCCATATATCACAAAATCTTCAATTTTCTAAAAGAGTTTAGAAGTTCATTTATATTACTAGTTAGCATTCAACACAATATTTTAAATTTATTTCGATTTATGAAACTCTCAACTGTAGTAATAGTAGTAAGTAGTTTAATTCTTTATTAACATAATGAGCAACAATAATGATCGAATATAGATTAAGAACATATACAAATATTTATGTTACTTCCAATATCGTTACTAATTACGTTCCTTGCTCTGAAATTCTCGTAATTAATAACCTTCGTCGTGCATTGAAATTGCTGTTAAAATGCGATATCGTGTACAAAATATATATCGCAGACATCGAATGTAAACATATCAATATCAATTCTGTACTTAATGCAGAATAATAGCAAAACATAAGAAAAAATATACAGAATTCTATCGTTTGATCTAATATCAATTTTTAATAGCGACTTTTTAAAATATGTACTTTTAATATCTACTTAAATTTCAGATAATTTACTATCTAGTATTTCTAATTTTTCTAAATATTACTGTATCATTTCAATGTCAGAAAACATTTTCTTTGCGCAAATGAAAGAACAACCAATTAAGCTTTCATGAATCGCTTTAATTACGTATCACATACTATTTGTTTCACATTTTGTTTATTATTCAAAATTGCATCAACCGCGTGCATGGATTGTTAGCGTCATAGAAGAATGGAAAGTATTCTATATACTTCTTAGGAGTCTCTGTATCAAAATATTGCACTTTAAATTTTCCTTCAAAATTTATAACAAAAACCTAATTATCGAAGGACTTCTTTCTCATTAGCATTACTTTTTCTGACATAATTAGCAGTGAAAGCAATATTAAAAATGCTTTATACATCAATCAGAATTACTTATTCACAAGTTACAATTATTTTTCTATACCTACACCAATGTAGATTATTGCAGCAAATAAATATTTAACATTGCATTAATTCCTTGAGTGCTGACTGCCCCCAGCGGCGGGAGTCCGCGAGTAACGAATGCCATCGTTGAGGACAGGCTGCCTTTTTAAATAAATATCAATATAAATTGCATTTATAGATTGCACTGTTATAACATTCTTTTGATTTTTGAACGTCTCGACGATCTAGCGAAAATTGTCCATAACATTTCTCAAGGGTTAGGAGTAAGCAAGTGCGTTTTCCATTAGCTACTGTGATTCAGAATACTCCGCCCAGAATGTCCCCACTAGGGCCAAGTGAATGTTCCACTGGTACCAGTGATTCGTAGTTCTTCGGACAGAATGTCCCCACTACGTTAACAGCCGACTTGTTAGGGCTAGCAAAATTTTCGTATCTTCGCAATACTGGACCTGTTAGTTTCTTTTGTAACGTGGTCGTAGCAACAACGGAGTGCAAAGACATATTTCAAGTAATCGCAAATATCGCGGAGTAACAAGTGTACTTTTCAAGAAGCGTTCAGAAGGTGAGCCATCTTTCATTTTTCTGTTCTTCACTGTCGTTCGCTAAGAAATACACGTGTATCGTTCATAGGCTAATGAAAGAATCTCGAGCGCGAGTGAGCCGGAGAAAATTGATAAACGTTTATAAATATGTCCTTAGTCCACACGGGTAGATTTAGCAGGTAGCATGTACGCGCCCATGGCACTAAAAAGGTTAAATTGCATACCAATATCTGTGTAATACGGCCCTATTTCCAATTTTAACGATTTCAGTGATCTTGATCCGATAGTAGCGATGGAATAGAAAGACTATCTTGAAACTTTCAAATCTCTATCAAAAATTTACATCAAATGACTAGCTATCGAATCATTTTCTTCTCATTGCCATTATAGTTTATGATATAGTTAGAAGTAAAATCTGTATCAAAAAGTTTTATTTATCTATCAGAATTGCTTATTCGCACGTTGAAATTATTCTGCTATACCTACATCATTATAAGTTATTGCTGCAGGATAAATATGAAATATTAATTGTAAAATATTAAATATTAAATGTTGAATATTAAATATTGAATATTAAATATTAAATATTAAAAATGGAACCTTAAATATTAAATATTGAATACTAAATATTAAATATTAAATATTGAATATTGAATATTAAATATTGAATATTACATATTGAATATTAAATATTATATATTAAATATTGAATATTAAATTTTGAATATTAAATATTAATTGTTGCATTAATTGTTTGAGTGCTGACTGCCCCCTGCGGCGAGATTCCGCGAGTAACGAATGCCATCGTTGAGGACACAGGCTGCCTTTTTAAATAAATATCAACATAAATTGCATTTATAGATTGCACTGTTATAACATTCTTTTGATTTTTGAACGTCTCGACGATCTAGCGAAAATTGTCCATAACATTTCTCAAGGGTTAGGAGTAAGCAAGTGCGTTTTCCATTAGCTACTGTGATTCAGAATACTCCGCCCCGAATGTCCCCACTACGGCCAAGTGAATGTTCCACTGGTACCAGTGATTCGTAGTTCTTCGGACAGAATGTCCCCACTACGTTAACAGCCGACTTGTTAGGGCTAGCAAAATTTTCGTATCTTCGCAATATTGGACCTGTTAGTTTCTTTTGTAACGTGGTCGTAGCTACAACGGAGTGCAAAGACATATTTCAAGTAATCGCAAATATCGCGGAGTAACAAGTGTACTTTTCAAGAAGCGTTCAGAAGGTGAGCCATCTTTCATTTTTCTGTTCTTCACTGTCGTTCGCTAAGAAATACACGTGTATCGTTCATAGGCTATTGAAAGAATCTCGAGCCCGAGTGAGGCGAAGAAAATTGATAAACGTTTATAAATATGTCCTTAGTCCACACGGCTAGCTTTTTTTAACACGTCACTTGTTTAATAATTCGATTATATGTTATTATATTAACGAAACAGTAACATCGACATATAGAGAAACATCTTTCGTTTTTTGTATAAAATATCGCGTGATAGTCAGTCGGCGCTCGATATCGTTAAAAAAGAAAAGTATAAAATTTTTTGATTATTAGATGAAGGAAATTAATATGCAAAACAACGTTATTTGTTAGTATATACAATACGATAGTCAACTCTTGATATTAATGACGAAAAAAGGCAAGAGTAATTTTTTTATGCCACACTGTTTAGCTTATATGAACATATAACACTCATAAAAAATAAAATTGATTATATAATAACTATCGTCGAGCTTAAATAAAAAATATCTTACGAAAGCGCGAGTCTCTCAACGTTACTCTTTACGAAAAGAATAAACCAAACGCAATGTAATTATTAACACTTAGCCAACCGCGCGCGCCACAGCGAGCTATACGCTATTTCCACCGCGCTCGGACAAGCAACCCATACGCTGTCCACCGTGCATTTTTTCAAGTATCGAGGATTAATTTTCACTACTTAAAAAACAATGAAGTTTAAAAATTATTTAAGTGGACAGTTATATTTTGCGGTGATAATTTTATTTAACGATTTTACATATTGTTTATACAAAACATCAAATTGAAAGTATATTCAAAGTATAAAAAAATATAGGTAGAATTAAAAACATTAAAGATGACTAAAGATAAATAACACGATTTGAATATCTTTTTAATTAAGTTTAACGCCGCTAGATTGGTTAACAAAAAAAAAAAAAAAAAAAAACGCGTTGCTAATGTCAAAAGAGGGGATCTTCCCGTTCGGTCACGCAGCGATGTTCTTCGTAGAAGGAAAAACTCCCTATTATATTGGCTAAGTGTTAAAATCATTCGATTTCATCGACCGATAAGAAATTACAAAGTATAAATTTTACACAACATTCAATAACATAACACGTTATATTTTACAGGCCGAATTAGTTAAACCAGATGAAATGTCGGCGAATGAGTTACACAGACATGCAAATTCTTCGGCCGAAACTCCGGAAATCAATCAAATTCCAAAACTATCGGAGAATCCGATAGAATCAAAAGTGGAGATCAATCCGAATTACGATAGTTATCAAAAGGGCCGAGATGAGCGATCGCAGGCAACCGTTCCACGTCCACAGATCATTGAGAAATCGTTCGATATGTCGAGCATCGATTGTGACATACAAGTGGTCGAACTCAAGCAGAAAGCAGATGAAACAATGTATGAAGATTATTCATACAGATGCGAACCAACATCAACCACGGAAAAGCCAAAGTGCCTAAATCTGTCTAAGAGGCACATTGTCGATAAGTCTCATCCTGGAATCGAAAACGTGGTGGAGAAGTTGAATAAGAACGCAGCTGCTGCTTTACAGGAGACGGCACCCCAAAAAGTGGACGACTCGAAGGATAAGAATGCAGAAAATCTTCGTTCGAGGAAACATGCGGAAACGATACCGAGAAAACTAGAAAACGGTTTGAATGAACACATTCTGAGATCCTGCGAGAACTCTCAATTCATTGACAACTACGATATAGGACGAGAAATTGAGATATATTCTTCGGAGCATGACACGAGAAGCAGTAATGATAATATGGAGTTAAACGACGATAAAGAACCTGACGTGAACATGGATGTCTCGCCGCCCGAGGTCTGTGAAGTGCAAGTGCAATGCACTAACAATGACGCGGTGACTCCTAAAAAAGGGAAATTGGAATCGCTAGAAAACTCATTGTATACTGAAACTCCCAAATATCGATTAGTTGTTAATTCTAAACCGAGACCAAAAGTTGATTATAGTGTGTTGGGATTGCTGTCGAACAGTATTAAGCACTTGGAGCGCGTGAGATCCAACGGAAATAGAAGACATAAATTAGATAGATCGGTTATCATGGGCAGGGTGCTTTTTCCTCCGGAAGAGACCCACACCAACAACATGAACAACTCTTTGGGGGTGTTATGCGATTCAAGAGAAAAACGATTTATGGAGAAGGTAGAGGATATAACTTACCGGAAGTCGAATCTGGAGAATTTCGATGATATATCTTATGCCGTTAGCTTACTGTTGAACCTGGCCAGAGCGAATAATGTCCCAGAAAATGAAAGAAAGACGTCGGACAAGAGAAAGTATGTGCAAGAAAATTTGCAAGATTTCGAGAGCCTCAAGAGGTTCAAAACCGATGGCGAGTTGGAAGATGAGGAATCTAAATACGACTCGCATTCCGAAGACGATGATTATGATAAACGGTACGATGAAAGTGAGCAGGAAATGCCAGTGTCTATAATAAACGCGAATAATAATACAAGTGGAAGCTTAGATTTTTCTGCTGAAAACGATATTTGTACCGATAACGAAGATAATGATATGTTAAATGACGCTCCCCTTGCTACTAGTACTCCTTGCCATAAAATAAACTACGAAAGAGAAGAAGACTTTGAAGAATATGAAAGAAAGATATACGAACAATTATACGGAATCAATCATATGAGTGAAATTTCTAGCAGCAAGGAATCTATTGATTTCTTGATTATTGATGATAATCTATCGGATTCTGATGCTGAAATGCACGATGAAAAGATATGTTCGGATGATAGAATGATGGAGAACGACGATGATAGCAGACATGAGGATAGAAGTCATATCTTGGGAGAACATCTTGATTGTCACGATTATAGAAATTTGCAAGGGAAACTCGACGCAAAGAAGTTTATCGCTAGAAAAAGACACATCGATAATGAGCCAGACTGGCCGAATATGGATGCTAAGGAACTTGAGATAAGAGTCAGGATGGCTGACATTCAAAGACAATATAGAGAAAAGCTGAAGGAATTGTCTAAATTGAATCGGAAGAAAGACAAGATGAAGATTCCTGGAAGACCGCGCAAGAAGAGACATTCTTCTAAGTGAGTCAAATTCTATACTCTATTATTAAATCATTTTAAATAGTAGATATAACGTAGATATAAATTTTGCTATTTCATATATTTATGTTAGAATGCATATGCTAAAGTATTTTTTTATAGTGTATCATGTATTAAATTGAACTTTTTAAAGTAGTAAACAAGAAAAAAGAAACATAGAATTTCCATTTCTAGCTTTGGGAAAATTTTCCCACTTCATACTTTCACAAACGAAGTCTTATATGAAATTCTTTATACGAGATTAATGTAAAAAGATTTTGTTTCACATTATTAACTTACTTTTTCACGTAGGATCGTTCCTTTCTCGTAACGACTAAGACAATTTTTATAGTTTGGAAAAAATATAGTTTGTAAACATATATATATGCAGAATACTTTTCTTACTGCAACATTTCTTGAATAATTTAATGGAAAAAATCTTGATTAAAATTTTAATAGAAAATCATTGAATTACCGTCAAAATGATTAATAAAACATGATTAATAATGTTTACAGTTCCGATAACGGTCTCCTCACATCCCTACCGACGTTACAAGCGACGTCTTCACCCCACAAATCTGCATCGCAATCGTCGGACGGAGCTCCGCAGCCATTAGCTTCAGCTGTCCTAGCTATGTAACGTGAATTTGGTAAAACTGGGTGAACAAATGAGCCACATTAAATTACTGGATAGTATACCAAGTATTCCTATGCCCGTTGCACCAGTTGCTTCGCCAATCACAGTACAACCATCAAACAAATTGCCGCAAGAGGACGACGAGAAAAAGGCCGGCCGGGAAACTCCAACATAAAATATGAAAAAAAGAAAACACAAGAAAAATCAGAAGCAGACTATTAAATAATCAAAAATAACAGAACTTCAATAGCTTATATTTGTAGTTATAATTCATAATTTTAGAAGTTAGGACAATTCTGTTATTTTTGACAAAATTAGATACCAAATTAAAACGCAAGGAATTGTTAAAAACGAAAGAAATATGAAAAAAAAAATAAAAAAGAATTATTTTAATGATGAAAAATTACTTATCTGTAATGCTGAAATTAAAAATGTATATAATGTATATATAATAATAATAATATATATATGTATCATATCATGTATTATATAAATTTTAATATATATATAAACATAATATAATGTATCACATATATATAACATGTATATTAATCACATTGTAATGATAATTAAGATTTTTATCAATATACTTCTTATATATGACTTTTTATTAATTTTATTAATTCTTAAATTTCGAATATTTTTATGACATCAGTTTATGGTATCAGTTGGGGAGCATGAGGCGGGCATGGGTTTTCGGGCCGTAGGACCACGTCCCGGGAAACCCCGATAGATCTGATGCTCTCTTACAGTCGGGTGGCAGCAGGTCGGTGCCTCTGGCGCCCGTCAATTTTGCCGATCCGATGCGGAGAGTTTCGGAGAAGTTGGTGGGCCCATGACTGTCAAGACCACTCACCTCACCTTCTTGTGGGGCTCCCCGTCACCCTGCACCGGCTTTGACCAACCCGCTGCCCCACGCGTCACACAAACCACAATGCTCCCGAGGGAGCAGGAGGGTGGCGAATGGAGGGTGGTGGAAAGACGGCCGCGGAAGACAAGGGCCGCAAGGAAGGAGGAGAAAAAAGAGGGAATGCCTGCTGCTCCTTCGTCAAGACTAACGGGCGCACGGAAGACGGGCGCCGCACTAGTGACTAAGAAAGGAACGGCGCAGGCGACGAAAACGGCTGCGCTCCCCCACGCACCGCGCACGTCCGCGGTGACGTTGACTATCAACGAGGGGGTTAAGACATCGTACGCTGATGTTCTCGCGACGGCGCGACAGGAGGTCCCGCTTGCGGAGATCGGCTTCGAGTCCCTCGGAATGAAGAAATCGATTACCGGGGGTATAATTATCCGGTTCCCCGGCGACAGAGACAGAGGAAAGGCGTCGCGATTGGCGACGCGTCTGGCCGAGGTGCTGGACCCGGCCGCGGTGAGAGTAGCGGCCCCGAACAGGACGGCGGAGTTGAGGGTGGCCGGGATTGATATCTCGGTCGCTAAGGAGGAGCTGCGGCAGGCGCTGGCCTCAGCGGCGGGATTTGGCAGCGCGGAGGTGCAGGTCGGAGAGATCCGTACAACCATATACGGCCTTGGGACTGCATGGGTAAGGTGCCCAGTCACCGGAGCCCGGAAATTAGCCCGGGACTGGAAAGTAGCTCTGGGCTGGTCCACGGCGAGGGTCACGGCTATCACGAAGATACCCTTGCAGTGCTTTAAGTGCCTGGAGCTGGGGCACGTGCTGGTAACCTGCACGTCCAACGTGGATCGCGGGCATCTGTGCTACAGGTGTGACGTTAGCGGGCATCGTGCCAGGGGATGTCCTGCCTTCGCGCCCAAGTGCCCGTTGTGCGAGTCGCTGGGGGCGCCAGCCAACCACAGGATGTGCGGGGCGGTATGTGCTACGCCGAGAACTAAGAGGAAGCCACCGATCCGCGAACCGACCGCGGAGGTAACGCAAGAGGGGAGCACCGTCGAACATCCAGCGGTGGATGGCCGGGAGGAGGCCATGGAGGTGATTGAGTGATTTTAACCGTCTCCTGCAATGCGACTTGGGCAGATCGAGAAGGGCGCATGACCTGCACCTCCAGACCATCCGTGAGGGAGAGGTCGCCCTCGCGACAATGGCCGAGCCGTATCGCGTCCCTGACGCTCCCAACTGGATCGGGGATTTGGACGGACTGACGGCCGTAACTTGGACGCCGACCCTGGGCGCCTTTGGCGCCCTGCTAGACCGTGGCAGCGGCTACGTCGCGATCGTATGGACAGGAATAGCGGTGGTGGCGGTCTACGTCTCCCCCAACAGCGGCCTGGCCGCGTTCGGAGACTTTCTAGACGATGTCGGTGAATGTGTCAAAAGGTGCTTTCCCCGCCAGGTGCTGGTCCTCGGGGACTTCAATGCTCACTCGACGCAGTGGGGGAACTCCGCGACGAACACCAGAGGAAGATGGCTGACAGACTGGGCTGCTGAACTCGGACTCCTGCTGGTAAACAAGGGTACGGCGAGCACCTGCGTGGCGTGGAGGGGGTCCTCCGTGGTCGACATCACGTGGGCCACCTCGGAGCTGTACCCGAGGATCCGTGACTGGAGAGTGGCCGAGGGCGTCGGGACCCTGTCCGATCACCTCTACATATTTATGGATGTCTCGCAGGACGTGGACGAAAGTAACAACCAAGTCGCCCGAGGTGGTGCGAGCCGCTCCGGCCCATCACAACCTCCCAGATGGCGCCTGCAGGAGCGGGACAGGGAGATGTTGCGGGCAGCAGCCATCGTCTCGCCGTGGAGCTGGGACACCCAAGGGACGACCAGTCTGGGAAGCGTCGACGAGGAGGCGGAGATCCTCCAAGGATACATGAGCGCGGGGTGCGACGCCTCGATGCCGCGCTCCGTCCCGGGCGGTGGACGCAACCGCTGCGTTCACTGGTGGACGCCGGAGATCGCGGAGTTGCGGGCGAGCTGCGTTCGGGCACGCAGAAGATTTCTGAGGGCCCGTTGACGTAGAAGGACGCGCGACGAGGAGGAGATCTCCCGCTGCTACGAGGTCTACAGAGAGGCGAGACGGACTCTGCAGCGGGAGATCAAGATCGCGAAGGCTCGGTCTTGGAAGGAGCTGATCGAGGCGGTTGAGTCAGACCCGTGGGGGCGGCCGTACAAGGTGGTAACGAGGAAGTTACGACCTGCGGCCTCCCCGCTGACCACTAACATGAATCCGGTACTGCTGGCTAAGGTCATCGGGACGCTGTTTCCGCGTCAGGACAGCGACGCGGGGCGGTCGGGATCGTCCCTCTCCTCCGGCAGGGGCGAGACGTCGTCAACAGCAACGGCGGCGACGACGTCGACGGAGCGGAGCGAGGAGCTGCAGGTCACTCAGGAGGAGCTTCTCGCGGCGACTAAGAAGATGGCGTCCCGGGACGTGGCACCGGGTCCGGACGGAGTTCCGGGCCGAGTCTGGGTGGAGACGATGGAGGTGGTGGCCCCTCGCGTGCGGCATCTGTTTACCCGATGCCTGAGGCAGGGCATCTACCCGCGGATGTGACGGACGGCGAGATTGGTCCTGCTGCGAAAGGAGGGTCGTTCGTCGGACTCGCCGTCGGCGTACAGGCCGATATGCCTGCTGGACGAGATCGGGAAGGTCTTCGACAGGGTGATCGCCGCCCGTCTGGAGGCTCATATCTCGGGGCGGATTCCCGGATGGCACGACAGACAGTACGGCTTTCGCCGGGGTCGCTCCACGGTGGATGCTGTGAAGCGGGTGAGGAGCATGGCGGAGGACATGGTTTCCCGCTACGGAACAGCGGTAGCGGTCTCCCTGGACGTCAGCAACGCCTTCAACTCTATCCCCTGGGCGAGGATAGTGGAGGCTCTGCGACACTTCGAGGTGCCGGCGTACCTGGTTGAGGTCATCGGAGCCTACCTGAAAGATAGGTGGATCACCTTCACTGGGAGGAACGGGGAAGAGAGAAGACGTGTGGAGAGCGGCGTACCGCAGGGTTCGGTGCTAGGAACCTTCTTGTGGATCACGGCCTATTACTCCGTCCTTCGATGCCCGATGCCCCCGGGCACGGGCTTGGTTTGTTACGCCGACGATACATTGGTGCTAGCCGAGGGACGGTGGTGGAGTGAGATCGTGATTCTCACGGAAGACGCTGTGGCATGCGCGGTGCACGCTATTCAGCGACTGGGATTGAGCGTGTCGCCATCCAAGTTGGAGGCCCTATGGTTCTTCGACCGCCGCCGCACGGGATCCCCTCCCGATGGTTTGTCCATGGCCATAAATGGCGAAGCGGTGCCGGTGAAGTGTCGTATGAGGTACCTGGGCCTCACCATCGCCAGTCGGTGGACGTTCGGACCGCATTTCGAGCTCCTGGTCCCAAGGGTGACGGCCGCAGCCAACGCCTTGTGCGGCCTTCTTCCGAAAATAGGCGGAGCAGGGTCGGGAGTCCGCCGACTCTACGAGGGAGTGATCCGGTCCCGGGTCCTCTATGGGGCACCGGTGTGGGCCCAAGATCTGATGGCCAACCGTCGCAGTCGTACCCTGGTGAGGAGAAAAAAAAGCTGGAGATCTGGGAGCGGTGGCGCTCCCAGCTGATGGTGGAGGACGCCAGGCGGCCACACCGAGCCGTCCGCAACGGGCTTCCCAATTGGGAGGCTTGGAGAGATCAAGGCGGGGTTCCGCTCACCTTCAGGACGACACAGATGCTCAGCGGACACGGGGTCTTCGGTGAGTACCTGCTGAAGATCGGGCGGGAGGTGACGTCCACCTGTCACCACTGCGGGGAAGAGGAAGACACGGCGCGGCACACGCTGGAGTTCTGTCCAGCGTGAGCGGAACCGCGGCGCGTCCTGCAGCTCGACATCGGCGAGAGGTTGGCTCCGGAAGCGGTCGTTGAGGCCATGCTCCGAGGGCCCCGGGAGTCCGCACCTACTGCGAGCAGGTTATGCAGAGAAAGGAGCGGGCAGAAAGAGACCGGGAGAGAAGAGCCGATCCCAGTAGATCGTCGCAACAACGTCGCAGGGGCTCCGTACGACGTAGGGGCGCGGCGCCACCGTCGCTGCCCCGGGTGCGTCAGACTAGTGGACGTGGCGCTAGGAGGAGTGGTTCCCCCTAGCTTTCCAACTCAAGCCGGGACGCCTCCCTAGACAACTACAACGGCAGGGAGATAGATGATGAGGTTGGACTCGGTAGTGATTCGCAAGAGACCCCGGGTGCACCTCTGAACTTCGGGATGACCACCGTGAGGTTTTAGTCGGTAAGAGCCCGACTCTACACGGTCGTTGCTACGCAGCGCCGAGTGTCCATGAGGATTTCCCCACTATAAAAAAAAAAAGTTTATGATATCAGTTAAGTTCAGTAGCACTAAATTAGTTAATAAAAAAGGAAGAATACGTTGTCAAGCTCAATATGGGATATCTCCCGATCGATCAGACAGAAATGTATTTTTAAGAAGGGAAATCTCCCTATTCGTAAGCTAAGAGTTAAATGCATGAAACTGAGGAGACTATAATATATATGTACAAATAAAGAATCTTTTCCCAATAAAGACCGCGGCACCACCACCGCCACCACCATCATAGAAGCGCGCGGCGAAGGAGCTGTCAGCTGAGGAGGGTCTGGGTCCCCGCTCAGACTCGCACGACGGCCCAGGGAACGTGGCACTAGGGGGTGAGTGGTCCCCCCCCGTGCTACCCAGCTTAACCAGGATGCCTCCCGCAACAACAAAGGGAGACGACGACGAAGGAATGTCGCGGAAGTATATCGAAAGAAAGGAACCGGGACACTCCTGACAAGCGTCGTAACGACCACCGTGGAGTTTTAGTCGGTAAAAGTCCGACACTACCCGCTGCCTCCCAGAGGGCTGCCAGGCGTCCATAAGGATTTCCCCACGTAAAAAAAAAAAAAAAGTTGTTAAGAAACCCGTGCGTAAAAGTTCCTTGGTGGGCTATCTTTTATCGAAGAATGGACATCTTCAGGCAAAAGTGAGTTTTGCTTCTAGCTTTGTTTATTAGATGCTTGAGATATATAGGATACACTATATCTATAAAACATATGCAACACAGAGAGACGCGGTCGCGAGGAAAACGCGTCAGCGAGAGGCGTAAATTCTCGCTACAATTCGTATAATCGACACCTCCAAATAGTCGTTCCTCTTGTTTCGATTATGATAACAAGGGTAATTCAATGAATTTAACACTGTGTTAACAGGTTAATGTAGCTTCTATTTTTAACAATAAATTAAGTAATAATAAACGCTCAACAAATTATTTAGCGATGAATACAGTTAATGCGTTACAGAAATTCGACTCGATATTTGATATTTCTCGATATTCGTTAGACTAAGCGACTTTGTTCGTCAGAGCTCTCGATGTATGCAGTTAGACTTTTCAAATGAGACCGATTGCCCTTCGACCGATTCCTTATCTTTCGGGGAGACAACCCCCACTACGCTCGAATCACGCCACCGCTCGCGCCGATGATCACGTAGGCCGACTTCTTTGTGAGAATAAAATAACGGACCGAAATCGACGTTTCTAGAACTCGCTGCTTGGTGACGACTATGCGCTCGTCGATACATTGTATGTTTTTCGTCGAGCAGATAAGGCGATCCGTCTGCGACGCTGTAGGACCGCGAGCGACGGTTAGAAATACGATCTATACTAAGCCTCGTGGCGTAACATTATATGTTATTAATTTATACAGTATTATGCGATAACCTATGACGTTATATTGTATTACGATATACCGTATTACGTTGTATAGTATAACGTTACAAGATATTACGCTTTATCGTATACGTTATATATTATAACGTTATATGGTATTCCGTTATAACGTATTCCGTTATAACATATTACGTTATATAGTATAACGAAATAAGGTATTACGTTATAACGTAATACGTTGTATAGTATAGCGTTATATTGTATTACGATATAACGTATTACGTTATATAGTAAAACATTACAAGCTATAACGCTTTATTGTGTTACTTTATATAGTATTACGCGGTAACGTGTTACGTTTTACACTATTCGGCGATAACGTATAGTGTTATAAGGTATTACGTTATAACTTATTATGTTATTTAGTATAACGTTATATGGTATTATGTTATATCGTATTACGTTATATAGTATACCGTTGTATGGTAATACGTATATAACGTGTTACGTTAAACAGAGAAGGAAGGCGACCCCGTCAAAGTGGTTCGCCGAAGAGAACCGATACGACGTTGCGAGACCGTGGCACCACCATTATCGCCGTCATAGAAGAGCGCCGCGAAGGAGCAGTCAGACTGAGGAGGGCCACCGCTCAGACTCGCACGTCGGCCCAGGGAATGCGGCACTAGTTTTGGAGTGGTAGTTGAGTTGGGGGGGGGGGAGTGGTTGGCAAATGGAAAATTTCGGGGGTAACAACCTCCGGCCGTGTGTCCGATTCTTAAACACTTGGGTCACATCGGTTTCACGTGATCGTCTAATGGTCGGCTAGATGACGGAGCAAAAGTTTGCAGTCGTGGGTCGGTAATATTTTGCTTGAGTGCTTGTATGGTGTTGTGATATTGGTTCCTTGGGCGGTTGGCCACAAGATTTACTTCCCGTAACCATTGTTCTCTATCCGCGGCTAGTTGTTGGGCAAGGTTCAGGTTTTTCGGGTCGCTAACCACTACCATCTGTCCTATTTCATATCGTAGGTTGAGTTAATATGTTTTAAGCGCCTCGCGTTCTCCAATATCTATAGCTATGCGTCGTTCGGTTCGTATACGATTTTCGTTTTAAACTGCGTAATTCAGTTCATTGAGGTGTTGTCGGAATCTAGAATTGAAAGTTTGTACACATTCTGTTGCCCCTTGTTTTAAATTCTTTAGTTCGTCCCTACAATTGCTGATAGTTGTTGGTGTTTACACATGTTGTCTCAAGCACGAATACAAGTCTTCGAACGAATCAATTTTTAGATATCGTATATTTCTTTTTGCGTCATCGGTAATTCTTTGGATCTGTATGACGTCTAATAATAGCTCTCTGTCACTTGCCTTACATCTGGCTCTTGCTTTGCGGACCGATGAGATGAAATCTTCAACGCCTACGTCATCTCAACCCCGTAGTGTCTCGATAGTTTGTATGGCCTTGTCTGCGTCGAGCCCTTGGTCTTCGTTGTGGTCGTTTCTTTGTCTAGTGGTAACGTGATTAATTCGTTGTCTTCGTGAAATATTTGGTTCGTCGGTTTCGTCGTCTGTCATTTGGTCAACACCGGTTGCTAAAGGCGTGCTCGTGAGCGGTTGGTCAGTTTCGGTGTCGTACCTTAGTTCCATAGCCTTTGCAAGGCCTCGTATTTCTTTGGCCCGATTTCTATCACAAGTTTCCGTGAATTCTTTTATTCTGTTCATATTTTGATCAGTGTTTCTTCTAAGGTTTCTGAACTCGTGAGTTAGACTTTGAAGTTGTTCGATCACAGTCGTAATTAATTCGCTCTGCTTTGCCGTACTCATGTTAGTTGGATTCATCTCGATAGACGCGATATTTTCGGAAGAGTCACTATCTTCAGAACGTATTTTGGGTTTAGGATTTCGATAATATTCGAAAACCAGCTTACCGAGATTCTTCGTAGATCCTTCTTTTGATCAAAGAGGTGACCGTGGTCCTTCGCTGTAGAATCCGTAGACTTCCCTTTGAAGTTTCCCCTTGATGCGATGAATGGATCGTGGCAGGATCGCCAATTTTGTCACGTCGGAGGCACAAAAGATCGCGAAATTAACAAATCGCAGGTGATATCCTCGCGCCGTGGCACGAATGAAACGATTCTTTCACAAATAGGGTGAAGAAAATAGAATTTGATACGCAAAGATCAAATATATTATAGAAAATCCAAGTGAGTAACGGTTACAACGGATAGATTCGAAGTATCACAATAGACTGTATTGACGCTCGTTTAGGAAGGTCGCTCTACCGAGGATCTAGTCCCTTTGGAGGGGGTCTCGTTAATCCATTGTTTCAACGGGTGTGGCCTGTAGAGTGTTCGGTCTATTTATTTACTAATCAGATGATTCCTTGAGTGTGTGACAATATCGTACAACCGTGAAATTATCGGAGAAGAGAATATACAAAATTTAAAATACTCACCTTCAAGATGTGTGTAGTCGATCACTCTTAGATGTACAACTTGTCGGTTAGGCGAACCTTAACACGTTGACGCCGACGCTGAAGTTCGTGGTTCTCTCCATGGCGTGGCGTCCGAATTCACTGTCAGTTTCGTGGGGCGGCGCAGGGTCTCATTAGACTGTTCGTGTTACCGTATAACGTATTGCGGTATATAGTATTATGTAGTACAGTATAACGTTATAATGTGTTGCGGAAAATATACCGTACATACAATATATGTCGTTATGAAGTATTACCTTATAACGTATTACGGTATATAGCATCACGTTACATAGCACAACGTTAATACGTAGGACGGTATATAATGTTACGTTATATTGTATTAGCGTATAACATATAACGGTATATAGTAATAACAGATATAGTATTACGTTATACAGTATTCTGCAATAACGTCTATCGTTATATGGTGTTACGTCATAGCATATTGCGATATATAGTACAACGTTATATGGTAGCACATTATATCGTATTACGTTATACAGGATAAAGTTATATTAGTAATACGTTATAGCATATTATTTTATATGGTACTACGTTATATACTATTACGTTATATAGTATTGCATTATAACGTATCACGTCCAAATAGTACAACGTTATATGGTATTACATTATAACGTATTACGTTATACAGTAAAACGCTATATGGTACTAAGTTATAACGTATTACGCTGCGTACAAACTACGGGATATCGTATAACGTTATGTCGTATTACGTTGTAACGTATAACGTTGTATAGTATGACATTATATGGTATTGTGTTATATCGTCCTATGTTATATAGTATTACACAATAACATATAACATTTTATGTTATTAAATATAATTCATTACGTTATATTGCATAATGTTCTGTGATATTTCGTTATAACGAATGACGTCATATAGTACAAGGTTATATGGCATTAAGTTATATCGTTTTATGTTGTATAGTACTGCGGGATAACGGATACGTTATATGGTATTAAATATAACGTAATACGTTATATAGTACAGCGTTATATGGTATTACTTTGTAACGTATTACGTTATATAGTATTGCACAATAACGCATAATGTTATATGGTACTAAATATAATGTAGTACGTTATATAGAATAGCGTTATATCGTATTACGTTACAACGTATGACGTCATATAGTACAACATTTTATGGTATTACGTTATATCGTATTACGTTGAATAGTACTACGTGATAACGTATAACGTTATATCTTGTTAGGTTGTTACGTGTTACGTTATATAGTATAACGTTATATGGTATTGTGTTATATCGTATTACGTTTTATAGTATTGCATTATAACGTATAATGTTATATGGTATTACATCAGAACGTATTACTTTATATATGTCGGGTTATGATTTAGAATTGGGTTAGGGGCGTGTAATGAATTTTTACCAGGATTATTCTTCGTTGTCACACGATCGAGGTAGCGTTTATTAACACAAGTATGGGTGTTACAAGTTTGGCAATTGGCCGCGGTATCTAGACACTAATGACATTCACCTTTAGTTCCATATAACGAATCTGCGGTCAGCGGGATAGCAGATATACTTTGCTCTAATGTCTAAGTAGGACTCGACTTACTTTTCGCTATACAAGAATTACTTAACTAACTCTTTATCGAAACGTGGATTATTCACCGATCGTACAGACACTAGATACATGAGTAATGAGACTGCAAGAAAGGAATGTCTTTCGGTCACGATGACACAGCAGAGAAGAACTATGATGGGTTGTGCCTAAGGGCACGAGATATTTGGATTCGTCGAGGAATGCCAGCGCTCAGATGGTGTAGGAAAAGGACGTTGTTGCTAATTGGTTAATTTCTGTGTTGGTGGTTAGAAAAGGATGCTAGCTTCCCTTGAGAGAAAGTTCCTAGTGGGAAGCGTCGTACGCGAAACAAGCAGATCTCCCGCACCTTCTCGCAATAGGAGACAGATTTACGGTCAGATAGAACAAAGACTGTTCGTCAATTTGAAGGACCTTAGTTGACTTAATCCTAAGATATATAGCGGGTTCTCATGCTAGTTGAATATATACTGTGAATGATGCATCGAAATCTGGCGATCATCTTGCCCGAAGAATGGGATCTGTGCATGGCGAGCCACGGGGCCGTTGGAATGTTTACTGTTAAGTGTCGGTACGGCTAATTCTTTAAAGGAGAGCTATCCAATTCTATACCTCTGTTAGACGAAATGTTTATCCCGTGATCGCAGCTACGTTCTGTGACTAGTTGTCGCCTCGAACCTAAGCTCATTATCTCAAGTCTCGAACAATTGTGTTTTGGGTTATTTTGTAAAGGCTACAATATTGTGGGTTTTCCAATTAATTCTAACGGGGGGCCGGTGTGCTTTCTTCTCCGACATGGCCATCCTGACAATCGCACGCTCTCGGATGTATCTAGAATATTGGGTTTTCCCAACGTTAGACTCGATATAAATGATGTTCTATACAATTTAACTAAGTGTCCAAATAGTTCAAGGGTCCTGTTTCACAACACAAATTTTGATCAAATGTTCGATAAAAAAAAAAAAGAATTAAAAGGGAGCAGAAATCAAGAACGTTATGATTAGCATTCGAAGTACTAGTTGCATTCTGTGAATTATTAGTCCGACCGTAATGACATAATAGACCATTCTCGACCTCGTACCTGGACCAATCTCACTTCTCTGGATCATATTACCACACTGAGCGTTTGTGGAAACACTATGTTAGATGCTATGACTATAGTGCTAATGATACCTGAATTGAATTGGGCAACGGTGTGTTGATCTCGCATTTTATTTCTTTGGACCACATGACTACCCGTAAGCGGATGTGATCCATTATGCTCGATCTTACACCTTACTATATCAGATTGCCACACTGGACATGTGAGAGAGCATTGAACTTCATCGTATCGCTACACTGGGCGTGTCGTGAGATGGCTGAGTGCCACACTGGGCATATCGTAAAAAGGCTAGGTACAACACTGGGTATATGTAACCTCGTTCTGCTAAGTGCTATGGTAATGATGATCCTGTGATATCGGGGTACTCGTATCGTCATGGTTACTGTTCCCATCATCACCACAGACATCCAACTCAGTAGGAACGCAAGTATCTGGCATTTTCTTCAGCCTATCATGACTGTATTTATACGACCGTTCGCCGTCTAACGTTTTTAAAATGTATCTATCTCCTTCCAAAATTTCTGATATCACAAAGGGACCCTTAAATTTCGGATCTAGTATCGTTTGATTCCTTTCCTCACTTTTTTTTTAAATACAAAGTCATCGAAATTGAATTTAACTACTTTGGCTTTCGTTTTATCGAATCTTTCTTTATCGCACTTAGCGCTGTTCTCTATATTTTGTATGGCCTGTTGTCTTACGTTGGAGATATCTATTTCCTTTTCTTCGGTATTTTCAGGTAGTAGTAACCCGTAGGGTCTTGCTGTTTTACCAATTAATAGCTCTAACGGACTCGATTTAGTCACACGATTGGTGGTGCAATTTAAAGCTAATTGTATTTCGCCGATCGTGTCTTGCCATGATCGCCCGGTCGTTTCTACTGTTGTAAACATGTTCTTTAACGTGCCCATAGTACGCTCTACCTGCCCATTCGCTCTACTAGCACCGGTTGCTATTAAGTGGAGTTTAATGTGTTTATTCTGACAAAAATCTTGTAATTCATTACGCGGGAAACATCTCCCTTGATCCGCTATTATCCGAGAGGGACTGCCGAATAGGAATACGGCAGATATATGCGCCTTAACGGTGCTGCGGGAGTCCATCTTACGAATATGGTGTAAGTATACGAATTTGGTAAAGGCATCGATCAAAACAATAACGTCTTCTTTCGAATCGTTTTTGCCGCTCAGCTTGCATGTTATGTCTATGTAAACTGTATGTCAAGGTATGCTGATCTCAGGTATGGGATGTAATTCGGCTTGTACTATACCTAAATTCGCCTTAGAAATCTGACAAGCATGACAGTTCTCTACGAATTTGCGAACATATTTCGCCATCTCTTCGAACCAGTAATACTTGTACAGTTTCTCGAGCGTTTTTATCTTAAACTAAGCGCATAATTGACTGGTGTATGTGATTAGTAACGGACCACCTGAAACCTCTTGGTACGATGAGCAATCAGAGGCTTCTGTCTCTCCTTTGTACTTTACGGTAAAGGGTATTTGCAGTTTGTTGGCGATTTCAGAGATTGGGGGGTCGCGTCGTTGTTCCGGTAGTAGCAATCTTCTGAGATATCGGCCACATAAATTTCCTTTTCTTTGATCTTGTTAGTTGTGGTACGGTCACTGTCTACAGGGTTACGCAAAAAGGAATCTACGTGGGTCATTCGTTTACCTTCTCGGTACATGATGTCAAAAGTAAAAGTTTGTAAGTAAGCTCACCACCTATAACCCCTGGTAATAATTCGACTATTCGATGCGTCTTATATTCCACACCTGCTGCCAAATGCAACGCACAGCATTCGGTTTACGCAATATCAATTCTGGGCCCTGTCACATACAGCGTAATTGCAATTTTTTATATTTAGGAATAAATATTCCATTGAACGTATATCCGTTTCTATTTAAGATATGTCAACAATTCGGGGCGCGTTACACTTCACACCTGCTGCCAAATGAAGCGCACCTCATCTGGTTTGCGTTACGTCAACACTGGTCCCTGCCAAACCCACTGAATTTACAGTTCCGCATATTCAGGATTCAATATTAATTTGATTGCGTCTCGACCGCTATTGGAGATATGTCGTCAATTCGATGCCTGTTATATTCCACATTCTCTGCCAAATACAGCCCTCTTGCTCCTGTTTATGCTATTACAACTCTGGTCGCGGTAAAATACAACGTCTTTGCAATTATGAATGTTCAGGCTTAAATATACAATTGAACGTGTCTCAGTATCTATTGCAGATATGTCGATATTTGGATGCGCTCTATACTACACATTTGCAGCGAAATACAGCGCACATAAGCAGTTTTTCGCTACGTCAGCTCGGTGCCCTGTCAAATCAAGCGTAATTGCATTTTGCAGGTCCTGTCTTTTATATTCAATTGAACGTATCTAGGTTCCCATTGGAGATATGTGGACAATATTATGCGCGTTACAATCCACATTTGTCGTCAAATACAGCGCACGTTGCTCGGTTTGCGCGGCAGATAAATACCTACGAATGTACCTCGGTATGCATGACTTCTACTGACGTTTCATACCGGGGGCAGCAAGAATTCCTCAACCACTCAAGGACTTCTTGTAAAGCACAAAGGAGCGCAACGCGTCCATTGAGTGGTCCGAACAATCCGAAAAGAACTTCCGCGTGTCGAAACGCGCCTCAGATGATACGACAATGTTAGCGCAGCCGATTCGCTGCGCGCCCGTAAGCCTCGCTGTACACCGCGATGTACACCCGATGTATACCGCGGTGAAACTATTTAGACACGCCGTCGAAGGAAAAGAAATCGCAATCTGCACAGATCATAAACCCTTGATATAGGAGTTTGACCAATATCTTGTCAAGTGTTCGCAATGACAATTTTGACGGCTGGACCAGTTCGGACGATTTACGACCAATAATCGGCACATTAAAGGGATAGACAATAACGTAGCCGACACTTTATCCCGGATTGAAGCGATCGGTAAATCCGTACATCATCAAACGTTAGTCGCCACGCAAGAGAAGGGTAACGAGATGCGTGAAATCATTACCGCCGGCTCATACGCGCTGCAATTGAAAAAAGTACGTATTCCCGATTAAGGGGTCGGAACTTACTGCGATATCTCGACCTAAATCCTGCGACCATAGGTACCCGAACCATCACGACACAGTGTAGTTTAGTCACTGCATGGTCTTTCCCATCCGAGGATATCTGATACGCAAAAATGGTTGACGACGCGTTTCGTCTGGCCGTCCGTTAATAAAGATTGTCGAAGGAGGACGCGACAATATATACCGTGTCAAAGTTTCTACGTCACCAGACATGTATCCTCACACGTCGGAACGCTTAAAACGTTAGCAGGCCGGTTCGAACACATACGCATAGACATTATTGTCATGCAATACTCGCAAGCTTATCGATATTGTGTAAGGTGTGTCGATCGTTTTACGCGTTGGCTTGAATCCGTTCCCGGCACCGATATGGAAGCGCTAACCGTTTCTTCGGATATCCTTTCTACTTGTATAGATCACTTTGGCGTACCTCTAAAAATCACGACCGACCAATGTCGCCAAATTGAATCGCGACTGTTTGAGGAGTTTGCTCGGCGCAAAGCACTTACGCACGACGGCCTATCACCCCGCGTCTAATGGGATGGTAAGAACGCCTACATAAACAGTCAAAAGCGGCGATTGAGTGCCATGACACGAGCAACTGGATCCAAATTTTGCCGATTGTTTTACTACGCATTAGAGCAGTGATGAAGGAGGACATTATCGCGACGGCGGCCGAAATGGTTTACGGTACCGGCATACCATTGCCGGCGAAATTCTTCTTGCTAACACAGCAGCGGGCCAAATCGGAATACGCGCACCGACTAAAAGAACGGATGGAGAGAGCCAGGCGAGACACGGTTACGCGTCATGGCGAAAAGAAAATCACCATTTTTAAAGAGATATGATCATCGTTGTATGTTTTCTTGACGCGATAGGAGACCCTTTACAGCGGCAGTACCACGGGCCGTTTAAAGTAAGAAAAGGAAAAGGAAGTAATTATGCTATTAAAATAAATAATCACAACGTAACGGTTTCCGTAACCCGATTGAAACCGGCGTTTGTTGTGCCGGACGACTTAGAGGAAAACACCGCCGAAACCCGTAACGTACTGATTCCGGTAGGTCAAACGAACGCAACCATAGTGGCCAATCTCCACATACGGTTGACGTCAGCTTACACCAGCATACCTACACAATGACGCCTACGCTTCAAATCTTTCGTCGAAATTTTAATGTTTTAACGAAATACTTGTCGTACTTCCAATATCTAACTGACAGAAATACACTATTTATAATAGCATAAAGCATGTTAATTTCGTAGCTGATAATTATTGGACGTTTCTCATTTAATTCGTAATCGCACTAATTTTGTCTAACGAAATAAGCCATTTATTTATCGTCCGGACTTGTACTATGACATTTATATCATAATAGCAATGTGACAATGAGGCAACCTGAATACAGAAATACTATTTCAAACCATTTCGCCCATATTTCTTAAGTTGTTTATAAATGATTCGTGTATGCCCTTTGTTCTTTCTTCCCCTACTGCGGCGAAACCATAACTTTTATTTAAACAAAATCAACTATGTTTTAGATCCTTCGCGGAGAGACGCGATCGGAAGATAGCGCGTCAACTAGAGTTGTAAATTCCCGTTAAGATTAGATAGTCAACGCCACGACCTGATCGACCCCAATGTTTCTGTTTCGATAATAGCGGTGGCTCAATTGAGTGTACACTGAATTAGCGGGTTTTAAATTACAGTTTATTCAAACATCTTGTTGACTATAGCGATATAAACTGATATAGTAGAATTAGGTTTCCATTGTTAGACAATGTTGCAGTGTTGAGTACGCTACGTAAGCTTAGATGGTGGCGGGTCAAAAAATGTATAACGACTTCAGAGATACTGATTGATCTAAAGCTAAGAAACCAGTCACGAGATGTTGACTATTCTAAAAATGAGGAATATGCGACGTTCAGTGACTATGCTGTGGCGGAGGAAAGCTAGTCATGGGTTTGCCTAGCTCACGGGACCATCGGGTTTGTCGATGACAACTTTGTCTAGGAAAGTGAGGCCAATAGATATTGCTTCTGATTGGATAGTAGGAAGGTTGCTGGACTAGGAAGGGTCTTAGCCGTCGCCAAGAGAAAGTTGCTAAACGGAAGATACCGAACGTGAGAAAGACCAACTTTTCGGTATCTTCCCGTAGTAGACAATAAATGTAAGGAACACTTGAAATAAATGATACTTGTTTGGCCTGAAGGACCTTAACTATGGAAATGCCTAGATTTATTGCGGCTTCTTAGGGCTATTGTGGGTATACAGTAAGGATATGTAAACATCAGGCTGTCATCTTGCCCGCGGTGTGTGGTCTGGGTTAGGTAGAGAGTCAGCCGACGTAACAAAGTAATAGTAAAAGAACAAGTTTGATAACTGAAAGAATGCCATTTGAGAATAGACCACATGGCGGCCGGTGATGCAGATACGGCTCGACTCAAAGTCCGAAGGTCGCCAAAGATTACCTGCATCGAAAACTTGTTGATATTATAACATCTAACAGGCATGTGCCGTTTACAATAGAATAAAACATATAAAATTCTGAGCTAATAACGATTGAAATTGTGTAACTTAATTCACATTTGCAACAATTTTTTTAACGAAATTTGGCTATTATGTATCGTCCGGGATCTTACTATGACGTTTACATTCTGAAGTGATGGATCGTGTTAGTGAGAGCAAGAAACATTTGAGTTTATTTAACAAAGAAATTTATTGTAATATATTCATGGTGTACATGGTGTACTTCGCACAGGACTCGCGATTATTAAACCTGCGATTCATGGTATTACTAGTAGCAGTTCGCGACTCGCGCTTACAAGTTCGATTTCTGGTCGATGCGTTTTATTCGCGCTATATGTTCGGATGATGTTTGCCTAAGATCCCGAGGAACTCTGAACAATTACTAAGTACTGCCAATGATTGCTTCGGACCGACATATAACGATTGACTTTCCGTCACGATGATGCCGCGAAGAAAAACATTGTTGGGGTGTGTCTTAGGATGCGAGATCCTTGAATTCGTTATGGAAAGCTTTGGTTCGGGAAGTGCGGGAAGTGGATGTCGTTGTTAATTGGCTAATTCTTACGTTGGTGGTTGGAAAAGGATGCTAACTGCCCTCGAAAGAATGTCGCGAGCGGGATGCATCGTACGTGAGAAAAGCATACTTCTCGTATCTTCCCATAGGAGAAGATACGTTTAGTGACTGCTAAGAGAATGACAGTTTGTACTTTTGGAAAACCTTGGCTAAATAAATCCTAAGATTTATAACAGGTCGACATCTGGCAATCATGTTGTCCGAAGAATAGGGTTTTTGTGTAGCCAGCCACGGGACAGAAACCGTAGGAAAGTTTATTGTCGAGTGGCGCTACAGTACCCCCGTACCAGTGATAACGTTCTTTTTGTTCATCACAGGTAGATCTTCCATGCTATAATATCCAAGACTTGCCTAAAAATGATCATGAAAGCGAACTTTCCTGCCCGCGTGCGTGGTGTAACGAATTCTTGAGTCACCTCTGCTTTGCTGTGCCCGCTCAGCGTTTTGCATAATTAGAGTTTGGACGGTATAAAAACGTCGCGGGTTCCAGTGTTGAAGTTGTTGTTGTTCGCTGTAGTCGAATAAAATAGAAACGAGCTTCAATCCATCTAAGGAGACTATCACTTCTTTATCATTAATCTTAACGGAAAGAGTCTTTTTTCCACGCTGTACGACCTGGTCAGGGCCTTCGTAGTGTGGTTGTGATGGGCCTCCGATCGCGTCATGGCGTACAAATACGTATGGCGATGTTTCGAGATCGCAGAATAAGAAGGTTGTCTTCTGATTGTGTCGCTTAATTGGGCTAGACCTGATTTTTTGTATTCGCTCTTCCAAGTGGTTCGCGAATTCCGTGTTGGCCTGTTGTATCGCTGGTAGAAAGAATTCTGCCGGTGCCGTGAACCACTTCGGCTGCCGTTGCGTTCAGGTCCTCCTTGATAGCGGTTCTTATGCCTAATACAACTATTGGAGTTTATAAGATTTCTACCCAGTTGCTCGTATCGTGGCATTTGATTGCTGCTTTTAGTTTTCGATGCAGGCTTTCTACCATGCCGTTGGATCCGGGGTGATAGGATATCATGCGCAAATGTTTAATGCCAAGCAACCGGCATAGTTCGTTAAATAGGTTTGACTCCAACTAGCGTCCTTCATCAGTCGTTATTTTTGAAGGTACGCCGAAACGAGCTATCCATGTTGAGAGCAGAGCCGAAGCAACGGTTGTCCTTCCATACCGACGATGGCAATGGCTTCGTGCCAACGCCAAAAACGGTCGCTACACGTTAGACAATATCAGTAGCCCTGTGAGTATTGCATCACGATAATATCTAAGTGTATGTGTTTGAATCATCCCGCTAACTCTCCGAATGTTCCGACGGGAGAGGATACGTGTCTGGTGACTTTACATTGTTGACAACGAATACATTGTCGTGTCCAGGTTCGGCAATGTTTGTTTACCGCCGGAAAAAGGAACGCGACGTCACCAGTTTTTGCGTGGCGCGTATCCCTGGATGGGAAAGTCCGTGGAATGAATTAAATACGTCGCGTCGCAGGGTTTTCGGTACGTATGGTCGCGCAATGTCGCCTGATACGTCGCAATATATTTCTACGTCGTGATCAGGAAATCCAATTTTCTTTACTCATAACGCGGATGTTCCGAAGGTGTCGATGTCGAGCAGTTCGTTATCGTTATACTGCACGGCGGAGAGAGTTTGCTGACCTACATACTTCCCTATCGCTTCGATTCGTGAAAGAGCGTCGGCTACATTGTTATCTAGCTCCTTTATGTATCGTATGTTGGTGGTGAATTCTCCTATGTAATCCAAATGTCGGAATTGTTGCGGCAAACATTTATCAAGGTTTGATTGAACGCGTATGTAGGGGGTTTGTTGTCCGTAAAAATTATAAAACTTCTCCCTTCTACGGCGCGTCGAAATCGCTTGACCGTGGTGTACATGACGAGTAGTTCGCGACCGTACGCGCTATACTTGCTCTGCGCGGAGTTTGAAGGTATAATAAGGAAACCAAATGGCTGCCATGTGTCGCATTCGCGTTGCTGCAAGACCGCTCCTAAAGCATAATCGAATGTGCCTACCGCGAGGCTAACAGGCGCGCCAGGTATCGGAGGTGCTAACATCGTGGCGTCAGCGAGGGCGCGTTACGTCTCTCGGAAATCAGCGTCGAATTATTCCGACCATTTGATGGGCGCGTTGATCTTTTTACTTCCTTGTAGTAATTCATTGAGCAGTTGAAAGATTTTTGCGGCCCCCGGTATGAAACGTCGGCAGTAGTTAATCATACAGAGGTTATATAGCATCACGTTATAACGTATAACGTTATGGAGAATTATAGTATAACGTATAACGTTATGAAGTATTACGTTATAACGTGTAACGTCCGACGGTATAGCGGTATAACTTATAACTTTATGAAGTATGATGTTATAACGTGTAACATAATGGAAAATGACGTTATAACGTATAACGTCCGACAGTATAGCGGTATAACTTATAACGTTATGAAGTATGACGTTATAACGTGTAACGTTATGAAGTATGACGTTATAACGTATAACGTCCGACAGTATAGCGGTAGAACTTATAACGTTATGAAGTATGCCGTTATAACGTATAACGTCATGAAATATGACGTTATTACGCATAACGTCCGACAGTATAGCGGTATAACGTATAACGTTATATAGTATTACGTTATAACGTATAACGTCATATAGTACTACGTTATGACGCATAAAGTTATGTAAGATTACAGTATAACGTATAACGTTATATAGCATCACATTATAACGTATAACATTATGTAATATTATGGATTAACGTATAACGTTATGAAGTATGACGTTATAACGTATAACGTCATGAAATATGACGTTATTACGTATAACGTCCGACAGTATAGCAGTATAACGTATAACGTTATATAGCATTACGTTATAACGTATAACGTCATATAGTATTACGTTATGACGTATAAAGCTATGTAGGATTATAGTATAACGTATAACGTTATATAGCATTACGTTTTAACGTATAACGATATGACGTATTGCAGTAAAACGTATAACGTTATGAAGTATGACGTTATAACGTATAACGTCCGTCAGTATAGCGGTATAACGTATAACGTTATGAAGTATGACGTTATAACGTATAACGTCCGTCAGTATAGCGGTATAACGTCTAACGTCATATAGTATTACGTTATAATGTTTAACGTTAGGTAGTTTTACGTTCTAACGTATAACGTTATGTAGGATTATAGTATGACGAAAACGTTGCATAGCATCACATTAAAACGTATAACGTTATGAATTATTATAGTATAACTTATAACGTTATGAAGTATTACGTTATAACGTATAACGTTATATACCATCACGTCATAACGTATAACGTTATGAAGTGTTACAGTGCAAAGTATAACGTCATGAAATATGACGTTATAACGTATAACGTCAGACAGTATAGCCGTATAACGTATAACGTTAGATAGTATTACGTTATAACGTATAACGTCATATAGTATTACGCTATGACGTATAATGTTATGTAGGATTATAGTATAACGTATAACGTTATGAAGTATGACGTTATAACGTGTAACGTTCGACGGTATAGCGGTATAACTTATAACGTTATATAGTATTTCGTTATAACGTATAACGTTATATACCATCACGTTATAACGTATAACGTTATGAAGTGTTACAGTGCAAAGTATAACGTCATGAAATATGACGTTATAACGTATAACGTCAGACAGTATAGCCGTATAACGTATAACGTTAGATAGTATTACGTTATAACGTATAACGTCATATAGTATTACGCTATGACGTATAATGTTATGTAGGATTATAGTATAACGTATAACGTTATATAGTATCACATTATAACGTATAACGTTATGAAGTATCATAGTATAACGTATAACGTTATGAACTATGACGTTATAACGTATAACGTAATAAAATATGACGTTATAACGTCCGACAGAATAGCGGTATGACGTCTAACGTCATATAGTATTACGTTATAACGTTCAACGTTATATAGTATTACCTTAAAACGTATAACGTTATGAATTATTATAGTATAACATATAACGTTATGAAGTATGACGTTATAACGTATAGCGTCCGACAGTATAGCGGTATAACGTATAACGTTATGCAGTATTACGTTGTAACGTATAACGTTATATACCGTCACATTATAACGTATAACGTTATGAATTATTATAGTATAACGTATAACGTTATGAGGTATGACGTTATAACGTATAACGTAAAGAAATATGACGTTTTAACGTATAACGTCCGACAGTATAGCGGTATAAGGTCTAACGTCATATCGTATTACGTTATAACTTTTAACGTTATATAGTATTACGTTATAACGTGTAACGTTATGAAGTATGACGTTATAACGTATAACGTAGTGAAATATGACGTTTTAACGTATAACGTCCGACAGTATAGCGGTATAACGTCTAACGTCATATAGTATTACGTTATAACTTTTAAGGTTATATAGTATTACGTTATGACGTATACAGTTATGTAGGATTATAGTATAACGTATAACGTTATAAAGCATCACATTATAACGTATAACGTTATGAAATATTATAGTATAACGTATAACGTTATGAAGTATGACGTTATGACGTATAACGTAATGAAATATGACGTTATAACGTATAACGTCCGACAGTATAGCGGTATAACTTCTAACGTCATATAGTATTACGTTATAACGTTCAACGTTATATAGTATTACGTTCTAACGTATAACGTTATGTAGGATTATAGTATAACGTATAACGTTATATAGCATCACGTTATAACGTAGAACGTTATGGAGAATCATAGTATAACGTATAACGTTATGAAGTATGACGTTATAGCGTATAACGTCATGAAATATGACGTTATTACGTATAACGTCGGACAGTATAGCAGTATAACTTATAACGTTATATAGTATTACGTTATAACGTATAACGTTATGAATTATTATAGTATAACGTATAACGTTATGAAGTATGACGTTATAACGTGTAACGTAATGAAATATGACGTTATAAAGTATAACGTTATGCAGGATTATAATATAACGTATAACGTTATATAGCAACATGTTTTAACGTATAACGTTATACCATCACGTTATAACGTATAACGTTATGAAGTATTACAGTGCAACGTATAACGTCATGAATTATGACGTTATAACGTATAACGACCGACAGTATAGCGGTATAACGTCTAACGTCATATAGTATTACGTTATAACTTTTAACGTTATATAGTATTACGATATAACGTGTAACGTTATGAAGTATGACGTTATATCGTATAACGTCCGACGGTATAGCGGTATAACGTATAACGTTATATAGCATCATGTTATAACGTATAACGTTATGAAGTATGACGTTATAACGTATAACGTTATGAAGTATGACGTTATAACGTATAACGTTATGAAGTATGACGTTATAACGTATAACGTCCGACAGAATAGTGGTATAACGTATAACGTTATATAGTATTAGGTTATAACGTATAACGTTATATACCGTCACGTTATAACGTATAACGTTATGAAGTATTACAGTGCAACGTATAACGTCATGAAATATGACGTTATAACGTATAACGTCCGACAGTATAGCCGTATAACGTATAACGTTAGATAGTATTACTTTCTAACGTATAACGTTATGTAGGATTATAGTATAACGTATAACGTTATATAGCATGACATTATAACGTATAACGTTATGTAATATTATAGTATAACGTATAACGTTATGAAGTATGACGTTATAACGTGTAACGTCCAACGGTATAGCGGTATAACTTATAACGTTATGAAGTATGACGTTATATCTTATAACGTCATGAAATATGACGTTATTACGTATAACGTCGGACAGTATAGCAGTATAACGAACAACGTTATATAGTATTACGTTATGACGTATAACGTCATATAGTATTTCGTTATGACGTATAAAGTTATGTAGGATTATAGTATAACGTATAACGTTATATAGCATCACATTATAACGTATAACGTTATGTAATATTATAGTATAACGTATAACGTTATGAAGTATGACGTTATAACGTATAACGTTATGAAATATTATAGTATAACGAATAACGTTATGAAGTATGACGTTATAACGTATAACGTTATGTAATATTATAGTATAACGTATAACGTTATGATGTATGACGTTATAACGTATAACGTTATGAAGTATGACGTTATAACGTGTAACGTTATGAAGTGTGACGTTATAACGTGTCACGTTATGAAGTATGACGTTAGAACGTGTAATGTCCGTCAGTATTGCGGTATAACGTATAACGTTATATAGTATTACGTTATAACGTATAACGTCATATAGTATTACGTTATGACGTGTAAAGTTATGTAGGATTACAGTATAACGTATAACGTTATATTACATCACATTAAAACGTATAACGTTATGAATTATTATAGTATAACGTATAACGTTATGAAGTATGACTTTATAACGTATAACGTTATGAAGTATGACGTTATAACGTATAACGTTATGAAGTATGACGTTATAACGTATAACGTCCGACAGTATAGCGGTATAACGTCTAACGTCATATAGTATTAAGTTATAATGTTTAACGTTAAATAGTATTACGTTCTTACTTATAACGTTATGTAGGATTATAGTATAACGTATAACGTTATATAGCATCACGTTATAACGTATAACGTTATGGAGAATTATAGTATAACGTATAACGTTATATAGTATCACATTATAACGTATAACGTTATGAAGTATGACGTTATAACGTATAACGTCCGACAGTATAGCGGTATCACGTATAACGTTATATAGAATTACGTTATAACGTATAACGTTATGAAGTATTACAGTACAACGTATAACGATATGAAGTATGACGTTATAACGTGTAACGTCCGACGGTATAGCGGCAAACTTATAACGTTATGAAGTATGATGTTATAACGTGTAACGTAATGAAATATGACGTTATAACGTATAAAGTCCGACAGTATAGCGGTATAACTTATAACGTTATAAAGTATGACGTTATAACGTGTAACGTTATGTAGGATTATAGTATAACGTATAACGTTATATAGCATCACGTTATAACGAATAACGTTATATACCATCACGTTATAACGTATATCGTTATGAAGTATTTCAGTGCAACGTATAACGTCGTGTAATATGACGTTATTACGTATAACGTCGGACAGTATAGCAGTATAACGTATAACGTTATGAAGTATGACGTTATAACGTATAACGTTATGAATTATGACGTGATAACGTGTAACGTAATGAAATATGACCTTATAACGTATAACGTCCAACAGTATAGCGGTATAACTTATAACGTTATGAAGTATGACGTTATATCTTATAACGTCATGAAATATGACGTTATTACGTATAACGTCGGACAGTATAGCAGTATAACGTATAACGTTAGATAGTATTACGTTATAACGTATAACGTCATATAGTATTACGTTATGACGTGAAATGTTATGTAAGATTATAGTATAACGTATAACGTTATATAGTATCACACTATAACGTATAACGTTATGAAGTATCACGTTATAACGTATAACGTTATGAACTATGACGTTATAACGTATAACGTAATAAAATATGACGTTATAACGTCCGACAGTATAGCGGTATAACGTCTAACGTCATATAGTATTACGTTATAACGTTCAACGTTATATAGTATTACGTTCTAACGTATAACGTTATGTGGGAATATAGAATAACGTATAACGTCATATAGTACTACGTTATGACGTATAAAGTTATGTAAGATTATAGTATAACGTATAACGTTATATAGCATCACATTATAACGTATAACATTATGTAATATTATGGTATAACGTATAACGTTATGAAGTATGACGTTATAACGTATAACGTTATGAAGTATGACGTTATAACGTATAACGTCCGACAGTATAGCGGTATCACGTATAACGTTATATAGAATTACGTTATAACGTATAACGTTATGAAGTATTACAGTACAAAGTATAACGTCATGAAATATGACGTTATAACATATAACGTCCGACAGTATAGCGGTATAACGTATAAAGTTATATAGCATCACGTTATAACGTATAACGTTATGAAGTATGACGTTATAATGTATAACGTTATGAAGTATGACGTTATAACGTGTAACGTTAAGAAGTATGACGTTATAACTTGTAACGTCCGACGGTATAGCGGTATAACTTATAACGTTATGAAGTATGACGTTATATCGTATAACGTCATGCAATATGACGTTATTACGTATAACGTCGGACAGTACAGCAGTATAACGTATAACGTTAGATAGTATTACGTTATAACGTATAACGACATATAGTATTACGTTATGACGTATAAAGTTATGTAGGATTACAGTATAACGTATATCGTTATATAGCATCACATTAAAACGTATAACGTTATGAATTATTATAGTATAACGTATAACGTTATGAAGTATGACGTTATAACGTATAACGTTATGAAGTATGACGTTATAACGTATAACGTTATGAAGTATGACGTTATAACGTATAACGTTATGAAGTATGACGTTATAACGTATAACGTTATGAAGTATGACGTTATAACGTATAACGTTATGAAGTATGACGTTATAACGTATAACGTCCGACAGTATAGCGGTATAACGTCTAACGTCATATAGTATTAAGTTATAATGTTTAACGTTAAATAGTATTACGTTCTTACGTATAACGTTATGTAGGATTATAGTATAACGTATAACGTTATATAGCATCACGTTATAACGTATAACGTTATGGAGAATTATAGTATAACGTACAACGTTATGAAGTATGACGTTATAACGTGTAACGTCCGACGGTATAGCGGTATAACTTATAACGATATGAAGAATGATGTTATAACGTGTAACGTTATGAAGTATGACGTTATATCGTATAACGTCCGTCGGTATAGCGGTATAACGTATAACGTTATATAGTATTACGTTATAACGTATAATATCATATAGTATTTCGTTATGACGTATAAAGTTATGTAGGATTATAGTATTACGTATAACGTTATATAGCATCACATTATAACGTATAACGTTATGTAATATTATAGTATAACGTATAGCGTTATGAAGTATGACGTAATTACGTATAACGTAATGAAATATGACGTATTAACGTATAACGTCCGACAGTATAGCGGTATAACTTATAACGTTATGAAGTATGACGTTATAACTTGTAACCTTATGAAGTATGACGTTATGACGTATAAAGTTATGTAGGATTATAGTATAATGTATATCGTTATATAGCATCTCGTTATAACGTATAACGTTATGGAGAATTATAGTATAACGTATAACGTTATGAAGTATGACGTTATAACGTATAACGTTATGAAGTATGACGTTATAACGTATAACGTTATGAAGTATGACGTTATAACGTATAACGTTATGATGTATGACATTATAACGTATAACGTCCGACAGTATAGCGGTATCACGTATAACGTTATATAGAATGACGTTATAAAGTATAACGTTATGAAGTATTACAGTACAACGTATAACGTCATGAAATATGACGATATAACGTATAACGTCCGACAGTATAGCGGTATAACGTATAAAGTTATATAGCATCACGTTATAACGTATAACGTTATGAAGTATGACGTTATAACGTATAACGTTATGAAGTATGACGTTATAACGTGTAACGTCCGAAGGTATAGCGGTATAACTTATAACGTTATGAAGTATGATGTGATAACGTGTAACGTAATGAAATATGCCGTTATAACGTATAAAGTCCGACAGTATAGCGGTATAACTTATAACGTTATGAAGTATGACGTTATGACGTATAAAGTTATGTAGGATTATAGTATAACGTATAACGTTATATAGCATCACGTTATAACGTATAACGTAATGGAGAATTATAGTATAGCGTATAACGTTATGAAGTATGACGTTATAACGTGTAACGTAATGAAATATGACGATATAACGTATAACGTCCGACACAAAAGTGGTATAACGTATAACGTTATATATCATTACGTTATAACGTATAACGTTAAATAGTGTCACATTATAATGTATAACGTTATGAAGTATCATAGTATAACGTATAACGTTATGAACTATGACGTTATAACGTATAACGTTATGATTTATTATAGTATAACGTATAACGTTATGAAGTATGACGTTATAACGTATAGCGTTATGATGTATGACGTTAGTACGTGTAATGTCCGTCAGTATAGCGGTATAACGTATAACGTTATATAGTATTACGTTATAACGTATAATATCATATAGTATTTCGTTATGACGTAGAAAGTTATGTAGGATTATAGTATTACGTATAACGTTATATAGCTTCACATTATAACGTATAACGTTATGTAATATTATAGTATAACGTATAACGTTATGAAGTATGACGTTATAACGTATAACGTAATGAAATATGACGTTATAACGTATAACGTCCGACAGTATAGCGGTATAACGTCTAACGTCATATAGTATAACGTTATAATGTTTAACGTTAAATAGTATTACGTTCTAACGTATAACGTTATGTAGGATTATAGTATAACGTATAACGTTATATAGCATCACGTTATAACGTATAACGTTATGAAGTATTACAGTGCAACGTATAACGTCATGAAATATGACGTTATAACGTATAACGTCCGACAGTATAGCGGTATAACGTCTAACGTCATATAGTATTACGTTATAATGTTTAACGTTAAATAGTATTACGCTCTAACGTATAACGTTATGTAGGATTATAGTATAACGTATAACGTTATATAGCATCACCTTATAACGTATAACGTTATGGAAAATTATAGTATAACGTATAACGTTATGAAGTATGACGTTATAACGTGTAACGTCCGACGGTATAGCGGTTTAACTTATAACGATATGAAGAATGATGTTATAACGTGTAACGTTATGAAGTATGACGTTATTAAGTATAACGTAATGAAATATGACGTGATAACGTGTAACGTAATGAAATATGACCTTATAACGTATAACGTCCAACAGTATAGCGGTATAACTTATAACGTTATGAAGTATGACGTTATATCTTATAACGTCATGAAATATGACGTTATTACGTATAACGTCGGACAGTATAGCAGTATAACGTATAACGTTAGATAGTATTACGTTATAACGTATAACGTCATATAGTATTACGTTATGACGTGAAATGTTATGTAAGATTATAGTATAACGTATAACGTTATATAGTATCACACTATAACGTATAACGTTATGAAGTATCACGTTATAACGTATAACGTTATGAACTATGACGTTATAACGTATAACGTAATAAAATATGACGTTATAACGTCCGACAGTATAGCGGTATAACGTCTAACGTCATATAGTATTACGTTATAACGTTCAACGTTATATAGTATTACGTTCTAACGTATAACGTTATGTGGGAATATAGAATAACGTATAACGTCATATAGTACTACGTTATGACGTATAAAGTTATGTAAGATTATAGTATAACGTATAACGTTATATAGCATCACATTATAACGTATAACATTATGTAATATTATGGTATAACGTATAACGTTATGAAGTATGACGTTATAACGTATAACGTTATGAAGTATGACGTTATAACGTATAACGTCCGACAGTATAGCGGTATCACGTATAACGTTATATAGAATTACGTTATAACGTATAACGTTATGAAGTATTACAGTACAAAGTATAACGTCATGAAATATGACGTTATAACATATAACGTCCGACAGTATAGCGGTATAACGTATAAAGTTATATAGCATCACGTTATAACGTATAACGTTATGAAGTATGACGTTATAACGTATAACGTTATGAAGTATTACAGTACAACGTATAACGATATGAAGTATGACGTTATAACGTGTAACGTCCGACGGTATAGCGGCAAACTTATAACGTTATGAAGTATGATGTTATAACGTGTAACGTAATGAAATATGACGTTATAACGTATAAAGTCCGACAGTATAGCGGTATAACTTATAACGTTATAAAGTATGACGTTATAACGTGTAACGTTATGTAGGATTATAGTATAACGTATAACGTTATATAGCATCACGTTATAACGAATAACGTTATATACCATCACGTTATAACGTATATCGTTATGAAGTATTTCAGTGCAACGTATAACGTCGTGTAATATGACGTTATTACGTATAACGTCGGACAGTATAGCAGTATAACGTATAACGTTATGAAGTATGACGTTATAACGTATAACGTTATGAATTATGACGTGATAACGTGTAACGTAATGAAATATGACCTTATAACGTATAACGTCCAACAGTATAGCGGTATAACTTATAACGTTATGAAGTATGACGTTATATCTTATAACGTCATGAAATATGACGTTATTACGTATAACGTCGGACAGTATAGCAGTATAACGTATAACGTTAGATAGTATTACGTTATAACGTATAACGTCATATAGTATTACGTTATGACGTGAAATGTTATGTAAGATTATAGTATAACGTATAACGTTATATAGTATCACACTATAACGTATAACGTTATGAAGTATGACGTTATAACGTATAACGTCCGCCAGTATAGCGGTATAACGTATAACGTTATGAAGTATGACGTTATAACGTATAACGTCCGTCAGTATAGCGGTATAACGTCTAACGTCATATAGTATTACGTTATAATGTTTAACGTTAAGTAGTTTTACGTTCTAACGTATAACGTTATGTAGGATTATAGTATGACGAAAACGTTGTATAGCATCACATTAAAACGTATAACGTTATGAATTATTATAGTATAACTTATAACGTTATGAAGTATTACGTTATAACGTATAACGTTATATACCATCACGTCATAACGTATAACGTTATGAAGTGTTACAGTGCAAAGTATAACGTCATGAAATATGACGTTATAACGTATAACGTCAGACAGTATAGCCGTATAACGTATAACGTTAGATAGTATTACGTTATAACGTATAACGTCATATAGTATTACGCTATGACGTATAATGTTATGTAGGATTATAGTATAACGTATAACGTTATGAAGTATGACGTTATAACGTGTAACGTTCGACGGTATAGCGGTATAACTTATAACGTTATATAGTATTACGTTATAACGTATAACGTTATATACCATCACGTTATAACGTATAACGTTATGGAGAATTATAGTATAACGTATAACGTTATGAAGTATGACGTTATAACGTATAACGTTATGAAGTATGACGTTATAACGTATAACGTTATGAAGTATGACGTTATAACGTATAACGTTATGATGTATGACATTATAACGTATAACGTCCGACAGTATAGCGGTATCACGTATAACGTTATATAGAATGACGTTATAAAGTATAACGTTATGAAGTATTACAGTACAACGTATAACGTCATGAAATATGACGATATAACGTATAACGTCCGACAGTATAGCGGTATAACGTATAAAGTTATATAGCATCACGTTATAACGTATAACGTTATGAAGTATGACGTTATAACGTATAACGTTATGAAGTATGACGTTATAACGTGTAACGTCCGAAGGTATAGCGGTATAACTTATAACGTTATGAAGTATGATGTGATAACGTGTAACGTAATGAAATATGCCGTTATAACGTATAAAGTCCGACAGTATAGCGGTATAACTTATAACGTTATGAAGTATGACGTTATGACGTATAAAGTTATGTAGGATTATAGTATAACGTATAACGTTATATAGCATCACGTTATAACGTATAACGTAATGGAGAATTATAGTATAGCGTATAACGTTATGAAGTATGACGTTATAACGTGTAACGTAATGAAATATGACGATATAACGTATAACGTCCGACACAAAAGTGGTATAACGTATAACGTTATATATCATTACGTTATAACGTATAACGTTAAATAGTGTCACATTATAATGTATAACGTTATGAAGTATCATAGTATAACGTATAACGTTATGAACTATGACGTTATAACGTATAACGTTATGATTTATTATAGTATAACGTATAACGTTATGAAGTATGACGTTATAACGTATAGCGTTATGATGTATGACGTTAGTACGTGTAATGTCCGTCAGTATAGCGGTATAACGTATAACGTTATATAGTATTACGTTATAACGTATAATATCATATAGTATTTCGTTATGACGTAGAAAGTTATGTAGGATTATAGTATTACGTATAACGTTATATAGCTTCACATTATAACGTATAACGTTATGTAATATTATAGTATAACGTATAACGTTATGAAGTATGACGTTATAACGTATAACGTAATGAAATATGACGTTATAACGTATAACGTCCGACAGTATAGCGGTATAACGTCTAACGTCATATAGTATAACGTTATAATGTTTAACGTTAAATAGTATTACGTTCTAACGTATAACGTTATGTAGGATTATAGTATAACGTATAACGTTATATAGCATCACGTTATAACGTATAACGTTATGAAGTATTACAGTGCAACGTATAACGTCATGAAATATGACGTTATAACGTATAACGTCCGACAGTATAGCGGTATAACGTCTAACGTCATATAGTATTACGTTATAATGTTTAACGTTAAATAGTATTACGCTCTAACGTATAACGTTATGTAGGATTATAGTATAACGTATAACGTTATATAGCATCACCTTATAACGTATAACGTTATGGAAAATTATAGTATAACGTATAACGTTATGAAGTATGACGTTATAACGTGTAACGTCCGACGGTATAGCGGTTTAACTTATAACGATATGAAGAATGATGTTATAACGTGTAACGTTATGAAGTATGACGTTATTAAGTATAACGTAATGAAATATGACGTGATAACGTGTAACGTAATGAAATATGACCTTATAACGTATAACGTCCAACGGTATAGCGGTATAACTTATAACGTTATGAAGTATGACGTTATATCTTATAACGTCATGAAATATGACGTTATTACGTATAACGTCGGACAGTATAGCAGTATAACGTATAACGTTAGATAGTATTACGTTATAACGTATAACGTCATATAGTATTACGTTATGACGTGAAATGTTATGTAAGATTATAGTATAACGTATAACGTTATATAGTATCACACTATAACGTATAACGTTATGAAGTATCACGTTATAACGTATAACGTTATGAACTATGACGTTATAACGTATAACGTAATAAAATATGACGTTATAACGTCCGACAGTATAGCGGTATAACGTCTAACGTCATATAGTATTACGTTATAACGTTCAACGTTATATAGTATTACGTTCTAACGTATAACGTTATGTGGGAATATAGAATAACGTATAACGTCATATAGTACTACGTTATGACGTATAAAGTTATGTAAGATTATAGTATAACGTATAACGTTATATAGCATCACATTATAACGTATAACATTATGTAATATTATGGTATAACGTATAACGTTATGAAGTATGACGTTATAACGTATAACGTTATGAAGTATGACGTTATAACGTATAACGTCCGACAGTATAGCGGTATCACGTATAACGTTATATAGAATTACGTTATAACGTATAACGTTATGAAGTATTACAGTACAAAGTATAACGTCATGAAATATGACGTTATAACATATAACGTCCGACAGTATAGCGGTATAACGTATAAAGTTATATAGCATCACGTTATAACGTATAACGTTATGAAGTATGACGTTATAACGTATAACGTTATGAAGTATTACAGTACAACGTATAACGATATGAAGTATGACGTTATAACGTGTAACGTCCGACGGTATAGCGGCAAACTTATAACGTTATGAAGTATGATGTTATAACGTGTAACGTAATGAAATATGACGTTATAACGTATAAAGTCCGACAGTATAGCGGTATAACTTATAACGTTATAAAGTATGACGTTATAACGTGTAACGTTATGTAGGATTATAGTATAACGTATAACGTTATATAGCATCACGTTATAACGAATAACGTTATATACCATCACGTTATAACGTATATCGTTATGAAGTATTTCAGTGCAACGTATAACGTCGTGTAATATGACGTTATTACGTATAACGTCGGACAGTATAGCAGTATAACGTATAACGTTATGAAGTATGACGTTATAACGTATAACGTTATGAATTATGACGTGATAACGTGTAACGTAATGAAATATGACCTTATAACGTATAACGTCCAACAGTATAGCGGTATAACTTATAACGTTATGAAGTATGACGTTATATCTTATAACGTCATGAAATATGACGTTATTACGTATAACGTCGGACAGTATAGCAGTATAACGTATAACGTTAGATAGTATTACGTTATAACGTATAACGTCATATAGTATTACGTTATGACGTGAAATGTTATGTAAGATTATAGTATAACGTATAACGTTATATAGTATCACACTATAACGTATAACGTTATGAAGTATGACGTTATAACGTATAACGTCCGCCAGTATAGCGGTATAACGTATAACGTTATGAAGTATGACGTTATAACGTATAACGTCCGTCAGTATAGCGGTATAACGTCTAACGTCATATAGTATTACGTTATAATGTTTAACGTTAAGTAGTTTTACGTTCTAACGTATAACGTTATGTAGGATTATAGTATGACGAAAACGTTGTATAGCATCACATTAAAACGTATAACGTTATGAATTATTATAGTATAACTTATAACGTTATGAAGTATTACGTTATAACGTATAACGTTATATACCATCACGTCATAACGTATAACGTTATGAAGTGTTACAGTGCAAAGTATAACGTCATGAAATATGACGTTATAACGTATAACGTCAGACAGTATAGCCGTATAACGTATAACGTTAGATAGTATTACGTTATAACGTATAACGTCATATAGTATTACGCTATGACGTATAATGTTATGTAGGATTATAGTATAACGTATAACGTTATGAAGTATGACGTTATAACGTGTAACGTTCGACGGTATAGCGGTATAACTTATAACGTTATATAGTATTACGTTATAACGTATAACGTTATATACCATCACGTTATAACGTATAACGTTATGAAGTGTTACAGTGCAAAGTATAACGTCATGAAATATGACGTTATAACGTATAACGTCAGACAGTATAGCCGTATAACGTATAACGTTAGATAGTATTACGTTATAACGTATAACGTCATATAGTATTACGCTATGACGTATAATGTTATGTAGGATTATAGTATAACGTATAACGTTATATAGTATCACATTATAACGTATAACGTTATGAAGTATCATAGTATAACGTATAACGTTATGAACTATGACGTTATAACCTATAACGTAATAAAATATGACGTTATAACGTCCGACAGAATAGCGGTATGACGTCTAACGTCATATAGTATTACGTTATATCGTTCAACGTTATATAGTATTACCTTAAAACGTATAACGTTATGAATTATTATAGTATAACATATAACGTTATGAAGTATGACGTTATAACGTATAGCGTCCGACAGTATAGCGGTATAACGTATAACGTTATGCAGTATTACGTTGTAACGTATAACGTTATATACCGTCACATTATAACGTATAACGTTATGAATTATTATAGTATAACGTATAACGTTATGAGGTATGACGTTATAACGTATAACGTAAAGAAATATGACGTTTTAACGTATAACGTCCGACAGTATAGCGGTATAAGGTCTAACGTCATATCGTATTACGTTATAACTTTTAACGTTATATAGTATTACGTTATAACGTGTAACGTTATGAAGTATGACGTTATATCGTATAACGTCCGACAGTATAGCGGTATAACGTATAACGTTATATAGCATCACGTTATAACGTATAACGTTATGAAGTATGACGTTATAACGTATAACGTAGTGAAATATGACGTTTTAACGTATAACGTCCGACAGTATAACGGTATAACGTCTAACGTCATATAGTATTACGTTATAACTTTTAAGGTTATATAGTATTACGTTATGACGTATACAGTTATGTAGGATTATAGTATAACGTATAACGTTATAAAGCATCACATTATAACGTATAACGTTATGAAATATTATAGTATAACGTATAACGTTATGAAGTATGACGTTATGACGTATAACGTAATGAAATATGACGTTATAACGTATAACGTCCGACAGTATAGCGGTATAACGTCTAACGTCATATAGTATTACGTTATAACGTTCAACGTTATATAGTATTACGTTATGACGTATAAAGTTATGTAGGATTATAGTATAACGTATAACGTTATAAAGCATCACATTATAACGTATAACGTTATGAAATATTATAGTATAACGTATAACGTTATGAAGTATGACGTTATGACGTATAACGTAATGAAATATGACGTTATAACGTATAACGTCCGACAGTATAGCGGTATAACTTCTAACGTCATATAGTATTACGTTATAACGTTCAACGTTATATAGTATTACGTTCTAACGTATAACGTTATGTAGGATTATAGTATAACGTATAACGTTATATAGCATCACGTTATAACGTAGAACGTTATGGAGAATCATAGTATAACGTATAACGTTATGAAGTATGACGTTATAGCGTATAACGTCATGAAATATGACGTTATTACGTATAACGTCGGACAGTATAGCAGTATAACTTATAACGTTATATAGTATTACGTTATAACGTATAACGTTATGAATTATTATAGTATAACGTATAACGTTATGAAGTATGACGTTATAACGTGTAACGTAATGAAATATGACGTTATAAAGTATAACGTTATGCAGGATTATAATATAACGTATAACGTTATATAGTAACATGTTTTAACGTATAACGTTATACCATCACGTTATAACGTATAACGTTATGAAGTATTACAGTGCAACGTATAACGTCATGAATTATGACGTTATAACGTATAACGACCGACAGTATAGCGGTATAACGTCTAACGTCATATAGTATTACGTTATAACTTTTAACGTTATATAGTATTACGATATAACGTGTAACGTTATGAAGTATGACGTTATATCGTATAACGTCCGACGGTATAGCGGTATAACGTATAACGTTATATAGCATCATGTTATAACGTATAACGTTATGAAGTATGACGTTATAACGTATAACGTTATGAAGTATGACGTTATAACGTATAACGTTATGAAGTATGACGTTATAACGTATAACGTCCGACAGAATAGTGGTATAACGTATAACGTTATATAGTATTAGGTTATAACGTATAACGTTATATACCGTCACGTTATAACGTATAACGTTATGAAGTATTACAGTGCAACGTATAACGTCATGAAATATGACGTTATAACGTATAACGTCCGACAGTATAGCCGTATAACGTATAACGTTAGATAGTATTACTTTCTAACGTATAACGTTATGTAGGATTATAGTATAACGTATAACGTTATATAGCATGACAATATAACGTATAACGTTATGTAATATTATAGTATAACGTATAACGTTATGAAGTATGACGTTATAACGTGTAACGTCCAACGGTATAGCGGTATAACTTATAACGTTATGAAGTATGACGTTATATCTTATAACGTCATGAAATATGACGTTATTACGTATAACGTCGGACAGTATAGCAGTATAACGTACAACGTTATATAGTATTACGTTATGACGTATAACGTCATATAGTATTTCGTTATGACGTATAAAGTTATGTAGGATTATAGTATAACGTATAACGCTATATAGCATCACATTATAACGTATAACGTTATGTAATATTATAGTATAACGTATAACGTTATGAAGTATGACTTTATAACGTATAACGTTATGAAATATTATAGTATAACGAATAACGTTATGAAGTATGACGTTATAACGTATAACGTTATGTAATATTATAGTATAACGTATAACGTTATGATGTATGACGTTATAACGTATAACGTTATGAAGTATGACGTTATAACGTGTAACGTTATGAAGTGTGACGTTATAACGTGTCACGTTATGAAGTATGACGTTAGAACGTGTAATGTCCGTCAGTATTGCGGTATAACGTATAACGTTATATAGTATTACGTTATAACGTATAACGTCATATAGTATTACGTTATGACGTGTAAAGTTATGTAGGATTACAGTATAACGTATAACGTTATATTACATCACATTAAAACGTATAACGTTATGAATTATTATAGTATAACGTATAACGTTATGAAGTATGACTTTATAACGTATAACGTTAAGAAGTATGACGTTATAACGTATAACGTTATGAAGTATGACGTTATAACGTATAACGTCCGACAGTATAGCGGTATAACGTCTAACGTCATATAGTATTAAGTTATAATGTTTAACGTTAAATAGTATTACGTTCTTACTTATAACGTTATGTAGGATTATAGTATAACGTATAACGTTATATAGCATCACGTTATAACGTATAACGTTATGGAGAATTATAGTATAACGTATAACGTTATATAGTATCACATTATAACGTATAACGTTATGAAGTATGACGTTATAACGTATAACGTCCGACAGTATAGCGGTATCACGTATAACGTTATATAGAATTACGTTATAACGTATAACGTTATGAAGTATTACAGTACAACGTATAACGATATGAAGTATGACGTTATAACGTGTAACGTCCGACGGTATAGCGGCAAACTTATAACGTTATGAAGTATGATGTTATAACGTGTAACGTAATGAAATATGACGTTATAACGTATAAAGTCCGACAGTATAGCGGTATAACTTATAACGTTATAAAGTATGACGTTATAACGTGTAACGTTATGTAGGATTATAGTATAACGTATAACGTTATATAGCATCACGTTATAACGTATATCGTTATGAAGTATTTCAGTGCAACGTATAACGTCGTGTAATATGACGTTATTACGTATAACGTCGGACAGTATAGCAGTATAACGTATAACGTTATGAAGTATGACGTTATAACGTATAACGTTATGAATTATGACGTGATAACGTGTAACGTAATGAAATATGACCTTATAACGTATAACGTCCAACAGTATAGCGGTATAACTTATAACGTTATGAAGTATGACGTTATATCTTATAACGTCATGAAATATGACGTTATTACGTATAACGTCGGACAGTATAGCAGTATAACGTATAACGTTAGATAGTATTACGTTATAACGTATAACGTCATATAGTATTACGTTATGACGTGAAATGTTATGTAAGATTATGGTATAACGTATAACGTTATATAGTATCACACTATAACGTATAACGTTATGAAGTATCACGTTATAACGTATAACGTTATGAACTATGACGTTATAACGTATAACGTAATAAAATATGACGTTATAACGTCCGACAGTATAGCGGTATAACGTCTAACGTCATACAGTATTACGTTATAACGTTCAACGTTATATAGTATTACGTTCTAACGTATAACGTTATGTGGGAATATAGAATAACGTATAACGTCATATAGTACTACGTTATGACGTATAAAGTTATGTAAGATTATAGTATAACGTATAACGTTATATAGCATCACATTATAACGTATAACATTATGTAATATTATGGTATAACGTGTAACGTTATGAAGTATGACGTTATAACGTATAACGATATGAAGTATGACGTTATAACGTATAACGTCCGACAGTATAGCGGTATCACGTATAACGTTATATAGAATTACGTTATAACGTATAACGTTATGAAGTATTACAGTACAAAGTATAACGTCATGAAATATGACGTTATAACATATAACGTCCGACAGTATAGCGGTATAACGTATAAAGTTATATAGCATCACGTTATAACGTATAACGTTATGAAGTATGACGTTATAATGTATAACGTTATGAAGTATGACGTTATAACGTGTAACGTTAAGAAGTATGACGTTATAACGTGTAACGTCCGACGGTATAGCGGTATAACCTATAACGTTATGAAGTATGACGTTATAACGTGTAACGTCCGACGGTATAGCGGTATAACTTATGACGTTATGAAGTATGACGTTATATCGTATAACGTCATGCAATATGACGTTATTACGTATAACGTCGGACAGTACAGCAGTATAACGTATAACGTTAGATAGTATTACGTTATAACGTATAACGACATATAGTATTACGTTATGACGTATAAAGTTATGTAGGATTACAGTATAACGTATATCGTTATATAGCATCACATTAAAACGTATAACGTTATGAATTATTATAGTATAACGTATAACGTTATGAAGTATGACGTTATAACGTATAACGTTATGAAGTATGACGTTATAACGTATAACGTTATGAAGTATGACGTTATAACGTATAACGTTATGAAGTATGACGTTATAACGTATAACGTTATGAAGGATGACGTTATAACGTATAACGTTATGAAGTATGACGTTATAACGTATAACGTCCGACAGTATAGCGGTATAACGTCTAACGTCATATAGTATTAAGTTATAATGTTTAACGTTAAATAGTATTACGTTCTTACGTATAACGTTATGTAGGATTATAGTATAACGTATAACGTTATATAGCATCACGTTATAACGTATAACGTTATGGAGAATTATAGTATAACGTACAACGTTATGAAGTATGACGTTATAACGTGTAACGTCCGACGGTATAGCGGTATAACTTATAACGATATGAAGAAAGATGTTATAACGTGTAACGTTATGAAGTATGACGTTATATCGTATAACGTCCGTCGGTATAGCGGTATAACGTATAACGTTATATAGTATTACGTTATAACGTATAATATCATATAGTATTTCGTTATGACGTATAAAGTTATGTAGGATTATAGTATTACGTATAACGTTATATAGCATCACATTATAACGTATAACGTTATGTAATATTATAGTATAACGTATAGCGTTATGAAGTATGACGTAATTACGTATAACGTAATGAAATATGACGTATTAACGTATAATGTCCGACAGTATAGCGGTATAACTTATAACGTTATGAAGTATGACGTTATAACTTGTAACCTTATGAAGTATGACGTTATGACGTATAAAGTTATGTAGGATTATAGTATAATGTATATCGTTATATAGCATCTCGTTATAACGTATAACGTTATGGAGAATTATAGTATAACGTATAACGTTATGAAGTATGACGTTATAACGTATAACGTTATGAAGTATGACGTTATAACGTATAACGTTATGAAGTATGACGTTATAACGTATAACGTTATGATGTATGACGTTATAACGTGTAACGTCCGAAGGTATAGCGGTATCACGTATAACGTTATATAGAATGACGTTATAAAGTATAACGTTATGAAGTATTACAGTACAACGTATAACGTCATGAAATATGACGATATAACGTATAACGTCCGACAGTATAGCGGTATAACGTATAAAGTTATATAGCATCACGTTATAACGTATAACGTTATGAAGTATGACGTTATAACGTGTAACGTTATGAAGTATGACGTTATAACGTGTAACGTCCGAAGGTATAGCGGTATAACTTATAACGTTATGAAGTATGATGTGATAACGTGTAACGTAATGAAATATGCCGTTATAACGTATAAAGTCCGACAGTATAGCGGTATAACTTATAACGTTATGAAGTATGACGTTATGACGTATAAAGTTATGTAGGATTATAGTATAACGTATAACGTTATATAGCATCACGTTATAACGTATAACGTAATGGAGAATTATAGTATAGCGTATAACGTTATGAAGTATGACGTTATAACGTGTAACGTAATGAAATATGACGATATAACGTATAACGTCCGACACAAAAGTGGTATAACGTATAACGTTATATATCATTACGTTATAACGTATAATATCATATAGTATTTCGTTATGACGTAGAAAGTTATGTAGGATTATAGTATTACGTATAACGTTATATAGCTTCACATTATAACGTATAACGTTATGTAATATTATAGTATAACGTATAACGTTATGAAGTATGACGTTATAACGTATAACGTAATGAAATATGACGTTATAACGTATAACGTCCGACAGTATAGCGGTATAACGTCTAACGTCATATAGTATAACGTTATAATGTTTAACGTTAAATAGTATTACAGTCTAACGTATAACGTTATGTAGGATTATAGTATAACGTATAACGTTATATAGCATCACCTTATAACGTATAACGTTATGGAAAATTATAGTATAACGTATAACGTTATGAAGTATGACGTTATAACGTGTAACGTCCGACGGTATAGCGGTTTAACTTATAACGATATGAAGAATGATGTTATAACGTGTAACGTTATGAAGTATGACGTTATTAAGTATAACGTAATGAAATATGACGTATTAACGTATAACGTCCGACAGTATAGCGGTATAACTTATAACGTTATGAAGTATGACGTTATAACGTATAACGTTATGAAGTATGACGTTATAACGTATAACTTTATGAAGTATGACGTTATAACGTATAACGTTATGAAGTATGACGTTATAACGTGTAACGTCCGAAGGTATAGCGGTATAACTTATAACGTTATGAAGTATGACGTTATAACGTATAACGTTATGAAGTATGACGTTATAACGTATAACGTTATGAAGTATGACATTATAACGTATAACGTCCGACAGTATAGCGGTATCACGTATAACGTTATATAGAATGACGTTATAAAGTATAACGTTATGAAGTATTACAGTACAACGTATAACGTCATGAAATATGACGATATAACGTATAACGTCCGACAGTATAGCGGTATAACGTATAAAGTTATATAGCATCACGTTATAACGTATAACGTTATGAAGTATGACGTTATAACGTATAACGTTATGAAGTATGACGTTATAACGTGTAACGTCCGAAGGTATAGCGGTATAACTTATAACGTTATGAAGTATGATGTGATAACGTGTAACGTAATGAAATATGACGTTATAACGTATAAAGTCCGACAGTATAGCGGTATAACTTATAACGTTATGAAGTATGACGTTATGACGTATAAAGTTATGTAGGATTATAGTATAACGTATAACGTTATATAGCATCACGTTATAACGTATAACGTAATGGAGATTTATAGTATAGCGTATAACGTTATGAAGTATGACGTTATAACGTGTAACGTAATGAAATATGACGATATAACGTATAACGTCCGACACAATAGTGGTATAACGTATAACGTTATATATCATTACGTTATAACGTATAACGTTAAATAGTGTCACATTATAATGTATAACGTTATGAAGTATCATAGTATAACGTATAACGTTATGAACTATGACGTTATAACGTATAACGTTATGATTTATTATAGTATAACGTATAACGTTATGAAGTATGACGTTATAACGTATAGCGTTATGATGTATGACGTTAGTACGTGTAATGTCCGTCAGTATAGCGGTATAACGTATAACGTTATATAGTATTACGTTATAACGTATAATATCATATAGTATTTCGTTATGACGTAGAAAGTTATGTAGGATTATAGTATTACGTATAACGTTATATAGCTTCACATTATAACGTATAACGTTATGTAATATTATAGTATAACGTATAACGTTATGAAGTATGACGTTATAACGTATAACGTAATGAAATATGACGTTATAACGTATAACGTCCGACAGTATAGCGGTATAACGTCTAACGTCATATAGTATAACGTTATAATGTTTAACGTTAAATAGTATTACGCTCTAACGTATAACGTTATGTAGGATTATAGTATAACGTATAACGTTATATAGCATCACCTTATAACGTATAACGTTATGGAAAATTATAGTATAACGTATAACGTTATGAAGTATGACGTTATAACGTGTAACGTCCGACGGTATAGCGGTATAACTTATAACGATATGAAGAATGATGTTATAACGTGTAACGTTATGAAGTATGACGTTATTAAGTATAACGTAATGAAATATGACGTATTAACGTATAACGTCCGACAGTATAGCGGTATAACTTATAACGTTATGAAGTATGACGTTATAACTTGTAACCTTATGAAGTATGACGTTATGACGTATTAAGTTATGTAGGATTATAGTATAACGTATAACGTTATATAGCATCACGTTATAACGTATATCGTTATGGAGAATTATAGTATAACGTATAACGTTATGAAGTATGACGTTATTAAGTATAACGTAATGAAATATGACGTATTAACGTATAACGTCCGACAGTATAGCGGTATAACTTATAACGTTATGATGTATGACATTATAACGTGTAACGTCCGACAGTATAGCGGTATCACGTATAACGTTATGAAGTATGACGTTATAACTTGTAACATTATGAAGTATGACGTTATAACGTGTAACGTCCGACAGTATAGCGGTATAACTTATAACGTTATGAAGTATGACGTTATAACTTGTAACATTATGAAGTATGACGTTATGACGTATTAAGTTATGTAGGATTATAGTATAACGTATAACGTTATATAGCATCACGTTATAACGTATATCGTTATGGAGAATTATAGTATAACGTATAACGTTATGAAGTATGACGATATAACGTATAAAGTTATGAAGTATGACGTTATAACGTGTAACATCGGACGGTATAGCGGCATAACTTATAACGTTCTGAAGTATGATGTTATAACGTGTAACGTAATGAAATATGACGTTATAACTTATAAAGTCAGACAGTATAGCGGTATAACGTCTAACGTCATATAGTATTAAGGTATAATGTTTAACGTTAAATAGTATTACGTTCTTACGTATAACGTTTTGTAGGATTATAGTATAACGTATAACGTTATATAGCATCACGTTATAACGTATAACGTTATATAGCATCACGTTATAACGTATAACGTTATGGAAAATTATAGTATAACGTATAACGCTATGAAGTATGACGTTATAACGTGTAACGTAATGAAATATGACGTTATAACGTATAACGTCCGACAGAATAGTGGTATAACGTCTAACGACATATAGTATTACGTTATAATGTTTTACGTTAAATAGTATTAAGTTCTAACGTATAACGTTATGTAGGATTATAGTATAACGTATAACGTTATATAGCATCACATTATAACGTATAACGTTATGTAATATTATAGTATAACGTATAAGGTTATGAAGTATGACGTTATAACGTATAACGGCCGACAGTATAGCGGTATAACGTCTAACGTCATATAGTATTAAGTTATAATTTTTAACGTTAAATAGTATTACGTTCTTACGTATAACTTTATGTAGGATTATAGTATAACGTATAACGTTATATAGCAACACGTTATAACGTATAACGTTATGGAGAATTATAGTATAACGTATAACGTTATGAAGTATGACGTTATAACGTGTAACGTCCGACGGTATAGCGGTATATCTTATAACGATATGAAGAATGATGTTATAACGTGTCACGTTATGAAGTATGACGTTATATCGTATAACGTCCGTCGGTATAGCGGTTTAACGTATAACGTTATATAGTATTACGTTATAACGTATAATATCATATAGTATTTCGTTATGACGTATAAAGTTATGTAGGATTATAGTATAACGTATAACGTTATATAGCATCACATTATAACGTATAACGTTGTGTAATATTATAGTATAACGTATAACGTCACGAAATATGACGTTATTACGTATAACGTCCGACAGTATAGCAGTATAACGTATAACGTTATATAGTATTACGTTATAACGTATAACGTTATATAGTATTACGTTATGACGTATAATGTTATGTAGGATTATAGTATAACGTATAACGTTATATAGTATGACATTATAACGTATAACGTTATGAAGTATCATAGTATAATGTATAACGTTACGAACTATGACGTTATAACGTATAACGTAATAAAATATGACGTTATAACGTCCGACAGTGTAGCGGTATAACGTCTAACGTCATATAGTATTACGTTATAACGTTTAAAGTTATATAGTATTACGTTCTAACGTATAACGTTAAGTAGAATTATAGTATAACGTATAACGTTATATAGTATCACGTTATAAGATATAACGTTATAGACAATTATAGTATAACGTATGACGTCATGAAGTATGACGTTATAACGCATAACGACCGACAGGATAGCGGTATAACTTATAGCGTTATGAAGTATGACGTTATAACGTATAACGTCATGAAAAATGACGTTATTACGTATAACGTCGGACAGTATAGCAGTAAAACGTATCACGTTATATAGTATTACGTTATAACGTATAACGTCATATAGTATTACGTTATGACGTATAAAGTTATGTAGGATTATAGTATAACGTATTACGTTATATAGCATCACATTAAAACGTATAACGTTATGAATTAATATAGTATAACGTATAACGTTATGAAGTATGACGTTATAACGTATAACGGTATGAAGTATGACGTTATAACGTATAACGTCAGACACTATAGCGGTATAACGTATAACGTTATATAGTATTACGTTATAACGTATAACGTTGTATACCATCACGTTATAGCGTATAACGTTATTAAGTATTACAGTACAACGTATAACGTCATGATATATGACGTTATAACGTATAACGTCCGACAGTATAGCAGTATAACATATAACGTTATGTAGTATTACGTTATAACGTATAACGTCATATAGTATTACGTTATGACGTATAACGTTATGTGGGATCATAGTATAACGTATAACGTTATACAGCATCACGTTATAACGTATAACTTTATGGAGAATTGTAGTATAACGTATAACGTTATGAAGTATGACGTTATAACGTGTAACGTAATGAAATATGACGTTATAACGTAAAACGTCCGACAGTATGGCGGTATAACGTCTAACGTCATATAGTATTACGTTATAATGTTTAACGTTTAATAGTGTTACGTTCTAACGTATAACGTTATGTAGGATTATAGTATAACGTAAAACGGTATATAGCATCACATTATAACGTATAACGTTATGTAATATTATCGTATAACGTATAACGTTATGAAGTATGACGTTATAACGTGTAACGTCCAACGGTATAGCGGTATAACTTATAACGTTGTGAAGAATGATGTTATAACGTGTAACGATATGAAGTATGACGTGATAACGTATAACGTCCGTCGGTATAGCGGTATAACGTATAACGTTATATAGTATTACGTTATTACGTATAACGTCATATAGTATTTCGTTATGACGTATAAAGTTATGTAGGATTATAGTATAACGTTTAACGTTATATAGCATCACATTATAACGTATAACGTTATGTAATATTATAGTATAACGTATAACGTTATGAAGTATGACGTTATAACGTATAACGTCATGAAATATGACGTTATTACGTATAACGTCGGACAGTATAGCAGTATAACGTATAACGTTATTTAGTATTACGTTATAACGTATAACGTCATATAGTATTACCTTATGACGTATAAAGTTATGTAGTATTATAGTATAACGTATAACGTTATATAGCATCACATTATAACGTATAACGTTATGAATTATTATAGTATAACGTATAACGTTATGAAGTATGACGTTATAACGTATAACGTAATGAAACATGACGTTTTAACGTATAACATCCGTCAGTATAGCGGTATAACGTATAACGTTATATAGCATCACATTATAACGTATAACGTCATATAGTATTTCGTTATGACGTATAAAGTTATGTAGGATTATAGTTTAACGTATAACGTTATATAGCATCACATCATAACGTATAACGTTATGAAGTATCATAGTATAACGTATAACGTTATGAACTATGACGTTATAACGCATAACGTAATAAAATATGACGTTATAACGTCCGACAGTATACCGGTATAACGTCTAACGTCATATAGTATTACGTTATAATGTTTAACGTTAAATAGTATTACGTTCTAACGTATAACGTTATGGAGAATTAAAGTATAACGTACAACGATATGAAGTATGACGTTATAACGTATAACGTCCGACAGTATAGCGGTATAACGTATAACGTTATATAGTATTACGTTATAACGTATACCGTCATATAGTATTACGTTATGACGTATAAAGTTATGTAGGATTACAGTATAACGTATAACGTTATATAGCATCACATTAAAACGTATAACGTTATGAATTATTACAGTATAACGTATAACGTTATGAAGTATGACGTTATAACGTGTAACGTCCGACGGTATAGCGGCATAACTTATAACGTTCTGAAGTATGATGTTATAACGTATAGCGTTATGAAGTATGACGTGATAACGTATAACGTCCGACAGAATAGTGGTATAACGTATAACGTTATATATCATTACGTTATAACGTATAACGTTATATAGTACCACATTATAACGTATAACGTTATGAAGTATCATAGTATAACGTATAACGTTATGAACTATGACGTTATAGCGTATAACGTAATAAAATATGACGTTATAACGTCCGACAGTATAGCTTTATAACGTCTAACGTCATATAGTATTTCGTTATGACGTGTAAAGTTATGTAGGATTATAGTATTACGTATAACGTTATATAGCATCACATATAACGTATAACGTTATGTAATATTATAGTATAACGTATAACGTTGTGAAGTATGATGTTATAACGTATAAAGTTATGTAGGATTATAGTATAACGTATAACGTTATATAGCACCACATTAAAACGTATAACGTTATGAATTATTATAGTGTAACGTATAACGTCATATAGTATTACGTTATGACGTATAAAGATATGTAGGATTATAGTATAACGTATAACGTTATATAGCATCACATTAAAACGTATAAGGTTATGAATTATTATAGTATAACGTATAACGTTATGAAGTATGACGTTATAACGTATAACGTCCGACACTATAGCGGTATAACGTATAACGTTATATAGTATAACGTTATAACGTATAACGTCATATAGCATTACGTTATGACGTATAACGTTATGTAGGATTATACTATAACGTATAACGTTATATAGCATCACGTTATAACGTATAACTTTGTGGAGAATTATAGTATAACGTATAACGTTATAACGTATGACGTTGTAACGTGTAACGTAATGAAATATGAAGTTACAACGTATAACGTCCGACAGTATAGAGGTATAACTTATAACGTTATGAAGTATGATGTTATAACGTGTAACGTTATGAAGTATGACGTTATAACGTATAACGTCCGGCGGTATAGCGGTATAACGTATAACGTTATATAGTATTACGTTATAACGTATAACGTCATATAGCATTACGTTATGACGTATAACGTTATGTAGGATTATAGTATAACGTATAACGTTATATAGCATCACATTATAACGTATAACGTTATGTAATATTATAGTATAACGTATATCGTTATGAAGTATGACGTTATAACGTGTAACGTACAACGGTATAGCGGTATAACTTATAACGTTATGAAGAATGATGTTATAACGTGTAACGTTATGAAGTATGACGCGGTAACTTATAACGTCCGTCGGTATAGCGGTATAACGTATAACGTTATATAGTATAACGTTATAACGTATAACGTCATATAGCATTACGTTATGACGTATAACGTTATGTAGGATTATACTATAACGTATAACGTTATATAGCATCACGTTATAACGCATAACTTTATGGAGAATTATAGTATAACGTATAACGTTATGAAGTATGACGTAATAACGTATAACGTCAGACAGTATAGCGGAATAACGTCTAACATCATATAGTATTACGTTATAATGTTTAACGTTAAATAGTATTACGTTCTAACGTATAACGTTATGTAGGATTATAGTATAACGTATAACGTTATATAGCATCACATTATAACGTATAACGTTATGTAATATTATAGTATAACGTATAAGGTTATGAAGTATGACGTTATAACGTATAACGTCCGACAGTACAGAGGTATAACTTATAACGTTATGAAGTATGATGTTATAACGTGTAACGTTATGAAGTATGACGTTATAACGTGTAACGTCCAACGGTATAGCGGTATAACTTATAACGTTATGAAGAATGATGTTATAACGTGTAACGTTATGAAGTATGACGTGATAACGTATAACGTCCGTCGGTATAGCGGTATAACGTATAACGTTATATAGTATTACGTTATAACGTATAACATCATATACTATTTCGTTATGACGTATAAAGATATGTAGGATTATAGTATAACGTATAACGTTATATAGCATCACATTATAACGTATAACGTTATGTAATGTTATAGTATAACGTATAACGTTAGGAAGTATGACGCTATAACGTATAACGTAATGAAATATGACGTTTTAACGTATAACGTCCGACAGTATTGCGGTATAACGTCTAACGTCATATAGTATTACGTTATAACGTTTAAAGTTATATAGTATTACGCTCTAACGTATAACGTTATGTAGGATTATAGTATATCGTATAACGTTATATAGTATCACGTTATAACGTATAACGTTATGGAGAATAATAGTATAACGTATAACGTTATGAAGTATGACGTTATAACGTATAACGTCCGACAGTATAGAGGTATAAATTATTACGTTATGAAGTATGATGTTATAACGTGTAACGTTATGAAGTATGACGTTATAACGTATAACGTCCGGCGGTATAGAGGTATAACGTATAACGTTATATAGTATTACGTTATAGCGTATAACGTCATATAGTATTACGTTATGACGTATAAAGTTATGTAGGATTATAGTATAACGTATAACGTTATATAGCATCACATTATAACGTATAACGTTGTGTAATATTATAGTATAACGTATAACGTCACGAAATATGACGTTATTACGTATAACGTCCGACAGTATAGCAGTATAACGTATAACGTTATATAGTATTACGTTATAACGTATAACGTTATATAGTATTACGTTATGACGTATAATACGTCATGAAGTATGACGTTATAACGCATAACGACCGACAGGATAGCGGTATAACTTATAGCGTTATGAAGTATGACGTTATAACGTATAACGTCATGAAATATAACGTATAACGTCATATTTCATGACGTTATACGTTATAACGTCGGACAGTATAGCAGTAAAACGTATAACGTTATATAGTATTACGTTATATCGTATAACGTCATATAGTATTACGTTATGACGTATAAAGTTATGTAGGATTATAGTATAACGTATTACGTTATATAGCATCACATTAAAACGTATAACGTTATGAATTAATATAGTATAACGTATAACGTTATGAAGTATGACGTTATAACGTATAACGTTATGAAGTATGACGTTATAACTTATAACGTCAGACACTATAGCGGTATAACGTATAACGTTATATAGTATTACGTTATAACGTATAACGTTGCATACCATCACGTTATAGCGTATAACGTTATGAAGTATTACAGTACAACGTATAACGTCATGATATATGACGTTATAACGTATAACGTCCGACAGTATAGCAGTATAACATATAACGTTATGTAGTATTACGTTATAACGTATAACGTCATATAGTATTACGTTATGACGTATAACGTTATGTGGGATCATAGTATAACGTATAACGTTATATAGCATCACGTTATAACGTATAACTTTATGGAGAATTGTAGTATAACGTATAACGTTATGAAGTATGACGTTATAACGTGTAACTTAATGAAATATGACGTTATAACGTAAAACGTCCGACAGTATGGCGGTATAACGTCTAACGTCATATAGTATTACGTTATAATGTTTAACGTTTAATAGTATTACGTTCTAACGTATAACGTTATGTAGGATTATAGTATAACGTAAAACGTTATATAGCATCACATTATAACGTATAACGTTATGTAATATTATAGTATAACGTATAACGTTATGAAGTATGACGTTATAACGTGTAACGTCCAACGGTATAGCGGTATAACTTATAACGTTGTGAAGAATGATGTTATAACGTGTAACGATATGAAGTATGACGTGATAACGTATAACGTCCGTCGGTATAGCGGTATAACGTATAACGTTATATAGTATTACGTTATTACGTATAACGTCATATAGTATTTCGTTATGACGTATAAAGTTATGTAGGATTATAGTATAACGTTTAACGTTATATAGCATCACATTATAACGTATAACGTTATGTAATATTATAGTATAACGTATAACGTTATGAAGTATGACGTTATAACGTATAACGTCATGAAATATGACGTTATTACGTATAACGTCGGACAGTATAGCAGTATAACGTATAACGTTATTTAGTATTACGTTATAACGTATAACGTCATATAGTATTACGTTATGAAGTATAAAGTTATGTAGTATTATAGTATAACGTATAACGTTATATAGCATCACATTATAACGTATAACGTTATGAATTATTATAGTATAACGTATAACGTTATGAAGTATGACGTTATAACGTATAACGTAATGAAACATGACGTTTTAACGTATAACATCCGTCAGTATAGCGGTATAACGTATAACGTTATATAGTATTACGTTATAACGTATATCGTCATATAGTATTACGTTATGACGTATTACGTTATGTGGGATCATAGTATAACGTATAACGTTATATAGCATCACATTATAACGTATAACGTCATATAGTATTTCGTTATGACGTATAACGTTATGTAGGATTATAGTATAACGTATAACTTTATATAGCATCACATTATAACGTATAACGTTATGAAGTATTACAGTACAACGTATAACGTCATGATATATGACGTTATAACGTATAACGTCCGACAGTATAGCAGTATAACATATAACGTTATGTAGTATTACGTTATAACGTATAACGTCATATAGTATTACGTTATGACGTATAACGTTATGTGGGATCATAGTATAACGTATATCGTTATATAGTATTACGTTATAACGTATACCGTCATATAGTATTACATTATGACGTATAAAGTTATGTAGGATTACAGTATAACGTATAACGTTATATATCATTACGTTATAACGTATAACGTTATATAGTACCACATTATAACGTATAACGTTATGAAGTATCATAGTATAACGTATAACGTTATGAACTATGACGTTATAGCGTATAACGTAATAAAATATGACGTTATAACGTCCGACAGTATAGCGGTATAACGTCTAACGTCATATAGTATTTCGTTATGACGTATAACGATATGTAGGATTATAGTATAACGTGTAACGTTAGATAGCATCACATTATAACGTATAACGTTATGTAATATTATGGTACAACGTATAACGTTATGAAGTATGACTTTATAACGTATAACGTAAAGAAATATGACGTTATAACGTATTACGTCCGACAGTATAGCGGTATAACGTCATATAGTATTAAGTTATAATGTTTAACGTTAAATAGTATTACGTTCTAACGTATAACGTTATGTAGGATTATAGTATAACGTATTACGTTATATAGCATCACGTTATAACGTATAACGTTATATAGTATTACGTTATAACGTATAATAACATATAGTATTTCGTTATGACGTGTAAAGTTATGTAGGATTATAGTATTACGTATAACGTTATATAGCATCACATTATAACGTATAACGTTATGTAATATTATAGTATAACGTATAACGTTGTGAAGTATGATGTTATAACGTATAACGTAATGTAATATGACGTTTTAAAGTATAACGTCCGACAGTATAGCGGTATAACTTATAACGTTATGAAGTATGACGTTATAACGTGTAACGTAATGAAATATGACGATGTAACGTATAACGTCCGACAGTATAGACGTATAACCTATAACGTTAGATAGTATTACGTTATAACGTATAACGTCATATAGTATTACGTTATAATGTTTAACGTTAAATAGTATTACGTTCTAACGTATAACGTTATGTAGGATTATAGTATAACGTATAACGTTATGAAGTATGACGTTATAACGTGTAACGTCCGACAGTATAGCGGTATAACGTCTAAAGTCATATAGTATTAAGTTATAATGTTTAACGTTAAATAGTATTACGTTCTTACGTATAACGTTATGTAGGATTATAGTATAACGTATAACGTTATATAGCATCACGTTATAACGTATAACGTTATATAGCATCACGTTATAACGTTTAACGTTATGGAGAATTATAGTATAACGTATAACGCTATGAAGTATGACGTTATAACGTGTAACGTAATGAAATATGACGTTATAACGTATAACGTTATGTAGGATAATAGTATAACGTATAACGTTATATACCATCACCTTATAACGTATAACGTTATGAAGTATTACAGTACTACGTATAACGTCCGACAGTAAAGCGGTATAACAAATAACGTTATGAAGTATGACGTTATAACGTGTAACGTCCGACAGTATAGCGGTATAACGTTATATAGCATCACGTTATAACGTATAACGTTATGAAGTATGACGTTATAACGTATAACGTAATAAAATATGACGTTTTAACGTCCGACAGTATAGCGGTATAACGTCTAACGTCATATAGTATTACGTTATATCGTTTAACGTTATATAGTATTACGTTCTAACGTATAACGTTATGTAGGATTATAGTATAACGTATAACGTCATGAAATATGACGTTATAACGTATAACGTCGGAGAGTATAGCAGTATAACGTATAACGTTATATAGTATTACGTTATAACGTATTACGTCATAAAGTATTACGTTATGACGTATAAAGTTATGTAGGATTATAGTATAACGTATAACGTTATATAGCATCACATTAAAACGTATAAGGTTATGAATTATTATAGTATAACGTATAACTTTATGAAGTATGACGTTATAACGTATAGCGTACGACACTATAGCGGTATAACGTATAACGTTATATAGTATTACGTTATAACGTATAACGTTGTATACCATCTCGTTATAACGTATAACGTTATGAAGTATTACAGTACAACGTATAACGTCATGAAATATGACGTTATAACGTACAACGTCCGACAGTATAGCAGTATAACGTATAACGTTATATAGTATTACGTTATAACGTATAACGTCATATAGCATTACGTTATGACGTATAACGTTATGTAGGATTATAGTATAACGTAAAACGTTATATAGCATCACATTATAACGTATAACGTTATGTAATATCATAGTATAACGTATAACGTTATGAAGTATGACGTTATAACGTGTATCGTCCAACGGTATAGCGGTATAACTTATAACGTTATGAAGAATGATGTTATAACGTGTAACGTTATGAAGTATGACGTGATAACGTATAACGTCCGTCGGTATAGCGGTATTACGTATAACGTTATATAGTATTACGTTATAACGTATAACGTCCGACAGTATAGAGGTATAACTTATAACGTTATGAAGTATGATGTTATAACGTGTAACGTTATGAAGTATGACGTTATAACGTATAACGTCCGGCGGTATAGCGGTATAACGTATAACGTTATATAGTATTACGTTATAACGTATAACGTCATATAGTATTACGTTATGACGTATAAAGTTATGTAGGATTATAGTATAACGTTATATAGCATCACATTATAACGTATAACGTTGTGTAATATTATAGTATAACGTATAACGTCACGAAATTTGAATTTATTACGTATAACGTCCGACAGTATAGCAGTATAACGTATAACGTTATATAGTATTACGTTATAACGTATAACGTTATATAGTATTACGTTATGACGTATAATGTTATGTAGGATTATAGTATAACGTATAACGTTATATAGCATGACATTATAACGTATAACGTTATGAAGTATCATAGTATAATGTATAACGTTACGAACTATGACGTTATAACCTATAACGTAATAAAATATGACGTTATAACGTCCGACAGTGTAGCGGTATAACGTCGTAACGTCATATAGTATTACGTTATAACGTTTAAAGTTATATAGTATTACGTTCTAACGTATAACGTTATGTAGGATTATAGTATAACGTATAACGTTATATAGTATCACGTTATAAAGTATAACGTTATAGACAATTATAGTATATCGTATAACGTCATGAAGTATGACGTTATAACGCATAACGACCGACAGGATAGCGGTATAACTTATAGCGTTATGAAGTATGACGTTATAACGTATAACGTCATGAAATATGACGTTATTACGTATAACGTTATGAAGTATGACGTTATAACGTATAACGTCAGACACTATAGCGGTATAACGTATAACGATATATAGTATTACGTTATAACGTATAACGTTGTATACCATCACGTTATAGCGTATAACGTTATGAAGTATTACAGTACAACGTATAACGTCATGAAATATGACGTTATAACGTATAACGTCCGACAGTATAGCAGTATAACATATAACGTTATGTAGTATTACGTTATAACGTATAACGTCATATAGTATTACGTTATGACGTATAACGTTATGTGGGATCATAGTTTAACGTATAACGTTATATAGCATCACGTTATAACGTATAAATTTATGGAGAATTATAGTATAACGTATAACGTTCTGAAGTATGACGTTATAACGTGTAACGTAATGAATTATGACGTTATAACGTAAAACGTCCGACAGTATGGCGGTAAAACGTCTAACGTCATTTAGTATTACGTTATAATGTTTAACGTTTAATAGAATTACGTTCTAACGTATAACGTTATGTAGGATTATAGTATAACGTAAAACGTTATATAGCATCACATTATAACGTATAACGTTATGTAATATTATAGTGTAACGTATAACGTTATGAAGTATGACGTTATAACGTGTAACGTCCAACGGTATAGCGGTATAACTTATAACGTTGTGAAGAATGATGTTATAACGTGTAACGTTATGAAGTATGACGTGATAACGTACAACGTCCGTCGGTATAGCGGTATAACGTATAACGTTATATCGTATTACGTTATAACGTATAACGTCATATAGTATTTCGTTATGACGTATAAAGTTATGTAGGATTATAGTATAACGCATAACGTTATATAGCATCACATTATAACGTATAACGTTATGTAATATTATAGTATAACGTATAACGTTATGAAGTATGACGTTATAACGTATAACGTAATGAAATATGACGTTTTAACGTATAACGTCCGACAGTATAGCGGTATAACGTCTAACGTCATATAGTATTACGTTATAACGTTTAAAGTTATATAGTATCACGTTATAACGTATAACGTCATGGAGAATTATAGTATAACGTATAACGTTATGAAGTATGACGTTGTAACGTATAACGTTCGACAGTATAGCGGTATAACGTATAACGATATATAGTATTACGTTATAACGTATAACGTTGTATACCATCACGTTATAGCGTATAACGTTATGAAGTATTACAGTACAACGTATAACGTCATGAAATATGACGTTATAACGTATAACGTCCGACAGTATAGCAGTATAACATATAACGTTATGTAGTATTACGTTATAACGTATAACGTCATATAGTATTACGTTATGACGTATAACGTTATGTGGGATCATAGTTTAACGTATAACGTTATATAGCATCACGTTATAACGTATAACTTTATGGAGAATTATAGTATAACGTATAACGTTCTGAAGTATGACGTTATAACGTGTAACGTAATGAAATATGACGTTATAACGTAAAACGTCCGACAGTATGGCGGTAAAACGTCTAACGTCATATAGTATTACGTTATAATGTTTAACGTTTAATAGAATTACGTTCTAACGTATAACGTTATGTAGGATTATAGTATAACGTAAAACGTTATATAGCATCACATTATAACGTATAACGTTATGTAATATTATAGTATAACGTATAACGTTATGAAGTATGACGTTATAACGTGTAACGTCCAACGGTATAGCGGTATAACTTATAACGTTGTGAAGAATGATGTTATAACGTGTAACGTTATGAAGTATGACGTGATAACGTACACCGTCCGTCGGTATAGCGGTATAACGTATAACGTTATATAGTATTACGTTATAACGTATAACGTCATATAGTATTTCGTTATGACGTATAAAGTTATGTAGGATTATAGTATAACGTATAACGTTATATAGCATCACATTATAACGTATAACGTTATGTAATATTATAGTATAACGTATAACGTTATGAAGTATGACGTTATAACGTATAACGTAATGAAATATGACGTTTTAACGTATAACGTCCGACAGTATAGCGGTATAACGTCTAACGTCATATAGTATTACGTTATAACGTTTAAAGTTATATAGTATCACGTTATAACGTATAACGTCATGGAGAATTATAGTATAACGTATAACGTTATGAAGTATGACGTTGTAACGTATAACGTTCGACAGTATAGCGGTATAACGTATAACGTTATTTAGTATTACGTTATAACGTATATCGTCATATAGTATTACGTTATAACGTATAACGTTATGTGGGACCATAGTATAACGTATAACGCTATAGAGCATCACGTTATGACGTATAACTTTATGGAGAAATATAGTATATCGTATAACGTTATGAAGTATGACGTTATAACGTGTAACGTAATGAAATATGACGTTATAACGTATAACGTCCGACAGTATAGCGGTATAACGTATAACGTTATTTAGTATTACGTTATAACGTATATCGTCATATAGTATTACGTTATAACGTATAACGTTATGTGGGATCATAGTATAACGTATAACGTTATAGAGCATCACGTTATGACGTATAACTTTATGGAGAAATATAGTATAACGTAAAACGTTATATAGCATCACATTATAACGTATAACGTTATGTAATATTATAGTATAACGTATAACGTTATGAAGTATGACGTTATAACGTGTAACGTCCAACGGTATAGCGGTATATCTTATAACGTTATGAAGAATGATGTTATAACGTGTAACGTAATGAAGTATGACGTGATAACGTATAACGTCCGACACTATAGCGGTATAACGTATAACGTTATATAGTATAACGTTATAACGTATAACGCCATATAGTATATCGTTATGTCGTATAAAGTTATGTAGGATTATAGTATAACGTATAACGTTATATAGCATCACATTATAACGTATAACGTTATGAATTATTATAGTATAACGTATAACGTTGTGAATTATGACGTTATAACGTATAACGTTATGAAGTATGACGTTATAACGTATAACGTTATTAAGTATGACGATATAGCGTATAACGTTATGAATTATGACGTTATAACGTGTAACGTCCAACGGTATAGCGGTATAACTTATAACGTTATGAAGTATGACGTTATAACGTGTAGCGTTATGAAGTATGACGTTATAACGTATAACGTTATGAAACATGACGTTATAACGTATAACGTCCGACAGTGTAGCGGTATAACGTCTATCGTCATATAGTATTACGTTATAATGTTTAACGTTAAATAGTATTACGTTCTAACGTATAACGTTATGTAGGATTATAGTATAACGTATAATGTTATATAGCATCACATTATAACGTATAACGTTATATAATATTATAGTACAACGTATAACGTTATGAAGTATGCCGTTATAACGTGTAACGTCCAACGGTATAGCGGTATAACTTATACCGTTATGAAGTATGACGTTATAACGTATAACGGCATGAAATATGACGTTATTACGTATAACGTCGGACAGTATAGCAGTATAACGTATAACGTTATATAGTATTACGTTATAACGTATAACGTCATATGGCATTACGTTATGACGTATAAAGTTATGTAGGATTACAGTATACCGTATAACGTTATATAGCATCACATTAAAACGTATAACGTTATGAATTATTATAGTATGACGTATAACGTTATGAAGTATAACGTTATAACGTATAACGTTATGAAGTATGACGTTATAACGTATAACGTCCGACACTATGGCGGTATAACGTATAACGTTATATAGTATTACGTTATGACGTATAACCTTATATACCATCACGTTATAACGTATAACGTTATGAAGTATTACAGTACAACGTATAACGTCATGAAATATGATGTTATAACGTACAACGTCCGACAGTATAGCGGTATAACATGTAACGTTATGATGTATGACGTTATAACGTATAACGTTATGAAGTATGACGTTATAACGTATAACGTCCGTCAGTATAGCGGTATAAAGTATAACGTTATATAGCATCACGTTATAACGTTTAACGTTATGGAGAATTATAGTATAACGTATAACGCTATGAAGTATGACGTTATAACGTGTAACGTAATGAAATATGACGTTATAACGTATAACGACAGAATAGTGGTACAACGTCTAACGTCATATAGTATTACGTTATAATGTTTAACGTTAAATAGTATTACGTTCTAACGTATAACGTTATGTAGGATTATAGTATAACGTATAACGTTATATAGCATCACATTATAACGTATAACGTTATGTAATATTATAGTATAACGTATAACGTTATGAAGTATGACGTTATAACGTGTAACGTTATGAAGTATGACGTTATAACGTATAACGTTATGTAGGATAATAGTATAACGTATAACGTTATATACCATCACCTTATAACGTATAACGTTATGAAGTATTACAGTACTACGTATAACGTCCGACAGTATAGCGGTATAACAAATAACGTTATGAAGTATGACGTTATATCGTGTAACGTCCGACAGTATAGCGGTATAACGTTATATAGCATCACGTTATAACGTATAACGTTATGAAGTATGACGTTATAACGTATAACGTCATAAAGTATTACGTTATGACGTATAAAGTTATGTAGGATTATAGTATAACGTATAACGTTATATAGCATCACATTAAAACGTATAACGTTATGAATTATTATAGTATAACGTATAACGTCATATAGTATTACGTTATGACGTATAAAGTTATGTAGGATTATAGTATAACGTATAACGTTATGAAGTATGACGTTATAACGTATAACGTCCGACACTATAGCGGTATAACGTATACCGTTATATAGTATTACGTTATAACGTATAACGTTGTATACCATCACGTTATAACGTATAACGTTATGAAGTATTACAGTACAACGTATAACGTCATGAAATATGACGATATAACGTACAACGTCCGACAGTATAGAGGTATAACTTATAACTTTATGAAGTATGATGTTATAACGTGTAACGTTATGAAGTATGACGTTATAACGTATAACGTCCGGCGGTATAGCGGTATAACGTATACCGTTATATAGTATTACGTTATAACGTATAACGTCATATAGCATTACGTTATGACGTATAACGTTATGTAGGATTATAATTTAACGTATAACGTTATATAGCATCACGTTATAACGTATAACTTTATGGAGAATTATAGTATAACGTATAACGTTATAACGTATGACGTTGTAACGTGTAACGTAATGAAATATGACGTTATAACGTATAACGTCCGACAGTATAGAGGTATAACTTATAACTTTATGAAGTATGATGTTATAACGTGTAACGTTATGAAGTATGACGTTATAACGTATAACGTCCGGCGGTATAGCGGTATAACGTATAACGTTATATAGTATTACGTTATAACGTATAACGTCATATAGCATTACGTTATGACGTATAACGTTATGTAGGATTATAGTATAACGTATAACGTTATATAGCATCACATTATAACGTATAACGTTATGTAATATTATAGTATAACGTATATCGTTATGAAGTATGACGTTATAACGTGTAACGTACAACGGTATAGCGGTATAACTTATAACGTTATGAAGAATGATGTTATAACGTGTAACGTTATGAAGTATGACGTGGTAACTTATAACGTCCGTCGGTATAGCGGTATAACGTATAACGTTATACAGTATAACGTTATAACGTATAACGTCATATAGCATTACGTTATGACGTATAACGTTATGTAGGATTATACTATAACGTATAACGTTATATAGCATCACGTTATAACGTATAACTTTATGGAGAATTATAGTATAACGTATAACGTTATGAAGTATGACGTTATAACGTGTAACGTAATGAAATATGACGTTATAACGTATAACGTCCGACAGTATAGCGGAATAACGTCTAACATCATATAGTATTACGTTATAATGTTTAACGTTAAATAGTATTACGTTCTAACGTATAACGTTATGTAGGATTATAGTATAACGTATAACGTTATATAGCATCACATTATAACGTATAACGTTATGTAATATTATAGTATAACGTATAACGTTATGAAGTATGACGTTATAACGTATAACGTCCGACAGTACAGAGGTATAACTTATAACGTTATGAAGTATGATGTTATAACGTGTAACGTTATGAAGTATGACGTTATAACGTATTACGTCCGGCGGTATAGCGGTATAACGTATAACGTTATATAGTATTACGTTATAACGTATAACGTCATATAGCATTACGTTATGACGTATAACGTTATGTAGGATTATAGTATAACGTATAACGTTATATAGCATCACATTATAACGTATAACGTTATGTAATATCATAGTATAACGTATAACGTTATGAAGTATGACGTTATAACGTGTATCGTCCAACGGTATAGCGGTATAACTTATAACGTTATGAAGAATGATGTTATAACGTGTAACGTTATGAAGTATGACGTGATAACGTATAACGTCCGTCGGTATAGCGGTATAACGTATAACGTTATATAGTATTACGTTATAACGTATAACGTCCGACAGTATAGAGGTATAACTTATAACGTTATGAAGTATGATGTTATAACGTGTAACGTTATGAAGTATGACGTTATAACGTATAACGTCCGGCGGTATAGCGGTATAACGTATAACGTTATATAGTATTACGTTATAACGTATAACGTCATATAGTATTACGTTATGACGTATAAAGTTATGTAGGATTATAGTTTAACGTATAACGTTATATAGCATCACATTATAACGTATAACGTTGTGTAATATTATAGTATAACGTATAACGTCACGAAATATGACGTTATTACGTATAACGTCCGACAGTATAGCAGTATAACGTATAACGTTATATAGTATTACGTTATAACGTATAACGATATATAGTATTACGTTATGACGTATAATGTTATGTAGGATTATAGTATAACGTATAACGTTATATAGTATGACATTATAACGTATAACGTTATGAAGTATCATAGTATAATGTATAACGTTACGAACTATGACGTTATAACGTATAACGTAATAAAATATGACGTTATAACGTCCGACAATGTAGCGGTATAACGTCTAACGTCATATAGTATTACGTTATAACGTTTAAAGTTATATAGTATTACGTTCTAACGTATAACGTTATGTAGGATTATAGTATAACGTATAACGTTATATAGTATCACGTTATAAAGTATAACGTTATAGACAATTATAGTATAACGTATAACGTCATGAAGTATGACGTTATAACGTATAACGTAATGAAATATGACGTTTTAACGTATAACGTCCGACAGTATAGCGGTATAACGTCTAACGTCATATAGTATTACGTTATAACGTTTAAAGTTATATAGTATTACGTTCTAACGTATAACGTTATGTAGGATTATAGTATAACGTATAACGTTATATAGTATCTCGTTATAACGTATAACGTCATGGAGAATTATAGTATAACGTATAACGTTATGAAGTATGACGTTATAACGTATAACGTTCGACAGTATAGCGGTATAACTTATAACGTTATAAAGTATGACGTTATAACGTATAACGTCATGAAATATGACGTTATTACGTATAACGTCGGACAGTATAGCAGTATAACGTATAACGTTATTTAGTATTACGTTATAACGTATAACGTCATATAGTATTACGTTATGACGTATAAAGTTATGTAGTATTATAGTATAACGTATAACGTTATATAGCATCACATTATAACGTCTAACGTTATGAATTATTATAGTATAACGTATAACGTTATGAAGAATGATGTTATAACGTGTAACGTAATGAAGTATGACGTGACAACGTATAACGTCCGACACTATAGCGGTATAACGTATAACGTTATATAGTATTACGTTATAATGTTTAACGTTAAATAGTATTACGTTCTAACGTATAACGTTATGTAGGATTATAGTATAACGTATAACGTTATATAGCATCACATTATAACGTATAACGTTATGTAATATTATAGTATAACGTATAACGTTATGAAGTATGACGTTATAACGTATAATGTCCGACAGTACAGAGGTATAACTTATAACGTTATGAAGTATGATGTTATAACGTGTAACGTTATGAAGTATGACGTTATAACGTATTACGTCCGGCGGTATAGCGGTATAACGTATAACGTTATATAGTATTACGTTATAACGTATAACGTCATATAGCATTACGTTATGACGTATAACGTTATGTAGGATTATAGTATAACGTATAACGTTATATAGCATCACATTATAACGTATAACGTTATGTAATATCATAGTATAACGTATAACGTTATGAAGTATGACGTTATAACGTGTATCGTCCAACGGTATCGCGGTATAACTTATAACGTTATGAAGAATTATGTTATAACGTGTAACGTTATGAAGTATGACGTGATAACGTATAACGTCCGTCGGTATAGCGGTATAACGTATAACGTTATATAGTATTACGTTATAACGTATAACGTCCGACAGTATAGAGGTATAACTTATAACGTTATGAAGTATGATGTTATAACGTGTAACGTTATGAAGTATGACGTTATAACGTATAACGTCCGGCGGTATAGCGGTATAACGTATAACGTTATATAGTATTACGTTATAACGTATAACGTCATATAGTATTACGTTATGACGTATAAAGTTATGTAGGATTATAGTATAACGTATAACGTTATATAGCATCACATTATAACGTATAACGTTGTGTAATATTATAGTATAACGTATAACGTCATGAAGTATGACGTTATAACGTGTATCGTCCAACGGTATCGCGGTATAACTTATAACGTTATGAAGAATTATGTTATAACGTGTAACGTTATGAAGTATGACGTGATAACGTATAACGTCCGTCGGTATAGCGGTATAACGTATAACGTTATATAGTATTACGTTATAACGTATAACGTCCGACAGTATAGAGGTATAACTTATAACGTTATGAAGTATGATGTTATAACGTGTAACGTTATGAAGTATGACGTTATAACGTATAACGTCCGGCGGTATAGCGGTATAACGTATAACGTTATATAGTATTACGTTATAACGTATAACGTCATATAGTATTACGTTATGACGTATAAAGTTATGTAGGATTATAGTATAACGTATAACGTTATATAGCATCACATTATAACGTATAACGTTGTGTAATATTATAGTATAACGTATAACGTCATGAAGTATGACGTTATAACGTATAACGTAATGAAATATGACGTTTTAACGTGTAACGTCCGACAGTATAGCGGTATAACGTCTAACGTCATATAGTATTACGTTATAACGTTTAAAGTTATATAGTATTACGTTCTAACGTATAACGTTATGTAGGATTATAGTATAACGTATAACGTTATATAGTATCACGTTATAAAGTATAACGTTATAGACAATTATAGTATAACGTATAACGTCATGAAGTATGACGTTATAACGTATAACGTAATGAAATATGACGTTTTAACGTGTAACGTCCGACAGTATAGCGGTATAACGTCTAACGTCATATAGTATTACGTTATAACGTTTAAAGTTATATAGTATTACGTTCTAACGTATAACGTTATGTAGGATTATAGTATAACGTATAACGTTATATAGTATCTCGTTATAACGTATAACGTCATGGAGAATTATAGTATAACGTATAACGTTATGAAGTATGACGTTATAACGTATAACGTTCGACAGTATAGCGGTATAACTTATAACGTTATAAAGTATGACGTTATAACGTATAACGTCATGAAATATGACGTTATTACGTATAACGTCGGACAGTATAGCAGTATAACGTATAACGTTATTTAGTATTACGTTATAACGTATAACGTCATATAGTATTACGTTATGACGTATAAAGTTATGTAGTATTATAGTATAACGTATAACGTTATATAGCATCACATTATAACGTATAACGTTGTGAATTATTATAGTATAACGTATAACGTTATGAAGAATGATGTTATAACGTGTAACGTAATGAAGTATGACGTGATAACGTATAACGTCCGACACTATAGCGGTATAACGTATAACGTTATATAGTATTACGTTATAACGTATAACGTCATATAGTATATCGTTATGACGTATAACGTTATGTGGGATCATAGTATAACGTATAACGTTATATAGCATCACATTATAACGTATAACGTCATATAGTATTTCGCTATGACGTATAAAGTTATGTAGGATTATAGTATAGCGTATAACGTTATATAGCATCACATTATAACGTATAACGTTATGTAATATTATAGTATGACGTATAACGTTATGAAGTGTCACGTTATAACGTGTCACGTCCAACGGTATAGCGGTATAACTTATAACGTTATGAAGAATGATGTTATAACGTGTAACGTAATGAAGTATGACGTGATAACGTATAACGTCCGACACTATAGCGGTATAACGTATAACGTTATATAGTATTACGTTATAATGTTTAACGTTAAATAGTATTACGTTCTAACGTATAACGTTATGTAGGATTATAGTATAACGTATAACGTTATATAGCATCACATTATAACGTATAACGTTATGTAATATTATAGTATAACGTATAACGTTATGAAGTATGACGTTATAACGTATAACGTCCGACAGTACAGAGGTATAACTTATAACGTTATGAAGTATGATGTTATAACGTGTAACGTAATGAAGTATGACGTTATAACGTATTACGTCCGGCGGTATAGCGGTATAACGTATAACGTTATATAGTATTACGTTATAACGTATAACGTCATATAGCATTACGTTATGACGTATAACGTTATGTAGGATTATAGTATAACGTATAACGTTATATAGCATCACATTATAACGTATAACGTTATGTAATATCATAGTATAACGTATAACGTTATGAAGTATGACGTTATAACGTGTATCGTCCAACGGTATAGCGGTATAACTTATAACGTTATGAAGAATGATGTTATAACGTGTAACGTTATGAAGTATGACGTGATAACGCATAACGTCCGTCGGTATAGCGGTATAACGTATAACGTTATATAGTATTACGTTATAACGTATAACGTCCGACAGTATAGAGGTATAACTTATAACGTTATGAAGTATGATGTTATAACGTGTAACGTTATGAAGTATGACGTTATAACGTATAACGTCCGGCGGTATAGCGGTATAACGTATAACGTTATATAGTATCTCGTTATAACGTATAACGTCATGCAGAATTATAGTATAACGTATAACGTTATGAAGTATGACGTTATAACGTATAACGTTCGACAGTATAGCGGTATAACTTATAACGTTATAAAGTATGACGTTATAACGTATAACGTCATGAAATATGACGTTATTACGTATAACGTCGGACAGTATAGCAGTATAACGTATAACGTTATTTAGTATTACGTTATAACGTATAACGTCATATAGCATTACGTTATGACGTATAACGTTATGTAGGATTATAGTATAACGTATAACGTTATATAGCATCACATTATAACGTATAACGTTATGTAATATCATAGTATAACGTATAACGTTATGAAGTATGACGTTATAACGTGTATCGTCCAACGGTATAGCGGTATAACTTATAACGTTATGAAGAATGATGTTATAACGTGTAACGTTATGAAGTATGACGTGATAACGTATAACGTCCGTCGGTATAGCGGTATAACGTATAACGTTATATAGTACTACGTTATAACGTATAACGTCCGACAGTATAGAGGTATAACTTATAACGTTATGAAGTATGATGTTATAACGTGTAACGTTATGAAGTATGACGTTATAACGTATAACGTCCGGCGGTATAGCGGTATAACGTATAACGTTATATAGTATTACGTTATAACGTATAACGTCATATAGTATTACGTTATGACGTATAAAGTTATGTAGGATTATAGTATAACGTATAACGTTATATAGCATCACATTATAACGTATAACGTTGTGTAATATTATAGTATAACGTATAACGTCACGAAATATGACGTTATTACGTATAACGTCCGACAGTATAGCAGTATAACGTATAACGTTATATAGTATTACGTTATAACGTATAACGTTATATAGTATTACGTTATGACGTATAATGTTATGTAGGATTATAGTATAACGTATAACGTTATATAGTATGACATTATAACGTATAACGTTATGAAGTATCATAGTATAATGTATAACGTTACGAACTATGACGTTATCACGTATAACGTAATAAAATATGACGTTATAACGTCCGACAATGTAGCGGTATAACGTCTAACGTCATATAGTATTACGTTATAACGTTTAAAGTTATATAGTATTACGTTCTAACGTATAACGTTATGTAGGATTATAGTATAACGTATAACGTTATATAGTATCACGTTATAAAGTATAACGTTATAGACAATTATAGTATAACGTATAACGTCATGAAGTATGACGTTATAACGTATAACGTAATGAAATATGACGTTTTAACGTGTAACGTCCGACAGTATAGCGGTATAACGTCTAACGTCATATAGTATTACGTTATAACGTTTAAAGTTATATAGTATTACGTTCTAACGTATAACGTTATGTAGGATTATAGTATAACGTATAACGTTATATAGTATCTCGTTATAACGTATAACGTCATGGAGAATTATAGTATAACGTATAACGTTATGAAGTATAACGTTATAACGTATAACGTTCGACAGTATAGCGGTATAACTTATAACGTTATAAAGTATGACGTTATAACGTATAACGTCATGAAATATGACGTTATTACGTATAACGTCGGACAGTATAGCAGTATAACGTATAACGTTATTTAGTATTACGTTATAACGTATAACGTCATATAGTATTACGTTATGACGTATAAAGTTATGTAGTATTATAGTATAACGTATAACGTTATATAGCATCACATTATAACGTATAACGTTATGAATTATTATAGTATAACGTATAACGTTATGAAGAATGATGTTATAACGTGTAACGTAATGAAGTATGACGTGATAACGTATAACGTCCGACACTATAGCGGTATAACGTATAACGTTATATAGTATTACGTTATAACGTATAACGTCATATAGTATATCGTTATGACGTATAACGTTATGTGGGATCATAGTATAACGTATAACGTTATATAGCATCACATTATAACGTATAACGTCATATAGTATTTCGCTATGACGTATAAAGTTATGTAGGATTATAGTATAACGTATAACGTTATATAGCATCACATTATAACGTATAACGTTATGTAATATTATAGTATGACGTATAACGTTATGAAGTGTCACGTTATAACGTGTAACGTCCAACGGTATAGCGGTATAACTTATAACGTTATGAAGAATGATGTTATAACGTGTAACGTAATGAAGTATGACGTGATAACGTATAACGTCCGACACTATAGCGGTATAACGTATAACGTTATATAGTATTACGTTATAACGTATAACGTCATATAGTATATCGTTATGACGTATAAAGTTATGTAGGATTATAGTATAACGTATAACATTATATAGCATCACATTATAACGTATAACGTCATATAGTATTTCGCTCTGACGTATAAAGTTATGTAGGATTATAGTATAACGTATAACGTTATATAGCATCACATTATAACGTATAACGTTATGTAATATTATAGTATAACGTATAACGTTATGAAGTGTCACGTTATAACGTTTAACGTAATGAAATATGACGTTATAACGTATAACGTCCGACAGTATAGCGGTTTAACGTCTAACGTCATATAGTATTACGTTATAATGTTTAACGTTAAATAGTATAACGTTCTAACGTATAACGTCATGTAGGATTATAGTATAACGTATAACGTTATATATCATCACGTTATAACGTATAACGTTATGGAGAATTATAGTATAACGTATAACGTTATGAAGTATGACGTTATAACGTGTAACGTCCGACGGTATAGCGGTATAACTGATAACGTTATGAAGTATGGTGTTATAACGTGTAACGTTATGAAGTATGACGTTATAAAGTATAACGTCCGTCGGTATAGCGGTATAACGTATAACGTTATATAGTATAACGTTATAACGTATAACGTCATATAGTATATCGTTATGACGTATAAAGTTATGTAGGATTATAGTATAACGTATAACGTTATATAGTATGACATTATAACGTATAACGTTATGAAGTATCATAGTATAATGTATAACGTTACGAACTATGACGTTATAACGTATAACGTAATAAAATATGACGTTATTACGTCCGACAGTGCAGCGGTATAACGTCTAACGTCATATAGTATTACGTTATAACGTTTAAAGTTATATAGTATTACGTTCTAACGTATAACGTTATGTAGGATTATAGTATAACGTATAACGTTATATAGTATCACGTTATAAAGTATAACGTTATAGACAATTATAGTATAACGTATAACGTCATGAAGTATGACGTTATAACGCATAACGACCGACAGGATAGCGGTACAACTTATAGCGTTATGAAGTATGACGTTATAACGTATAACGTCATGAAATATGACCTTATTACGTATAACGTCGGACAGTATAGCAGTAAAACGTATAACGTTATATAGTATTACGTTATAACGTATAACGTCATATAGTATTAGGTTATGACATATAAAGTTATGTAGGATTATAGTATAACGTATTACGTTATATAGCATCACATTAAAACGTATAACGTTATGAATTAATATAGTATAACGTATAACGTTATGAAGTATGACGTTATAACGTATAACGTTATGAAGTATGTCGTTATAACGTATAACGTCAGACACTATAGCGGTATAACGTATAACGATATATAGTATTACGTTATAACGTATAACGTTGTGTACCATCACGTTATAGCGTATAACGTTATGAAGTATTACAGTACAACGTATAACGTCATGAAATATGACGTTATAACGTATAACGTCCGACAGTATAGCAGTATAACATATAACGTTATGTAGTATTACGTTATAACGTATAACGTCATATAGTATTACGTTATGACGTATAAAGTTATGTGGGATCATAGTATAACGAATAACGTTATATCGCATCACGTTATAACGTATAACTTTATGGAGAATTATAGTATAACGTATAACGTTCTGAAGTATGACGTTATAACGTGTAACGTAATGAAATATGACGTTATAACGTAAAACGTCCGACAGTATGGCGGTAAAACGTCTAACGTCATATAGTATTACGTTATAATGTTTAACGTTTAATAGTATTACGTTCTAACGTATAACGTTATGTAGGATTATAGTATAACGTAAAACGTTATATAGCATCACATTATAACGTATAACGTTATGTAATATTATAGTATAACGTATAACGTTATGAAGTATGACGTTATAACGTGTAACGTCCAACGGTATAGCGGTATAACTTATAACGTTGTGAAGAATGATGTTATAACGTGTAACGTTATGAAGTATGACGTGATAACGTATAACGTCCGTCGGTATAGCGGTATAACGTATAACGTTATATAGTATTACGTTATAACGTATAACGTCATATAGTATTTCGTTATGACGTATAAAGTTATGTAGGATTATAGTATAACGTATAACGTTATATAGCATCACATTATAACGTATAACGTTATGTAATATTATAGTATAACGTATAACGTTATGAAGTACGACGTTATAACGTATAACGTAATGAAATATGACGTTTTAACGTATAACGTCCGACAGTATAGCGGTATAACGTCTAACGTCATATAGCATTACGTTATAACGTTTAAAGTTATATAGTATTACGTTCTAACGTATAACGTTATGTAGGATTATAGTATAACGTATAACGTTATATAGTATCACGTTATAACGTATAACGTCATGGAGAATTATAGTATAACGTATAACGTTATGAAGTATGACGTTATAACGTATAACCTTCGACAGTATAGCGGTATAACTTATAACGTTATAAAGTATGACGTTATAACGTATAACGTCATGAAATATGACGTTATTACGTATAACGTCGGACAGTATAGCAGTATAACGTATAACGTTATTTAGTATTACGTTATAACGTATAACGTCATATAGTATTACGTTATGACGTATAAAGTTATGTAGTATTATAGTATAACGTATAACGTTATGAAGTATGACGTTATAACGTATAACGTAATGAAACATGACGTTTTAACGTATAACATCCGTCAGTGTAGCGGTATAACGTATAACGTTATATAGTATTACGTTATAACGTATATCGTCATATAGTATTACGTTATAACGTATAACGTTATGTGGGATCATAGTATAACGTATAACGTTATAGAGCATCACGTTATAACGTATAACTTTTTGGAGAAATATAGTATAACGTATAACGTTATGAAGTATGACTTTATAACGTGTAACGTAATGAAATATGACGTTATAACGTATAACGTCCGACAGTATAGCGGTATAACGTCTAACGTCATATAGTATTACGTTATAATGTTTAATGTTTAATAGTATTACGTTCTAACGTATAACGTTATGTAGGATTATAGTATAACGTAAAACGTTATATAGCATCACATTATAACGTATAACGTTATGTAATATTATAGTATAACGTATAACGTTATGAAGTATGACGTTATAACGTGTAACGTCTAACGGTATAGTGGTATAACTTATACCGTTATGAAGTATGACGTTATAACGTGTAGCGTCATGAAACATGACGTTATTACGTATAACGTCGGACAGTATAGCGCTATAACGTCTAACGTCATATAGTATTACTTTATAATGTTTAACATTAAATAGTATTACGTTCTAACGTACAACGTTATGTAGGATTATAGTATAACGTATAATGTTATATAGCATCACATTATAACGTATAACGTTATGTAATATTATAGTATAACGTATAACGTTATGAAGTATGACGTTATAACGTGTAACGTCCAACGGTATAGCGGTATAACTTATAACGTTATGAAGAATGATGTTATAACGTGTAACGTAATGAAGTATGACGTGATAACGTATAACGTCCGACACTATAGCGGTATAACGTATAACGTTATATAGTATTACGTTATAACGTATAACGTCATATAGTACATCGTTATGACGTATAAAGTTATGTAGGATTATAGTATAACGTATAACGTTATATAGCATCACATTATAACGTATAACGTTATATAACATCACATTATAACGTATAACGTTATATAGCATCACATTATAACGTATAACGTTTTGTAATATTATAGTATAACGTATAACGTCATGAAATATGACGTTATTACGTATAACGTCCGACAGTATAGCAGCATAACGTATAACGTTATATAGTATTACGTAATAACGTATAACGTTATGTAGTATTACGTTATAACGTGTAACGTTATGAAGTATGACGTTATAACGTATAACGTTATGAAGTATGACGTTATAACGTATAACGTCCGACAGTACAGAGGTATAACGTATAACGTTATATAGTATTACGTTATAACGTACAACGTTATATACCGTCACGATATAACGTATAACGTTATGAAGTATGACGTTATAACGTATAACGTAATGAAATATGACGTTATAACGTATAACGTCCGACAGTATAGCGGTATAACGTCTAACGTCATATAGCATTAAGTTATGATGTTTAACGTTAAATAGTATTACGTTCTTACGTATAACGTTATGTAGGATTACAGTAAAACGTATAACGTTATATAGCACCACGTTACAACGTATAACGTTATGGAGAATTATAGTATAACGTATAACGTTATGAAGTATGACGTTATAACGTGTAACGTAATGAAATATGACGTTATAACGTATAACGTCCGACAGTATAGCGCTATAACGTCTAACGTCATATAGTATTACGTTATAATGTTTAACATCAAATAGTATTACGTTCTAACGTACAACGTTATGTAGGATTATAGTATAACGTATAATGTTATATAGCATAACATTATAACGTATAACGTTATGTATATTATAGTATAACGTATAACGTTATGAAGTATGACGTTATAACGTGTAACGTCTAACGGTATAGTGGTATAACTTATACCGTTATGAAGTATGACGTTATAACGTGTAGCGTCATGAAACATGACGTTATTACGTATAACGTCGGACAGTATAGCCGTATAACGTATAACGTTAGATAGTATTGCGGTAAAACGTATAACGTCATATAGTATTACGTTATGACGTATAACGTTATGTAGGATTATAGTATAACGTATAACGTTATATAGTATTACGTTATAACGTATAACGTTATATACCATCGCGATATAACGTATAACGTTATGAAGTATTACTGTATAACGCCATGAAATATGACGTTATAACGTATAACGTCCGACAGTATAGCGGTATAACGTCTAACGTCATATAGTATTACGTTATAATGTTTAATGTTTAATAGTATTACGTTCTAACGTATAACGTTATGTAGGATTATAGTATAACGTAAAACGTTATATAGCATCACATTATAACGTATAACGTTATGATGTATTATAGTATAACGTATAACGTTATGAAGTATGACGTTATAACGTGTAGCGTCATGAAATATGACGTTATTACGTATAACGTCGGACAGTATAGCCGTATAACGTATAACGTCCTATAGTATTACGTTATGACGTATAATGTTATGAAGGATTATAGTATAACGTATAACGTAATATAGTATCACATTATAACGTATAACGTTATGGAGAATTATAGTATAACGTATAACGTTATGAAGTATGACGTTTTGACGTATAACGTAATGAAATATGACGTTATAACGTATAACGTCCGACAGTATAGCGGTGAACGTATAACGTTATATAGCATCACGTTATAACGTATAACGTTATGAAGTGTGACGTTATAACGTATAACGTTATGAAGTATGACGTTATAACGTATAACGTCCGACAGAAACGTGGTATAACGTATAACGTTATATAGTATTACGTTATAACGTATAACGTTATGTAGGATTATAGTATAACGTATAATGTTATATAGCATCACATTATAACGTATAACGTTGTGTAATATTATAGTATAACGTATAACGTTATGAAGTATGACGTTATAACGTATAGCGTCCGACAGTATAGCGGTATAACTTATAACGTTATGAAGTATGACGTTATAACGTATAACATCATGAATTATGACGTTATTACGTATAACGTCGGACAGTATAGCAGTATAACGTATAACGTTATATAGTATTACGTTATAACGTATAACGTTATGAAATATTATAGTATAACGTATAACGTTATGAAGTATGACGTTTTGACGTATAACGTACTGAAATATGACGTTATAACGTATAACGTCCGACAGTATGGCGGTGAACGTATAACGTTATATAGCATCACGTTATAACGTATAACGTTATGAAGTGTGACGTTATAACGTATAACGTCCGACAGACTAGTGGTATAACGTATAACATTATATAGCATCACATTATAACGTATAACGTTATATAACATCACATTATAACGTATAACGTTATATAGCATCACATTATAACGTATAACGTTATGTAATATTATAGTATAACGTTTAACGTTATGAAGTATGACGTTATAATGTATAGCGTCCGACAGTATAGCGGTATAACTTATAACGTTATGAAGTATGACGTTATAACGTATAACGTCCGACAGACTAGTGGTATAACGTATAACATTATATAGCATCACATTATAACGTATAACGTTATATAACATCACATTATAACGTATAACGTTATATAGCATCACATTATAACGTATAACGTTATGTAACATTATAGTATAACGTATAACGTCATGAAATATGACGTTATTACGTATAACGTCCGACAGTATAGCAGCATAACGTATAACGTTATATAGTATTACGTAATAACGTATAACGTTATGTAGTATTACGTTATAACGTGTAACGGTATGAAGTATGAGGTTATAACGTATAACGTTATGAAGTATGACGTTATAACGTATAACGTCCGGCAGTACAGAGGTATAACGTATAACGTTATATAGTATTACGTTATAACGTACAACGTTATATACCGTCACGATATAACGTATAACGTTATGAAGTATGACGTTATAACGTATAACGTAATGAAATATGACGTCATAACGTATAACGTCCGACAGTATAGCGGTATAACGTCTAACGTCATATAGTATTAAGTTATAATGTTTAACGTTAAATAGTATTACGTTCTTACGTATAACGTTATGTAGGATTACAGTAAAACGTATAACGTTATATAGCACCACGTTATAACGTATAACGTTATGGAGAATTATAGTATAACGTATAACGTTATGAAGTATGACGTTATAACGTGTAACGTCTAACGGTATAGTGGTATAACTTATAGCGTCATGAAGTATGACGTTATAACGTGTAGCGTCATGAAACATGACGTTATTACGTATAACGTCGGACAGTATAGCCGTATAACGTATAACGTTAGATAGTATTACGGTAAAACGTATAACGTCATATAGTATTACGTTATGACGTATAACGTTATGTAGGGTTATAGTATAACGTATAACGTCATATAGTATTACGTTATGACGTATAACGTTATGTAGGATTATAGTATAACGTACAACGTTATATAGCATCACATTATAACGTATAACGTTATGAATTATTATCGTATAACGTATAACGTTATGAAGTATGACGTTATAACGTATAACGTCCGACAGTATAGCGGTGAACGTATAACGTTATATAGCATCACGTTATAACGTATAACGTTATGAAGTATGACGTTATAACGTATAACGTTATGAAGTATGACGTTATAACGTATAATGTCCGACAGAATAGTGGTATAACGTATGACGTTATATAGTATTACGTTATTACTTATAACGTCATGTAGTATGACGTTATGACGTATAAAGCTATGTAGGATTGTAGTATAACGTATAACGTTATATAGCATCACATTATAACGTTTAACGTTATGATGTATTATAGTATAACGTATAACGTTATGAAGTATGACGTTATAACGTGTAGCGTCATGAAATATGACGTTATTACGTATAACGTCGGACAGTATAGCCGTATAACGTATAACGTCCTATAGTATTACGTTATGACGTATAATGTTATGAAGGATTATAGTATAACGTATAACGTAATATAGTATCACATTATAACGTATAACGTTATGGAGAATTATAGTATAACGTATAACGTTATGAAGTATGACGTTTTGACGTATAACGTAATGAAATATGACGTTATAACGTATAACGTCCGACAGCATAGCGGTGAACGTATAACGTTATATAGCATCACGTTATAACGTATAACGTTATGAAGTGTGACGTTATAACGTATAACGTTATGAAGTATGACGTTATAACGTATAGCGTCCGACAGTATAGCGGTATAACTTATAACGTTATGAAGTATGACGTTATAACGTATAACATCATGAAATATGACGTTATTACGTATAACGTCGGACAGTATAGCAGTATAACGTATAACGTTATATAGTATTACGTTATAACGTATAACGTTATGAAATATTATAGTATAACGTATAACGTTATGACGTATGACGTTTTGACGTATAACGTACTGAAATATGACGTTATAACGTATAACGTCCGACAGTATAGCGGTGAACGTATAACGTTATATAGCATCACGTTATAACGTATAACGTTATGAAGTGTGACGTTATAACGTATAACGTTATGAAGTATGACGTTATAACGTATAACGTCCGACAGAAACGTGGTATAACGTATAACGTTATGTAGTATTACGTAATAACGTATAACGTTATGTAGTATTACGTTATAACGTGTAACGTTATGAAGTATGACGTTATAACGTATAACGTTATGAAGTATGACGTTATAACGTATAACGTCCGACAGTACAGAGGTATAACGTATAACGTTATATAGTATTATGTTATAACGTACAACGTTATATACCGTCACGATATAACGTATAACGTTATGAAGTATGACGTTATAACGTATAACGTAATGAAATATGACGTTATAACGTATAACGTCCGACAGTATAGCGGTATAACATATAACGTTATGAAGTATGACGTCATAACGTGTAACGTCCGTCAGTATAGCAGTATAACGTATAACGTTATATAGTATTACGTTATAACGTATAACGTCATATAGTATTACGTTATGACGCACAAAGTTATGCAGGATTATAGTATAACGTATAACGTTATATAGCATCACATTATAACGTATAACGTTATGAATTATTATAGTATAACGTATAACGTTATGAAGTATGACGTTATAACGTGTAACGTCCGTCAGTATAGCAGTATAACGTATAACGTTATATAGTATTACGTTATAACGTATAACGTCATATAGTATTACGTTATGACGCACAAAGTTATGCAGGATCATAGTATAACGTATAACGTTATATAGTATTACGTTATAACGTATAACGTTATGAAATATTATAGTATAACGTATAACGTTATGAAGTATGACGTTTTGACGTATAACGTACTGAAATATGACGTTATAACGTATAACGTCCGACAGTATAGCGGTGAACGTATAACGTTATATAGCATCACGTTATAACGTATAACGTTATGAAGTGTGACGTTATAACGTATAACGTTATGAAGTATGACGTTATAACGTATAACGTCCGACGGAAACGTGGTATAACGTATAACGTTATGTAGTATTACGTAATAACGTATAACGTTATGTAGTATTACGTTATAACGTGTAACGTTATGAAGTATGACGATATAACGTATAACGTTATGAAGTATGACGTTATAACGTATAACGTCCGACAGTACAGAGGTATAACGTATAACGTTATATAGTATTACGTTATAACGTACAACGTTATATACCGTCACGATATAACGTATAACGTTATGAAGTATGACGTTATAACGTATAACGTAATGAAATATGACGTTATAACGTATAACGTCCGACAGTACAGCGGTATAACATATAACGTTATGAAGTATGACGTCATAACGTGTAACGTCCGTCAGTATAGCAGTATAACGTATAACGTTATATAGTATTACGTTATAACGTATAACGTCATATAGTATTACGTTATGACGCACAAAGTTATGCAGGATTATAGTATAACGTATAACGTTATATAGCATCACATTATAACGTATAACGTTATGAATTATTATAGTATAACCTATAACGTTATGAAGTATGACGTTATAACGTATAACGTTATGAAGTATGACGTTATAACGTATAACGTCCGACAGTATAGCGGTGAACGTATAACGTTATATAGCATCACGTTATAACGTATAACGTAATGAAGTATGACGTTATAACGTATAACGTTATGAAGTATGACGTTATAACGTATAATGTCCGACAGAATAGTGGTATAACGTATGACGTTATATAGTATTACGTTATTACGTATAACGTCATGTAGTATGACGTTATGACGTATAAAGCTATGTAGGATTGTAGTATAACGTATAACGTTATATAGCATCACATTATAACGTATAACGTTATGGAGAATTATAGTATAACGTATAACGTTATGAAGTATGACGTTTTGACGTATAACGTAATGAAATATGACGTTATAACGTATAACGTCCGACAGCATAGCGGTGAACGTATAACGTTATATAGCATCACGTTATAACGTATAACGTTATGAAGTGTGACGTTATAACGTATAACGTTATGAAGTATGACGTTATAACGTATAGCGTCCGACAGTATAGCGGTATAACTTATAACGTTATGAAGTATGACGTTATAACGTATAACATCATGAAATATGACGTTATTACGTATAACGTCGGACAGTATAGCAGTATAACGTATAACGTTATATAGTATTACGTTATAACGTATAACGTTATGAAATATTATAGTATAACGTATAACGTTATGACGTATGACGTTTTGACGTATAACGTACTGAAATATGACGTTATAACGTATAACGTCCGACAGTATAGCGGTGAACGTATAACGTTATATAGCATCACGTTATAACGTATAACGTTATGAAGTGTGACGTTATAACGTATAACGTTATGAAGTATGACGTTATAACGTATAACGTCCGACAGAAACGTGGTATAACGTATAACGTTATGTAGTATTACGTAATAACGTATAACGTTATGTAGTATTACGTTATAACGTGTAACGTTATGAAGTATGACGTTATAACGTATAACGTTATGAAGTATGACGTTATAACGTATAACGTCCGACAGTACAGAGGTATAACGTATAACGTTATATAGTATTATGTTATAACGTACAACGTTATATACCGTCACGATATAACGTATAACGTTATGAAGTATGACGTTATAACGTATAACGTAATGAAATATGACGTTATAACGTATAACGTCCGACAGTATAGCGGTATAACATATAACGTTATGAAGTATGACGTCATAACGTGTAACGTCCGTCAGTATAGCAGTATAACGTATAACGTTATATAGTATTACGTTATAACGTATAACGTCATATAGTATTACGTTATGACGCACAAAGTTATGCAGGATTATAGTATAACGTATAACGTTATATAGCATCACATTATAACGTATAACGTTATGAATTATTATAGTATAACGTATAACGTTATGAAGTATGACGTTATAACGTGTAACGTCCGTCAGTATAGCAGTATAACGTATAACGTTATATAGTATTACGTTATAACGTATAACGTCATATAGTATTACGTTATGACGCACAAAGTTATGCAGGATCATAGTATAACGTATAACGTTATATAGTATTACGTTATAACGTATAACGTTATGAAATATTATAGTATAACGTATAACGTTATGAAGTATGACGTTTTGACGTATAACGTACTGAAATATGACGTTATAACGTATAACGTCCGACAGTATAGCGGTGAACGTATAACGTTATATAGCATCACGTTATAACGTATAACGTTATGAAGTGTGACGTTATAACGTATAACGTTATGAAGTATGACGTTATAACGTATAACGTCCGACGGAAACGTGGTATAACGTATAACGTTATGTAGTATTACGTAATAACGTATAACGTTATGTAGTATTACGTTATAACGTGTAACGTTATGAAGTATGACGATATAACGTATAACGTTATGAAGTATGACGTTATAACGTATAACGTCCGACAGTACAGAGGTATAACGTATAACGTTATATAGTATTACGTTATAACGTACAACGTTATATACCGTCACGATATAACGTATAACGTTATGAAGTATGACGTTATAACGTATAACGTAATGAAATATGACGTTATAACGTATAACGTCCGACAGTACAGCGGTATAACATATAACGTTATGAAGTATGACGTCATAACGTGTAACGTCCGTCAGTATAGCAGTATAACGTATAACGTTATATAGTATTACGTTATAACGTATAACGTCATATAGTATTACGTTATGACGCACAAAGTTATGCAGGATTATAGTATAACGTATAACGTTATATAGCATCACATTATAACGTATAACGTTATGAATTATTATAGTATAACCTATAACGTTATGAAGTATGACGTTATAACGTATAACGTTATGAAGTATGACGTTATAACGTATAACGTCCGACAGTATAGCGGTGAACGTATAACGTTATATAGCATCACGTTATAACGTATAACGTAATGAAGTATGACGTTATAACGTATAACGTTATGAAGTATGACGTTATAACGTATAATGTCCGACAGAATAGTGGTATAACGTATGACGTTATATAGTATTACGTTATTACGTATAACGTCATGTAGTATGACGTTATGACGTATAAAGCTATGTAGGATTGTAGTATAACGTATAACGTTATATAGCATCACATTATAACGTATAACGTTATGATGTATTATAGTATAACGTATAACGTTATGAAGTATGACGTTATAACGTGTAGCGTCATGAAATATGACGTTATTACGTATAACGTCGGACAGTATAGCCGTATAACGTATAACGTCCTATAGTATTACGTTATGACGTATAATGTTATGAAGGATTATAGTATAACGTATAACGTAATATAGTATCACATTATAACGTATAACGTTATGGAGAATTATAGTATAACGTATAACGTTATGAAGTGTGACGTTATAACGTATAACGTTATGAAGTATGACGTTATAACGTATAACGTCCGACAGAAACGTGGTATAACGTATAACGTTATATAGTATTACGTTAAACGTATAACGTTATGTAGGATTATAGTATAACGTATAATGTTATATAGCATCACATTATAACGTATAACGTTATGTAATATTATAGTATAACGTATAACGTTATGAAGTATGACGTTATAACGTATAGCGTCCGACAGTATAGCGGTATAACTTATAACGTTATGAAGTATGACGTTATAACGTATAACATCATGAAATATGACGTTATTACGTATAACGTCGGACAGTATAGCAGTATAACGTATAACGTAATATAGTATCACATTATAACGTATAACGTTATGGAGAATTATAGTATAACGTATAACGTTATGAAGTATGACGTTTTGACGTATAACGTAATGAAATATGACGTTATAACGTATAACGTCCGACAGTATAGCGGTGAACGTATAACGTTATATAGCATCACGTTATAACGTATAACGTTATGAAGTGTGACGTTATAACGTATAACGTTATGAAGTATGACGGTATAACGTATAACGTCCGACAGAATAGTGGTATAACGTATGACGTTATATAGTATTACGTTATTACGTATAACGTCATGTAGTATGACGTTATGACGTATAAAGCTATGTAGGATTATAGTATAACGTATAACGTTATATAGCATCACATTATAACGTATAACGTTATGATGTATTATAGTATAACGTATAACGTTATGAAGTATGACGTTATAACGTGTAGCGTCATGAAATACGACGTTATTACGTATAACGTCGGACAGTATAGCCGTATAACGTATAACGTCCTATAGTATTACGTTATGACGTATAATGTTATGAAGGATTATAGTATAACGTATAACGTAATATAGTATCACATTATAACGTATAACGTTATGGAGAATTATAGTATAACGTATAACGTTATGAAGTATGACGTTTTGACGTATAACGTAATGAAATATGACGTTATAACGTATAACGTCCGACAGTATAGCGGTGAACGTATAACGTTATATAGCATCACGTTATAACGTATAACGTTATGAAGTGTGACGTTATAACGTATAACGTTATGAAGTATGACGTTATAACGTATAACGTCCGACAGAAACGTGGTATAACGTATAACGTTATATAGTATTACGTTATAACGTATAACGTTATGTAGGATTATAGTATAACGTATAATGTTATATAGCATCACATTATAACGTATAACGTTATGTAATATTATAGTATAACGTATAACGTTATGAAGTATGACGTTATAACGTATAGCGTCCGACAGTATACCGGTATAACTTATAACGTTATGAAGTATGACGTTATAACGTATAACATCATGAAATATGACGTTATTACGTATAACGTCGGACAGTATAGCAGTATAACGTATAACGTTATATAGTATTACGTTATAACGTATAACGTTATGAAATATTATAGTATAACGTATAACGTTATGAAGTATGACGTTTTGACGTATAACGTACTGAAATATGACGTTATAACGTATAACGTCCGACAGTATAGCGGTGAACGTATAACGTTATATAGCATCACGTTATAACGTATAACGTTATGAAGTGTGACGTTATAACGTATAACGTTATGAAGTATGACGTTATAACGTATAACGTCCGACAGAAACGTGGTATAACGTATAACGTTATATAGTATTACGTAATAACGTATAACGTTATGTAGTATTGCGTTATAACGTGTAACGTTATGAAGTATGACGTTATAACGTATAACGTCCGACAGTATAGCGGTATAACATATAACGTTATGAAGTATGACGTCATAACGTGTAACGTCCGTCAGTATAGCAGTATAACGTATAACGTTATATAGTATTACGTTATAACGTATAACGTCATAAGGTATTACGTTATGACGTATAAAGTTATGTAGGATTATAGTATAACGTATAACGTTATATAGCATCACATTAAAACGTATAACGTTATGAATTATTATAGTATAACGTATAACGTTATGAAGTATGACGTTATAACGTATAACTTCCGACACTATAGCGGTATAACGTATAACGTTATATAGTATTACGTTATAACGTATAACCTTATATACCACCACGTTATAATGTATAACGTTATGAAGTATTACAGTACAACGTATAACGTCATGAAATATGACGTTATAACGTATCACGTCCGACAGTATAGCGGTATAACATATAACGTTATGAAGTATGACGTTATAACGTATAACGTTATGAAGTATGACGTTATAACGTATAACGTCCGTCAGTGTAGCGGTATAACGTATAACGTTATATAGTATTATGTTATAACGTTTAACGTTATATACCATCACCTTATAACGTATAACGTTATGAAGTATTACAGTACAACGTATAACGTTATTAAGTATGACGTTATAACGTATAACGTCCGCCAGTATAGCGATATAACGTATAACGTTATATGGTATTACGTTATAACGTATAACGTCATATAGTATTTCGTTATGACGTATAAAGTTATGTAGGATTATAGTATAACGTATAACGTTATATGGCATCACATTATAACGTATAACGTTATGTAATATTATAGTATAATATAACGTTATGAAGTATGACGTTACAACGTATAACGTAATGAAATATGACGTTATAACGTGTAACGTCCGACGGTATAGCGGTATAAATTATAACGTCATGAAGTATGACGTTATAACGTATAACGTCATGAAATATGACGTTATTACGCATAACGTCGGACAGTATAGCAGTATAACGTATAACGTTATATAGTATTGCGTTATAACGTATAACGTCATATAGTATTACGTTATGTTATGAAGTTATGTAGGATTATTGTATAACGTATAACGTTATATAGCATCACATTAAAACGTATAACGTTATGAATTATTATAGTATAACGTATAACGTTATGAAGTTTGACGTTATAACGTATAACGTTATGAAGTATGACGTTATAACGTATAACGTCCGACACTATAACGGTATAACGTATAACGTTATATATTATTACGTTATAACGTATAACGTTATATACCATCACGTTATAACGTATAACGTTATGAAGTATTACAGTACAACGTATAACGTCATGAAATATGACGTTATAACGTATAACGTCCGACAGTATAGCAGTATAACGTATAACGTGATATAGTATTACGTTATAACGTATAACGTCATATAGTATTACGTTATGACGTGTAAAGTTATGTAGGATTATAGTATAACGTATAACGTTATATAGCATCACATTATAACGTATAACGTTCTGAAGTAGTATAGTATAAAGTATAACGTTATGAATTATGACGTTATAACGTATAACGTTATGAAGTATGACGTTATAACGTATAACGTAATGAAATATGACGTTATAACGTATAACGTCCGACAGTATAGCGGTATAACGTCTAACGTCGTATAGTATTAAGTTATAATGTTTAACGTTAAATAGTATTACGTTCTTACGTATAACGTTATGTAGGATTACAGTAAAACGTATAACGTTATATAGCATCACATTATAACGTATAACGTTATGTATATTATAGTATAACGTATAACGTTATGAAGTATGACGTTATAACGTGTAACGTCTAACGGTATAGCGGTATAACTTATAGCGTTATGAAGTATGACGTTATAACGTGTAGCGTCATGAAACATGACGTTATTACGTATAACGTCGGACAGTATAGCAGTATAACGTACAACGTTATATAGTATTACGTTATAACGTGTAACGTTATGGAGAATTATAGTATAACGTATAACGTTATGAAGTATGACGTTATAACGTATAACGTCCGACAGTATAGCGGTATATCTTATAACGTTACGAAGTATGACGTTATAACGTATAACGTCATGAAATATGACGTTATTACGTATAACGTCGGACAGTATAGCAGTATAACGTATAACGTTATATAGTATTACGTTATAACGTGTAACGTTATATAGTATTACGTTATGACGTATAAAGTTATGTATAATTATAGTATAACGTATAACGTAATAAAGCATCACATTATAACGTATAACGTTATGATATATTATAGTATAACGTATAGCGTTATGAAGTATGACGTTATGACGTATAACGTAAAGAAATATGACGTTATAACGCACAACGTCCGACAGTATAGCGGTAAAACGTATAACGTAATATAGCATCACGTTATAACGTATCACGTCATAAGGTATTACGTTATGACGTATAAAGTTATGTAGGATTATAGTATAACGTATAACGTTATATAGCATCACATTAAAACGTATAACGTTATGAATTATTATAGTATAACGTATAACGTTATGAAGTATGACGTTATAACGTATAACGTCCGGCACTATAGCGATATAACGTATAACGTTATGTAGTATTACGTTATAACGTATAACCTTATATACCACCACGTTATAATGTATAACGTTATGAAGTATTACAGTACAACGTATAACGTCATGAAATATGACGTTATAACGTATCACGTCCGACAGTATAGCGGTTTAACATATAACGTTATGAAGTATGACGTTATAACGTATAACGTTATGAAGTATGACGTTATAACGTATAACGTCCGTCAGTATAGCGGTATAACGTCTAACGTCATATAGTATTACGTTGTAACGTTTAACGTTATGTTGCATTACGTTCTAACGTATAACGTTATGTAGGACTAGGGTATAACGTATAACGTTATATAGCATCACGTTATAACGTATAACGTTATGCAGCATCACGTTATAACGTATAACGTCCGACAGTATAGCGGTATAACGTATAACGTTATATAGTATTACGTTATGACGTATAAAGTTATGTAGGATTATAGTATAACGTATAACGTTATAAAGCACCAAATTATAATGTATAACGTTATGAAGTATTACAGTACAACGTATAGCGTCATGAAATATGACGTTATAACGTACAACGTCCGACAGTATAGCGGTATAACATATAACGTTATGAAGTATGACGTTATAACGTATAACGTTATGAAGTATGACGTTATAACGTATAACGTCCGTCAGTATAGCGGTATAACGTCTAACGTCATATAGTATTACGTTGTAACGTTTAACGTTATGTTGCATTACGTTCTAACGTATAACGTTATGTAGGATTAGGGTATAACGTATAACGTTATATAGCATCACGTTATAACGTATAACGTTATGTAGCATCACGATATAACGTATAAAGTTATGAAATATGACGTTATAACGTATAACGTTATGCAGCATCACGTTATAACGTATAACGTTATGAAAAATTATAGTATAATGTATAACGTTATGAAGTATGACGTTATAACGTGTAACGTTATGATGTATGACGTTATAACGTATAACGTCCGTCAGTATAGCGGTAAAACTTATAACGTTATGAAGTATGACGTTACCACGTATAACGTTATCAAGTATGACGTTATAACGTATAACGTCCGTCAGTATAGCGGTATAACGTATATCGTTATATAGTATTACGTTATAACGTATAACGTTATATACCAACACATTGTAACGTATAACGTTATGAAGTATTACAGTACAACGTATAGCGTCATGACATATGACGTTATAACCTATTACGAACGGCAGTATAGCGGTATAATGTCTAACGTCATATAGTATTACGTTATAACGTTTAACGTTATATTGCATTACGTCCTAACGTATAACGCTATGTAGGATTATAGTATAACGTATAACGTTATATAGCATCACGTTATAACGTATAACGTTATGTAGCATCACGTTATAACGTATAAAGTTATGAAATATGACGTTATAACGTATAACGTTATGAAGTATGACGTTATAACGTATAACGTCCGACAGTATAGCAGTATGACGTATAACGTTATATAGCATCACCTTATAACGTATAACGTTATGAAGTATGACCCTGTAACGTATAACGATATGAAGTATGACGTTATAACGTATAACGTCCGATAATATAGCGGTCTAGCGTCTAACGTCATATAGTATGACGCCATAACGTGTAACGTCATATAGTATTACGTTCTAACGTATAACGTTATGTAGGATTACGTTATACCGTATAACGTTATCAAGTATGACGTTATAACGTATAACGTCCGTCAGTATAGCGGTATAACGTCTAACGTCATATAGTATTACGTTATAACGTTTAACGTTATATTGCATTACGTTCTAACGTATAAAGTTATGTAGGATTATAGTATAACGTATAACGTTATATACCATCACGTTATAACGTATAACGTTATGAAGTATGACGTTATAACGTATAACGTTATGAAGTATGACGTTATATCGTATAACGTCCGACACTATAGCGGTATAACGTATAAAGTTATATAGTATTACGTTATTACGTATAACGTCATGTAGTATTACGTTATGACGTATAAAGTTATGTAGGATTATAGTATAACGTATAACGTTATATAGCATCACATTAAAACGTATAACGTAATGAATTATTATAGTATAACGTATAACGTTATGAAGTATGACGTTATAACGTATAATGTTATGAAGTATGACGTTATAACGTATAACGATATGAAGTATGACGTTATAGCGTATAACGTCCGACAGTATCGCGGTATAACGTCTAACGTCATATACTATGACGCCATAACGTGTGACGTCATATAGTATTACGATCTAACGTATAACGTTATGTAGGATTACGTTATAACGTATAACGTTATCAAGTATGACGTTATAACGTATAACGTCCGTCAGTATAGCGGTATAACGTCTAACGTCATATAGTATTACGTTATAACGTTTAACGTTATATTGCATTACGTTCTAACGTATAACGTTATGTAGGATTATAGTATAACGTATAACGTTATATAGCATCACGTTATAACGTATAACGTTATGTAGCATCACGTTATAACTTATAAAGTTCTGAAATATGACGTTATAACGTATAACGTTATGAAGTATGACCTTATAACGTATAACGATATGAAGTATGACGTTATAGCGTATAACGTCCGACAGTATCGCGGTATAACGTCTAACGTCATATACTATGACGCCATAACGTGTGACGTCATATAGTATTACGTTCTAACGTATAACGTTATGTAGGATTACGTTATAACGTATAACGTTATCAAGTATGACGTTATAACGTATTACGTCCGTCAGTATAGCGGTAAAACTAATAACGTTATGTAGTATGACGTTACAACGTATAACGTTATCAAGTATGAAGTTATAACGTATAACGTCCGTCAGTATAGCGGTATAACGTATATCGTTATATAGTATTACTTTATAACGTATAACGTTCTATAGCATCACGTTATAACGTATAACGTTATGTAGCATCACGTTATAACGTATAAAGTTATGAAATATGACGTTATAACGTATAACGTTACGAAGTATGACGTTATAACGTATAACTTCCGACATTATAGCGGTATATCTTATAACGTTAGGAAGTAGGACGGTATAACGTGTAACGTTATGAAGTATGACGTTATATCGTATAACGTCCGACAGTATAGCAGTATAACGTATAACGTTATATAGCATCATGTTATAACGCATAACGTTATGATGAATTATAGCATAACGTATTACGTTATGCAGTATGACGTCATAACGTGTAACGTCATATAATATTACGTTATAACGTTTAACGTTATATTGCGTTACGTTCTAACGTATAACGTTATGTAGGATTATGGTATAACGTATAACGTTATATAGCATCACGTTATAACGTATAACGTTATGAAATATAACGTTATAACGTATATCGTCCGTCAGTATAGCGGTATAACGTACAACGTTATATAGTATTACGTTATAACGTATAACATTATATAGTGTTACTTTCTAAAATATAACGTTATGTAGGATCATAGTATAACGTATAACGTTATATAGCATCACGTTATAACGTATAACGTTATGAAGTATTATAGTATAACGCATAACGTTATGAAGTATGACGTTACAACGTATAACGTTATCAAGTATGACGTTATAACGTATTACGCACGACAGTATAGCGGTATAGCGTCTAACGTCATATAGTATTACGTTATAACGTTTAACGTTCTATTGCATTACGTTCTAACGTATAACGTTATGTTGGATTACGGTATAACGTATAACGTTATATAGCATCACGTTATAACGTATAACGTTATGTAGCATTATGTTATAACGTATACCGTTATGAAGAATTATAGTATAATGTATAACGTTATGAAGTATGACGTTACAACGTATAACGATATCAAGTATGACGTTGTAACGTATAACGTCCGTCAGTATAGCGGTATAACGTATAACGTTATATAGCATCACGTTATAACGTACAACGTTATGAAGTATGACGTTATAACGTGTAACGTTATGAAGTATGACGTTATATCGTTTAACGTCCGACAGTATAGCGGTATAACGTATAACGTTATATAGCATCACGTTATTACGTACAACGTTATGAAGTATGACGTTATAACGTATAACGTGCGTCAGTATAGCGGTATAACGTATATCGTTATATAGCATTACGTTATAACGTATAACGTTATATACCATCACATTGTAACTTATAACGTTATGAAGTATTACAGTACAACGTATAGCGTCATGACATATGACGTCATAACCTATTACGCACGGCAGTATAGCGGAATAACGTCTAACGTCATATAGTAATACGTTCTAACGTATAACGTTATGTAGGATTACGTTATAACGTATAACGTTATCAAGTATGACGTTATAACGTATAACGTCCGTCAGTATAGCGGTATAACGTCTAACGTCATATAGTATTACGTTATAACGTTTAACGTTATATTGCATTACGTTCTAACGTATAACGTTATGTAGGATTACGGTATAACGTATAACGTTATATAGCATCACGTTATAACGTATAACGTTATGTAGCATTACGTTATAACGTATACCGTTATGAAGAATTATAGTATAATGTATAACGTTATGAAGTATGACGTTACAACGTATAACGTTATCAAGTATGACGTTATAACGTATAATGTCCGTCAGTATAGCGGTAAAACTTATAACGTTATGAATTGTGACGTTACCACGTATAACGTTATCAAGTATGACGTTATAACGTATAACGTCCGTCAGTATAGCGGTATAACGTCTAACGTCATATAGTATTACGTTATAACGTTTAACGTTATATTGCATTACGTTCTAACGTATAACGTTATGTAGGATTATAGTATAACGTATATCGTTATATAGCATCACGTTATAACGTATAACGTTATGTAGCATCACGTTATAACGTATAAAGTTACGAAATATGACGTTATAACGTATAACGTTATGAAGTATGACGTTATAACGTATACCGTCCGGCAGTATAGCGGTATATCTTATAACGTTAGGAAGTATGACGGTATAACGTGTAACGTTATGTAGTATGACGTTATATCGTATAACGTCCGACAGTATAGCAGTATCACGTATAACGTTATATAGCATCACGTTATAACGTATAACGTTATGAAGTATGACAATATAACGTATAACGATATGAAGTATGACGTTATAACGTATAACGTCCGACAGTATAGCGGTATAACGTCTAACGTCATATAGTATGACGCCATAACGTGTAACGTCATATAGTATTACGTTCTAACGTATAACGTTATGTAGGATTACGTTATAACGTACAACGTTATCAAGTATGACGTTATAACGTATAACGTCCGTCAGTATAGCGGTATAACGTATAACGTTATATAGCATCACGTTATAACGTATAACGTTATGTAGCATCACGTTATAACATATAACGTTATGAAGAATTATAGTATAATGTATAACATTATGAAGTATGACGTTACAACGTATAACGTTATCAAGTATGACGTTATAACGTATAACGTCCGTCAGTATAGCGGTATAACGTATAACGTTATGTAGCATCACGTTATAACGTACAACGTTATGAAGTATGACGTTATAACGTGTAACTTTATGAAGTATGACGTTATATCGTTTAACGTCCGACAGTATAGCGGTATAACGTATAACGTTATATAGCATCACGTTATAAAGTACAACGTTATGAAGTATGACGTTATAACGTATAACGTGCGTTAGTATAGCGGTATAACGTATATCGTTATATAGCACTACGTTATAACGTATAACGTTATATACCATCACATTGTAACTTATAACGTTATGAAGTATTACAGTACAACGTATAGCGTCATGACATATGACGTCATAACCTATTACGCACGGCAGTATAGCGGTATAACGTCTAACGTCATATAGTATTACGTTCTAACGTATAACGTTATGTAGGATTACGTTATAACGTATAACGTTATCAAGTATGACGTTATAACGTATAACGTCCGTCAGTATAGCGGTATAACGTCTAACGTCATATAGTATTACGTTATAGCGTTTAACGTTATATTGCATTACGTTCTAACGTATAACGTTATGTAGGATTACGGTATAACGTATAACGTTATATAGCATCACGTTATAACGTATAACGTTATGTAGCATCACGTTATAACGTATACCGTTATGAAGAATTATAGTATAATGTATAACGTTATGAAGTATGACGTTACAACGTATAACGATATCAAGTATGACGTTGTAACGTATAACGTCCGTCAGTATAGCGGTAAAACTAATAACGTTATGAAGTATGACGTTACAACGTATAACGTTATCAAGTATGACGTTATAACGTATAACGTCCGTCAGTATAGCGGTAAAACTTATAACGTTATGAATTGTGACGTTACCACGTATAACGTTATCAAGTATGACGTTCTAACGTATAACGTCCGTTAGTATAGCGGTATAACGTATAACGTTATATACCATCACATTGTATCGTATAACGTTATGAAGTATTACAGTACAACGTATAACGTCATGACATATGACGATATAACGTATTACGCACGACAGTATAGCGGTATATCTTATAACGTTAGGCAGTATGACGTTATAACGTATAACGTTATGAAGTATGACGTTATAACGTATAACGTCCGTCAGTATAGCGGTATAACATATAAAGTTATATAGTAATACGTTATATCGTATAACATTATATAGTATTACGTTCTAAAATGTAGCGTTATGTAGGATCATAGTATAACGTATAACGTTATATAGCATCACGTTATAACGTATCACGTTATGAAGTATGACCTTATAACGTATAAGGTTATGAAGAATTATAGTATAACGTATAACGTCATGACATATGACGTTATAACGTATTACGCACGACAGTATAGCGGTATAACGTCTAATGTCATATAGTATTACGTTATAACGTTTAACGTTCTATTGCATTACGTTCTAACGTATAACGTTATGTTGGATTATAGTATAACGTATAACGTTATATAGCATCACGTTATTACGTATAACGTTATGAAGTATTATAGTATAACGTATAACGTCATATAGTATTACGTTCTAACGTATAACGTTATGTAGGATTACGTTATAACGTATAACGTTATGAAATATGACGTTATAACGTATATCGTCCGTCAGTATAGCGGTATAACGTACAACGTTATATAGTATTACGTTATAACGTATAACATTATATAGTGTTACTTTCTAAAATATAACGTTATGTAGGATCATAGTATAACGTATAACGTTATATAGCATCACGTTATAACGTATAACGTTATGAAGTATTATAGTATAACGCATAACGTTATGAAGTATGACGTTACAACGTATAACGTTATCAAGTATGACGTTATAACGTATTACGCACGACAGTATAGCGGTATAGCGTCTAACGTCATATAGTATTACGTTATAACGTTTAACGTTATATAGTATTACGTTCAAGCGTATAACGTTATGTAGGATTATAATATAACGTATAACGTTATATAGCATTACGTTCTAACGTATAACGTTATGTAGGATTATAGTATAACGTATAACGTTATATAGCATCACGTTATAACGTATAACGTTATGTAGCATCACGTTATAAGGTATAACGTTATGAAGAATTATAGTATAACGTATAACGTTATGGAGTATGACGTTATAACGTAAAACGTCCGTCAGTATTGCGGTATAACGTACAACGTTATATATTATTACGTTATAACGTATAACATTATATAGTGTTACTTTCTAAAATATAACGCTATGTAGGATCATACTATAACGTATAACGTTATATAGCATCACGTTATAACGTATTACGTTATGTAGCATCACGTTATAACGTATAACGTTATGAAGTATGACCTTATAACGTATAACGTCCGACAGTATAGCGGTATATGTTATATCGTTAGGAAGTATGACGTTATAACGTGTAACGTTATGAAGTATGACGTTATGTCGTACAACGTCCGACAGAATAGCGGTATAACCTATAACGTTATATAGTATTATGTTATAACGTATAACGTTATATACCATCACGTTATAACCTATAACGTTATGAAGTATTACAGTACAACGTATAACGTCATGAAATATGACGTTATAACGTATAACGTCCGACAGTATAGCAGTATAATGTGTAACGTTAGATAGTATTACGTTATAACGTATAACGTCATATAGTATTACGTTATGACGTATAATGCTATGTAGGATTATAGTATAACGTATAACGTTATGCAATATGACGCTATAACGTATCACGTAATGAAATATGACGTTATAACGGCCGACAGTATAGCGGTATAACGTCTAACGTTATATAGTATTACGTTATAACGTATAACATTATATAGTGTTACATTCTAAAATATAATGTTATGTAGGATCATAGTATAACGTATAACGTTATATAGCATCACGTTATAACGTATAACGTTATATAGCATCACGTTATTACGTATAACGTTATGAAGTAGTATAGTATAACGTATAACGTTATGAAGTATGACGTTACAACGTATAACGTCATGATATATGACGTCATAACGTATTACGCACGACAGTATAGCGGTATAACGTCTAACGTTATATAGTATTACGTTATAACGTATAACATTATATAGTGTTACTTTCTAAAATATAATGTTATGTAGGATCATAGTATAACGTATAACGTTATATAGCATCACGTTATAACGTATAACGTTATATAGCATCACGTTATTACGTATAACGTTATGAAGTATTATAGTATAACGTATAACGTTATGAAGTATTATAGTATAACGTATAACGTTATGAAGTATGACGTTACAACGTATAACGTCATGACATTTGACGTTATAACGTATTACGCACGACAGTATAGCGGTATAGCGTCTAACGTCATATAGTATTACGTTATAACGTTTAACGTTATATAGTATTACGTTCAAACGTATAACGTTATGTAGGATTATAGTATAACGTATAACGTTATATAGCATAACGTTCTAACGTATAACGTTATGTAGGATTATAGTATAACGTATAACGTTATATAGCATCACGTTATAACGTTTAACGTTATGTAACATTACGTTCCAACGTATAACGTTATGTAGGATTATAGTATAACGTATAACGTTATATAGCATCACGTTATAACGTATAACGTTATGTAGCATCACGTTATAACGTATAACGTTATTTAGGATTATAGTATAACGTATAACGTTATATAGCATTACGTTCTAACGTATAACGTTATGTAGGATGATAGTATAACGTATATCGTTATACAGCATCACGTTATAATGTATAACGTTATATAGCATCACGTTATAACGAATAACGTTATATAGCATCACGTTATTACGTATAACGTTATGAAGTATTATAGTATAACGTATAACGTTATGAAGTATGACGTTACAACGTATAACGTCCGACAGTATAGCGGTATAACGTCTAACGTATTATAGTATTACGTTATAACGTTTAACGTTATATTGCATTACGTTCTAACGTATAACGTTATGTAGGATTATAGTATAACGTATAACGTTATATAGCATTACGTTCTAACGCATAACGTTATGTAGGATTATAGTATAACGTATAACGTTATATAGCATCACGTTATAACGGATAACGTTATGTAGGATTATAGTATAACGTATAACGTTATATAGCATCACGTTATAACGTATAACGTTATGTAGCATCACGTTATAACGTATAACGTTATGAAGAATTATAGTATAACGTATAACGTTATGGAGTATGACGTTATAACGTATAACGTTCGACAGTATAGCGGTATAACGTCTAACGTCATATAGTATTACGTTATAACGTTTAACGTTTTATTGCATTACGTTCTAACGTATAACGTTATGAAGAATTATAGCATAACGTATAACGTTATGAAATATGACGTTATAACGTATAACGTTATGAAGTATGACGTTAGAACGTATAACGTCCGACAGAATAGCTTCATAACCTATAACGATATATAGCATCACGTTATAACGTATAACGTTATGTAGCATCACGTTATAAAGTATAACGTTATGAAGAATTATAGTATAACGTATAACGTTATGGAGTATGACGTTATAACGTATAACGTTCGACAGTATAGCGGTATAACGTCTAACGTCATATAGTATTACGTTTTAACGTTTAACGTTATATTGCATTACGTTCTAACGTATAACGTTATGTAGGATTATAGTATAACGTATAACGATATATAGCATCACGTTATAACGTATAACGTTATGTAGCATCACGTTATAACGAATAACGTTATACAGCATCACGTTATTACGTATAACGTTATGAAGTATTATAGTATAACGTATAACGTTATGAAGTATGACGTTACAACGTATAACGTTCTGAAATATGACGTTATAACGTATAACGTCCGTCAGTATAGCGATATAACTAATAACGTTATATAGCATCACGTTATAACGTATAATGTTATGAAGTATGACGTTATAACGTATAACGTTATGAAATATGACGTTATAACGTATAACGTCCGTCAGTATAGCGGTATAACTAATAACGTTATATAGCATCACGTTATAACGTATAATGTTATGATGCATGACGTTATAACGTATAACGTTATGTACTATGACGTTATAACGTATAACGTCCGACAGTATAGCGGTATATCTTATATCGTTAGGAAGTATGAAGTTATAACGTGTAACGTTATGAAGTATGACGTTATATCGTATAACGTCCGACAGTATAGCGGTATAACGTATAACGTTATATAGCATCACGTTATAACGTATAACGTTATATACCGTCACGATATAACGTATAACGTTATGAAGTATGACGTTATAACGTATAACGTTATGAAATATGACATTATAACGCATAACGTCCGTCAGTATTGCGGTATATCGTACAACGTTATATAGTATTACGTTATAACGTATAACATTATATAGTGTTAGTTTCTAAAATATAACGTTATGTAGGATCATAGTATGTCGTATAACGTTATATAGCATCACGTTATTACGTATAACGTTATGAAGTATTATAGTATAACGTATAACGTTATGAAGTATGACGTTACAACGTATACCGTTATCAAGTATGACGTTATAACGTATAACGTCCGTCAGTATAGCGGTATAACATATAACGTTATATAGTATTACGTTCTAACCTATAACGTTATGTAGGATTATAGTATAACGTATAACGTTATATACCATCACATTGTAACGTATAACGTTATAAAGTATTATAGTACAACGTATAACGTCATGACATATAACGTTATAACGTATTACGCACGACAGTATAGCGGTATAACATATAACGTTATATAGTATTACGTTCTAACGTATAACGTTATGTAGGATTATAGTATAACGTATAACGTTATATAGCATCACGTTATAACGTATAACGTTATGTAGCATCACGTTATAACGTATTACGTTATGAGGAATTATAGTATAACGTATAACGTTATGAAGTATGACGTTATAACGTATAACGTCCGACAGTATAGCGGTATAACGTCTAACGTCATATAGTATTACGTTATAACGTTTAACGTTTTATTGCATTACGATATAACGTATAACGTTATGAAGAATTATAGTATAACGTATAACGTTATGAAATATGACGTTATAACGTATAACGTCCGTCAGTATAGAGGTATAACGTGCAACGTTATGTAGCATCACGTTATAACGTATAACGTTATGGAGAATTATAGTATAACGTATAACGTCATGAAGTATGACGTTATAACGTATAACGTTGTGAAGTATGACGTTATAACGTATAACGTCCGTCAGTATAGCAGTATAACGTATAAAGTTATATAGTAATACGTTATATCGTATAACATTATATAGTATTACGTTCTAAAATATAGCGTTATGTAGGATCATAGTATAACGTATAACGTTATATAGCATCACGTTATAACGTATAACGTTATATACCATCACATTGTAACGTATAACGTTATGAAGAATTACAGTACAACGTATAACGTCATGAAATATGACGTTATAACGTATAACGTGCGACAGTATAGCAGTATAATGTATAACGTTGGATAGTATTACGTTATAACGTATAACGTTATGTAGGTTCATAGTATAACGTATAACGTTATATAGCATCACGTTATAACGTAAAACGTTATGTAGCATCACGTTATAACGTACAACGTTATGAAGAATTATAGTATAACGTATAACGTTATGAAGTATGACGTTAGTACGTATAACGTCCGACAGTATAGCGGTATAACGTCTAACGTCTTATAGTATTACGTTATAACGTTTAACGTTATAATGCATTACGTTCTAACGTATAACGTTATGTAGGATTATAGTATAACGTATAACGTTATATAGCATTACGTTCTAACGTACAACGTTATGTAGGATTATAGTATAACGTATAACGTTATATAGCATCACGTTATAACGTATAACGTTATGTAGGATTATAGTATGACGTATAACGTTATATAGCATTACGTTCTAACGTATAACGTTATGTAGGATTATAGTATAACGTATAAAGTTATATAGCATCACGTTATAACGTATAACGTTATGTAGCATCACGTGATAACGTATAACGTTATGAAGAATTATAGTATAACGTATAACGTTATGGAGTATGACGTTATAACGTATAACGTCCGACTTGATAGCGGTATAACGTCTAACTTCATATAGTATTACGTTATAACGTTTAACGTTATATTGCGTTACGTTCTAACGTATAACGTTATGAAGAATTATAGTATAACGTATAACGTTATGAAGTATGACGTTAAAACGTATAACGTTATGAAGTATGACGTTATAACGTATAACGTCCGACAGTATAGCAGTATAACGTATAACGTTACATAGTATTACGTTATAACGTATAAAGTCATATAGTATTATGTTATGACATATAAAGTTATGAAGTATGACGTTATAAAGTATAACGTCCGACAGTATAGGGGTATAACGTATAACGTTATGAAGTATGACGTTATAACGTGTAACGTTATGAAGTAATATAGTATAACGCATAACGTTATGAAGTATGACGTTATAAAGTATAACGTCCGACAGTATAGCGGTATAACGTATAACGTTATGAAGTATGACGTTATAACGTATAACGTCCGACAGTATAGCAGTATAACGTATAACGTTACATAGTATTACGTTATAACGTATAAAGTCATATAGTATTATGTTATGACATATAAAGTTATGAAGTATGACGTTATAAAGTATAACGTCCGACAGTATAGCGGTATAACGTATAACGTTATGAAGTATGACGTTATAACGTGTAACGTTATGAAGTAATATAGTATAACGTATAACGTTATGAAGTATGACGTTATAACGTATAACGTTATGAAGTATGACGTTATAACGTATAACGTTATGAAATATGACGGTATAACGTATAACGTCCGTCAGTATAGCGGTATAACGTATAAAGTTATATAGTAATACGTTATATCGTATAACATTATATAGTAGTACGTTCTAAAATATAGCGTTATGTAGGATCATAGTATAACGTATAACGTTATATAGCATCACGTTATAACGTATAACGTTATATACCATCACATTGTAACGTATAACGTTATGAAGAATTACAGTACAACGTATAACGTCATGAAATATGACGTTATAACGTATAACGTGCGACAGTATAGCAGTATAATGTATAACGTTGGATAGTATTACGTTATAACGTTTAACGTTATATTGCATTACGTTCTAACGTATAACGTTATGTAGGTTCATAGTATAACGTATAACGTTATATAGCATCACGTTATTACGTATAACGTTATGAAGTATTATAGTATAACGTATAACGTTATATAGCATCACGTTATAACGTAAAACGTTATGTAGCATCACGTTATAACGTACAACGTTATGAAGAATTATAGTATAACGTATAACGTTATGAAGTATGACGTTAGAACGTATAACGTCCGTCAGTATAGCGGTATAACGTACAACGTTATATAGTATTACGTTATAACGTATAACATTATATAGTGTTACTTTCTAAAATATAACGTTATGTAGGATTATAGTATAACGTATAACGTCATATAGCATTACGTTCTAACGCATAACGTTATGTAGGATTATAGTATAACGTATAACGTTATATAGCATCACGTTATAACGTATAACGTTATGTAGGATTATAGTATAACGTATAACGTTATATAGCATTACGTTCTAACGTATAACGTTATGTAGGATTATAGTATAACGTATAATGTTATATAGCATCACGTTATAACGTATAACGTTATGTAGCATCACGTGATAACGTATAACGTTATGAAGAATTGTAGTATAACGTATAACGTTATGGAGTATGACGTTATAACGTATAACGTCCGACTTTATAGCGGTATAACGTCTAACTTCATATAGTATTACGTTATAACGTTTAACGTTATATTGCGTTACGTTCTAACGTATAACGTTATGAAGAATTATAGTATAACGTATAACGTTATGAAGTATGACGTTAAAACGTATAACGTTATGAAATATGACGTTAGAACGTATAACGTCCGACAGTATAGCGGTATAACGTATAACGTTATATAGTATTACGTTATAACGTATAACGTAATGAAATATGACGTGAAAACGTCCGACAGTATAGCGTTACAACGTCTAACGTCATATAGTATTAAGATATAACGTTTAACGTTATATAGTATTACGTTCTAAAATATAACGTTATGTAGGATTATAGTATAACGTATAACGTTATATAGCATCACGTTGTAACGTACAACGTTATGAAGTATTATAGTATAACGTATAACGTTATGAAGTATGACGTTATAACGTATAACGTCCGACAGTATAGCGGTATAAAGTATAACGATAGATAGTATTGCGTTATAACGTATAACGTCCGACAGTATAGCAGTATAACGTCTAACGTCAAATAGTGTTACGTTATAACGTTTAACGTTATATAATATTACGTTCTAACGTATAACGTTATGTAGGATTATAGTATAACGTATAACGTTATATAGCATCACGTTATAACGTATAACGTTATGTAGCATCAGGTTATAACGTATAACGTTATGAAGAATTATAGTATAACGTATAACGTTATGATGTATGACGTTATAACGTATAACGTAATGAAATATGACGTGAAAACGTCCGACAGTATAGCGTTACAACGTCTAACGTCATATAGTATTAAGATATAACGTTTAACGTTATATAGTATTACGTTCTAAAATATAACGTTATGTAGGATTATAGTATAACGTATAACGATATATAGCATCACGTTGTAACGTACAACGTTATGAAGTATTATAGTATAACGTATAACGTTATGAAGTATGACGTTATAACGTATAATGTTATGAAGTATGACGTTATAACGTATAACGTCCGACAGTATAGCAGTATAACGTATAACGTTACATAGTATTACGTTATAACGTATAAAGTCATATAGTAGTATGTTATGATATATAAAGTTATGAAGTATGACGTTATAAAGTATAACGTCCGACAGTATAGCGGTATAACGTATAACGTTATGAAGTATGACGTTATAACGTGTAACGTTATGAAGTAATATAGTATAACGCATAACGTTATGAAGTATGACGTTATAAAGTATAACGTCCGACAGTATAGCGGTATAACGTATAACGTTATGAAGTATGACGTTATAACGTATAACGTCCGACAGTATAGCGGTATAACGTCTAACGTCATATAGTATTACGTTATAACGTTTAACGTTACATAGTATTACGTTATGACGTATAAAGTTATGTAGCATTATAGTATAACGTATAACGTTATATAGCATCACATTATAACGTGTAACGTTATGAAATATTATAATATAACGTATAACGTTATGAAGTATGACGTTATAACGTATAACGTTCGACAGTATAGCGGTATACCTTATAACGTTATATAGTATCACGTTATAACGTATAACGTCATATAGTATTACGTTATGACGTATAAAGTTATGTAGGATTATAGTATAACGTATAACGTTATGAAGTATGACGTTATAACGTATAACGTTATGAAGTATGACGTTATAACGTATTACGTTATGAAGTATGACGTTATAACATAAAATGTTCGACAGTATAGCGGTATACCTTATAACGATATGAAGTATGACAGTATAACGTGTAACGTTATGAAGTATGACGTTATCACGTATAACGTCCTTCAGTATAGCGGTATAACGGATAACGTTATGAAGTAGGACGTTTTAACGTATAACGTCCGACAGTATAGCGGTATAACGTCTAACGTCATATAGTATTACGTTATAACGTTTAACGTTATATAGTATTACGTTATGACGTATAAAGTTATGTAGGATTATAGTATAACGTATAACGTTATATAGCATCACATTATAACGTGTAACGTTATGAAGTATTATAGTATAACGTATAACGTTATGAAGTATGACGTTAAAACGTCCGACAGTATAGCGTTACAACGTCTAACGTCATATAGTATTAAGATATAACGTTTAACGTTATATAGTATTACGTTCTAAAATATAACGTTATGTAGGATTATAGTATAACGTATAACGATATATAGCATCACGTTGTAACGTACAACGTTATGAAGTATTATAGTATAACGTATAACGTTATGAAGTATGACGTTATAACGTATAATGTTATGAAGTATGACGTTATAACGTATAACGTCCGACAGTATAGCAGTATAACGTATAACGTTACATAGTATTACGTTATAACGTATAAAGTCATATAGTAGTATGTTATGATATATAAAGTTATGAAGTATGACGTTATAAAGTATAACGTCCGACAGTATAGCGGTATAACGTATAACGTTATGAAGTATGACGTTATAACGTGTAACGTTATGAAGTAATATAGTATAACGCATAACGTTATGAAGTATGACGTTATAAAGTATAACGTCCGACAGTATAGCGGTATAACGTATAACGTTATGAAGTATGACGTTATAACGTATAACGTCCGACAGTATAGCGGTATAACGTCTAACGTCATATAGTATTACGTTATAACGTTTAACGTTACATAGTATTACGTTATGACGTATAAAGTTATGTAGCATTATAGTATAACGTATAACGTTATATAGCATCACATTATAACGTGTAACGTTATGAAATATTATAATATAACGTATAACGTTATGAAGTATGACGTTATAACGTATAACGTTCGACAGTATAGCGGTATACCTTATAACGTTATATAGTATCACGTTATAACGTATAACGTCATATAGTATTACGTTATGACGTATAAAGTTATGTAGGATTATAGTATAACGTATAACGTTATGAAGTATGACGTTATAACGTATAACGTTATGAAGTATGACGTTATAACGTATTACGTTATGAAGTATGACGTTATAACATAAAATGTTCGACAGTATAGCGGTATACCTTATAACGATATGAAGTATGACAGTATAACGTGTAACGTTATGAAGTATGACGTTATCACGTATAACGTCCTTCAGTATAGCGGTATAACGGATAACGTTATGAAGTAGGACGTTTTAACGTATAACGTCCGACAGTATAGCGGTATAACGTCTAACGTCATATAGTATTACGTTATAACGTTTAACGTTATATAGTATTACGTTATGACGTATAAAGTTATGTAGGATTATAGTATAACGTATAACGTTATATAGCATCACATTATAACGTGTAACGTTATGAAGTATTATAGTATAACGTATAACGTTATGAAGTATGACGTTAAAACGTCCGACAGTATAGCGTTACAACGTCTAACGTCATATAGTATTAAGATATAACGTTTAACGTTATATAGTATTACGTTCTAAAATATAACGTTATGTAGGATTATAGTATAACGTATAACGATATATAGCATCACGTTGTAACGTACAACGTTATGAAGTATTATAGTATAACGTATAACGTTATGAAGTATGACGTTATAACGTATAATGTTATGAAGTATGACGTTATAACGTATAACGTCCGACAGTATAGCAGTATAACGTATAACGTTACATAGTATTACGTTATAACGTATAAAGTCATATAGTAGTATGTTATGATATATAAAGTTATGAAGTATGACGTTATAAAGTATAACGTCCGACAGTATAGCGGTATAACGTATAACGTTATGAAGTATGACGTTATAACGTGTAACGTTATGAAGTAATATAGTATAACGCATAACGTTATGAAGTATGACGTTATAAAGTATAACGTCCGACAGTATAGCGGTATAACGTATAACGTTATGAAGTATGACGTTATAACGTATAACGTCCGACAGTATAGCGGTATAACGTCTAACGTCATATAGTATTACGTTATAACGTTTAACGTTACATAGTATTACGTTATGACGTATAAAGTTATGTAGCATTATAGTATAACGTATAACGTTATATAGCATCACATTATAACGTGTAACGTTATGAAATATTATAATATAACGTATAACGTTATGAAGTATGACGTTATAACGTATAACGTTCGACAGTATAGCGGTATACCTTATAACGTTATATAGTATCACGTTATAACGTATAACGTCATATAGTATTACGTTATGACGTATAAAGTTATGTAGGATTATAGTATAACGTATAACGTTATGAAGTATGACGTTATAACGTATAACGTTATGAAGTATGACGTTATAACGTATTACGTTATGAAGTATGACGTTATAACATAAAATGTTCGACAGTATAGCGGTATACCTTATAACGATATGAAGTATGACAGTATAACGTGTAACGTTATGAAGTATGACGTTATCACGTATAACGTCCTTCAGTATAGCGGTATAACGGATAACGTTATGAAGTAGGACGTTTTAACGTATAACGTCCGACAGTATAGCGGTATAACGTCTAACGTCATATAGTATTACGTTATAACGTTTAACGTTATATAGTATTACGTTATGACGTATAAAGTTATGTAGGATTATAGTATAACGTATAACGTTATATAGCATCACATTATAACGTGTAACGTTATGAAGTATTATAGTATAACGTATAACGTTATGAAGTATGACGTTAAAACGTCCGACAGTATAGCGTCATAACGTCTAACGTCATATAGTATTACGATATAACGTTTAACGTTATATGGTATTACGTTCTAAAATATAACGTTATGTAGTATCGTAGTATAACGTATAACGTTATATAGCATCACGTTATTACGTATAACGTTTTGAAGTATTACAGTACAACGTATAAGGTCATGAAATATGACGTTATAACGTATAACGTCCGTCAGTATAGCAGTATAACGTCTAACGTCAAATAGTATTATGTTATAACGTATAACGTTATATACCATCACGTTGCAACGTATAACGTTTTGAAGTATTACAGTACAACGTATAAGGTCATGAAATATGACGTTATAACGTATAACGTCCGTCAGTATAGCGGTATAACTTACAACGTTATATAGTATTACGTTATAACGTACAACATTATATAGTATTACGTTCTAAAATATAACGATATGTAGGATTATATTATAACGTATAACGTTATATAGCTTCACTTTATTACGTATAACGTTATGAAGTATTATAGTATAACGTATAACGTTATGAAGTATGACGTTAAAACGTATAACGTTATGAAGTATGACGTTATAAACTATAACGTCCGACAGTATAGCGGTATAACGTATAACGTTACGAAGTATGACGTTATAACGTATAACGTCCGACAGTATAGCGGTATAACGTCTAACGTTTCATAGTATTACGTTATGACGTATAAAGTTATGTGGCATTATAGTATAACGTATAACGTTATATAGCATCACATTATAACGTGTAACGTTATGAAATATTATAATATAACGTATAACGTTATGAAGTATGACATAATAACGTATAACGTTCGACAGTATAGCGCTATACCTTATAACGTTATATAGTATCACGTTATAACGTATAACGTCATATAGTATTACGTTATGACGTATAAAGTTATGCAGGATTATAGTATGACGTATAACGTTATGAAGTATGACGTTATAACGTATAACGTTATGAAGTATGACGTTATAACGTATAACGTTATGAAGTATGACGTTATAACGTATAACGTTATGAAGTATGACGTTATAACGTATAACGTTATGAAGTATGACGTTAGAACGTATAACGTCCGACAGTATAGCGGTATACCTTATAACGTTATATAGTATCACGTTATAACGCATAACGTCATATAGTATTACGTTATGACGTATAAAGTTATGTAGGATTATAGTATAACGTATAACGTTATGTACCATCACATTATAACGTATAACGTTGTGGAGAATTATAGTATAACGTATAACGTTATGAAGTATGACGTTATAACGTGCAACGTCCGACGGTATAGCGGTATAACTTATAACGTTATGAAGTATGACGTTATAACGAGAAACGTTATGAAGTATGACGTTATGACGTATAACGTCCGACAGTATAGCAGTATAACGTATAAAGTTATATAGTATTACGTTATAACGTATAACGTTATATAGCATCACGTTATTACGTATAACGTTATGAAGTATTACAGTACAACGTATAATGTCCGACAGTATAACGGTATAACTTATAACGTTATGAAGTATGACGCTATAACGTGTAACGTTATGAAGTATGACGTTATAACGTATAACGTCATGAAATATGACGTTATTACGTATAACGTCCTACATTATAGCAGTATAACGTATAACGTCATATAGTATTACGTTATAACGTACAACGTTACATAGCATTACGTTCTAACGTATAACGTTATGAAGTATGATGTTATAACGTGCAACGTCCGACGGTATAGCGGTATAACTTATAACGTTATGAAGTATGACGTTATAACGTATAACGTCATGAAATATGACGTTATTACGTATAACGTCCTACATTATAGCAGTATAACGTATAACGTTATATAGTATTACGTTACAACGTATAACGTCATATAGTATTATGTTATGACGTATAAAGTTATGTAGGATTATAGTATAACGTATAACGTTATATAGCATCACATTATAACATATAAAGTTATGAATTATTATAGTCTAACGTATAACGTTATGAAGTATGACGTTATAACGTATAACGTTATGTAGGATTACAGTATAGCGTATAACGTTATATAGCATCACGTTATAACGTACAACGTTATGATGTATTATATTATAACGTAAAACGTTATCAAGTATGACGTCATAACGTATAACGTCATATAGTATTATGTTATGACGTATAAAGTTATGTCGGATTATAGTTTAACGTATAACGTTATATAGCATCACATTATAACGTATAACGTTATGAATTATTATAGTCTAACGTATAACGTTATGAAGTATGACGTTATAACGTATAACGTTATGAAGTATGACGTTAGAACGTTTAACGTGCGACAGTATAGCGGTATAACGTTTAACGTTATATAGTATTACGTTATAACGTATAACGTTATATACCATCACATTATAACGTATAACATTATGAAGTATCACTGTACAACGTATAACGTCATGAAATATGACGTTATAACGTATGACGTCCGACAATATAGCGGTATAACGTATAACCTTATGTAGTATTACGCTATAACGCATAACGTTATATACCATCACATTATAACGTATAACGTTATGAATTATTATAGTATAACGTATAACGTTATGAAGTATGACGTTATAACGTATAACGTTATGAAGTATGACGTTAGAACGTTTAACGTGCGACAGTATAGCGGTATAACGTTTAACGCTATATAGTATTACGTTATAACGTATAATGTCATATACCATCACAATATAACGTATAACATTATGAAGTATCACTGTACAACGTATAACGTCATGAAATATGACGTTATAACATATGACGTCCGACAATATAGCGGTATAACGTATAACCTTATGTAGTATTACGTTATAACGTATAACCTTATGTAGTATTACGTTATAACGTATAACCTTATGTAGTATTAAGTTATAACGTATAACGTCTTATAGTATTATGTTATGACGTATAAAGTTATGTAGGATTATAGTATAACGTATAACGTTATATAGCATCACATTATAACGTATAACGTAATGAATTATTATAGTCTAACGTACAACGTTATGAAGCATTATATTATAACGTATAACATTATGAAGTATGACGTCATAACGTATAACGTCCGTCAGTATAGCGGTATAACGTATAACGTTATATAGTATTACGTTATAACGTATAACGTCATATAGTATTACGTTATGACGTATAAAGTGATGTAGGATATAGTATAACGTACAACGTTATATAGCATCACATTATAACGTATAACGTTATGAAGTATTACAGTACAACGTATAACGTAATGAAATATAACGTTATAACGTATAACGTCCGACAGTATAGCAGTATAACGTATAAAGTTATATAGTATTACGTTATAACGTATAACGTTATGAAGTATGACGTTAGAACGTATAACGTCCGACAGTATAGCGGTATAACTTCTAACGCCATATAGTATTACGTTATAATGTTTAACGTTAAATAGTATTACGTTTAAAATATAACGTTATGTAGGGTCATAGTAAAACGTATAACGTTTAATAGTATCACGTTATTACGTATAACGTTATGAAGTATTACAGTACAACGTATAACGTCATGAAATATGACGATATAACGTATAACGTCCGTCAGTATAGCGGTATAACGTATAACTTTATATAGTATTACGTTATAACGTATAACATTGTATAGTATTACGTTCTAAAATATAGCGTTATGTAGGATTATAGTATATCGTATAACGTTATATAGCATCACGTTATTACGTCTGACGTTATGAAGTATTTGAGTATAACGTATAACGTCATGAAGTATGACGATATAACGTATAACGTTATGAAGTATGACGTTATAACGTATAACGCTATGAAGTATGACGTTACAACGTATAATGTCCGACAGTATAACGGTATAACTTATAACGTTAAGAAGTATGACGCTATAACGTGTAACGTTATGAAGTATGACGTCATAACGTATATCGTCCGTCAGTATAGCGGTATAACGCCTAACGTCATATAGTATCACGTTATAACGTTTCACGTTATATAGTATTACGTTCTAACGTATAACGTCATATAGTATTATGTTATGACGTATAAAGTTATGTAGGATTATAGTTTAACGTATAACGTTATATAACATCACATTAGAACGTATAACGTTATGAATTCTTATAGTCTAACGTATAACGTTATGAAGTATGACGTTATAACGTATAACGTTATGAAGTATGACGTTAGAACGTTTAACGTGCGACAGTATAGCGGTATAACGTTTAACGTTATATAGTATTACGTTATAACGTATAACGTTATATACCATCACATTATAACGTATAACATTATGAAGAATCACTGTCCAACGTATAACGTCATGAAATATGACGTTATAACGTATGACGTCCGACAATATAGTGGTATAACGTATAACGTTAAATAGTATTACGTTCTAACGTATAACGTTATTTAGGATTATAGTATAACGTATAACGTTTTGAATTATTATAGAATAACGTATAACATTATGAAGTATGACGTTATAACGTGTAACGTTATATAGTATGACGTTATAACGTATATCGTTATGAAGTATGACGTTATAACGTATGACGTCCGACAATATAGCGGTATAACGTCTAACGTCATATAGTATTACGTTATAACGTACAACGTTACATAGCATTACGTTCTAACGTATAACGTTATGAAGTATGATGTTATACAGTATAACGTCCGTCAGTATAGCGGTATAACGTATAACGTTATATAGTATTACGTTATAACGTATAACGTAATGAAGTATGACGTTATAACGTATAACGTCATGAAATATGACGTTATTACGTATAACGTCCGACATTATAGCAGTATAACGTATAACGTTATATAGTATTACGTTACAACGTATAACGTCATATAGTATTATGTTATGACGTATAAAGTTATGTAGGATTATAGTATAACGTATAACGTTATATAGCATCACATTATAACATATAACGTTATGAATTATTATAGTCTAACGTATAACGTTATGAAGTATGACGTTATAACGTATAACGTTATGTAGGATTACAGTATAACGTATAACGTTATATAGCATCACGTTATAACGTACAACGTTATGATGTATTATATTATAACGTAAAACGTTATGAAGTATGACGTCATAACGTATAACGTCCGTCAGTATAGCGGTATAACGATAACCTTATGTAGTATTACGTTATAACGTATAACCTTATGTAGTATTACGTTATAACGTATAACGTCATATAGTATTATGTTATGACGTATAAAGTTATGTAGGATTATAGTTTAACGTATAACGTTATATAACATCGCATTATAACGTATAACGTTATGAATTATTATAGTGTAACGTATAACGTCATGAAATATGACGTTATAACGTATAACGTCCGACAGTATAGCAGTATAACGTATAAAGTTATATAGTATTACGTTATAACGTATAACGTCATATAGTACTACGTTATGACGTATAAAGTTATGTAGGATTATAGTATAACGTATAACGTTATATAGCATCACATTATAACGTATAACGTTATGTAATATTATAGTATAACATATAACGTTATGTAGTATGACGTTATAACGTATAACGTAATGAAATATGACGTTATAACGTATAACGTCCGACAGTATAGCGTTATAACGTCTAACGTCATATAGTATTACGTAATAACGATTAAGGTTATATAGTATTACGTTCTAACGTATAACGTTATGTAGGATTATAGTATAACGTATAACGTTATATAGCATCACGTTATAACGTACAACGTTATGAAGTATTATATTATAACGTATAACGTTATGAAGTATGACGCAATAACGTATAACGTCCTTCAGTATAGCGGTATAACGTATAACGTTATATAGTATTACGTTATAACGTATAACGTCATATAGTATTACGTTATGACGTATAAAGTGATGTAGGATTATAGTATAACGTACAAAGTAATATATCATCACATTATGACGTATAACGTTATGAAGTATTACAGTACAACGTATAACGTCATGAAATATGACGTTATAACGTATAACGTCCGTCAGTATAGCGGTATAACGTATAACTTTATATAGTATTACGTTATAACGTATAACGTTATATACCATCACTTTATAACGTATAACGTTATGAAGTGCTACAGTACAACGTATAAGGTCATGAAATATGACGTTGTAACGTATAACGTTCGACAGTATAACGGTATAACGTCTAACGTCATATAGTATTACGAAATAACGTTTAACGTCATATAGTATTACGTTATGACGTATAATGTTATGTCGGATTATAGTATAACGTATAACGTTACGTAGTATGACGTCATAACGTATAACGTCCGTCAGTAGAGCAATATAACGTATAACGTTATATAGTATTACGTTATAACGTATAACGTCATATAGTGTTACGTTATGACGTATAAAGTGATGTAGGATTATAGTATAACGTATAACGTTTTATAGCATCACATTATAACGTATAACATTATGAAGCATTATAGTATAACGTATAACGTTTTGAAGTATGACGTTATAACGTATAACGTAATGAAATATGACGTCATAACGTATAACGTCCGACAGTATAGCAGTATAGCGTATAAAGTTATATAGTATTACGTTATAACGTATAACGTCATATAGTATTACGTTCTAAAATATAACGTTATGTAGGGTCATAGTAAAACGTATAACGTTATATAGCATCACGTTATTACGTATAACGTTATGAAGTATTACAGTACAACGTATAACGTCATGAAATATGACGTTATAACGTATAACGTCCCTCAGTATTGCGGTATAATGTATAACTTTATATAGTGTTACGTTATAACGTATAACGTTCGACAGCATAACGGTATATCGTCTAACGTCATATAGTATTACGAAATAACGTTTAACGTCATATAGTATTACGTTATGACGTATAATGTTATGTAGGATTATAGTATAACGTATAACGTTATGAAGTATGACGTCATAAAGTATAACGTCCGTCAGTAGAGCGGTATAACGTATAACGTTATATAGTATTACGTTATAACGTATAACGTCATATAGTATTACGTTATGACGTATAAAGTGATGTAGGATTATAGTATAACGTATGACGTTATATAGCATCACATTATAATGTATAACGTTATGAAGAATTATAGTATAATGTATAACGTTATGAGGTATGACGTTACAACGTATAACGTTATCAAGTATGACGTTATAACGTATAACGACCGTCAGTATAGCGGTATAACGTATAACGTTATATACCATCACATTATAACGTATAACGTTATGAAGTGTTACAGTACAACGTATAACGTAATGAAATATGACGTTATAACGTATAACGTAATGAAATATGACGTTATAACGTATAACGTAATGAAATATGACGTTATAACGTATAACGTCCGACAGTACAGCAGTATAACGTAGAAAGTTATATAGTATTACGTTATAACGTATAACGTCATATAGTATTACGTTCTAACGTATAACGTTATGTAGGATTATAGTATAACGTACGACGTTATATAGCATCACGTTATAACGTACAACGATATGAAGTATTATATTACAACGTATAGCGTTATCAAGTATGACGTCATAACGTATAACGTCCGTCAGTATAGCGGTATAACGTATAACGTTATATAGTATTACGTTATAACGTATAACGTTATATAGCATCACGTTATTACGTATAACGTTATGAAGTATTACAGTACAACGTATAATGTCCGACAGTATAACGGTATAACTTATAACGTTATGAAGTATGACGCTATAACGTGTAACGTTATGAAGTATGACGTTATAACGTATAACGTCATGAAATATGACGTTATTACGTATAACGTCCCACATTATAGCAGTATAACGTATAACGTCATATAGTATTACGTTATAACGTACAACGTTACATAGCATTACGTTCTAACGTATAACGTTATGAAGTATGATGTTATACCGTATAACGTCCGTCAGTATAGCGGTATAACGTATAACGTTATATAGTATTACGTTATAACATATAACGTTATGAAGTATGACGTTATAACGTATAACGTCATGAAATATGACGTTATTACGTATAACGTCCTACATTATAGCAGTATAACGTATAACGTTATATAGTATTACGTTACAACGTATAACGTCATATAGTATTATGTTATGACGTATAAAGTTATGTAGGATTATAGTATAACGTATAACGTTATATAGCATCACATTATAACATATAAAGTTATGAATTATTATAGTCTAACGTATAACGTTATGAAGTATGACGTTATAACGTATAACGTTATGAAGTATGACGTTAGAACGTTTAACGTGCGACAGTATAGCGGTATAACGTATAACGTTATATAGTATTACGTTATAACGTATAACGTTATATAGCATCACGTTATTACGTATAACGTTATGAAGTATTACAGTACAACGTATAATGTCCGACAGTATAACGGTATAACTTATAACGTTATGAAGTATGACGCTATAACGTGTAACGTTATGAAGTATGACGTTATAACGTATAACGTCATGAAATATGACGTTATTACGTATAACGTCCTACATTATAGCAGTATAACGTATAACGTCATATAGTATTACGTTATAACGTACAACGTTACATAGCATTACGTTCTAACGTATAACGTTATGAAGTATGATGTTATACAGTATAACGTCCGTCAGTATAGCGGTATAACGTATAACGTTATATAGTATTACGTTATAACGTATAACGTAATGAAGTATGACGTTATAACGTATAACGTCATGAAATATGACGTTATTACGTATAACGTCCGACATTATAGCAGTATAACGTATAACGTTATATAGTATTACGTTACAACGTATAACGTCATATAGTATTATGTTATGACGTATAAAGTTATGTAGGATTATAGTATAACGTATAACGTTATATAGCATCACATTATAACATATAACGTTATGAATTATTATAGTCTAACGTATAACGTTATGAAGTATGACGTTATAACGTATAACGTTATGTAGGATTACAGTATAACGTATAACGTTATATAGCATCACGTTATAACGTACAACGTTATGATGTATTATATTATAACGTAAAACGTTATGAAGTATGACGTCATAACGTATAACGTCCGTCAGTATAGCGGTATAACGATAACCTTATGTAGTATTACGTTATAACGTATAACCTTATGTAGTATTACGTTATAACGTATAACGTCATATAGTATTATGTTATGACGTATAAAGTTATGTAGGATTATAGTTTAACGTATAACGTTATATAACATCGCATTATAACGTATAACGTTATGAATTATTATAGTGTAACGTATAACGTCATGAAATATGACGTTATAACGTATAACGTCCGACAGTATAGCAGTATAACGTATAAAGTTATATAGTATTACGTTATAACGTATAACGTCATATAGTACTACGTTATGACGTATAAAGTTATGTAGGATTATAGTATAACGTATAACGTTATATAGCATCACATTATAACGTATAACGTTATGTAATATTATAGTATAACATATAACGTTATGTAGTATGACGTTATAACGTATAACGTAATGAAATATGACGTTATAACGTATAACGTCCGACAGTATAGCGTTATAACGTCTAACGTCATATAGTATTACGTAATAACGATTAAGGTTATATAGTATTACGTTCTAACGTATAACGTTATGTAGGATTATAGTATAACGTATAACGTTATATAGCATCACGTTATAACGTACAACATTATGAAGTATTATATTATAACGTATAACGTTATGAAGTATGACGCAATAACGTATAACGTCCTTCAGTATAGCGGTATAACGTATAACGTTATATAGTATTACGTTATAACGTATAACGTCATATAGTATTACGTTATGACGTATAAAGTGATGTAGGATTATAGTATAACGTACAAAGTCATATATCATCACATTATGACGTATAACGTTATGAAGTATTACAGTACAACGTATAACGTCATGAAATATGACGTTATAACATATAACGTCCGTCAGTATAGCGGTATAACGTATAACTTTATATAGTATTACGTTATAACGTATAACGTTATATACCATCACTTTATAACGTATAACGTTATGAAGTGCTACAGTACAACGTATAACGTCATGAAATATGACGTTGTAACGTATAACGTTCGACAGTATAACGGTATAACGTCTAACGTCATATAGTATTACGAAATAACGTTTAACGTCATATAGTATTACGTTATGACGTATAATGTTATGTCGGATTATAGTATAACGTATAACGTTACGTAGTATGACGTCATAACGTATAACGTCCGTCAGTAGAGCAATATAACGTATAACGTTATATAGTATTACGTTATAACGTATAACGTCATATAGTGTTACGTTATGACGTATAAAGTGATGTAGGATTATAGTATAACGTATAACGTTTTATAGCATCACATTATAACGTATAACATTATGAAGCATTATAGTATAACGTATAACGTTTTGAAGTATGACGTTATAACGTATAACGTAATGAAATATGACGTCATAACGTATAACGTCCGACAGTATAGCAGTATAGCGTATAAAGTTATATAGTATTACGTTATAACGTATAACGTCATATAGTATTACGTTCTAAAATATAACGTTATGTAGGGTCATAGTAAAACGTATAACGTTATATAGCATCACGTTATTACGTATAACGTTATGAAGTATTACAGTACAACGTATAACGTCATGAAATATGACATTATAACGTATAACGTCCCTCAGTATTGCGGTATAATGTATAACTTTATATAGTATTACGTTATAACGTATAACGTTCGACAGCATAACGGTATATCGTCTAACGTCATATAGTATTACGAAATAACGTTTAACGTCATATAGTATTACGTTATGACGTATAATGTTATGTAGGATTATAGTATAACGTATAACGTTATGAAGTATGACGTCATAAAGTATAACGTCCGTCAGTAGAGCGGTATAACGTATAACGTTATATAGTATTACGTTATAACGTATAACGTCATATAGTATTACGTTATGACGTATAAAGTGATGTAGGATTATAGTATAACGTATGACGTTATATAGCATCACATTATAATGTATAACGTTATGAAGAATTATAGTATAATGTATAACGTTATGAGGTATGACGTTACAACGTATAACGTTATCAAGTATGACGTTATAACGTATAACGACCGTCAGTATAGCGGTATAACGTATAACGTTATATACCATCACATTATAACGTATAACGTTATGAAGTGTTACAGTACAACGTATAACGTAATGAAATATGACGTTATAACGTATAACGTAATGAAATATGACGTTATAACGTATAACGTAATGAAATATGACGTTATAACGTATAACGTCCGACAGTACAGCAGTATAACGTAGAAAGTTATATAGTATTACGTTATAACGTATAACGTCATATAGTATTACGTTCTAACGTATAACGTTATGTAGGATTATAGTATAACGTACGACGTTATATAGCATCACGTTATAACGTACAACGATATGAAGTATTATATTACAACGTATAGCGTTATCAAGTAAGACGTCATAACGTATAACGTCCGTCAGTATAGCGGTATAACGTATAACGTTATATAGTATTACGTTATAACGTATAACGTTATATACCATCACATTATAACGTATAACGTTATGAAGTCTTACAGTACAACGTATAACGTCATGAAATATGACGTTATAACGTATAACGTTCGACAGTATAACGGTATAACGTCTAACGTCATATATTATTACGAAATAACGTTTAACGTTATATAGTATTACGTTATGACGTATAATGTTATGTCGGATTATAGTATAACGTATAACGTTACGTAGTATGACGTCATAACGTATAACGTCCGTCAGTAGAGCAATATAACGTATAACGTTATATAGTATTACGTTATAACGTATAACGTCATATAGTATTACGTTATGACGTATAAAGTGATGTAGGATTATAGTATAACGTATAACGTTATATAGCATCACATTATAACGTATAACATTATGAAGCATTATAGTATAACGTATAACGTTTTGAAGTATGACGTTATAACGTATAACGTAATGAAATATGACGTCATAACGTATAACGTCCGACAGTATAGCAGTATAGCGTATAAAGTTATATAGTATTACGTTATAACGTATAACGTCATATAGTATTACGTTCTAAAATATAACGTTATGTAGGGTCATAGTAAAACGTATAACGTTATATAGCATCACGTTATTACGTATAACGTTATGAAGTATTACAGTACAACGTATAACGTCATGAAATATGACGTTATAACGTATAACGTCCCTCAGTATTGCGGTATAATGTATAACTTTATATAGTATTACGTTATAACGTATAACGTTCGACAGTATAACGGTATATCGTCTAACGTCATATAGTATTACGAAATAACGTTTAACGTCATATAGTATTACGTTATGACGTATAATGTTATGTAGGATTATAGTATAACGTATAACGTTATGAAGTATGACGTCATAAAGTATAACGTCCGTCAGTAGAGCGGTATAACGTATAACGTTAAATAGTATTACGTTATAACGTTTAACGTCATATAGCATTACGTTATGACGTATAATGTTATGAAGGATTATAGTATAACGTATAACGTTATATAGCATCACATTATAACGTATAACGTTATGGAGAATTATAGTATAACGTATAACGTTATGAAGTATGACGTTCTAACGTATAACGTAGTGAAATATGTCGTTATAACGTCCTACAGTATAGCGGTATAAAGTCTAACGTCATATTGTATTACGATATAACGTTTAACGTTATATAGTATTACGTTCTAAAATATAACGTTATGAAGAATTATAGTATAACGTATAACGTTATGAAGTATGACGTTATAACTTATAACGTTATGAAATATAACGTTATAACGTATAACGTCCATCAGTATAGCGGTATAACGTACAACGTTATATAGTATTACGTTATAACGTATAACATTATATAGTGTTACTTTCTAAAATATATCGTTATGTAGGATCATATTATAACGTATAACGTTATATAGCATCACGTTATTACGTATAACGTTATGAAATATTATAGTATAACGAATAACGTTATGAAGTATGACGTTACAACGTATAACGTCATCAAGTATGACGTTATAACGTATAACGTCCGTCAGTATAGCGCTAAGACGTATAACGTTATATAGTATTACGTTATAACGTATAACGTTATATAGTATTACGTTATAACGTATAACGTTATATACCATCACATTGTAACGTATAACGTTATGAAGTATTACAGTACAACGTATAACGTCATGACATATGACGTTATAACGTATTACGCACGACAGTATAGCGGTATGACGTCTAACGTCATATAGTATTGTGTTATAACGTATAACGTTATATACCATCACGTTATAACGTATAACGTTATGTAGCATCACGTTATAACGTATAACGTTATGAAGAATTATAGTATAATGTATAACGTTATGAAGTATGACGTTACAACGTATAACGTTATCAAGTATGACGTTATAACGTATAACGTCCGTCAGTATAGCGCTAAGACGTATAACGTTATATAGTATTACGTTATAACGTATAACGTTATATAGTATTACGTTATAACGTATAACGTTATATACCATCACATTGTAACGTATAACGTTATGAAGTATTACAGTACAACGTATAACGTCATGACATATGACGTTATAACGTATTACGCACGACAGTATAGCGGTATGACGTCTAACGTCATATAGTATTGTGTTATAACGTATAACGTTATATACCATCACGTTATAACGTATAACGTTATGTAGCATCACGTTATAACGTATAACGTTATGAAGAATTATAGTATAATGTATAACGTTATGAAGTATGACGTTACAACGTATAACGTTATCAAGTATGACGTTATAACGTATAACGTCCGTCAGTATAGCGCTAAGACGTATAACGTTATATAGTATTACGTTATAACGTATAACGTTATATAGTATTACGTTATAACGTATAACGTTATATACCATCACATTGTAACGTATAACGTTATGAAGTATTACAGTACAACGTATAACGTCATGACATATGACGTTATAACGTATTACGCACGACAGTATAGCGGTATGACGTCTAACGTCATATAGTATTGTGTTATAACGTATAACGTTATATAGCATCACCTTATAACGTATGACGTTATGTAGCATCACGTTATAACGTATAACGTTATGAAGAATTATAGTATAACGTATAACGTTATGAAGTATGACGTTATAACGCATAACGTTATGAAATATGACATTACAACGTATAATGTCCGTCAGTATAGCGGTATAACGTACAACGTTATGTAACATCACGTTATAACGTATAACGTTATGAAGAATTATAGTATAACGTATAACGTTATATAGCATCACGTTATAACGTATAACGTTATGTAGCATCACGTTCTAACGTATAACGTTATGTTGGATTATAGTATAACGTATAACGTTATATAGCATCACGTTATAACGTATAACGTTATGTAGGATTACGTTATAACGTATAACGTTATGTAGGATCACGTTATAACGTTTAACGTTATGAAGTATGACGTTATAACGTATAACGTTATGAAATATGACGTTATAACGTATAACGTTATGAAATATGACGTTATAACGTATAACGTCCGTCAGTATAGCGGTATAACTTATAATGTTACATAGCATCACGTTATAGCGTATAAAGTTATGAAGTATGACGTTATAACGTATAACGATATGAAGTATGACGTTATAACGTATAACGTTATGAAATATGACGTTATAACGTATAATGTCCGTCAGTATAGCGGTATAACGTACAACGTTATGTAACATCACGTTATAACGTATAACGTTATGAAGAATTATAGTATAACGTATAACGTTATATAGCATCACGTTATAACGTATAACGTTATGTAGCATCACGTTATAACGTATAACGTTATGAAATATGACGTTATAACGTATAACGTCCGTCAGTATAGCGGTATAACGTACAACGTTATGTAACATCACGTTATAACGTATAACGTTATGAAGAATTATAGTATAACGTATAACGTTATGAAGTATGACGTTATAACGTATAACGTTATGAAGTATGACGTTATAACGTATAACGTTATCAAGTATGACGTCATAACGTATAACGTCCGTCAGTATAGCGGTATAACGTATAACGTTATATAGTATTACGTTATAACGTATAACGTTATATAGCATCACGTTATTACGTATAACGTTATGAAGTATTACAGTACAACGTATAATGTCCGACAGTATAACGGTATAACTTATAACGTTATGAAGTATGACGCTATAACGTGTAACGTTATGAAGTATGACGTTATAACGTATAACGTCATGAAATATGACGTTATTACGTATAACGTCCCACATTATAGCAGTATAACGTATAACGTCATATAGTATTACGTTATAACGTACAACGTTACATAGCATTACGTTCTAACGTATAACGTTATGAAGTATGATGTTATACCGTATAACGTCCGTCAGTATAGCGGTATAACGTATAACGTTATATAGTATTACGTTATAACATATAACGTTATGAAGTATGACGTTATAACGTATAACGTCATGAAATATGACGTTATTACGTATAACGTCCTACATTATAGCAGTATAACGTATAACGTTATATAGTATTACGTTACAACGTATAACGTCATATAGTATTATGTTATGACGTATAAAGTTATGTAGGATTATAGTATAACGTATAACGTTATATAGCATCACATTATAACATATAAAGTTATGAATTATTATAGTCTAACGTATAACGTTATGAAGTATGACGTTATAACGTATAACGTTATGAAGTATGACGTTAGAACGTTTAACGTGCGACAGTATAGCGGTATAACGTATAACGTTATATAGTATTACGTTATAACGTATAACGTTATATAGCATCACGTTATTACGTATAACGTTATGAAGTATTACAGTACAACGTATAATGTCCGACAGTATAACGGTATAACTTATAACGTTATGAAGTATGACGCTATAACGTGTAACGTTATGAAGTATGACGTTATAACGTATAACGTCATGAAATATGACGTTATTACGTATAACGTCCTACATTATAGCAGTATAACGTATAACGTCATATAGTATTACGTTATAACGTACAACGTTACATAGCATTACGTTCTAACGTATAACGTTATGAAGTATGATGTTATACCGTATAACGTCCTACATTATAGCAGTATAACGTATAACGTTATATAGTATTACGTTACAACGTATAACGTCATATAGTATTATGTTATGACGTATAAAGTTATGTAGGATTATAGTATAACGTATAACGTTATATAGCATCACATTATAACATATAAAGTTATGAATTATTATAGTCTAACGTATAACGTTATGATGTATGACGTTATAACGTATAACGTTATGTAGGATTACAGTATAGCGTATAACGTTATATAGCATCACGTTATAACGTACAACGTTATGATGTATTATATTATAACGTAAAACGTTATCAAGTATGACGTCATAACGTATAACGTCATATAGTATTATGTTATGACGTATAAAGTTATGTCGGATTATAGTTTAACGTATAACGTTATATAGCATCACATTATAACGTATAACGTTATGAATTATTATAGTCTAACGTATAACGTTATGAAGTATGACGTTATAACGTATAACGTTATGAAGTATGACGTTAGAACGTTTAACGTGCGACAGTATAGCGGTATAACGTTTAACGTTATATAGTATTACGTTATAACGTATAACGTTATATACCATCACATTATAACGTATAACATTATGAAGTATCACTGTACAACGTATAACGTCATGAAATATGACGTTATAACGTATGACGTCCGACAATATAGCGGTATAACGTATAACCTTATGTAGTATTACGTTATAACGCATAACGTTATATACCATCACATTATAACGTATAACGTTATGAATTATTATAGTATAACGTATAACGTTATGAAGTATGACGTTATAACGTATAACGTTATGAAGTATGACGTTAGAACGTTTAACGTGAGACAGTATAGCGGTATAACGTTTAACGCTATATAGTATTACGTTATAACGTATAATGTCATATACCATCACAATATAACGTATAACATTATGAAGTATCACTGTACAACGTATAACGTCATGAAATATGACGTTATAACATATGACGTCCGACAATATAGCGGTATAACGTATAACCTTATGTAGTATTACGTTATAACGTATAACCTTATGTAGTATTACGTTATAACGTATAACCTTATGTAGTATTAAGTTATAACGCATAACGTCTTATAGTATTATGTTATGACGTATAAAGTTATGTAGGATTATAGTATAACGTATAACGTTATATAGCATCACATTATAACGTATAACGTAATGAATTATTATAGTCTAACGTACAACGTTATGAAGCATTATATTATAACGTATAACATTATGAAGTATGACGTCATAACGTATAACGTCCGTCAGTATAGCGGTATAACGTATAACGTTATATAGTATTACGTTATAACGTATAACGTCATATAGTATTACGTTATGACATATAAAGTGATGTAGGATATAGTATAACGTACAACGTTATATAGCATCACATTATAACGTATAACGTTATGAAGTATTACAGTACAACGTATAACGTAATGAAATATAACGTTATAACGTATAACGTCCGACAGTATAGCAGTATAACGTATAAAGTTATATAGTATTACGTTATAACGTATAACGTTATGAAGTATGACGTTAGAACGTATAACGTCCGACAGTATAGCGGTATAACTTCTAACGCCATATAGTATTACGTTATAATGTTTAACGTTAAATAGTATTACGTTTAAAATATAACGTTATGTAGGGTCATAGTAAAACGTATAACGTTTAATAGTATCACGTTATTACGTATAACGTTATGAAGTATTACAGTACAACGTATAACGTCATGAAATATGACGATATAACGTATAACGTCCGTCAGTATAGCGGTATAACGTATAACTTTATATAGTATTACGTTATAACGTATAACATTGTATAGTATTACGTTCTAAAATATAGCGTTATGTAGGATTATAGTATATCGTATAACGTTATATAGCATCACGTTATTACGTCTGACGTTATGAAGTATTTGAGTATAACGTATAACGTCATGAAGTATGACGATATAACGTATAACGTTATGAAGTATGACGTTATAACGTATAACGCTATGAAGTATGACGTTACAACGTATAATGTCCGACAGTATAACGGTATAACTTATAACGTAAAGAAGTATGACGCTATAACGTGTAACGTTATGAAGTATGACGTCATAACGTATATCGTCCGTCAGTATAGCGGTATAACGCCTAACGTCATATAGTATCACGTTATAACGTTTCACGTTATATAGTATTACGTTCTAACGTATAACGTCATATAGTATTATGTTATGACGTATAAAGTTATGTAGGATTATAGTTTAACGTATAACGTTATATAACATCACATTAGAACGTATAACGTTATGAATTCTTATAGTCTAACGTATAACGTTATGAAGTATGACGTTATAACGTATAACGTTATGAAGTATGACGTTAGAACGTTTAACGTGCGACAGTATAGCGGTATAACGTTTAACGTTATATAGTATTACGTTATAACGTATAACGTTATACACCATCACATTATAACGTATAACATTATGAAGAATCACTGTCCAACGTATAACGTCATGAAATATGACGTTATAACGTATGACGTCCGACAATATAGTGGTATAACGTATAACGTTAAATAGTATTACGTTCTAACGTATAACGTTATTTAGGATTATAGTATAACGTATAACGTTATGAATTATTATAGAATAACGTATAACATTATGAAGTACGACGTTATAACGTGTAACGTTATATAGTATGACGTTATAACGTATATCGTTATGAAGTATGACGTTATAACGTATGACGTCCGACAATATAGCGGTATAACGTCTAACGTCATATAGTATTACGTTATAACGTACAACGTTACATAGCATTACGTTCTAACGTATAACGTTATGAAGTATGATGTTATACAGTATAACGTCCGTCAGTATAGCGGTATAACGTATAACGTTATATAGTATTACGTTATAACGTATAACGTAATGAAGTATGACGTTATAACGTATAACGTCATGAAATATGACGTTATTACGTATAACGTCCGACATTATAGCAGTATAACGTATAACGTTATATAGTATTACGTTACAACGTATAACGTCATATAGTATTATGTTATGACGTATAAAGTTATGTAGGATTATAGTATAACGTATAACGTTATATAGCATCACATTATAACATATAACGTTATGAATTATTATAGTCTAACGTATAACGTTATGAAGTATGACGTTATAACGTATAACGTTATGTAGGATTACAGTATAACGTATAACGTTATATAGCATCACGTTATAACGTACAACGTTATGATGTATTATATTATAACGTAAAACGTTATGAAGTATGACGTCATAACGTATAACGTCCGTCAGTATAGCGGTATAACGATAACCTTATGTAGTATTACGTTATAACGTATAACCTTATGTAGTATTACGTTATAACGTATAACGTCATATAGTATTATGTTATGACGTATAAAGTTATGTAGGATTATAGTTTAACGTATAACGTTATATAACATCGCATTATAACGTATAACGTTATGAATTATTATAGTGTAACGTATAACGTCATGAAATATGACGTTATAACGTATAACGTCCGACAGTATAGCAGTATAACGTATAAAGTTATATAGTATTACGTTATAACGTATAACGTCATATAGTACTACGTTATGACGTATAAAGTTATGTAGGATTATAGTATAACGTATAACGTTATATAGCATCACATTATAACGTATAACGTTATGTAATATTATAGTATAACATATAACGTTATGTAGTATGACGTTATAACGTATAACGTAATGAAATATGACGTTATAACGTATAACGTCCGACAGTATAGCGTTATAACGTCTAACGTCATATAGTATTACGTAATAACGATTAAGGTTATATAGTATTACGTTCTAACGTATAACGTTATGTAGGATTATAGTATAACGTATAACGTTATATAGCATCACGTTATAACGTACAACATTATGAAGTATTATATTATAACGTATAACGTTATGAAGTATGACGCAATAACGTATAACGTCCTTCAGTATAGCGGTATAACGTATAACGTTATATAGTATTACGTTATAACGTATAACGTCATATAGTATTACGTTATGACGTATAAAGTGATGTAGGATTATAGTATAACGTACAAAGTAATATATCATCACATTATGACGTATAACGTTATGAAGTATTACAGTACAACGTATAACGTCATGAAATATGACGTTATAACATATAACGTCCGTCAGTATAGCGGTATAACGTATAACTTTATATAGTATTACGTTATAACGTATAACGTTATATACCATCACTTTATAACGTATAACGTTATGAAGTGCTACAGTACAACGTATAACGTCATGAAATATGACGTTGTAACGTATAACGTTCGACAGTATAACGGTATAACGTCTAACGTCATATAGTATTACGAAATAACGTTTAACGTCATATAGTATTACGTTATGACGTATAATGTTATGTCGGATTATAGTATAACGTATAACGTTACGTAGTATGACGTCATAACGTATAACGTCCGTCAGTAGAGCAATATAACGTATAACGTTATATAGTATTACGTTATAACGTATAACGTCATATAGTGTTACGTTATGACGTATAAAGTGATGTAGGATTATAGTATAACGTATAACGTTTTATAGCATCACATTATAACGTATAACATTATGAAGCATTATAGTATAACGTATAACGTTTTGAAGTATGACGTTATAACGTATAACGTAATGAAATATGACGTCATAACGTATAACGTCCGACAGTATAGCAGTATAGCGTATAAAGTTATATAGTATTACGTTATAACGTATAACGTCATATAGTATTACGTTCTAAAATATAACGTTATGTAGGGTCATAGTAAAACGTATAACGTTATATAGCATCACGTTATTACGTATAACGTTATGAAGTATTACAGTACAACGTATAACGTCATGAAATATGACATTATAACGTATAACGTCCCTCAGTATTGCGGTATAATGTATAACTTTATATAGTATTACGTTATAACGTATAACGTTCGACAGCATAACGGTATATCGTCTAACGTCATATAGTATTACGAAATAACGTTTAACGTCATATAGTATTACGTTATGACGTATAATGTTATGTAGGATTATAGTATAACGTATAACGTTATGAAGTATGACGTCATAAAGTATAACGTCCGTCAGTAGAGCGGTATAACGTATAACGTTATATAGTATTACGTTATAACGTATAACGTCATATAGTATTACGTTATGACGTATAAAGTGATGTAGGATTATAGTATAACGTATGACGTTATATAGCATCACATTATAATGTATAACGTTATGAAGAATTATAGTATAATGTATAACGTTATGAGGTATGACGTTACAACGTATAACGTTATCAAGTATGACGTTATAACGTATAACGACCGTCAGTATAGCGGTATAACGTATAACGTTATATACCATCACATTATAACGTATAACGTTATGAAGTGTTACAGTACAACGTATAACGTAATGAAATATGACGTTATAACGTATAACGTAATGAAATATGACGTTATAACGTATAACGTAATGAAATATGACGTTATAACGTATAACGTCCGACAGTACAGCAGTATAACGTAGAAAGTTATATAGTATTACGTTATAACGTATAACGTCATATAGTATTACGTTCTAACGTATAACGTTATGTAGGATTATAGTATAACGTACGACGTTATATAGCATCACGTTATAACGTACAACGATATGAAGTATTATATTACAACGTATAGCGTTATCAAGTATGACGTCATAACGTATAACGTCCGTCAGTATAGCGGTATAACGTATAACGTTATATAGTATTACGTTATAACGTATAACGTTATATACCATCACATTATAACGTATAACGTTATGAAGTCTTACAGTACAACGTATAACGTCATGAAATATGACGTTATAACGTATAACGTTCGACAGTATAACGGTATAACGTCTAACGTCATATATTATTACGAAATAACGTTTAACGTTATATAGTATTACGTTATGACGTATAATGTTATGTCGGATTATAGTATAACGTATAACGTTACGTAGTATGACGTCATAACGTATAACGTCCGTCAGTAGAGCAATATAACGTATAACGTTATATAGTATTACGTTATAACGTATAACGTCATATAGTATTACGTTATGACGTATAAAGTGATGTAGGATTATAGTATAACGTATAACGTTATATAGCATCACATTATAACGTATAACATTATGAAGCATTATAGTATAACGTATAACGTTTTGAAGTATGACGTTATAACGTATAACGTAATGAAATATGACGTCATAACGTATAACGTCCGACAGTATAGCAGTATAGCGTATAAAGTTATATAGTATTACGTTATAACGTATAACGTCATATAGTATTACGTTCTAAAATATAACGTTATGTAGGGTCATAGTAAAACGTATAACGTTATATAGCATCACGTTATTACGTATAACGTTATGAAGTATTACAGTACAACGTATAACGTCATGAAATATGACGTTATAACGTATAACGTCCCTCAGTATTGCGGTATAATGTATAACTTTATATAGTATTACGTTATAACGTATAACGTTCGACAGTATAACGGTATATCGTCTAACGTCATATAGTATTACGAAATAACGTTTAACGTCATATAGTATTACGTTATGACGTATAATGTTATGTAGGATTATAGTATAACGTATAACGTTATGAAGTATGACGTCATAAAGTATAACGTCCGTCAGTAGAGCGGTATAACGTATAACGTTAAATAGTATTACGTTATAACGTTTAACGTCATATAGCATTACGTTATGACGTATAATGTTATGAAGGATTATAGTATAACGTATAACGTTATATAGCATCACATTATAACGTATAACGTTATGGAGAATTATAGTATAACGTATAACGTTATGAAGTATGACGTTCTAACTTATAACGTTATGAAATATAACGTTATAACGTATAACGTCCATCAGTATAGCGGTATAACGTACAACGTTATATAGTATTACGTTATAACGTATAACATTATATAGTGTTACTTTCTAAAATATATCGTTATGTAGGATCATAGTATAACGTATAACGTTATATAGCATCACGTTATTACGTATAACGTTATGAAATATTATAGTATAACGAATAACGTTATGAAGTATGACGTTACAACGTATAACGTCATCAAGTATGACGTTATAACGTATAACGTCCGTCAGTATAGCGCTAAGACGTATAACGTTATATAGTATTACGTTATAACGTATAACGTTATATAGTATTACGTTATAACGTATAACGTTATATACCATCACATTGTAACGTATAACGTTATGAAGTATTACAGTACAACGTATAACGTCATGACATATGACGTTATAACGTATTACGCACGACAGTATAGCGGTATGACGTCTAACGTCATATAGTATTGTGTTATAACGTATAACGTTATATACCATCACGTTATAACGTATAACGTTATGTAGCATCACGTTATAACGTATAACGTTATGAAGAATTATAGTATAATGTATAACGTTATGAAGTATGACGTTACAACGTATAACGTTATCAAGTATGACGTTATAACGTATAACGTCCGTCAGTATAGCGCTAAGACGTATAACGTTATATAGTATTACGTTATAACGTATAACGTTATATAGTATTACGTTATAACGTATAACGTTATATACCATCACATTGTAACGTATAACGTTATGAAGTATTACAGTACAACGTATAACGTCATGACATATGACGTTATAACGTATTACGCACGACAGTATAGCGGTATGACGTCTAACGTCATATAGTATTGTGTTATAACGTATAACGTTATATACCATCACGTTATAACGTATAACGTTATGTAGCATCACGTTATAACGTATAACGTTATGAAGAATTATAGTATAATGTATAACGTTATGAAGTATGACGTTACAACGTATAACGTTATCAAGTATGACGTTATAACGTATAACGTCCGTCAGTATAGCGCTAAGACGTATAACGTTATATAGTATTACGTTATAACGTATAACGTTATATAGTATTACGTTATAACGTATAACGTTATATACCATCACATTGTAACGTATAACGTTATGAAGTATTACAGTACAACGTATAACGTCATGACATATGACGTTATAACGTATTACGCACGACAGTATAGCGGTATGACGTCTAACGTCATATAGTATTGTGTTATAACGTATAACGTTATATAGCATCACCTTATAACGTATGACGTTATGTAGCATCACGTTATAACGTATAACGTTATGAAGAATTATAGTATAACGTATAACGTTATGAAGTATGACGTTATAACGCATAACGTTATGAAATATGACATTACAACGTATAATGTCCGTCAGTATAGCGGTATAACGTACAACGTTATGTAACATCACGTTATAACGTATAACGTTATGAAGAATTATAGTATAACGTATAACGTTATATAGCATCACGTTATAACGTATAACGTTATGTAGCATCACGTTCTAACGTATAACGTTATGTTGGATTATAGTATAACGTATAACGTTATATAGCATCACGTTATAACGTATAACGTTATGTAGGATTACGTTATAACGTATAACGTTATGTAGGATCACGTTATAACGTTTAACGTTATGAAGTATGACGTTATAACGTATAACGTTATGAAATATGACGTTATAACGTATAACGTTATGAAATATGACGTTATAACGTATAACGTCCGTCAGTATAGCGGTATAACTTATAATGTTACATAGCATCACGTTATAGCGTATAAAGTTATGAAGTATGACGTTATAACGTATAACGATATGAAGTATGACGTTATAACGTATAACGTTATGAAATATGACGTTATAACGTATAATGTCCGTCAGTATAGCGGTATAACGTACAACGTTATGTAACATCACGTTATAACGTATAACGTTATGAAGAATTATAGTATAACGTATAACGTTATATAGCATCACGTTATAACGTATAACGTTATGTAGCATCACGTTATAACGTATAACGTTATGAAATATGACGTTATAACGTATAACGTCCGTCAGTATAGCGGTATAACGTACAACGTTATGTAACATCACGTTATAACGTATAACGTTATGAAGAATTATAGTATAACGTATAACGTTATGAAGTATGACGTTATAACGTATAACGTTATGAAGTATGACGTTATAACGTATAACGTTATCAAGTATGACGTTATAACGTATAACGACCGTCAGTATAGCGGTATAACGTATAACGTTGTATACCATCACATTGTAACGTATAACGTTATGAAGTATTACAGTACAACGTATAACGTCATGACATATGATGTTATAAAGTATTACGCACGACAGTATAGCGGTATAACGTCTAATGTCATATAGTATTACGTTATAGCGTTTAACGTTATAGTGCATTACGTTCTAACGTATAACGTTATGTTATATTATAGTATAACGTATAACGTTATATAGCATCACGTTATAACGTATAACGTTATGTAGGATTACGTTATAACGTATAACGTTATGTAGGATCACGTTATAACGTTTAACGTTATGAAGAATTATAGTATAACGTATAACGTTATGAAGTATGACGTTATAACGCATAACGTTATGAAATATGACGTTATAACGTATAATGTCCGTCAGTATAGCGGTATAACGTACAACGTTATGTAACATCACGTTATAACGTATAACGTTATGAAGAATTATAGTATAAAGTATAACGTTATATAGCATCACGTTATAACGTATAACGTTATGTAGGATCACGTTTTGACGTATAACGTTATGTAGGATCACGTTATAACGTATAACGTTATGTAGCATCACGTTATAACGTATAACGTTATGAAATATGACGTTATAACGTATAACGTTATGAAGTATGACGTTATAACGCATAACGTTATGAAATATGACGTTATAGCGTATAACGTCCGTCAGTATAGCGGTATAACTGATAACGTTACATAGCATTACGTTATAACGTATAACGTTATGAAGAATTATAGTATAACGTATAACGTTATGAAGTATGACGTTATAACTTATAACGTTATGAAATATGACGTTATAACGTATAACGTCCGTCAGTATAGCGGTATAACGTACAACGTTATGTAACATCACGTTATAAGGTATAACGTTATGAAGAATTATAGTATAACGTATAACGTTATATAGCATCACGTTATAACGTATAACGTTATGTAGCATCACGTTATAACGTATAACGTTATGAAATATGACGTTATAACGTATAACGTCCGTCAGTATAGCGGTATAACGTACAACGTTATGTAACATCACGTTATAACGTATAACGTTATGAAGAATTATAGTATAACGTATAACGTTATGAAGTATGACGTTATAACGTATAACGTTATGAAGTATGACGTTATAACGTATAACGTTATCAAGTATGACGTTATAACGTATAACGACCGTCAGTATAGCGGTATAACGTATAACGTTGTATACCATCACATTGAAACGTATAACGTTATGAAGTATTACAGTACAACGTATAACGTCATGACATATGACGTTATAACGTATTACGCACGACAGTATAGCGGTATAACGTCTAATGTCATATAGTATTACGTTATAGCGTTTAACGTTATAGTGCATTACGTTCTAACGTTTAACGTTATGTTATATTATAGTATAACGTATAACGTTATATAGCATCACGTTATAACGTATAACGTTATGTAGGATCACGTTATAACGTATAACGTTATGTAGGATCACGTTATAACGTTTAACGTTATGAATTATGACGTTATAACGTATAACGTTATGAAATATGACGTTATAACGTATAACGTTATGAAATATGACGTTATAACGTATAACGTCCGTCAGTATAGCGGTATAACTTATAATGTTACATAGCATCACGTTATAGCGTATAAAGTTATGAAGTATGACGTTATAACGTATAACGATATGAAGTATGACGTTATAACGTATAACGTTATGAAATATGACGTTATAATGTATAATGTCCGTCAGTATAGCGGTATAACGTACAACGTTATGTAACATCACGTTATAACGTATAACGTTATGAAGAATTATAGTATAACGTATAACGTTATAAAGCATCACGTTATAACGTATAACGTTATGTAGCATCACGTTATAACGTATAACGTTATGAAGAATTATAGTATAACGTATAACGTTATGAAGTATGAGGTTAGAACGTATAACGACCGACAGTATAGCAGTATAACGTATAAAGTTATAAAGTATTACGTTCTAACGTATAACGTTATGTAGGATTATAGTATAACGTATAACGTTATAGAGCATCACGTTATTACGTATAACGTTATGAAGTATTACAGTACAACGTATAACGTCATGAAATATGACGTTATAACGTATAACTTCCGACAGTATAGCAGTATAACGTATAAAGTTATATAGTATTACGTTATAACGTATAACGTCATATAGTATTACGTTATAATGTTTAACGTTAAATAGTATTACGTTCTAACGTATAACGTTATGTAGGATTATAGTATAACGTATAACGTTATATAGCATCACATTATAACGTATAATGTTATGAATTATTATCGTATAACGTATAACGTTATGATGTATGACGTTATAACGTGTAACGTTATGAAGTATGACGTTATAACGTATAACGTCCGTCAGTATAGCGGTATAACATATAAAGTTATATAGTCTTACGTTATATCGTATAACATTATATAGTATTACGTTCTAAAATATAGCGTTATGTAGGATCATAGTATAACGTATAACGTTATATAGCATCACGTTATAACGTGTAACGTTATATACCATCACATTGTAACGTACAACGTTATGAAGTATTACAGTACAACGTATAACGTCTAGATATATGACGTTATAACATATTACGCACGACAGTATAGCGGTATAACGTCTAACGTCATATAGTATTAAGTTACAACGTTTAACGTTATATAGTATTTCGATCTAACGTATAACTTTATGTAGGATTATAGTATAACGTATAATGTTATATAGCATTACGTTCTAATGTATAACGTTATGTAGAATTATAGTATAACGTATAACATTATATAGCATCACATTATAACGTATAACGTTATGGAGAATTATAGTATAATGTATATCGTTATGAAGTATGAGGTTAGAACGTATAACGACCGACAGTATAGCGGTATAACGTATAAAGTTATATAGTATTACGTTATAACGTATAACGTCATATAGTATTACGTTATGGCGTATAAAGTTATGTAGGGTTATAGTATATCGTATAACGTTATATAGCATCACATTATAACGTGTAACGTTATGTAATATTATAGTATAACGTATAACGTTATGAAGTATGACGTTATAACGTATAACGTAATGACATATGACGTTATAACGTATAAAGTCCGACAGTATAGCGGTATAACGTCTTACGTCAAATAGTATTACGTTATATCTTTTAACGTTATATAGTATTACGTTCTAAAGTATAACGTTATGTAGGATTATAGTATAACGTATAACGTTATATAGTATCACGTTATAACGTACAACGTTATGGAGAATTATAGTATGACGTATAACGTTATGATGTATGACGTTATAAAGTATAACGTCCGACAGTAAAGCGGTATAACGTCTAACGTCATATAGTATTGCGTTATAACGTTTAACGTTATATTGCATTACGTTCTAACGTATAACGTTATGTAGGATTATAGTATAACGTATAACGTTATATCGCATCACGTTATAACGTATAACGTCATGTAGCATCACGTTATAACGTATAACGTTATGAAGAATTATAGTATAATGTATAACGTTATGAAGTATGACGTTACAACGTATAACGTTAGCAAGTATGACGTTATAACGTATAACGTCCGTCAGTAGAGCGGTAAAACTTATAACGTTATGAAGTATGACGTTATAACGTATAACGTCCGTCAGTATTGCGGCATAACGTCTAACGTCATATAGTATTACGTTATAACGTATAACGTTATTTTGCATTACGTTCTAACGTATAACGTTATGTAGGATTATGGTATAACGTATAACGTTATATAGCACCACGTTATATCGTAGAACGTTATGTAGCATCATATTATAACGCATAACGTTATGAAGAATTATAGTATAACGTATAACGTTATGCAGTATGACGTCATAACGTATACCGTTATATAGCATCACGTTATAACGTACAACGTTATGAAGTATGACCTTAGAACGTATAACGTTATGAAGTACGACGTTAGAACGTATAACGTCCGACAGAATTGCGGTATAACCTATAACGTTATATAGTATTATGTTATAACGTATAACGTTATGAAGTATTACAGTACAACGTATAACGTCATGAAATATGACGTTATAACGTATAACGTCCGACAGTATGGCAGTATAATGTGTAACGTTAGATAGTATTACGTTATAACGTATAACGTCATATAGTATTACGTTATGACGTATAATGTTATGTAGGATTATAGTATAACGTATAACGTTATGAAATATGACGTTATAACGTGTCACGTAATGAAATATGACGTTACAACGTCCGACAGTATAGCGGTATAACGTCTAACGTAATATAGTATTACGTTATAACGTAGAACATTATATAGTATTACGTTCTAAAATATAGCGTTATGTAGGATCATAGTATAACGTATAACGTAATATAGCATCACGTTATTACGTATAACGTTATGAAGTATGACCTTATAACGTATAATGTTATGTAGGATTATAGTATAACGTATAACGTTATGAAATATGACGTTATAACGTATAACGTTATAAAATATGAAGTCATAACGTATAACGTCCGTCAGTATAGCGGTATAACTTATAACGTTATAAAGCATCACGTTATAACGTATAATGTTATGAAGTATGACGTTATAACGTATAACGTTATGAAGTATGACGTTATAACGTATAACGTCCGACAGTATAGCGGTAAAACTTATAACGTTATGATGTATGACGTTATAACGTGTACCGTTATGAAGTATGACGTTATAACGTATAACGTCCGACAGTATAGCGGTAAAACTTATAACGTTATGATGTATGACGTTATAACGTGTAACGTTATGAAGTATGACGTTATAACGTATAACGTCCGACAGTATAGCGGTATAACGTCTAACGCCATATAGTATTACGTTATAATGTTTATCGTTAATTAGTATTACGTTCTAACGTATAACGTTATATAGTATCACAATATAACGTATAACGTTATGAAGTATTATAGTATAACGTATGACGTTATGAAGTATGACGTTCTAACGTATAATGTAATGAAATATGACGTTATAACGTCCTACAGTATGGCGGTATAACGTCTAACGTCATATTGTATTACGATATAACGTTTAACGTTATATAGTATTACGTTCTAGAATATAACGTTATGTAGGATCATAGTAAAACGTGTAACGTTATATAGCATCACGTTATTACGTATAACGTTATGAAGTATTACAGTACAACGTATAACGTCATGAAATATGACGTTATAACGTACAACGTCCGACAGTATAGCAGTATAACGTATAAAGTTATAAAGTATTACGTTATAACGTATAACGTCATATAGTATTACGTTATAATGTTTAACGTTAAATAGTATTACGTTCTAACGTATAACGTTATGTAGGATTATAGTATAACGTATAACGTTATAGAGCATCACGTTATTACGTATAACGTTATGAAGTATTACAGTACAACGTATAACGTCATGAAATATGACGTTATAACGTATAACGTCCGACAGTATAGCAGTATAACGTATAAAGTTATATAGTATTACGTTATAACGTATAACGTCATATAGTATTACGTTATAATGTTAAACGTTAAATAGTATTACGTTCTAACGTATAACGTTATGTAGGATTATAGTATAACGTATAACGTTATATAGCATCACATTATAACGTATAATGTTATGAATTATTATCGTATAACGTATAACGTTGTGATGTATGACGTTATAACGTGTAGCGTTATGAAGTATGACGTTATAACGTATAACGTCCGACAGTATAGCGGTATAACGTCTAACGTCATATATTATTACGTTATAACGTTTAACGTTATATAGCATTACGTTCTAACGTATAACGTTATGTAGGATCATAGTATAACGTATAACGTTATATAGCATCACGTTATAACGTGTAACGTTATATACCATCACATTGTAACGTACAACGTTATGAAGTATTACAGTACAACGTATAACGTCATGATATATGACGTTATAACATATTACGCACGACAGTATAGCGGTATAACGTCTAACGTCATATAGTATTACGTTATAACGTTTAACGTTATATAGTATTACGATCTAACGTATAACTTTATGTAGGATTATAGTATAACGTATAATGTTATATAGCATTACGTTCTAATGTATAACGTTATGTAGAATTATAGTATAACGTATAACATTATATAGCATCACATTATAACGTATAACGTTATGGTGAATTATAGTATAATGTATAACGTTATGAAGTATGAGGTTAGAACGTATAACGACCGACAGTATAGCGGTATAACGTCTAACGCCATATAGTATTACGTTATAATGTTTAACGTTAATTAGTATTACGTTCTAACGTATAACGTTATATAGTATCACAATATTACGTATAACGTCATATAGTATTACGTTATGGCGTATAAAGTTATGTAGGATTATAGTATATCGTATAACGTTATATAGCATCACGTTATTACGTATAACGTTATGAAGTATTACGGTACAACGTATAACGTCATGAAATATGACGTTATAACGTATAACGCCCGACAGTATAGCAGTATAACGTATAAAGTTATATAGTATCACAATATAACGTACAACGTTATGAAGTATTACAGTATAACGTATAACGTTATGAAGTATTACCGTATAACTTATAACGTTATGAAGTATGATGTTATAACGTGTAACATTATGAAGTATGACGTTTTAACGTCCGACAGTATAGCGGTATAACGTCTAACGTCATATAGTATTACGATATAACGTTTAACTTTATATAATATTGCGCTCTAAAACATAACGTTATGTAGGATCATAGTATAACGTACAACGTTATATAGCATCACGTTATAAGGTATAACGTCATATAGTATTACGTTATGGCGTATAAAGATATGTAGGATTATAGTATATCGTATAACGTTATATAGCATCACATTATAACGTGTAACGTTATGTAATATTATAGTATAACGTATAACGTTATGAAGTATGACGTTATAACGTATAACGTAATGAAATATGACGTTATAACGTATAAAGTCCGACAGTATAGCGGTATAACGTCTTACGTCAAATAGTATTACGTTATATCTTTTAACGTTATATAGTATTACGTTCTAAAGTAAAACGTTATGTAGGATTATAGTATAACGTATAACGTTATATAGTATCACGTTATAACGTACAACGTTATGGAGAATTATAGTATGACGTATAACGTTATGAAGTATGTCGTTATAAAGTATAACGTCCGACAGTAAAGCGGTATAACGTCTAACGTCATATAGTATTACGTTATAACGTTTCACGTTATATAGTATTACGTTCTCAAATATAGCGTTATGTAGGATCATAGTATAACGCATAACGTTATATACCATCACATTGTAACGTATAACGTTATGAAGTATTATTGTACATCGTATAACGTCATGACATATGACGTTATAACGTATTACGCACGACAGTATAGCGGTATAACGTCTAACGTCATATAGTATTACGTTATAACGTTTCACGTTATATAGTATTACGTTCTAACATATAACGTTATGTAGGATTATAGTATAACGTATAACGTTATATAGCATCATATTATAACGTATAACGTTATGAAGAATTATAGTATAACGTATAACGTTGTGCAGTATGACGTCATAACTTGTAACGTCATATAGCATTACGTTCTAACGTATAACGTTGTGTAGGATTATAATATAACGTATAACGTTATGTAGTATGAGGTAATAACGTGTAACGTTATGAAGTATGACGTTATACCGTTTAACGTCCGACAGTATAGCGGTATAACGTATAACGTTATATAGTATCACGTTATAACGTACAACGTTATGAAGTATGGCGTTATAACGTATAACGTTATGAAGTATGACGTTATAACGTATAACATCCGACAGAATAGCGGTATAACGTCTAACGTCATATAGTATTACGTTATAACGTTTAACGTTATATTGCATTACGTTCTAACGTATAACGTTATGTAGGATTATAGTATAACGTATAACGTTATATAGCATCACGTTATAGCGTACAACGTTATGAAGTATGACCTTACAACGTATAACGTTATCAAGTATGACGTTATAACGTATAACGTCCGACAGAATAGCGGTATAACGTCTAACGTCATATAGTATTACGTTATAACGTTTAACGTTATATTGCATTACGTTCTAACGTATAACGTTATGTAGGATTATAGTATAACGTATAACGTTATATAGCATCACGTTATAGCGTACAACGTTATGAAGTATGACCTTACAACGTATAACGTTATCAAGTATGACGTTATAACGTATAACGTCCGTCAGTATAGCAGTATAACGTATAACGTAATATACTATTACGTTATAACGTATAACGTTATATACCATCACATTGTAACGAATAACGTTATGAAGTATCACAGTACAACGTATGACGTCATGACATATGTCGTTATAACGTATTACGCACGACAGTATAGCGGTATAACGTCTAACGTCATATAGTATTACGTTATAACGTTTAACATTATATAGTATTACGTTCTAACGTATAACGTTGTGTAGGATTATAGTATAACGTACAACGTTATATACCATCACATTGTAACGTATAACGTTATGAAGAATTATAGTATAACGTATATCGTTAATCAGTATGACGTCATAACGTGTAACGTCATATAGTGTTACGTTCTAACATATAAGGTTGTGTAGGATTATAATATAACGTATAACGTTATGAAGTATGACGTTATAACGTATAACGTCCGACAGTATAGCAGTATAACGTATAACGTTATATACCATCACATTGTAACGTATAACGCTATGAAGTATTACAGTACAACGTATAACGTCATGACATATGACGTTATAACGTATTACGCACGACAGTATAGCGGTATAACGTCTAACGTCATACAGTATTACGTTATAACGGTTAACGTTATATTGCATTACGTTCTAACGTATAACGTTATGTAGGATTATAGTATAACGTATAACGTTATATAGCATCACGTTATAACGTATAACGTTATGTAGCATCACGTTATAACGTATAACGTTATGAAGAATTATAGTATAACGTATATCGTTATGAAGTATGACGTTATAACGTATAACGTCCGACAGAATAGCGGTATAACGTCTAACGTCATATAGTATTACGTTATAACGTTTAACGTTATATTGCATTACGTTCTAACGTATAACGTTATGTAGGATTATAGTATAACGTATAACGTTATATAGCATCACGTTATAGCGTACAACGTTATGAAGTATGACCTTACAACGTATAACGTTATGAAGTATGACGTTATAACGTATAACGTCCGACAGAATAGCGGTATAACGTCTAACGTCATATAGTATTACGTTATAACGTTTAACGTTATATTGCATTACGTTCTAACGTATAACGTTATGTAGGATTATAGTATAACGTATAACGTTATATAGCATCACGTTATAGCGTACAACGTTATGAAGTATGACCTTACAACGTATAACGTTATCAAGTATGACGTTATAACGTATAACGTCCGTCAGTATAGCAGTATAACGTATAACGTTATATACTATTACGTTATAACGTATAACGTTATATACCATCACATTGTAACGTATAACGTTATGAAGTATCACAGTACAACGTATGACGTCATGACATATGTCGTTATAACGTATTACGCACGACAGTATAGCGGTATAACGTCTAACGTCATATAGTATTACGTTATAACGTTTAACATTATATAGTATTACGTTCTAACGTATAACGTTGTGTAGGATTATAGTATAACGTACACCGTTATATACCATCACATTGTAACGTATAACGTTATGAAGAATTATAGTATAACGTATATCGTTAATCAGTATGACGTCATAACGTGTAACGTCATATAGTGTTACGTTCTAACATATAAGGTTGTGTAGGATTATAATATAACGTATAACGTTATGAAGTATGACGTTATAACGTATAACGTCCGACAGTATAGCAGTATAACGTATAACGTTATATACCATCACATTGTAACGTATAACGCTATGAAGTATTACAGTACAACGTATAACGTCATGACATATGACGTTATAACGTATTACGCACGACAGTATAGCGGTATAACGTCTAACGTCATACAGTATTACGTTATAACGGTTAACGTTATATTGCATTACGTTCTAACGTATAACGTTATGTAGGATTATAGTATAACGTATAACGTTATATAGCATCACGTTATAACGTATAACGTTATGTAGCATCACGTTATAACGTATAACGTTATGAAGAATTATAGTATAACGTATATCGTTATGAAGTATGACGTTATAACGTATAACGTTATGAAATATGACGTTATAACGTATAACGTCCGTCAGTATTGCGGCATAACGTCTAACGTCATATAGTATTACGTTATAACGTATAACGTTATTTTGCATTACGTTCTAACGTATAACGTTATGTAGGATTATGGTATAACGTATAACGTTATATAGCACCACGTTATATCGTAGAACGTTATGTAGCATCATATTATAACGCATAACGTTATGAAGAATTATAGTATAACGTATAACGTTATGCAGTATGACGTCATAACGTATACCGTTATATAGCATCACGTTATAACGTACAACGTTATGAAGTATGACCTTAGAACGTATAACGTTATGAAGTACGACGTTAGAACGTATAACGTCCGACAGAATTGCGGTATAACCTATAACGTTATATAGTATTATGTTATAACGTATAACGTTATGAAGTATTACACTACAACGTATAACGTCATGAAATATGACGTTATAACGTATAACGTCCGACAGTATGGCAGTATAATGTGTAACGTTAGATAGTATTACGTTATAACGTATAACGTCATATAGTATTACGTTATGACGTATAATGTTATGTAGGATTATAGTATAACGTATAACGTTATGAAATATGACGTTATAACGTGTCACGTAATGAAATATGACGTTACAACGTCCGACAGTATAGCGGTATAACGTCTAACGTAATATAGTATTACGTTATAACGTAGAACATTATATAGTATTACGTTCTAAAATATAGCGTTATGTAGGATCATAGTATAACGTATAACGTAATATAGCATCACGTTATTACGTATAACGTTATGAAGTATGACCTTATAACGTATAATGTTATGTAGGATTATAGTATAACGTATAACGTTATGAAATATGACGTTATAACGTATAACGTTATAAAATATGAAGTCATAACGTATATCGTCCGTCAGTATAGCGGTATAACTTATAACGTTATAAAGCATCACGTTATAACGTATAATGTTATGAAGTATGACGTTATAACGTATAACGTTATGAAGTATGACGTTATAACGTATAACGTCCGACAGTATAGCGGTAAAACTTATAACGTTATGATGTATGACGTTATAACGTGTACCGTTATGAAGTATGACGTTATAACGTATAACGTCCGACAGTACAGCGGTAAAACTTATAACGTTATGATGTATGACGTTATAACGTGTAACGTTATGAAGTATGACGTTATAACGTATAACGTCCGACAGTATAGCGGTATAACGTCTAACGCCATATAGTATTACGTTATAATGTTTATCGTTAATTAGTATTACGTTCTAACGTATAACGTTATATAGTATCACAATATAACGTATAACGTTATGAAGTATTATAGTATAACGTATGACGTTATGAAGTATGACGTTCTAACGTATAATGTAATGAAATATGACGTTATAACGTCCTACAGTATGGCGGTATAACGTCTAACGTCATATTGTATTACGATATAACGTTTAACGTTATATAGTATTACGTTCTAAAATATAACGTTATGTAGGATCATAGTAAAACGTGTAACGTTATATAGCATCACGTTATTACGTATAACGTTATGAAGTATTACAGTACAACGTATAACGTCATGAAATATGACGTTATAACGTACAACGTCCGACAGTATAGCAGTATAACGTATAAAGTTATAAAGTATTACGTTATAACGTATAACGTCATATAGTATTACGTTATAATGTTTAACGTTAAATAGTATTACGTTCTAACGTATAACGTTATGTAGGATTATAGTATAACGTATAACGTTATAGAGCATCACGTTATTACGTATAACGTTATGAAGTATTACAGTACAACGTATAACGTCATGAAATATGACGTTATAACGTATAACGTCCGACAGTATAGCAGTATAACGTATAAAGTTATATAGTATTACGTTATAACGTATAACGTCATATAGTATTACGTTATAATGTTAAACGTTAAATAGTATTACGTTCTAACGTATAACGTTATGTAGGATTATAGTATAACGTATAACGTTATATAGCATCACATTATAACGTATAATGTTATGAATTATTATCGTATAACGTATAACGTTATGATGTATGACGTTATAACGTGTAGCGTTATGAAGTATGACGTTATAACGTATAACGTCCGACAGTATAGCGGTATAACGTCTAACGTCATATATTATTACGTTATAACGTTTAACGTTATATAGCATTACGTTCTAACGTATAACGTTATGTAGGATCATAGTATAACGTATAACGTTATATAGCATCACGTTATAACGTGTAACGTTATATACCATCACATTGTAACGTACAACGTTATGAAGTATTACAGTACAACGTATAACGTCATGATATATGACGTTATAACATATTACGCCCGACAGTATAGCGGTATAACGTCTAACGTCATATAGTATTACGTTATAACGTTTAACGTTATATAGTATTACGATCTAACGTATAACTTTATGTAGGATTATAGTATAACGTATAATGTTATATAGCATTACGTTCTAATGTATAACGTTATGTAGAATTATAGTATAACGTATAACATTATATAGCATCACATTATAACGTATAACGTTATGGTGAATTATAGTATAATGTATAACGTTATGAAGTATGAGGTTAGAACGTATAACGACCGACAGTATAGCGGTATAACGTCTAACGCCATATAGTATTACGTTATAATGTTTAACGTTAATTAGTATTACGTTCTAACGTATAACGTTATATAGTATCACAATATAACGTATAACGTCATATAGTATTACGTTATGGCGTATAAAGTTATGTAGGATTATAGTATATCGTATAACGTTATATAGCATCACGTTATTACGTATAACGTTATGAAGTATTACGGTACAACGTATAACGTCATGAAATATGACGTTATAACGTATAACGTCCGACAGTATAGCAGTATAACGTATAAAGTTATATAGTATTACGTTATAACGTATAACGTCATATAGTATTACGTTATAATGTTAAACGTTAAATAGTATTACGTTCTAACGTATAACGTTATGTAGGATTATAGTATAACGTATAACGTTATATAGCATCACATTATAACGTATAATGTTATGAATTATTATCGTATAACGTATAACGTTATGATGTATGACGTTATAACGTGTAGCGTTATGAAGTATGACGTTATAACGTATAACGTCCGACAGTATAGCGGTATAACGTCTAACGTCATATATTATTACGTTATAACGTTTAACGTTATATAGCATTACGTTCTAACGTATAACGTTATGTAGGATCATAGTATAACGTATAACGTTATATAGCATCACGTTATAACGTGTAACGTTATATACCATCACATTGTAACGTACAACGTTATGAAGTATTACAGTACAACGTATAACGTCATGATATATGACGTTATAACATATTACGCACGACAGTATAGCGGTATAACGTCTAACGTCATATAGTATTACGTTATAACGTTTAACGTTATATAGTATTACGATCTAACGTATAACTTTATGTAGGATTATAGTATAACGTATAATGTTATATAGCATTACGTTCTAATGTATAACGTTATGTAGAATTATAGTATAACGTATAACATTATATAGCATCACATTATAACGTATAACGTTATGGTGAATTATAGTATAATGTATAACGTTATGAAGTATGAGGTTAGAACGTATAACGACCGACAGTATAGCGGTATAACGTCTAACGCCATATAGTATTACGTTATAATGTTTAACGTTAATTAGTATTACGTTCTAACGTATAACGTTATATAGTATCACAATATAACGTATAACGTCATATAGTATTACGTTATGGCGTATAAAGTTATGTAGGATTATAGTATATCGTATAACGTTATATAGCATCACGTTATTACGTATAACGTTATGAAGTATTACGGTACAACGTATAACGTCATGAAATATGACGTTATAACGTATAACGCCCGACAGTATAGCAGTATAACGTATAAAGTTATATAGTATCACAATATAACGTACAACGTTATGAAGTATTACAGTATAACGTATAACGTTATGAAGTATTACCGTATAACTTATAACGTTATGAAGTATGATGTTATAACGTGTAACATTATGAAGTATGACGTTTTAACGTCCGACAGTATAGCGGTATAACGTCTAACGTCATATAGTATTACGATATAACGTTTAACTTTATATAATATTGCGCTCTAAAACATAACGTTATGTAGGATCATAGTATAACGTACAACGTTATATAGCATCACGTTATAAGGTATAACGTCATATAGTATTACGTTATGGCGCATAAAGTTATGTAGGATTATAGTATATCGTATAACTTTATATAGCATCACATTATAACGTGTAACGTTATGTAATATTATAGTATAACGTATAACGTTATGAAGTATGACGTTATAACGTATAACGTAATGAAATATGACGTTATAACGTATAAAGTCCGACAGTATAGCGGTATAACGTCTTACGTCAAATAGTATTACGTTATATCTTTTAACGTTATATAGTATTACGTTCTAAAGTAAAACGTTATGTAGGATTATAGTATAACGTATAACGTTATATAGTATCACGTTATAACGTACAACGTTATGGAGAATTATAGTATGACGTATAACGTTATGAAGTATGTCGTTATAAAGTATAACGTCCGACAGTAAAGCGGTATAACGTCTAACGTCATATAGTATTACGTTATAACGTTTCACGTTATATAGTATTACGTTCTCAAATATAGCGTTATGTAGGATCATAGTATAACGCATAACGTTATATACCATCACATTGTAACGTATAACGTTATGAAGTATTATTGTACATCGTATAACGTCATGACATATGACGTTATAACGTATTACGCACGACAGTATAGCGGTATAACGTCTAACGTCATATAGTATTACGTTATAACGTTTCACGTTATATAGTATTACGTTCTAACATATAACGTTATGTAGGATTATAGTATAACGTATAACGTTATATAGCATCATATTATAACGTATAACGTTATGAAGAATTATAGTATAACGTATAACGTTGTGCAGTATGACGTCATAACTTGTAACGTCATATAGCATTACGTTCTAACGTATAACGTTGTGTAGGATTATAATATAACGTATAACGTTATGTAGTATGAGGTAATAACGTGTAACGTTATGAAGTATGACGTTATACCGTTTAACGTCCGACAGTATAGCGGTATAACGTATAACGTTATATAGTATCACGTTATAACGTACAACGTTATGAAGTATGGCGTTATAACGTATAACGTTATGAAGTATGACGTTATAACGTATAACGTCCGACAGAATAGCGGTATAACGTCTAACGTCATATAGTATTACGTTATAACGTTTAACGTGATATTGCATTACGTTCTAACGTATAACGTTATGTAGGATTATAGTATAACGTATAACGTTATATAGCATCACGTTATAGCGTACAACGTTATGAAGTATGACCTTACAACGTATAACGTTATCAAGTATGACGTTATAACGTATAACGTCCGACAGAATAGCGGTATAACGTCTGACGTCATATAGTATTACGTTATAACGTTTAACGTTATATTGCATTACGTTCTAACGTATAACGTTATGTAGGATTATAGTATAACGTATAACGTTATATAGCATCACGTTATAGCGTACAACGTTATGAAGTATGACCTTACAACGTATAACGTTATCAAGTATGACGTTATAACGTATAACGTCCGTCAGTATAGCAGTATAACGTATAACGTTATATACTATTACGTTATAACGTATAACGTTATATACCATCACATTGTAACGTATAACGTTATGAAGTATCACAGTACAACGTATGACGTCATGACATATGTCGTTATAACGTATTACGCACGACAGTATAGCGGTATAACGTCTAACGTCATATAGTATTACGTTATAACGTTTAACATTATATAGTATTACGTTCTAACGTATAACGTTGTGTAGGATTATAGTATAACGTACAACGTTATATACCATCACATTGTAACGTATAACGTTATGAAGAATTATAGTATAACGTATATCGTTAATCAGTATGACGTCATAACGTGTAACGTCATATAGTGTTACGTTCTAACATATAAGGTTGTGTAGGATTATAATATAACGTATAACGTTATGAAGTATGACGTTATAACGTATAACGTCCGACAGTATAGCAGTATAACGTATAACGTTATATACCATCACATTGTAACGTATAACGCTATGAAGTATTACAGTACAACGTATAACGTCATGACATATGACGTTATAACGTATTACGCACGACAGTATAGCGGTATAACGTCTAACGTCATACAGTATTACGTTATAACGGTTAACGTTATATTGCATTACGTTCTAACGTATAACGTTATGTAGGATTATAGTATAACGTATAACGTTATATAGCATCACGTTATAACGTATAACGTTATGTAGCATCACGTTATAACGTATAACGTTATGAAGAATTATAGTATAACGTATATCGTTATGAAGTATGACGTTATAACGTATAACGTTATGAAATATGACGTTATAACGTATAACGTCCGTCAGTATAGCGGTATAACGTCTAACGTCATATAGTATTACGATATAACGTTTATCGTTATATTGCATTACGTTCTAACGTATAACGTTATGTAGGATTATAGTATAACGTATAAAGTTATATAGCATGACGTTATAACGTATAACGTTATGAAGTATGACGTTATACCGTATAACGTTATGAAATATGACGTTATAACGTATAACGTCCGTCAGTATAGCGGTATAACGTACAACGTTATGTAACATCACGTTATAACGTATAACGTTATGAAGAATTATAGTACAACGTATAACGTTATGAAGTATGACGTTATAACGTATAACGTTATGAAGTATGACGTTATGACGTATAACGTTATGAAATATGACATTAGAACGTATAACGTCCGTCAGTATAGCGGTATAACGTACAACGTTATATAGTATTACGTTATAACGTATAACATTATATAGTATTACTTTCTAAAATATAACGTTATGTAGGATCATAGTATAACGTATAACGTTATATAGCATCACGTTATTACGTATAACGTTATGAAGTATTATAGTATAACGTATAACGTTATGAAGTATGACGTTACAACGTATAACGTTATCAAGTATGACGTTATAACGTATAACGTCCGTCGGTATAGCGGTATAACGTATAACGTTATATACTATTACGTTATAACGTATAACGTTATATTGCATTACGTTCTAACGTATAACGTTATGTTGGATTATAGTATAACGTACAACGTTATATACCATCACATTGTAACGTATAACGTTATGAAGAATTATAGTATAACGTATATCGTTAATCAGTATGACGTCATAACGTGTAACGTCATATAGTTTTACGTTCTAACATATAACGTTGTGTAGGATTATAATATAACGTATAACGTTATGAAGTATTATAGTATAACGTATAACGTTATGAAGTATGACGTTACAACGTATAACGATATCAAGTATGACGTTATATCGTTTAACGTCCGACAGTATAGCGGCATAACGTATGACGTTATATAGCATCACGTTATAACGTACAACGTTATGAAGTATGACGTTATAACGTATAACGATATGAAGTATGACGTTATAACGTATAACGTCCAACAGAATATCGGTATAACGTCTAGCGTCATATAGTATTACGTTATAACGTTTAACGTTATATTGCATTACGTTCTAACGTATAACATTATGTAGGATTATAGTATAACGTATAACGTTTTATAGCATCACGTTATAACGTATAACGTTATGTAGGATCACGTTATAACGTATAACGTTATGTAGGATCACGTTATAACGTATAACGTCCGACAGTATAGCGGTATAACGTATAACGTTATATACCATCACATTGTAACGTATAACGTTATGAAGTATTACATTACAACGTATAACGTCATGACATATGACGTTATAACGTATTACGCACGACAGTATAGCGGTATAACGTCTAATGTCATATAGTATTACGTTATAGCGTTTAACTTTATATTGCATTACGTTCTAACGTATAACGTTATATTGGATTATAGTATAACGTATAACGTTATATAGCATCACGTTATAACGTATAACGTTATGTAGGATCACGTTATAACGTATAACGTCCGACAGTATAGCGGTATAACTTATATCGTTAGGAAGTATGACGTTATAACGTATAACGTTATGAAATATGACATTAGAACGTATAACGACCGTCAGTATAGCGGTATAACGTACAACGTTATATAGTATTACTTTATAACGTATAACATTATATAGTGTTACTTTCTAAAATATAGCGTTATGTAGGATCATAGTATAACGTATAACGTTATATAGCATCACGTTATTACGTATAACGTTACGAAGTAATATAGTATAACGTATAACGTTGTGGAGTATGACGTTATAACGTATAACGTTATGAAGTATGACGCTATAACGTATAACGTCCGACAGTATAGCAGTATAATGTATAACGTTAGATAGTATTACGTTATAACGTATAACGTCATATAGTATTACGTTATGACGTATAATGTTATGTAGGATTATAGTGTAACGTATAACGTTATATAGTATCACATTATAACGTATAACGTTATGAAGTATCATAGTATAACGTATAATGTTATGAAGTATGACGTTATAACGTATCACGTAATGAAATATGACGTTATAACTTCCGACAGTATAGCGGTATAACGTCTAACGTCATATAGTATTACGTTATAACGTTTAACGTTATATAGTATTACGTTATTACGTATAACGTTATGAAGTATTATAGTATAACGTATAACGTTATGAAGTATGACGTGACAACGTATAACGATATCAAGTATGACGTTATAACGTATAAAGTTCGTCAGTATAGCGGTATAACGTATAACGTTATATAGTATTACGTTCTAACGTATAACGTTATGTAGGATTATAGTATAACGTATAACGTTATGAAGTATGACGTTACAACGTGTAACGTTATCAAGTATGACGTTATAACGTATAACGTCCGTCAGTATAGCGGTATGACGTATAACGTTACATACTATTACGTTATAACGTATAACGTTATATTGCATTACGTTCTAACGTATAACGTTATGTTGGATTATAGTATAACGTACAACGTTATATACCATCACATTGTAACGTATAACGTTATGAAGAATTATAGTATAACGTATATCGTTAATCAGTATGACGTCATAACGTGTAACGTCATATAGTGTTACGTTCTAACATATAACGTTGTGTAGGATTATAATATAACCTATAACGTTATGAAGTATTATAGTATAACGTATAACGTTATGAAGTATGACGTTACAGCGTATAACGATTTCAAGTATGACGTTATATCGTTTAACGTCCGACAGTATAGCGGTATAACGTATAACGTTATATAGCATCACGTTATAACGTACAACGTTATGAAGTATGACGTTATAACGTATAACGATATGAAGTATGACGTTATAACGTATAACGTCCAACAGAATAGCGGTATAACGTCTAACGTCATATAGTATTACGTTATAACGTTTAACGTTATATTGCATTACGTTCTAACGTATAACGTTATGTGGGATTATAGTATAACGTATAGCGTTATATAGCATCACGTTATAACGTATAACGTTATGTAGCATCACGTTATAACGTATAACGTTATGTAGCATCACGTTATAACGTATAACGTTATGAAGAATTATAGTATAATGTATAACGTTATGAAGTATGACGTTACAACGTATAACGTTATCAAGTATGACGTTATAACGTATAACGACCGTCAGTATAGCGGTATAACGTATAACGGTATATACCATCACAGTGTAACGTATAACGTTATGAAGTATTACAGTACAACGTATAACGTCATGACATATGACGTCATAACGTATTACGCACGACAGTATAGCGGTACAACGTCTAATGTCATATAGTATTACGTTATAGCGTTTAACGTTATATTGCATTACGTTCTAACGTATAACGTTATGTAGGATTATAGTATAACGTATAACGTTATATAGCATCACGTTATAACGTATAACGTTATGTAGCATCACGTTATAACGTATAACGTTATGAAGAATTATAATATAATGTATAACGTTATGAAGTATGACGTTACAACGTATAACGTTATCAAGTATGACGTTATAACGTATAACGTACGTCAGTATAGCGGTATAACGTATAACGTTATATACCCTCACATTGTAACGTATAACGTTATGAAGTATTACAGTACAACGTATACCGTCATGACATATGACGTTATAACGTATTACGCACGACAGTATAGCGGTATAACGTCTAATGTCATATAGTATTACGTTATAGCGTTTAACTTTATATTGCATTACGTTCTAACGTATAACGTTATGTTGGATTATAGTATAACGTATAACGTTATGTAGCATCACGTTATAACGTATAACGTTATGTAGGATCACGTTATAACGTATAACGTTATGTAGGATCACGTTATAACGTATAACGTCCGACAGTATAGCGGTATAACTTATATCGTTAGGAAGTATGACGTTATAACGTATAACGTTATGAAATATGACACTAGAACGTATATCGACCGTCAGTATAGCGGTATAACGTACAACGTTATATAGTATTACTTTATAACGTATAACATTATATAGTGTTACCTTCTAAAATATAACGTTATGTAGGATCATAGTATAACGTATAGCGTTATATAGCATTACGTTATTACGTATAACGTTATGAAGTAATATAGTATAACGTATAACGTTATGAAGTATGACGTTACAACGTAGAACGTTATCAAGTATGACGTTATAACGTATAACGTCCGTCAGTATGGCAGTATAACGTATAACGTTATATACTGTTACGTTATAACGTATAACGTTGTGTAGGATTATAGTATAACGTACAACGTTATATGCCATCACATTGTAACGTATAACGTTATGAAGAATTATAGTATAACGTATATCGTTAATCAGTATGACGTCATAACGTGTAACGTCATATAGTGTTACGTTCTAACATATAACGTTGTGTAGGATTTTAGTATAACGTATAACGTTATGAAGTATGACGTTATAACGTATAACGTCCGACAGTATAGCAGTATAACGTATAACGTTATATACCATCACATTGTAACGTATAACGTTATGAAGTATTACTGTACAACGTATAACGTCATGACATATGACGTTATAACGTATTACGCACGACAGTATAGCGGTATAACGTCTAACGTCATATAGTATTACGTTATAACGGTTATCGTTATATTGCATTACGTTCTAACGTATAACGTTATGTAGGATTATAGTATAACGTATAACGTTATATAGCATCACGTTATAACGTATAACGTTATGTAGCATCACCTTATAACGTATAACATTATGAAGAATTATAGTATAATGTATAACGTTATGAAGTATGACGTTACAACGTATAACGTTATCAAGTATGACGTTATAACGTATAACGACCGTCAGTATAGCGGTATAACGTATTACGTTATATAGTATTACGTTATAACGTATAACGTTATATACCAACACATTGTAACGTATAACGCTATGAAGTATTACAGTACAACGTATAACGTCATGACATATGACGTTATAACGTATTACGCACGACAGTATAGCGGTATAACGTCTAACGTCATATAGTATTACGTTATAACGGTTAATGTTATATTGCATTACGTTCTAACGTATAACGTTATGTAGGATTATAGTATAACGTATAACGTTATATAGCATCACGTTATAACGTATAACGTTATGTAGCATCACGTTATAACGTATAACGTTATGAAGAATTATAGTATAACGTATATCGTTATGAAGTATGACGTTATAACGTATAACGTTATGAAATATGACGTTATAACGTATAACGTCCGTCAGTATAGCGGTATAACGTCTAACGTCATATAGTATTACGTTATAACGTTTAACGTTATATTGCATTACGTTCTAACGTATAACGTTATGTAGGATTATAGTATAACGTATAACGTTATATAGCATGAAGTTATAACGTATAACGTTATGAAGTATGACGTTATACCGTATAACGTTATGAAATATGACGTTATAACGTATAACGTCCGTCAGTATAGCGGTATAACGTACAACGTTATGTAACATCACGTTATAACGTATAACGTTATGAAGAATTATAGTACAACGTATAACGTTATGAAGTATGACGTTATAACGTATAACGTTATGAAGTATGACGTTATAGCGTATAACGTTATGAAATATGACATTAGAACGTATAACGTCCGTCAGTATAGCGGTATAACATACAACGTTATATAGTATTACGTTATAACGTATAACATTGTATAGTATTACTTTCTAAAATATAACGTTATGTAGCATCATAGTATAACGTATAACGTTATATAGCATCACGTTATTACGTATAACGTTATGAAGTATTATAGTATAACGTATAACGTTATGAAGTATGACGTTACAACGTATAACGTTATCAAGTATGACGTTATAACGTATAACGTCCGTCAGTATAGCGGTATAACGTATAACGTTATATACTATTACGTTATAACGTATAACGTTATATTGCATTACGTTCTAACGTATAACGTTATGTTGGATTATAGTATAACGTACAACGTTATATACCATCACATTGTAACGTATAACGTTATGGAGAATTACAGTATAACGTATATCGTTAATCAGTATGACGTCATAACGTGTAACGTCATATAGTGTTACGTTCTAACATATAACGTTGTGTAGGATTATAATATAACGTATACCGTTATGAAATATTATAGTATAACGTATAACGTTATGAAGTATGACGTTACAACATATAACGATATCAAGTATGACGTTATATCGTTTAACGTCCGACAGTACAGCGGTATAACGTATAACGCTATATAGCATCACGTTATAACGTACAACGTTATGAAGTATGACGTTATAACGTATAACGATATGAAGAATGACGTTATAACGTATAACGTCCAACAGAATAGCGGTATAACGTCTAACGTCATATAGTATTACGTTGTAACGTTTAACGTTATATTGCATTACGTTCTAACGTATAACGTTATGTAGGATTATAGTATACCGTATAACGTTATATAGCATCACGTTATAACGTATAACGTTATGTAGCATCACGTTATAACGTATAACGTTATGAAGAATTATAGTATAATGTATAACGTTATGAAGTATGACGTTACAACGTATAACGTTATCAAGTATGACGTTATAACGTATAACGTCCGTCAGTATAGCGGTATAACGTCTATTGTCATATAGCATTACGTTATAACGTTTAACGTTATATTGCATTACGTTCTAACGTATAACGTTATGTAGGATTATAGTATAACGTATAACGTTATATACCATCACATTGTACCGTATAACGTTATGAAGTATTACAGTACAACGTATAACGTCATGACATATGACGTTATAACGTATTACGCACGACAGTATAGCGGTATAACGTCTAATGTCATATAGTATTACGTTATAGCGTTTAACGTTATATTGCATTACCTTCTAACGTATAACGTTATGTTGGATTATAGTATAACGTATAACGTTATATAGCATCACGTTATAACGTATAACGTTATGTAGGATTATAATATAACGTATACCGTTATGAAATATTATAGTATAACGTATAACGTTATGAAGTATGACGTTACAACATATAACGATATCAAGTATGACGTTATATCGTTTAACGTCCGACAGTACAGCGGTATAACGTATAACGTTATGTAGGATCACGTTATAACGTATAACGTTATGAAGTATGACGTTATAACGTATAACGTTATGAAATATGACGTTATAACGTATAACGTCCGTCAGTATAACGGTATAACTTATAACGTTACATAGCATCACGTTATAACGTATAAAGTTATGAAGTATGACGTTATAACGTATAACGTTATGAAACATGACGTTATAACGTATAACGTCCGACAGTATAGCGGTATATCTTATATCGTTAGGAAGTATGACGTTATAACGTGTAACGTTATGAAGTATGACGTTATATCGTATAACGTCCGACAGTATAGCGGTATAACGTATAACGTTATATACCATCACGTTATAACGTATAACGTTATGAAGTATTACAGTACAACGTATAAGGTCATGAAATATGACGTTATAACGTATAACGTCCGACAGTATAGCAGTATAATGTGTAACGTTAGATAGTATTACGTTATAACGTATAACGTCATATAGTATTACGTTATGACGTATAATGTTATGTAGGATTATAGTATAACATATAACGTTATGAAATATGACGTTATAACGTATCACGTAATGAAATATGACGTTATAACGTCCGACAGTATAGCGGTATAACGTCTAACGTCATATAGTATTACGTTATAACGTTTAACGTTATATAGTATTACGTTCTAAAATATATCGTTATGTAGGATCATAGTATAACGTATAACGTTACATAGCATCACGTTATTACGTAGAACGTTATGAAGTATGACCTTATAACGTATAATGTTATGTAGGATTATAGTATAACGTATAACGTTATGAAATATGACGTTATAACGTATAACGTTATAAAATATGAAGTTATAACGTATAACGTCAGTCAGTATATGGGTATAACTTGTAACGTTACAAAGCATCACGTTATAACGTATAACGTTATGAAGTATGACGTTATAACGTATAACGTCCGACAGTATAACGGTATATCCTATAACGTTTTGAAGTATGACGTTATAACGTGTAACGTTATGAAGTATGACGTTAGAACTTATAACGTCCGACAGAATAGCGGTATAACCCATAACGTTATATAGTAATATGTTATAACGTATAACGTTATATACCATCACGTTATAACGTATAACGTCATGAAGTATTACAGTACAGCGTATAACGTCATGCAATATGACGTTATAACGTATAACGTCCGACAGTATAGCAGTATAATGTGTATCGTTAGATAATATTACGTTATAACGTAGAACATTATATAGTATTACGTTCTAAAATATAGCGTTATGTAGGATCATAGTATAACGTATAACGTTATATAGCATCACGTTATTACGTATAACGTTATGAAGTATTATATTATAACGTATAACGTTGTGAAGTATGACGTTATAACGTATAACGTTATGTAGCATCACATTATAACGTATATCGTTATGAAGAATTATAGTATAATGTATAACGTTATGAAGTATGACGTTACAACGTATAACGTTATCAAGTATGAGGTTATAACGTATAACGTCCGTCAGTATAGCGGTATAACGTCTAACGTCATATAGTATTACGTTATAACGGTTATCGTTATATTGCATTACGTTCTAACGTATAACGTTATGTAGGATTATAGTATAACGTATAACGTTATATAGCATCACGTTATAACGTATAACGTTATGTAGCATCACATTATAACGTATAACGTTATGAAGAATTATAGTATAATGTATAACGTTATGAAGTATGACGTTACAACGTATAACGTTATCAAGTATGAGGTTATAACGTATAACGTCCGTCAGTATAGCGGTATAACGTCTAACGTCATATAGTATTACGTTATAACGGTTAACGTTATATTGCATTACGTTCTAACGTATAACGTTATGTAGGATTATAGTATAACGTATAACGTTATATAGCATGACGTTATAACGTATAACGTTATGAAGTATGACGTTATACCGTATAACGTTATGACATATGACGTTATAACGTATAACGTCCGTCAGTATAGCGGTATAACGTACAACGTTATGTAACATCACGTTATAACGTATAACGTTATGTAGCATCACATTATAACGTATAACGTTATGAAGAATTATAGTACAACGTATAACGTTATGAAGTATGACGTTATAACGTATAACGTTATGAAGTATGACGTTATAACGTATAACGTTATGAAATATGACATTAGAACGTATAACGTCCGTCAGTATAGCGGTATAACGTACAAAGTTTTATAGTATTACGTTATAACGTATAACATTAAATAGTATTACTTTCTAAAATATAACGTTATGTAGGATCATAGTATAACGTATAACGTTATATAGCATCACGTTATTACGTATAACGTTATGAAGTATTATAGTATAACGTATAACGTTATGAAGTATGACGTTACAACGTATAACGTTATCAAGTATGAGGTTATAACGTATAACGTCCGTCAGTATAGCGGTATAACGTATAACGTTATATACTATTACGTTATAATGTATAACGTTATATTACATTACGTTCTAACGTAAAACGTTATGTTGGATTATAGTATAACGTACAACGTTATATAGCATCACATTGTAACGTATAACGTTATGAAGAATTATAGTATAACGTATATCGTTAATCAGTATGACGTCATAACGTGTAACGTCATATAGTGTTACGTTCTAACATATAACGTTGTGTAGGATTATAATATAACGTATAACGTTATGAAGTATTATAGTATAACGTATAACGTTATGAAGTATGACGTTACAACGTATAACGATATCAAGTATGACGTTATATCGTTTAACGTCCGACAGTATAGCGGAATAACGTATAACGTTATATAGCATCACGTTATAACGTACAACGTTATGAAGTATGACGTTATAACGTATAACGATATGAAGTATGACGTTATAACGTATAACGTCCAACAGAATAGCGGTATAACGTCTAACGTCATACAGTATTACGTTAGAACGTTTAACGTTATATTGCATTACGTTCTAACGTATAACGTTATGTAGGATTATAGTATAACGTATAACGTTATATAGCATCACGTTATAACGTATAACGTTATGTAGCATCACGTTATAACGTATAACGTTATGAAGAATTATAGTATAATGTATAACGTTATGAAGTATGACGTTACAACGTATAACGTTATCAAGTATGACGTTATAACGTATAACGTCCGTCAGTATAGCGGTATAACGTCTATTGTCATATAGTATTACGTTATAACGTTTAACGTTATATTGCATTACGTTCTAACGTATAGCGTTATGTAGGATTATAGTATAACGTATAACGTTATATACCATCACATTGTACCGTATAACGTTATGAAGTATTACAGTACAACGTATAACGTCATGACATATGACGTTATAACGTATTACGCACGACAGTATAGCGGTATAACTTCTAATGTCATATAGTATTACGTTATAGCGTTTAACGTTATATTGCATTACCTTCTAACGTATAACGTTATGTTGGATTATAGTATAACGTATAACGTTATATAGCATCACGTTATAACGTATAACGTTATGAAGTATTACAGTACAACGTATAAGGTCATGAAATATGACGTTATAACGTATAACGTCCGACAGTATAGCAGTATAATGTGTAACGTTAGATAGTATTACGTTATACCGTATAACGTCATATAGTATTACGTTATGACGTATAATGTTATGTAGGATTATAGTATAACATATAACGTTATGAAATATGACGTTATAACGTATCACGTAATGAAATATGACGTTATAACGTATAACGTCCAACAGAATAGCGGTATAACGTCTAACGTCATACAGTATTACGTTAGAACGTTTAACGTTATATTGCATTACGTTCTAAAATATATCGTTATGTAGGATCATAGTATAACGTATAACGTTATGTAGCATCACGTTATTACGTAGAACGTTATGAAGTATGACCTTATAACGTATAATGTTATGTAGGATTATAGTATAACGTATAACGTTATGAAATATGACGTTATAACGTATAACGTTATAAAATATGAAGTTATAACGTATAACGTCAGTCAGTATATGGGTATAACTTATAACGTTACAAAGCATCACGTTATAACGTATAACGTTATGAAGTATGACGTTATAACGTATAACGTCCGACAGTATAACGGTATATCCTATAACGTTTTGAAGTATGACGTTATAACGTGTAACGTTATGAAGAATGACGTTAGAACTTATAACGTCCGACAGAATAGCGGTATAACCCATAACGTTATATAGTAATATGTTATAACGTATAACGTTATATACCATCACGTTATAACGTATAACGTCATGAAGTATTACAGTACAACGTATAACGTCATGCAATATGACGTTATAACGTATAACGTCCGACAGTATAGCAGTATAATGTGTAACGTAAGATAATATTACGTTATAACGTAGAACATTATATAGTATTACGTTCTAAAATATAGCGTTATGTAGGATCATAGTATAACGTATAACGTTATATAGCATCACGTTATTACGTATAACGTTATGAAGTATTATAGTATAACGTATAACGTTGTGAAGTATGACGTTATAACGTATAACGTTATACAATATGACGTTATAACGTATAACGTCCGTCAGTATAGCGGTATAACTTATAACGTTACAAAGCATCACGTTATAACGTATAATGTTATGAAGTATGACGTTATACCGTATAACGTTATGAAGTATGACGTTATAACGTATAACGTCCGACAGTATAGCGGTATATCTTATAACGTTAGGACGTATGACGTTATAACGTGTAACGTTATGAAGTATGACGTTAGAACGTATAACGTCCGACAGAATAGCGGTATAACCCATAACGTTATATAGTATTATGTTATAACGTATAACGTTATGTAGCATCATATTATAACGCATAACGTTATGAAGAATTATAGTATAACGTATAACGTTATGCAGTATGACGTCATAACGTATAACGTTATATAGCATCACGTTATAACGTACAACGTTATGAAGTATGACCTTAGAACGTATAACGTTATGAAGTACGACGTTAGAACGTATAACGTCCAACAGAATTGCGGTATAACCTATAACGTTATATAGTATTATGTTATAACGTATAACGTTATATACCATCACGTTATAACGTATAACGTCATGAAGTATTACAGTACAACGTATAACGTCATGCAATATGACGTTATAACGTATAACGTCCGACAGTATAGCAGTATAATGTGTAACGTTAGATAATATTACGTTATAACGTAGAACATTATATAGTATTACGTTCTAAAATATAGCGTTATGTAGGATCATAGTATAACGTATAACGTTATATAGCATCACGTTATTACGTATAACGTTATGAAGTATTACAGTATAACGTATAGCGTTATGAAATATGACGTTATAACGTATAACGTTATGAAATATGACGTTATAACGTATAACGTCCGTCAGTATAGCGGTATATCTTATAACGTTATCAAGCATCACGTTATAACGTATAATGTTATGAAGTATGACGTTATAACGTATCACGTTATGAAGTATGACGTTATAACGTATAACGTCCAACAGTATAGCGGTAAAACTTATAAAGTTATGGTGTATGACGTTATAACGTGTAACGTTATGAAGTATAACGTTATAACGTATAACGTCCGACAGTATAGCGGTATAACGTCTAACGTCATATAGTATTACGTTAAAACGTTTAACGTTATATAGTATTACGTTCTAACGCATAACGTTGCGTAGGATTATAGTATAACGTACAACGTTATATACCATCACATTGTAACGTATAACGTTATGAAGAATTATAGTATAACGTATATCGTTAATCAGTATGACGTCATAACGTGTAACGTCATATAGTGTTACGTTCTAACGTATAACGTTATGTAGGATTACGTTATAACGTACAACGTTATCAAGTATGACGTTATAACGTATAACGTCCGACAGTATAGCGTTATAACGTCTAACGTCATATAGTATTACGTTATAACGTTTAACGTTATATTGCATTACGTTCTAACGTATAACGTTATGTAGGATTATGGTATAACGTATAACGTTATATAGCATCACGTTATATCGTATAACGTTATGTAGGATTATAGTATAACGTATAACGTTATATAGCATAACGTTATAACGTATAACGTTATGTAGCATCACGTTAGAACGTATAACGATATGAAGAATTATAGTATAATGTATAACGTTATGAAGTATGACGTTACAACGTATAACGTTATCAAGTATGACGTTATAACGTTTAACGTCCGTCAGTATAGCGGTATAACGTATTACGTTATATAGTATTACGTTATAACGTATAACGTTATATACCAACACATTGTACCGTATAACGTCATGCAGTATTACAGTACAACGTATAACGTCATGACATATGTCGTTATAACGAATTACACACGACAGTATAGCGGTATAACGTCTAATGTAATATAGTATTACGTTCTAACGTATAACGTTATGTAGGATTACGTTATAACGTATAACGTTATGTAGGATCACGTTATAACGTATAACGTTATGTAGGATCACGTTATAACGTATAACGTTATGAAGTATGACGTTATAACGTATAACGTTATGAAATATGACGTTATAACGTATAACGTCCGTCAGTATAGCGGTATAACTTATAACGTTACATAGCATCACGTTATAACGTATAAAGTTATGAAGTATGACGTTATAACGTATAACGTTATGAAGTATGACGTTATAACGTATAACGTCCGACAGTTTAGCGGTATATCTTATATCGTTAGGAAGTATGACGTTATAACGTGTAACGTTATGAAGTATGACGTTATATCGTATTACGTCCGACAGTATAGCGGTATAACGTATAACGTTATATAGCATCACGTTATAACGTATAACGTTATGAAGTATTACGATAGAACGTATCACATAATGAAATATGACGTTATAACGTCCGACAGTATAGCGGTATAACTTCTAACGTAATATAGTATTACGTTATAACGTAGAGCATTATATAGTATTACGTTCTAAAATATAGCATTATGTAGGATCATAGTACAACGTATAACGTTATATAGCATCACGTTATTACGTATAACATTATGAAGTATGACCTTATAACGTATAATGTTAGGTAGGATTATAGTATAACGTATAGCGTTATGAAATATGACGTTATAACGTATAACGTTATAAAATATGACGTTATAACGTATAACGTCCGTCAGTATAGCGGTATAACTTATAACGTTACAAATCATCACGTTATAACGTATAATGTTATGAAGTATTACGTTATAACGTATAATGTTATGAAGTATGACGTTATAACGTATAACGTCCGACAGTATAACGGTATATCCTATAACGTTAGGAAGTATGACGTTATAACGTGTAACGTTATGAAGTATGACGTTAGAACTTATAACGTCCGACAGAATAGCGGTATAACCCATAACGTTATATAGTAATATGTTATAACGTATAACGTTATGTAGCATCATATTATAACGCATAACGTTATGAAGAATTATAGTATAACGTATAATGTTATGCAGTATGACGTCATAACGTATAACGTCCGACAGTATAGCAGTATAATGTGTAACGTTAGATAATATTACGTTATAACGTAGAACATTATATAGTATTACGTTCTAAAATATAGCGTTATGTAGGATCATAGTATAACGTATAACGTTATATAGCATCACGTTATTACGTATAACGTTATGAAGTATTATAGTATAACGTATAACGTTGTGAAGTATGACGTTATAACGTATAACGTTATACAATATGACGTTATAACGTATAACGTCCGTCAGTATAGCGGTATATCTTATAACGTTATCAAGCATCACGTTATAACGTATAATGTTATGAAGTATGACGTTATAACGTATCACGTTATGAAGTATGACGTTATAACGTATAACGTCCGACAGTATAGCGGTATATCTTATATCGTTAGGTAGTATGACGTTATAACGTGTAACGTTATGATGTATAACGTTATATCGTATAACGTCCGACAGTATAGCGGTATATCTTATATCGTTAGGAAGTATGACGTTATAACGTGTAACGTTATGAAGTATGACGTTATATCGTATAACGTCCGACAGTATAGCAGTATAATGTGTAACGTTAGATAGTATTACGTTATAACGTATAACGTCATATAGTATTACGTTATGACGTATAATGTTATGTAGGATTATAGTATAACATATAACGTTATGAAATATGACGTTATAACGTATCACGTAATGAAATATGACGTTATAACGTCCGACAGTATAGCGGTATAACGTCTAACGTCATATAGTATTACGTTATAACGTTTAACGTTATATAGTATTACGTTCTAAAATATATCGTTATGTAGGTTCATAGTATAACGTATAACGTTATATAGCATCACGTTATTACGTAGAACGTTATGAAGTATGACCTTATAACTTATAATGTTATGTAGGATTATAGTATAACGTATAACGTTATGAAATATGACGTTATAACGTATAACGTTATAAAATATGAAGCTATAACGTATAACGTCCGTCAGTATAGCGGTATAACTTATAGCGTTACAAAGCATCACGTTATAACGTATAATGTTATGTAGCATCATATTATAACGCATAACGTTATGAAGAATTATAGTATAACGTATAACGTTATGCAGTATGACGTCATAACGTATAACGTTATATATCATCACGTTATAACGTACAACGTTATGAAGTATGAACTTAGAACGTATAACGTTATGAAGTATGACGTTATACCGTTTAACGTCCGACAGTATAACGGTATATCCTATAACGTTAGGAAGTATGACGTTATAACGTGTAACGTTATGAAGTATGACGTTAGAACTTATAACGTCCGACAGAATAGCGGTATAACCCATAACGTTATATAGTAATATGTTATAACGTATAACGTTATGCAGCATCATATTATAACGCATAACGTTATGAAGAATTATAGTATAACGTATAACGTTATGCAGTATGACGTCATAACGTATAAGGTTATATATCATCACGTTATAACGTACAACGTTATGAAGTATGAACTTAGAACGTATAACGTTATGAAGTACGACGTTAGAACGTATAACGTCCGACAGTATAGCGGTATATCTTATATCGTTAGGAAGTATGACGTTATAACGTGTAACGTTATGATGTATGACGTTATATCGTATAACGTCCGACAGTATAGCGGTATAACGTATAACGTTATATAGCATCACGTTATAACGTACAACGTTATGAAGTATGACCTTAGAACGTATAACGTTATGAAGTACGACGTTAGAACGTATAACGTCCGACAGAATTGCGGTATAACCTATAACGTTATATAGTATTATGTTATAAAGTATAACGTTATATACCATCAGGTTATAACGTATAACGTCATGAAGTATTACAATACAACGTATAACGTCATGCAATATGACGTTATAACGTATAACGTCCGACAGTATAGCAGTATAATGTGTAACGTTAGATGATATTACGTTATAACGTAGAACATAATATAGTATTAAGTTCTAAAATATAGCGTTATGTAGGATCATAGTATAACGTATAACGTTATATAGCATCACGTTATTACGTATAACGTTATGAAGTATTACAGTATAACGTATAGCGTTATGAAGTATGACGTTATAACGTATAACGTTATACAATATGACGTTATAACGTATAACGTCCGTCAGTATAGCGGTATATCTTATAACGTTATCAAGCATCACGTTATAACGTATAATGTTATGTAGCATCACGTTATAACGTATAACGTTATGAAGTATGACGTTATAACGTATAACGTCCGACAGTATAGCGGTATATCTTATATCGTTAGGAAGTATGACGTTATAACGTGTAACGTCATGAAGTATGACGTTATAACGTATAACGTCCGACAGTATAGCAGTATAACGTATAACGTTATATAGCATCACGTTATAACGTATAACGTTATGTAGCATCACGTTATAACGTATAACGTGATGAAGTATGACCTTATAACGTATAAGGTTATGAAGTATGACGTTAGAACGTATAACGTCCGACAGAATAGCGGTATAACCTATAAGGTTATATAGTATTCTGTTATAACGTATATCGTTATATACCATCACGTTATAACGTATAACGTCATGAAGTATTACAGTACAACGTATAACGTCATGCAATATGACATTATAACGTATAACGTCCGACAGTATAGCAGTATAATGTGTAACGTTAGATAATATTACGTTATAACGTAGAACATTATATAGTATTACGTTCTAAAATATAGCGTTATGTAGGATCATAGTATTACGTATAACGTTATATAGCATCACGTTATTACGTATAACGTTATGAAGTATTACAGTATAACGAATAGCGTTATGAAATATGACGTTATAACGTATAACGTTATAAAATATGACGTTATAACGTATAACGTCCGTCAGTATAGCGGTATAACTTATAACGTTACAAAGCATCACGTTATAACGTATAATGTTATGAAGTATGACGTTATAACGTATAACGTTATGAAGTATGACGTTATAACGTATAACGTCCGACAGAATAGCGGTATAACACATAACGTTATATAGTATTATGTTATAACGTATAACGTTATGTAGCATCATATTATAACGCACAACGTTATGAAGAATTATAGTATAACGTATAACGTTATGCAGTATGACGTCATAACGTATAACGTTATATATCATCACGTTATAACGTACAACGTTATGAAGTATGACCTTAGAACGTATAACGTTATGAAGTACGACGTTAGAACGTATAACGTCCGACAGAATTGCGGTATAACCTATAACGTTATATAGTATTATGTTATAAAGTATAACGTTATATACCAACAGGTTATAACGTATAACGTCATGAAGTATTACAATACAACGTATAACGTCATGCAATATGACGTTATAACGTATAACGTCCGACAGTATAGCAGTATAATGTGTAACGTTAGATGATATTACGTTATAACGTAGAACATAATATAGTATTAAGTTCTAAAAATAGCGTTATGTAGGATCATAGTATAACGTATAACGTTATATAGCATCACGTTATTACGTATAACGTTATGAAGTATTACAGTATAACGTATAGCGTTATGAAATATGACGTTATAACGTATAACGTTATACAATATGACGTTATAACGTATAACGTCCGTCAGTATAGCGGTATATCTTATAACGTTATCAAGCATCACGTTATAACGTATAATGTTATGTAGCATCACGTTATAACGTATAACGTTATGAAGTATGACGTTATAACGTATAACGTCCGACAGTATAGCGGTATATCTTATATCGTTAGGAAGTATGACGTTATAACGTGTAACGTTATGAAGTATGACGTTATAACGTATAACGTCCGACAGTATAGCAGTATAACGTATAACGTTATATAGCATCACGTTATAACGTATAACGTTATGTAGCATCACGTTATAACGTATAACGATATGAAATATGACGTTATAACGTATAATGTCCGTCAGTATAGCGGTATAACGTCTACCGTCATATAGTATTACGTTATAACGTTTAACGTTATATTGCATTACCTTCTAACGTATAACGTTGTGTAGGATTATAGTATAACGTATAACGTTATATAGCATCACGTTATAACGTATAACGTTATGTAACATCACGTTATAACGTATAACGTTATGAAGAATTATAGTATAATGTATAACGTTATGAAGTATGACGTTACAACGTATAACGTTATCAAGTATGACGTTATAACGTATAACGTCCGTCAGTATAGCGGTATAACGTATAACGTTATATACCATTACATTGTAACGTATAACGTTATGAAGTATTACAGTACAACGTATAACGTCATGACATATGACGTTATAACGTATAACGTCCGACAGTATGGCGGTATAACGTATAACGTTATATAGCATCACGTTATTACGTATAACGTTATGAAGTATTACAGTATAACGAATAGCGTTATGAAATATGACGTTATAACGTATAACGTTATAAAATATGACGTTATAACGTATAACGTCCGTCAGTATAGCGGTATAACTTATAACGTTACAAAGCATCACGTTATAACGTATAATGTTATGAAGTATGACGTTATAGCGTATAACGTTATGAAGTATGACGTTATAACGTATAACGTCCGACAGAATAGCGGTATAACCCATAACGTTATATAGTATTATGTTATAACGTATAACGTTATGTAGCATCATATTATAACGCATAACGTTATGAAGAATTATAGTATAACGTATAACGTTATGCAGTATGACGTCATAACGTATAACGTTATATATCATCACGTTATAACGTACAACGTTATGAAGTATGACCTTAGAACGTATAACGTTATGAAGTACGACGTTAGAACGTATAACGTCCGACAGAATTGCGGTATAACCTATAACGTTATATAGTATTATGTTATAAAGTATAACGTTATATACCATCAGGTTATAACGTATAACGTCATGGAGTATTACAATACAACGTATAACGTCATGCAATATGACGTTATAACGTATAACGTCCGATAGTATAGCAGTATAATGTGTAACGTTAGATAATATTACGTTATAACGTAGAACATTATATAGTATTACGTTCTAAAATATAGCGTTATGTAGGATCATAGTATAACATATAACGTTATATAGCATCACGTTATTACGTATAACGTTATGAAGTATTACAGTATAACGTATAGCGTTATGAAATATGACGTTATAACGTATAACGTTATCAAGTATGACGTTATAACGTATAACGTCCGTCAGTATAGCGGTATAACGTATAACGTTATATACCATTACATTGTAACGTATAACGTTATGAAGTATTACAGTACAACGTATAACGTCATGACATATGACGTTATAACGTATAACGTCCGACAGTATAGCGGTATAACGTATAACGTTATATAGCATCACGTTATTACGTATAACGTTATGAAGTATTACAGTATAACGAATAGCGTTATGAAATATGACGTTATAACGTATAACGTTATGAAGTATGACGTTATAACGTATAACGTCCGACAGTATAGCGGTATATCTTATATCGTTAGGAAGTATGACGTTATAACGTGTAACGTTATGAAGTATGACGTTATATCGTATAACGTCCGACAGTATAGCGGTATAACGTATAACGTTATATAGCATCACGTTATAACGTATAACGTGATGAAGTATGACCTTATAACGTATAAGGTTATGAAGTATGACGTTAGAACGTATAACGTGCGACAGAATAGCGGTATAACCTATAAGGTTATATAGTATTATGTTATAACGTATATCGTTATATACCATCACGTTATAACGTATAACGTCATGAAGTATTACAGTACAACGTATAACGTCATGCAATATGACGTTATAACGTATAACGTCCGACAGTATAGCAGTATAATGTGTAACGTTAGATAATATTACGTTATAACGTAGAACATTATATAGTATTACGTTCTAAAATTTAGCGTTATGTAGGATCATAGTATAACATATAACGTTATATAGCATCACGTTATTACGTATAACGTTATGAAGTATTACAGTATAACGTATAGCGTTATGAAATATGACGTTATAACGTATAACGTTATGAAGTATGACGTTATAACGTATAACGTCCGACAGAATAGCGGTATAACCCATAACGTTATATAGTATTATGTTATAACGTATAACGTTATGTAGCATCATATTATAACGCATAACGTTATGAAGAATTATAGTATAACGTATAACGTTATGCAGTATGACGTCATAACGTATAACGTTATATAGCATCACGTTATAACGTACAACGTTATGAAGTATGACCTTAGAACGTATAACGTTATGAAGTACGACGTTAGAACGTATAACGTCCGACAGAATTGCGGTATAACCTATAACGTTATATAGTATTATGTTATAACGTATAACGTTATATACCATCACGTTATAACGTATAACGTGATGAAGTATTATAGTATAACGTATATCGTTATGAAGTATGACGTTTAAACGTATAACGTCCGACAGTATAGCGGTAAAACTTATAACGTTATGATGTATGACGTTATAACGTGTAACGTTATGAAGTATGACGTTATAACGTATAACGTCCGACAGTATAGCGGTAAAACTTATAACGTTATGATGTATGACGTTATAACGTGTAACGTTATGAAGTATGACGTTATAACGTATAATGTTATGTAGGATTATCGTATAACGTATAACGTTATATGGTATCACAATATAACGTATAACGTTATGAAGTATTATAGCATATCGTATAACGTTATGAATTATGACGTTATAACGTATAACGTAATGAAATATGACGTTATAACGTATAACGTCCGTCAGTATAGCGGTATAACGTATAAAGTTATATAGTATTACGTTATAACGTTTAACGTCATATAGTATTACGTTATGACGTATAATGTTATGTAGGATTATCGTATAACGTATAACGTTATATAGTATCACAATATAACGTATAACGTTATGAAGTATTATAGTATAACGTATATCGTTATGAAGTATGACGTTTAAACGTATAACGTCCGACAGTATAGCGGTAAAACTTATAACGTTATGATGTATGACGTTATAACGTGTAACGTTATGAAGTATGACGTTATAACGTATAACGTCCGACAGTATAGCGGTAAAACTTATAACGTTATGATGTATGACGTTATAACGTGTAACGTTATGAAGTATGACGTTATAACGTATAATGTTATGTAGGATTATCGTATAACGTATAACGTTATATAGTATTACAATATAACGTATAACGTTATGAAGTATTATAGCATATCGTATAACGTTATGAATTATGACGTTATAACGTATAACGTAATGAAATATGACGTTATAACGTATAACGTCCGTCAGTATAGCGGTATAACGTATAAAGTTATATAGTATGACGTTATAACGTGTAACGTTATGAAGTATGACGTTATAACGTATAACGTCCGACAGTATAGCAGTATAACGTATAACGTTATATAGCATCACGTTATAACGTATAACGTTATATAGCATCACGTTATAACGTATAACGTGATGAAGTATGACCTTAGAACGTATAAGGTTATGAAGTATGACGTTAGAACGTATAACGTGCGACAGAATAGCGGTATAACCTATAAGGTTATATAGTATTATGTTATAACGTATATCGTTATATACCATCACGTTATAACGTATAACGTCATGAAGTATTACAGTACAACGTATAACGTCATGCAATATGACGTTATAACGTATAACGTCCGACAGTATAGCAGTATAATGTGTAACGTTAGATAATATTACGTTATAACGTAGAACATTATATAGTATTACGTTCTAAAATATAGCGTTATGTAGGATCATAGTATAACATATAACGTTATATAGCATCACGTTATTACGTATAACGTTATGAAGTATTACAGTATAACGTATAGCGTTATGAAATATGACGTTATAACGTATAACGTTATGAAGTATGACGTTATAACGTATAACGTCCGACAGAATAGCGGTATAACCCATAACGTTATATAGTATTATGTTATAACGTATAACGTTATGTAGCATCATATTATAACGCATAACGTTATGAAGAATTATAGTATAACGTATAACGTTATGCAGTATGACGTCATAACGTATAACGTTATATAGCATCACGTTATAACGTACAACGTTATGAAGTATGACCTTAGAACGTATAACGTTATGAAGTACGACGTTAGAACGTATAACGTCCGACAGAATTGCGGTATAACCTATAACGTTATATAGTATTATGTTATAAAGTATAACGTTATATACCATCAGGTTATAACGTATAACGTCATGGAGTATTACAATACAACGTATAACGTCATGCAATATGACGTTATAACGTATAACGTCCGACAGTATAGCAGTATAATGTGTAACGTTAGATAATATTACGTTATAACGTAGAACATTATATAGTATTACGTTCTAAAATATAGCGTTATGTAGGATCATAGTATAACATATAACGTTATATAGCATCACGTTATTACGTATAACGTTATGAAGTATTACAGTATAACGTATAGCGTTATGAAATATGACGTTATAACGTATAACGTTATACAATATGACGTTATAACGTATAACGTCCGTCAGTATAGCGGTATATCTTATAACGTTATCAAGCATCACGTTATAACGTATAATGTTATGAAGTATGACGTTATAACGTATAACGTTATGAAGTATGACGTTATAACGTATAACGTCCGACAGTATAGCGGTATATCTTATATCGTTAGGAAGTATGACGTTATAACGTGTAACGTTATGAAGTATGACGTTATATCGTATAACGTCCGACAGTATAGCGGTATAACGTGTAACGTTATATAGCATCACGTTATAACGTATAATGTTATGAAGTATGACGTTATAACGTATAACGTTATGAAGTATGACGTTATAACGTATAACGTCCGACAGTATAGCGGTATATCTTATATCGTTAGGAAGTATGACGTTATAACGTGTAACGTTATGAAGTATGACGTTATATCGTATAACGTCCGACAGTATAGCGGTATAACGTATAACGTTATATAGCATCACGTTATAACGTATAACGTGATGAAGTATGACCTTAGAACGTATAAGGTTATGAAGTATGACGTTAGAACGTATAACGTGCGACAGAATAGCGGTATAACCTATAAGGTTATATAGTATTATGTTATAACGTATATCGTTATATATCATCACGTTATAACGTATAACGTCATGAAGTATTACAGTACAACGTATAACGTCATGCAATATGACGTTATAACGTATAACGTCCGACAGTATAGCAGTATAATGTGTAACGTTAGATAATATTACGTTATAACGTAGAACATTATATAGTATTACGTTCTAAAATATAGCGTTATGTAGGATCATAGTATAACATATAACGTTATATAGCATCAGGTTATTACGTATAACGTTATGAAGTATTACAGTATAACGTATAGCGTTATGAAATATGACGTTATAACGTATCACGTTATGAAGTATGACGTTATAACGTATAACGTCCGACAGAATAGCGGTATAACCCATAACGTTATATAGTATTATGTTATAACGTATAACGTTATGTAGCATCATATTATAACGCATAACGTTATGAAGAATTATAGTATAACGTATAACGTTATGCAGTATGACGTCATAACGTATAACGTTATATAGCATCACGTTATAACGTTCAACGTTATGAAGTATGACCTTAGAACGTATAACGTTATGAAGTACGACGTTAGAACGTATAACGTCCGACAGAATTGCGGTATAACCTATAACGTTATATAGTATTATGTTATAACGTATAACGTTATATACCATCACGTTATAACGTATAACGTCATGAAGTATTATAGTATAACGTATATCGTTATGAAGTATGACGTTTAAACGTATAACGTCCGACAGTATAGCGGTAAAACTTATAACGCTATGATGTATGACGTTATAACGTGTAACGTTATGAAGTATGACGGTATAACGTATAATGTTATGTAGGATTATCGTATAACGTATAACGTTATATAGTATCACAATATAACGTATAACGTTATGAAGTATTATAGTATAACGTATATCGTTATGAAGTATGACGTTTAAACGTATAACGTCCGACAGTATAGCGGTAAAACTTATAACGTTATGATGTATGACGTTATAACGTGTAACGTTATGAAGTATGACGTTATAACGTATAATGTTATGTAGGATTATCGTATAACGTATAACGTTATATAGTATCACAATATAACGTATATCGTTATGAAGTATTATAGCATATCGTATAACGTTATGAATTATGACGTTATAACGTATAACGTAATGAAATATGACGTTATAACGTATAACGTCCGTCAGTATAGCGGTATAACGTATAAAGTTATATAGTATTACGTTATAACGTTTAACGTCATATAGTATTACGTTATGACGTATAATGTTATGTAGGATTATCGTATAACGTATAACGTTATATAGTATCACAATATAACGTATAACGTTATGAAGTATTATAGTATAACGTATATCGTTATGAAGTATGACGTTTAAACGTATAACGTCCGACAGTATAGCGGTAAAACTTATAACGTTATGATGTATGACGTTATAACGTGTAACGTTATGAAGTATGACGTTATAACGTATAATGTTATGTAGGATTATCGTATAACGTATAACGTTATATAGTATCACAATATAACGTATATCGTTATGAAGTATTATAGCATATCGTATAACGTTATGAATTATGACGTTATAACGTATAACGTAATGAAATATGACGTTATAACGTATAACGTCCGTCAGTATAGCGGTATAACGTATAAAGTTATATAGTATTACGTTATAACGTTTAACGTCATATAGTATTACGTTATGACGTATAATGTTATGTAGGATTATCGTATAACGTATAACGTTATATAGTATCACAATATAACGTATAACGTTATGAAGTATTATAGTATAACGTATATCGTTATGAAGTATGACGTTATAACGTATAACGTCCGACAGTATAGCGGTAAAACTTATAACGTTATGATGTATGACGTTATAACGTGTAACGTTATGAAGTATGACGTTATAACGTATAACGTCCGACAGTATAGCGGTATAACGTCTAGCGTCATATTGTATTACGATATAACGTTTAACGTTATATAGTATTACGTTCTAAAATATAACGTTATGTAGGATCATAGTAAAACGTGTAACGTTATATAGCATCACGTTATTACGTATAACGTTATGAAGTATTACAGTACAACGTATAACGTCATGAAATATGACGTTATAACGTACAACGTCCGACAGTATAGCAGTATAACGTATAAAGTTATAAAGTATTACGTTATAACGTATAACGTCATATAGTATTTCGTTATAATGTTCAACGTTAAATAGTATTACGTTCTAACGTATAACGTTATGTAGGATTATAGTATAACGCATAACGTTATATAGCATCACATTATGACGTATAGCGTTATGAATAATTATCGTATAACGTATAACGTTATGATGTATGACGTTATAACGCATAACGCCCGTCAGTATAGTGGTATAACGCATAACGTTATATACCATCGCATTATAACGTCTAACGTTGTGAAGAATTATAGTATAATGTATAACGTTATGAAGTATGACGTTATAACGTATAACGTCCGACAGTATAGCGGTATAACTTATAACGTTATGAAGTATGACGTTATAGCGTATAACGTCATGAAATATGACGTTATTACGTATAACGTCGGACAGTATAGCAGTATAACGTATAACATTATATAGTATTACGTTATAACGTATAACGTCATATAGCATTACGTTATGACGTATAAAGTTATGTAGGATAACAGTATAACGTATAACGTTATATAGCATCACATTAAAACGTATAACGTTATGAATTTTTATAGTATAACGTATAACGTTATGAAGTATGACGTTATAACGTATAACGTTATGAAGTATGACGTTATAACGTACAACGTTATGAAGTATGACGTTATAACGTATAACGTTATGAAGTATGACGTTATAACGTATAACGTTATGAAGTATGACGTTATAACGTATAACGTCCGACAGTATAGCCGTATAATGTATAACGTTAGATAGTATTACGTTATAATGTTTAACGTCATATAGTATTACGTTATGACGTCAAATGTTATGTAAGATTTTAGTATAACGTATAACGTTATATAGTATCACATTATAACGTATAACGTTATGTAATATTATGGTATAACGTATAACGTTATCAAGTATGACGTTATAACGTATAATGTCCGACAGTATAGCGGTATAACGTATAACGTTAGATAGTATTACGTTATAACGTATAACGTCATATAGTATTACGTTATGACGTGAAATGTTATGTAAGATTATAGTATAACGTATAACGTTATATAGTATCACATTATAACGTATAACGTCATGAAGTATCACGTTATAACGTATAACGTTATGAAATATGACGTTATAACGTATAACTTCCGACAGTATAGCGGTATAACGTATAACGTCCGACAGTATAGCGGTATAACGTCTAACGTCATATAGTATTACGTTATAACGTTTAACGTTATATAGTATTACGTTCTAACGTATAACGTTATGTAGGATTATAGTATAACGTATAACGTTATATAGCATCACACTATAACGTATAACGCTATGTAATATTATAGTATAACGTATAACGTTATGAAGTATGACGTTATAACGTTTAATGTCCGACAGTATAGCGGTATAACGTATAACGTTAGATAGTATTACGTTATAACGTATAACGTCATATAGTATTACGTTATGACGTGAAATGTTATGTAAGATTATAGTATAACGTATAACGTTATATAGTATCACATTATAACGTATAACGTTATGAAGTATCATAGTATAACGTATAACGTTATGAACTATGACGTTATAACGTATAACGTAACACAATATGACGTTATAACGTCCGACAGTATACCGGTATAACGTATAACGATATATAGTATTACGTTACAACGTATAACGTCATATAGCATTACTGTATGACGTATAAAGTTATGTAGGATTACAGTATAACGTATAACGTTATATAGCATCACATTAAAACGTATAACGTTATGACTTATTATAGTATAACTTATAACGTTATGAATTATTATCGTATAACGTATAACGTTATGAAGTATGACGTTATAACGTATAGCGTTATGAAGTATGACGTTATAACGTATAACGTCCGACAGAATAGTGGTATAAGGTATAACGTTATGTATCATTACGTTATAACGTATAACGTTATATAGTATCACATTATAATGTATAACATTATGAAGTATCATAGTATAACGTATAACGTTATGAACTATGACGTTATAACGTATAACGTAATAAAATATGACGTTATAACGTCCGACAGTATAGCGGTATAACGTATAACGTTAGATAGTAATACGTTACAACGTATAACGTCATATAATATTACGTTATGACGTATAAAGTTATGTAGGATTACAGTATAACGTATAACGTTATATATCATCACATTAAAAAGTATAACGATATGAATTATTATAGTATAACGTATAACGTTATGAAGTATGACGTTATAACGTATAACGTTATGAAGTATGCCGTTATAACGTATAACGGTATGAAGTATGACGTTATAACGTATAACGTTATGAAGTATGACGTTATAACGTATAACGTCCGACAGTGTAGCGGTATAACGTCTAACGTTATATAGTATTAAGTTATAATGTTTAACGTTAAATAGTATTACGTTCTAACGTATAACGTTATGTAGGATTATAGTATAACGTATAACGTTATGAAGTATGACGTTATAGCGTATAACGTAATGAAATATGACGTTATAACGTATAACGTCCGACAGTATAGCGGTACAACGTCTAACATCATATAGTATTACGTTATAATGTTTAACGTTAAATAGTATTACGATCTAACGTATAACGTTATGTAGGATTATAGTATATCGCATAACGTTATATAGCATCACGTTATAACGTATAACGTTATGGAGAATTATAGTATAACGTATAACGTTATGAAGTATGACGTTATAACGTGTAACGTCCGACGGTATAGCGGTATATCTTATAACGATATGAAGAATGATGTTATAATGTGTAACGTTATGAAGTATGACGTTATATCGTATAACGTCCGTCGGTATTGCGGTATAACGTCTAACGTCATATAGTATTACGTTACAACGTTTAACGTTATATAGTATTACGTTCTAACGTATAGCGTTATGTAGGATTATAGTATAACGTATAACGTTATGAACTATGACGTTATAACGTATAGCGTTATGAAGTATGACGTTATAACGTATAACGTCCGACAGTATAGCGGTACAACGTCTAACATCATATAGTATTACGTTATAATGTTTAACGTTAAATAGTATTACGATCTAACGTATAACGTTATGTAGGATTATAGTATATCGCATAACGTTATATAGCATCACGTTATAACGTATAACGTTATGGAGAATTATAGTATAACGTATAACGTTATGAAGTATGACGTTATAACGTGTAACGTCCGACGGTATAGCGGTATATCTTATAACGATATGAAGAATGATGTTATAATGTGTAACGTTATGAAGTATGACGTTATATCGTATAACGTCCGTCGGTATTGCGGTATAACGTCTAACGTCATATAGTATTACGTTACAACGTTTAACGTTATATAGTATTACGTTCTAACGTATAGCGTTATGTAGGATTATAGTATAACGTATAACGTTATGAACTATGACGTTATAACGTATAGCGTTATGAAGTATGACGTTATAACGTATAACGTCCGACAGAATAGTGGTATAACGTATAACGTTATATATCATTACGCTATAACGTATAACGTTATATGGTATCACATTATAACGTATAACGCTATGTAATATTATAGTATAACGTATAACGTTATGAAGTATGACGTTATAACGTGTAACGTTATGAAGTATGACGTTAGTACATGTAATGTCCGTCAGTATAGCGGTATAACGTATAACGTTATATAGTATTACGTTATAACGGATAACGTCATGTAGTATTTCGTTATGACGTATAAAGTTATATAGGATTATAGTATAACGTATAACGTTGTATAGCTTCACATTATAACGTATAACGTTATGTAATATTATAGTATAACGTTATGAAGTATGACGTTATAACGTATAACGTAATGAAATATGACGTTATAACGTATAACGTCCGACAGTATAGCGGTATAACTTATAACGATATGAAGAATGATGTTATAACGTGTAACGTTATGAAGTATGACGTTATATCGTATAACGTCCGTCGGTATAGCGGTATCACGTATAACGTTATATAGTATTACGTTATAACGTATAATATCATATAGTATTTCGTTATGGCGTATAAAGTTATGTAGGATTATAGTATTACTTATAACGTTATATAGCATCACATTATAACGTATAACGTTATGTAATATTATAGTATAACGTATAACGTTATGAAGTGTGAAGTTATAACGTATAACGTTATGAAGTATGACGTTATAACGTATAACGTCCGACAGAATAGTGGTATAACGTATAACGTTATATAGTATTGCGTTATAACGTATCACGTTATATACCATCACGTTATAACGTATAACGTAATGAAGTATTACAGTGCAACGTATAACGTCATGAAATATGACGTTATAACGTATAACATCCGACAGTATAGCCGTATAACGTATAACGTTATATAGTATTACGTTATAACGTATAACGTCATATATTATTACGTTATGACGTATAATGTTATGTAGGATTATAGTATAACGTATAACGTTATATAGTATCACATTATAACGTATAACGTTATGAAGTATCATAGTATAAAGTATAACGTTATGAACTATGACGTTATAACGTATAACGTAATAAAATATGACGTTATAACGTCCGACAGTATAGCGGTATAACGTCTAACGTCATATAGTATTACGTTATAACGCTCAACGTTATATTGCATTACGTTCTAACGTATAACGTTATGTAGGATTATAGTATAACGTATAACGTTATATAGTACCACGTTATAACGTATAACGTTATGGAGAAATATAGTATAACGTATAACGTTAGGAAGTATGACGTTATAACGTATAACGTGCGACAGTATAGCGGTATAACTTATAACGTTATGAAGTATGACGTTATATCGTATAACGTAATGAAATATGACGTTATAACGTCCGACAGTATAGCGCTATAACGTCTAACGTCATATAGTATTACGATATAACGTTTAACGTTATATAGTATTACGTTCTAAAGTATAACGTTATGTAGGATTATAGTATAACGTATAACGTTATATCGCATCACGTTATAACGTATAACGTTATGTAGCATCACGTTATAACATATAACATTATATAGCATTACGTTCTAACGTATAACGTTATATAGCATCACGCTAAACGTATAACGTTTTGAAGCATTATATTATAACGTATAACGTTATGAAGTATGGCGTTATAACGTGTAACGTTATGAAGTATTATAGTATAACGTATAACGTTATGAAGTATGACGTTATAAAGTATAACGTCCGACAGTATAGCGGTATAACGTCTAACGTCATATAGTATTACGTTATAACGTTTAACGTTATATAGCATTACGTTCTAACGTATAACGTTATGCAGGATTATAGTATAACGTGTAACGTTATATAGTATCACGTTATAACGTACAACGTTATGTAGTATGACGTTATAACGTATAACGTCCGACAGTATAGCGGTATATCTTATATCGTTAGGAAGTATGACGTTAAAACTTATAACGTCCGACAGTATAGCAGTATAACGTATAACGTTATATAGCATCACGTTATAACGTATAACGTTATGTAGCATCACGTTATAACGTATAACGTTATGAAGTATGACGTTATAACGTATAACGTCCGACAGTATAGCGGTATACCTTATATCGTTAGGAAGTATGACGTTATAACGTGTAACGTTATGAAGTATGACGTTATAACGTATAACGTCCGACAGTATAGCAGTATAACGTATAACGTTATATAGCATCACGTTATAACGTATAACGTTATATAGCATCACGTTATAACGTATAACGATATGAAATATGACGTTATAACGTATAATGTCCGTCAGTATAGCGGTATAACGTCTACCGTCATATAGTATTACGTTATAACGTTTAACGTTATATTGCTTTACCTTCTAACGTATAACGTTGTGTAGGATTATAGTATAACGTATAACGTTATATAGCATCACGTTATAACGTATAACGTTATGTAACATCACGTTATAACGTATAACGTTATGAAGAATTATAGTATAATGTATAACGTTATGAAGTATGACGTTACAACGTATAACGTTATCAAGTATGACGTTATAACGTATAACGTCCGGCAGTATAGCGGTATAACGTATAACGTTATATACCATTGCATTGTAACGTATAACGTTATGAAGTATTACAGTACAACCTATAACGTCATGACATATGACGTTATAACGTATTACGCACGACAGTATAGCGGTATAACGTCTAATGTCATATAGTATTACGTTATAGCGTTTAACGTTATATTGCATTACGTTCTAACGTATAACGTTATGTTGGATTATAGTATAACGTATAACGTTATATAGCATCACGTTATAACGTATAACGTTATGTAGGATCACGTTATAACGTATAACGTTATGAAGTATGACGTTATAACGTATAACGTTATGAAATATGACGTTATAGCGTATAACGTCCGTCAGTATAGCGGTATAACTGATAACGTTACATAGCATCACGTTATAACGTACAAAGTTATGAAGTATGACGTTATAACGTATAACGTTATGAAGTATGACGTTATAACGTATAACGTCCGACAGTATAGCGGTATATCTTATATCGTTAGGAAGTATGACGTTATAACGTACAACGTTATGAAGTATGACGTTATAACGTATAACGCTATGAAGTATGACGTTATAACGTATAACGTCCGACAGAATAGCGGTATAACGTCTAACGTCATATAGTATTACGTTATAACGTTTAACGTTATATTGCATTTCGTTCTAACGTATAACGTTATGTAGGATTATAGTATAACGTACAACGTTATATAGCATCACGTTATAACGTATAACGTTATGTAGCATCACGTTATAACGTATAACGTTATGAAGAATTATAGTATAATGTATAACGTTATGAAGTATGACGTTACAACGTATAACGTTATCAAGTATGACGTTATAACGTATAACGTCCGTCAGTATAGCGGTATAACGTATTACGTTATATAGTATTACGTTCTAACATATAACGTTATGTAGGATTATAGTATAACGTATAACGTTATATAGCATCATATTATAACGTATAACGTTATGAAGAATTATAGTATAACGTATAACGTTATGCAGTATGACGTCATAACGTGTAACGTCGTATAGTATTACGTTCTAACGTATAACGTTGTGTAGGATTATAATATAACGTATAACGTTATGAAGTATGACGTTATAACGTATAACGTCCGACAGCATAGCAGTATAACGTATAACGTTATATAGCATCACGTTATAACGTATAACGTTATATAGCATCACGTTATGACGTACATCGTTATGAAGTATGACGTTATAACGTATAACGTTATGAAGTATGACGTTATAACGTATAACGTCCGACAGAATAGCGGTATAACGTCTAACGTCATATGGTATTACGTTATAACGTTTAACGTTATATTGCATTACGTTCTAACGTATACCGTTATGTAGGATTATAATCTAACGTATAACGTTATGAAGTATGACGTTATAACGTATAACGTCCGACAGAATAGCGGTATAACGTCTAACGTCATATAGTATTACGTTATAACGTTTAACGTTATATTGCATTACGTTCTAACGTATAACGTTATGTAGGATTATAGTATAACGTATAACGTTATATAGCATCACGTTATAACGTATAACGTTATGTAGCATCACGTTATAACGTATAACGTTATGAAGAATTATAGTATAATGTATAACGTTATGAAGTATGACGTTATAACTTATAACGTTATGAAGTATGACGTTATACCGTATAACGTCCGTCAGTATAGCGGTATAACGTACAACGTTATGTAACATCACGTTATAACGTATAACGTTATGAAGAATTATAGTATAGCGTATAACGTTATGAAGTATGACGTTATAACGTATAACGTTATGAAGTATGACGTTATATCGTATAACGTTATGAAATATGACGTTATAACGTATAACGTCCGTCAGTATAGCGGTATAACGTACAACGTTATATAGTATTACGTTATAACGTATAACATTGTATAGTGTTACTTTCTAAAATATCACGTTATGTAGGATCATAGTATAACGTATAACGTTATATAGCATCACGTTATTACGTATAACGTTATGAAGTATTATAGCAAAACGTATAACGTTATGAAGTATGACGTTACAACGTATAACGTTATCAAGTATGACGTTATAACGTATAACGTCCGTCAGTATAGCGGTATAACGTATAACGTTATATACTATTACGTTATAACGTATAACGTTATATACCATCACATTGTAACGTATAACGTTATGAAGTATTACAGTACAAGGTATAACGTCATGACATATGACGTTATAACGTATTACGCACGACAGTATAGCGGTATAACGTCTAGCGTCATATAGTATTACGTTATAACGTTTAACGTTATATAGTATTACGTTCTAACGTATAACGTTGTGTAGGATTATAGTATAACGTACAACGTTATATACCATCACATTGTAACGTATAACGTTATGAAGAATTATAGTATAACGTATATCGTTAATCAGTATGACGTCATAACGTGTAACGTCATATAGTGTTACGTTCTAACATATAACGTTGTGTAGGATTATAATATAACGTATAACGTTATGAAGTATGACGTTATAACGTGTAACGTCCGACAGTATAGCAGTATAACGTATAACGTTATATACCATCACATTGTAACGTATAACGTTATGAAGTATTACAGTACAACGTATAACGTCATGACATATGACGTTATAACGGATTACGCACGACAGTATAGCGGTATAACGTCTAATGTCATATAGTGTTACGTTATAGCGTTAAACGTTATATTGCATTACGTTCTAACGTATAACGTTATGTTGGATTATAGTATAACGTATAACGTTATATAGCATCACGTTATAACGTATAACGTTATGTAGGATCACGTTATAGCGTATAACGTTATGTAGGATCACGTTATAAAGTATAACGTTATGAAGTATGACGTTATAACGTATAACGTTATGAAATATGACGTTATAACGTATAACGTCCGTCAGTATAGCGGTATAACTGATAACGTTACATAGCATCACGTTATAACGTATAAAGTTATGAAGTATGACGTTATAACGTATAACGTTATGAAGTATGACGTTATAACGTATAACGTCCGACAGTATAGCGGTATATCTTATATCGTTAGGAAGTATGACGTTTTAACGTACAACGTTATGAAGTATGACGTTATAACGTATAACGCTATGAAGTATGACGTTATAACGTATAACGTCCGACAGAATAGCGGTATAACGTCTAACGTCATATAGTATTACGTTATAACGTTTAACGTTATATTGCATTTCGTTCTAACGTATAACGTTATGTAGGATTATAGTATAACGTATAACGTTATATAGCATCACGTTATAACGTATAACGTTATGTAGCATCACGTTATAACGTATAACGTTATGAAGAATTATAGTATAATGTATAACGTTATGAAGTATGACGTTACAACGTATAACGTTATCAAGTATGACGTTATAACGTATAACGTCCGACAGAATAGCGGTATAACGTCTAACGTCATATAGTATTACGTTATAACGTTTAACGTTATATAATATTACGTTCTAACATATAACGTTATGTAGGATTATAGTATAACGTATAACGTTATATAGCATCATATTATAACGTATAACGTTATGAAGAATTATAGTATAACGTATAACGTTATGCAGTATGACGTCATAACGTGTAACGTCATATAGTATTATGTTCTAACGTATAACGTTGTGTAGGATTATAATATAACGTATAACGTTATGAAGTATGACGTTATAACGTATAACGTCCGACAGCATAGCAGTATAACGTCTAACGTCATATGGTATTACGTTATAACGTTTAACGTTATATTGCATTACGTTCTAACGTATAACGTTATGTAGGATTATAATCTAACGTATAACGTTATGAAGTATGACGTTATAACGTATAACGTCCGACAGAATAGCGGTATAACGTCTAACGTCATATAGTATTACGTTATAACGTTTAACGTTATATTGCATTACGTTCTAACGTATAACGTTATGTAGGATTATAGTATAACGTATAACGTTATATAGCATCACGTTATAACCTATAACGTTATGTAGCATCACGTTATAACGTATAACGTTGTGAAGAATTATAGTATAATGTATAACGTTATGAAGTATGACGTTATAACGTATAACGTCCGACAGTATAGCGGTATAACTTATAACGTTATTAAGTATGACGTTATAGCGTATAACGTCATGAAATATGACGTTATTACGTATAACGTCGGACAGTATAGCAGTATAACGTATAACATTATATAGTATTACGTTATAACGTATAACGTCATATAGCATTACGTTATGACGTATAAAGTTATGTAGGATAACAGTATAACGTATAACGTTATATAGCATCACATTAAAACGTATAACGTTATGAATTTTTATAGTATAACGTATAACGTTATGAAGTATGACGGTATAACGTATAACGTTATGAAGTATGACGTTATAACGTACAACGTTATGAAGTATGACGTTATAACGTATAACGTTATGAAGTATGACGTTATAACGTATAACGTTATGAAGTATGACGTTATAACGTATAACGTCCGACAGTATAGCCGTATAATGTATAACGTTAGATAGTATTACGTTATAATGTTTAACGTCATATAGTATTACGTTATGACGTCAAATGTTATGTAAGATTTTAGTATAACGTATAACGTTATATAGTATCACATTATAACGTATAACGTTATGTAATATTATGGTATAACGTATAACGTTATCAAGTATGACGTTATAACGTATAATGTCCGACAGTATAGCGGTATAACGTATAACGTTAGATAGTATTACGTTATAACGTATAACGTCATATAGTATTACGTTATGACGTGAAATGTTATGTAAGATTATAGTATAACGTATAACGTTATATTGTATCACATTATAACGTATAACGTCATGAAGTATCACGTTATAACGTATAACGTTATGAAATATGACGTTATAACGTATAACTTCCGACAGTATAGCGGTATAACGTATAACGTCCGACAGTATAGCGGTATAACGTCTAACGTCATATAGTATTACGTTATAACGTTTAACGTTATATAGTATTACGTTCTAACGTATAACGTTATGTAGGATTATAGTATAACGTATAACGTTATATAGCATCACACTATAACGTATAACGCTATGTAATATTATAGTATAACGTATAACGTTATGAAGTATGACGTTATAACGTTTAATGTCCGACAGTATAGCGGTATAACGTATAACGTTAGATAGTATTACGTTATAACGTATAACGTCATATAGTATTACGTTATGACGTGAAATGTTATGTAAGATTATAGTATAACGTATAACGTTATATAGTATCACATTATAACGTATAACGTTATGAAGTATCATAGTATAACGTATAACGTTATGAACTATGACGTTATAACGTATAACGTAACAAAATATGACATTATAACGTCCGACAGTATACCGGTATAACGTATAACGATATATAGTATTACGTTACAACGTATAACGTCATATAGTATTACTGTATGACGTATAAAGTTATGTAGGATTACAGTATAACGTATAACGTTATATAGCATCACATTAAAACGTATAACGTTATGAATTATTATAGTATAACTTATAATGTTATGAATTATTATAGTATAACGTATAACGTTATGAAGTATGACGTTATAACGTATAGCGTTATGAAGTATGACGTTATAACGTATAACGTCCGACAGAATAGTGGTATAAGGTATAACGTTATGTATCATTACGTTATAACGTATAACGTTATATAATATTACGTTATGACGTATAAAGTTATGTAGGATTACAGTATAACGTATAACGTTATATATCATCACATTAAAAAGTATAACGATATGAATTATTATAGTATAACGTATAACGTTATGAAGTATGACGTTATAACGTATAACGTTATGAAGTATGCCGTTATAACGTATAACGGTATGAAGTATGACGTTATAACGTATAACGTTATGAAGTATGACGTTATAACGTATAACGTCCGACAGTGTAGCGGTATAACGTCTAACGTTATATAGTATTAAGTTATAATGTTTAACGTTAAATAGTATTACGTTCTAACGTATAACGTTATGTAGGATTATAGTATAACGTATAACGTTATGAAGTATGACGTTATAACGTATAACGTAATGAAATATGACGTTATAACGTATAACGTCCGACAGTATAGCGGTACAACGTCTAACATCATATAGTATTACGTTATAATGTTTAACGTTAAATAGTATTACGATCTAACGTATAACGTTATGTAGGATTATAGTATAACGCATAACGTTATATAGCATCACGTTATAACGTATAACGTTATGCAGAATTATAGTATAACGTATAACGTTATGAAGTATGACGTTATAACGTGTAACGTCCGACGGTATAGCGGTATATCTTATAACGATATGAAGAATGATGTTATAATGTGTAACGTTATGAAGTATGACGTTATATCGTATAACGTCCGTCGGTATTGCGGTATAACGTCTAACGTCATATAGTATTACGTTACAACGTTTAACGTTATATAGTATTACGTTCTAACGTATAGGGTTATGTAGGATTATAGTATAACGTATAACGTTATGAACTATGACGTTATAACGTATAGCGTTATGAAGTATGACGTTATAACGTATAACGTCCGACAGAATAGTGGTATAACGTCTAACGTCATATAGTATTACGTTATAACGTTTAACGTTATATTGCATTACGTTCTAACGTATAACGTTATGTAGGATTATAGTATAACGTATAACGTTATATAGCATCACGTTATAACCTATAACGTTATGTAGCATCACGTTATAACGTATAACGTTGTGAAGAATTATAGTATAATGTATAACGTTATGAAGTATGACGTTATAACGTATAACGTCCGACAGTATAGCGGTATAACTTATAACGTTATTAAGTATGACGTTATAGCGTATAACGTCATGAAATATGACGTTATTACGTATAACGTCGGACAGTATAGCAGTATAACGTATAACATTATATAGTATTACGTTATAACGTATAACGTCATATAGCATTACGTTATGACGTATAAAGTTATGTAGGATAACAGTATAACGTATAACGTTATATAGCATCACATTAAAACGTATAACGTTATGAATTTTTATAGTATAACGTATAACGTTATGAAGTATGACGGTATAACGTATAACGTTATGAAGTATGACGTTATAACGTACAACGTTATGAAGTATGACGTTATAACGTATAACGTTATGAAGTATGACGTTATAACGTATAACGTTATGAAGTATGACGTTATAACGTATAACGTCCGACAGTATAGCCGTATAATGTATAACGTTAGATAGTATTACGTTATAATGTTTAACGTCATATAGTATTACGTTATGACGTCAAATGTTATGTAAGATTTTAGTATAACGTATAACGTTATATAGTATCACATTATAACGTATAACGTTATGTAATATTATGGTATAACGTATAACGTTATCAAGTATGACGTTATAACGTATAATGTCCGACAGTATAGCGGTATAACGTATAACGTTAGATAGTATTACGTTATAACGTATAACGTCATATAGTATTACGTTATGACGTGAAATGTTATGTAAGATTATAGTATAACGTATAACGTTATATAGTATCACATTATAACGTATAACGTCATGAAGTATCACGTTATAACGTATAACGTTATGAAATATGACGTTATAACGTATAACTTCCGACAGTATAGCGGTATAACGTATAACGTCCGACAGTATAGCGGTATAACGTCTAACGTCATATAGTATTACGTTATAACGTTTAACGTTATATAGTATTACGTTCTAACGTATAACGTTATGTAGGATTATAGTATAACGTATAACGTTATATAGCATCACACTATAACGTATAACGCTATGTAATATTATAGTATAACGTATAACGTTATGAAGTATGACGTTATAACGTTTAATGTCCGACAGTATAGCGGTATAACGTATAACGTTAGATAGTATTACGTTATAACGTATAACGTCATATAGTATTACGTTATGACGTGAAATGTTATGTAAGATTATAGTATAACGTATAACGTTATATAGTATCACATTATAACGTATAACGTTATGAAGTATCATAGTATAACGTATAACGTTATGAACTATGACGTTATAACGTATAACGTAACAAAATATGACATTATAACGTCCGACAGTATACCGGTATAACGTATAACGATATATAGTATTACGTTACAACGTATAACGTCATATAGTATTACTGTATGACGTATAAAGTTATGTAGGATTACAGTATAACGTATAACGTTATATAGCATCACATTAAAACGTATAACGTTATGAATTATTATAGTATAACTTATAATGTTATGAATTATTATAGTATAACGTATAACGTTATGAAGTATGACGTTATAACGTATAGCGTTATGAAGTATGACGTTATAACGTATAACGTCCGACAGAATAGTGGTATAAGGTATAACGTTATGTATCATTACGTTATAACGTATAACGTTATATAATATTACGTTATGACGTATAAAGTTATGTAGGATTACAGTATAACGTATAACGTTATATATCATCACATTAAAAAGTATAACGATATGAATTATTATAGTATAACGTATAACGTTATGAAGTATGACGTTATAACGTATAACGTTATGAAGTATGCCGTTATAACGTATAACGGTATGAAGTATGACGTTATAACGTATAACGTTATGAAGTATGACGTTATAACGTATAACGTCCGACAGTGTAGCGGTATAACGTCTAACGTTATATAGTATTAAGTTATAATGTTTAACGTTAAATAGTATTACGTTCTAACGTATAACGTTATGTAGGATTATAGTATAACGTATAACGTTATGAAGTATGACGTTATAACGTATAACGTAATGAAATATGACGTTATAACGTATAACGTCCGACAGTATAGCGGTACAACGTCTAACATCATATAGTATTACGTTATAATGTTTAACGTTAAATAGTATTACGATCTAACGTATAACGTTATGTAGGATTATAGTATAACGCATAACGTTATATAGCATCACGTTATAACGTATAACGTTATGCAGAATTATAGTATAACGTATAACGTTATGAAGTATGACGTTATAACGTGTAACGTCCGACGGTATAGCGGTATATCTTATAACGATATGAAGAATGATGTTATAATGTGTAACGTTATGAAGTATGACGTTATATCGTATAACGTCCGTCGGTATTGCGGTATAACGTCTAACGTCATATAGTATTACGTTACAACGTTTAACGTTATATAGTATTACGTTCTAACGTATAGGGTTATGTAGGATTATAGTATAACGTATAACGTTATGAACTATGACGTTATAACGTATAGCGTTATGAAGTATGACGTTATAACGTATAACGTCCGACAGAATAGTGGTATAACGTATAACGTTATATATCATTACGTTATAACGTATAACGTTATATGGTATCACATTATAACGTATAACGTTATGAAGTATCATAGTATAACGTATAACGTTATGACGTATGACGTTATAACGTGTAACGTTATGAAGTATGACGTTAGTACATGTAATGTCCGTCAGTATAGCGGTATAACGTATAACGTTATATAGTATTACGTTATAACGGATAACGTCATGTAGTATTTCGTTATGACGTATAAAGTTATATAGGATTATAGTATAACGTATAACGTTGTATAGCTTCACATTATAACGTATAACGTTATGTAATATTATAGTATAACGTTATGAAGTATTACGTTATAACGTATAATATCATATAGTATTTCGTTATGGCGTATAAAGTTATGTAGGATTATAGTATTACTTATAACGTTATATAGCATCACATTATAACGTATAACGTTATGTAATATTATAGTATAACGTATAACGTTATGAAGTGTGAAGTTATAACGTATAACGTTATGAAGTATGACGTTATAACGTATAACGTCCGACAGAATAGTGGTATAACGTATAACGTTATATAGTATTGCGTTATAACGTATAACGTTATATACCATCACGTTATAACGTATAACGTTATGAAGTATTACAGTGCAACGTATAACGTCATGAAATATGACGTTATAACGTATAACATCCGACAGTATAGCCGTATAACGTATAACGTTATATAGTATTACGTTATAACGTATAACGTCATATATTATTACGTTATGACGTATAATGTTATGTAGGATTATAGTATAACGTATAACGTTATATAGTATCACATTATAACGTATAACGTTATGAAGTATCATAGTATAACGTATAACGTTATGAACTATGACGTTATAACGTATAACGTAATAAAATATGACGTTATAACGTCCGACAGTATAGCGGTATAACGTCTAACGTCATATAGTATTACGTTATAACGCTCAACGTTATATTGCATTACGTTCTAACGTATAACGTTATGTAGGATTATAGTATAACGTATAACGTTATATAGTATCACGTTATAACGTATAACGTTATGGAGAAATATAGTATAACGTATAACGTTAGGAAGTATGACGTTATAACGTATAACGTGCGACAGTATAGCGGTATAACTTATAACGTTATGAAGTATGACGTTATGACGTATAACGTCATAAAGTATTACGTTATGAAATATAAAGTTATGTAGGATTATAGTATAACGTATAAGGTTATATAGCATCACATTAAAACGTATAACGTTATGAATTATTATAGTATAACGTTTAACGTTATGAATTATGACGTTATAACGTATAACGTTATGAAGTATGACGTTATAACGTATAACGTCCGACACTATTGCGGTATAACGTATAACGTTATATAGTATTACGTTAAAACGTGTAACGTTATATACCATCACGTTATAACGTATAACGTTATGAAGTATTACAGTGCAACGTATAACGTCATTAAATACGGCGTTATAACGTATAACGTCCGACAGTATAGCCGTATAACGTATAACGTTAGATAGTATTACGTTATAACGTATAACGTCATATAGTATTACGTTATGACGTATAATGTTATGTAGGATTATCGTATAACGTATAACGTTATATAGTATCACGCTATAACGTATAACGTTATGGAGTATCATAGTATAATGTATAACGTTATGAACTATGATGTTATAACGTATAACGTAATAAAATATGACGTTATAACGTATAACGTCCGACAGTATAGCGATATAACGTCTAACGTCATATAGTATTACGTTATAATGTTTCACGTTAAATAGTATTACGATCTAATGTATAACGTTATGTAGGATTATAGTATAACGTATAACGTTATATAGCATCACGTTATAACGTACAACGTTATATACCATCACGTTATAACGTGTAACGTTATGAAGTATTACAGTGCAACGTATAACGTCATGAAATATGACGTTATAACGTATAACGTCCGACAGTTTAGCCGTATAACGTATAACGTTAGATAGTATTACGTTATAACGTATAACGTCATATAGTATTACTTCATGACGTATAATGTTATGTAGGATTATAGTATAACGTATAACGTTATATAGCATCACACTATAACGTATAACGCTATGTAATATTATAGTATAACGTATAACGTTATGAAGTATGACGTTATAACGTTTAATGTCCGACAGTATAGCGGTATAACGTATAACGTTAGATAGTATTACGTTATAACGTATAACGTCATATAGTATTACGTTATGACGTGAAATGTTATGTAAGATTATAGTATAACGTATAACGTTATATAGTATCACATTATAACGTATAACGTCATGAAGTATCACGTTATAACGTATAACGTTATGAAATATGACGTTATAACGTATAACTTCCGACAGTATAGCGGTATAACGTATAACGTCCGACAGTATAGCGGTATAACGTCTAACGTCATATAGTATTACGTTATAACGTTTAACGTTATATAGTATTACGTTCTAACGTATAACGTTATGTAGGATTATAGTATAACGTATAACGTTATATAGCATCACACTATAACGTATAACGCTATGTAATATTATAGTATAACGTATAACGTTATGAAGTATGACGTTATAACGTTTAATGTCCGACAGTATAGCGGTATAACGTATAACGTTAGATAGTATTACGTTATAACGTATAACGTCATATAGTATTACGTTATGACGTGAAATGTTATGTAAGATTATAGTATAACGTATAACGTTATATAGTATCACATTATAACGTATAACGTTATGAAGTATCATAGTATAACGTATAACGTTATGAACTATGACGTTATAACGTATAACGTAACAAAATATGACATTATAACGTCCGACAGTATACCGGTATAACGTATAACGATATATAGTATTACGTTACAACGTATAACGTCATATAGTATTACTGTATGACGTATAAAGTTATGTAGGATTACAGTATAACGTATAACGTTATATAGCATCACATTAAAACGTATAACGTTATGAATTATTATAGTATAACTTATAATGTTATGAATTATTATAGTATAACGTATAACGTTATGAAGTATGACGTTATAACGTATAGCGTTATGAAGTATGACGTTATAACGTATAACGTCCGACAGAATAGTGGTATAAGGTATAACGTTATGTATCATTACGTTATAACGTATAACGTTATATAATATTACGTTATGACGTATAAAGTTATGTAGGATTACAGTATAACGTATAACGTTATATATCATCACATTAAAAAGTATAACGATATGAATTATTATAGTATAACGTATAACGTTATGAAGTATGACGTTATAACGTATAACGTTATGAAGTATGCCGTTATAACGTATAACGGTATGAAGTATGACGTTATAACGTATAACGTTATGAAGTATGACGTTATAACGTATAACGTCCGACAGTGTAGCGGTATAACGTCTAACGTTATATAGTATTAAGTTATAATGTTTAACGTTAAATAGTATTACGTTCTAACGTATAACGTTATGTAGGATTATAGTATAACGTATAACGTTATGAAGTATGACGTTATAACGTATAACGTAATGAAATATGACGTTATAACGTATAACGTCCGACAGTATAGCGGTACAACGTCTAACATCATATAGTATTACGTTATAATGTTTAACGTTAAATAGTATTACGATCTAACGTATAACGTTATGTAGGATTATAGTATAACGCATAACGTTATATAGCATCACGTTATAACGTATAACGTTATGCAGAATTATAGTATAACGTATAACGTTATGAAGTATGACGTTATAACGTGTAACGTCCGACGGTATAGCGGTATATCTTATAACGATATGAAGAATGATGTTATAATGTGTAACGTTATGAAGTATGACGTTATATCGTATAACGTCCGTCGGTATTGCGGTATAACGTCTAACGTCATATAGTATTACGTTACAACGTTTAACGTTATATAGTATTACGTTCTAACGTATAGGGTTATGTAGGATTATAGTATAACGTATAACGTTATGAACTATGACGTTATAACGTATAGCGTTATGAAGTATGACGTTATAACGTATAACGTCCGACAGAATATTGGTATAACGTATAACGTTATATATCATTACGTTATAACGTATAACGTTATATGGTATCACATTATAACGTATAACGTTATGAAGTATCATAGTATAACGTATAACGTTATGAAGTATGACGTTATAACGTGTAACGTTATGAAGTATGACGTTAGTACATGTAATGTCCGTCAGTATAGCGGTATAACGTATAACGTTATATAGTATTACGTTATAACGGATAACGTCATGTAGTATTTCGTTATGACGTATAAAGTTATATAGGATTATAGTATAACGTATAACGTTGTATAGCTTCACATTATAACGTATAACGTTATGTAATATTATAGTATAACGTTATGAAGTATTACGTTATAACGTATAATATCATATAGTATTTCGTTATGGCGTATAAAGTTATGTAGGATTATAGTATTACTTATAACGTTATATAGCATCACATTATAACGTATAACGTTATGTAATATTATAGTATAACGTATAACGTTATGAAGTGTGAAGTTATAACGTATAACGTTATGAAGTATGACGTTATAACGTATAACGTCCGACAGAATAGTGGTATAACGTATAACGTTATATAGTATTGCGTTATAACGTATAACGTTATATACCATCACGTTATAACGTATAACGTTATGAAGTATTACAGTGCAACGTATAACGTCATGAAATATGACGTTATAACGTATAACATCCGACAGTATAGCCGTATAACGTATAACGTTATATAGTATTACGTTATAACGTATAACGTCATATATTATTACGTTATGACGTATAATGTTATGTAGGATTATAGTATAACGTATAACGTTATATAGTATCACATTATAACGTATAACGTTATGAAGTATCATAGTATAACGTATAACGTTATGAACTATGACGTTATAACGTATAACGTAATAAAATATGACGTTATAACGTCCGACAGTATAGCGGTATAACGTCTAACGTCATATAGTATTACGTTATAACGCTCAACGTTATATTGCATTACGTTCTAACGTATAACGTTATGTAGGATTATAGTATAACGTATAACGTTATATAGTATCACGTTATAACGTATAACGTTATGGAGAAATATAGTATAACGTATAACGTTAGGAAGTATGACGTTATAACGTATAACGTGCGACAGTATAGCGGTATAACTTATAACGTTATGAAGTATGACGTTATGACGTATAACGTCATAAAGTATTACGTTATGAAATATAAAGTTATGTAGGATTATAGTATGACGTATAAGGTTATATAGCATCACATTAAAACGTATAACGTTATGAATTATTATAGTATAACGTTTAACGTTATGAATTATGACGTTATAACGTATAACGTTATGAAGTATGACGTTATAACGTATAACGTCCGACACTATTGCGGTATAACGTATAACGTTATATAGTATTACGTTAAAACGTGTAACGTTATATACCATCACGTTATAACGTATAACGTTATGAAGTATTACAGTGCAACGTATAACGTCATTAAATACGGCGTTATAACGTATAACGTCCGACAGTATAGCCGTATAACGTATAACGTTAGATAGTATTACGTTATAACGTATAACGTCATATAGTATTACGTTATGACGTATAATGTTATGTAGGATTATCGTATAACGTATAACGTTATATAGTATCACGCTATAACGTATAACGTTATGGAGTATCATAGTATAATGTATAACGTTATGAACTATGATGTTATAACGTATAACGTAATAAAATATGACGTTATAACGTATAACGTCCGACAGTATAGCGATATAACGTCTAACGTCATATAGTATTACGTTATAATGTTTAACGTTAAATAGTATTACGATCTAATGTATAACGTTATGTAGGATTATAGTATAACGTATAACGTTATATAGCATCACGTTATAACGTACAACGTTATATACCATCACGTTATAACGTGTAACGTTATGAAGTATTACAGTGCAACGTATAACGTCATGAAATATGACGTTATAACGTATAACGTCCGACAGTTTAGCCGTATAACGTATAACGTTAGATAGTATTACGTTATAACGTATAACGTCATATAGTATTACTTCATGACGTATAATGTTATGTAGGATTATAGTATAACGTATAACGTTATATAGTATCACGCTATAACGTATAACGTTATGAAGTATCATAGTATAATGTATAACGTTATGAACTATGACGTTATAACGTGTAACGTAATAAAATATGACGTTATAACGTCCGACAGTATAGCGGTATAACGTCTAACGTAATATAGTATTACGTTATAACGTTTAACGTTATATACCATCACGTTATAACGTATAACGTTATGAAGTATTACAGTGCAACGTATAACGTCATGAAATATGACGTTATAACGTATAACGTTAGATAGTATTACGTTATAATGTATAACGTCATATAGTATTACGTTATGACGTATAATGTTATGTAGGATTATAGTATAACGTATAACGTTATATAGTATCACGTTATAACGTATAACGTTATATAGTATCACGTTATAACGTATAACGTTATGGAGAATTATAGTATAACGTATAACGTTATTAAGTATGACGTTATAACGTATAACGTCCGACAGTATAGCGGTATAACTTATAACGTTATGAAGTATGACGTTATAACGTATAACGTCATGAAATATGACGTTATTACGTATAACGTCGGACAGTACAGCAGTATAACGTTTAACGTTATATAGTATTACGTTATAACGTATAACGTCATATAGTATTACGTTATGACGTATAAAGTTATGTAGGATTATAGTATAACGTATAACGTTATATAGCATCACATTAAAAGGTATAACGTTATGAATTATTATAGTACAACGTATAACGTTATGAAGTATTACAGTACAACGTATAACGTCATGAAATATGACGTTATAACGTATAACGTCGGACAGTATAGCAGTATAACGTATAACGTTATATAGTATTACGTTATAACGTATAACGTCATAAAGTATTACGTTATGACGTATAAAGTTATGTAGGATTATAGTATAACGTATAACGTTATATAGCATCACATTAAAACGTATAACGTTATGAATTATTATAGTATAACGTATAACGTTATGAAGTATGACGTTATAACGTATAACGTCCGACACTATAGCGGTATAACGTATAACGTTCTATAGTATTACGTTATAACGTATAACGTCATAAAGTATTACGTTATGATGTATAAAGTTATGTAGGATTATAGTATAACGTATAACGTTATATAGCATCACATTAAAACGTATAACGTTATGAATGATTATAGTATAACGTATAACGTTATGAAGTATGACGTTATAACGTATAACGTCCGGCAGTATAGCCGTATAACGTATAACGTTAGATAGTATTACGTTATAACGTATAACGTCATACAGTATTACGTTATAACGTATATTGTTATGTAGGATTATAGTACAACGTATAACGTTATATAGTATCACGCTATAACGTATAACGTTATGAATTATTATAGTATAACGTATAACGTTATGAAGTATGACGTTATAACGTATAACGTCCGACACTATAGCGGTATAACGTATAACGTTATATAGTATTACGTTATAACGTATAACGTCATAAAGTATTACGTTATGACGTATAAAGTTTTGTAGGATTATAGTATAACGTATAACGTTATATAGCATCACATTAAAACGTATAACGTTATGAATGATTATAGTATAACGTATAACGTTATGAAGTATGACGTTATAACGTATAACGTCCGGCAGTATAGCCGTATAACGTATAACGTTAGATAGTATTACGTTATAACGTATAACGTCATACAGTATTACGTTATGACGTATATTGTTATGTAGGATTATAGTACAACGTATAACGTTATATAGTATCACGCTATAACGTATAACGTTATGGAGCATCATAGTATAATGTATAACGTTATGAACTATGACGTTATAACGTATAACGTAATAAAATATGACGTTATAACGTCCGACAGTATAGCGGTATAACGTCTAACGTAATATAGTATTACGTTATAACGTTTAACGTTATATACCATCACGTTATAACGTATAACGTTATGAAGTATTACAGTGCAACGTATAACGTCATGAAATATGACGTTATAACGTATAACGTCCGACAGTATAGCCGTATAACGTATAACGTTAGATAGTATTACGTTATAATGTATAACGTCATATAGTATTACGTTATGACGTATAATGTTATGTAGGATTATAGTATAACGTATAACGTTATATAGTATCACGTTATAACGTATAACGTTATGGAGAATTATAGTATAACGTATAACGTTATTAAGTATGACGTTATAACGTATAACGTCCGACAGTATAGCGGTATAACTTATAACGTTATGAAGTATGACGTTATAACGTATAACGTCATGAAATATGACGTTATTACGTATAACGTCGGACAGTACAGCAGTATAACGTTTAACGTTATATAGTATTACGTTATAACGTATAACGTCATATAGTATTACGTTATGACGTATAAAGTTATGTAGGATTATAGTATAACGTATAACGTTATATAGCATCACATTAAAAGGTATAACGTTATGAATTATTATAGTACAACGTATAACGTTATGAAGTATTACAGTACAACGTATAACGTCATGAAATATGACGTTATAACGTATAACGTCGGACAGTATAGCAGTATAACGTATAACGTTATATAGTATTACGTTATAACGTATAACGTCATAAAGTATTACGTTATGATGTATAAAGTTATGTAGGATTATAGTATAACGTATAACGTTATATAGCATCACATTAAAACGTATAACGTTATGAATTATTATAGTATAACGTATAACGTTATGAAGTATGACGTTATAACGTATAACGTCCGACACTATAGCGGTATAACGTATAACGTTATATAGTATTACGTTATAACGTATAACGTCATAAAGTATTACGTTATGATGTATAAAGTTATGTAGGATTATAGTATAACGTATAACGTTATATAGCATCACATTAAAACGTATAACGTTATGAATGATTATAGTATAACGTATAACGTTATGAAGTATGACGTTATAACGTATAACGTCCGGCAGTATAGCCGTATAACGTATAACGTTAGATAGTATTACGTTATAACGTATAACGTCATACAGTATTACGTTATAACGTATATTGTTATGTAGGATTATAGTACAACGTATAACGTTATATAGTATCACGCTATAACGTATAACGTTATGAAGTATCATAGTATAATGTATAACGTTATGAACTATGACGTTATAACGTATAACGTCGGACAGTATAGCAGTATAACGTATAACGTTATATAGTATTACGTTATAACGTGTAACGTCCGACGGTATAGTGGTATAACTTATAACGATATGAAGAATGATGTTATAACGTGTAACGTTATGAAGTATGACGTTATATCCTATAACGTCCGTCGGTATAGCGGTATAACGTATAACGTTATATAGTATTACGTTATAACGTATAATATCATATAGAATTTCGTTATGACGTATAAACTTATGTGGGATTATAGTATTACTTATAACGTTATATAGCATCACATTATAACGTATAACGTTATGAAGTGTGAAGTTATAACGTATAACGTTATGAAGTATGACGTTATAACGTATAACGTCATATATTATTACGTTATGACGTATAATGTTATGTAGGATTATAGTATAACGTATAACGTTATATAGTATCACATTATAACGTATAACGTTATGAAGTATCATAGTATAACGTATAACGTTATGAACTATGACGTTATAACGTATAACGTAATGAAATATGACGTTATAACGTCCGACAGTATAGCGGTATAACGTCTAACGTCATATAGTATTACGTTATAACGCTCAACGTTATATTGCATTACGTTCTAACGTATAACGTTATGTAGGATTATAGTATAACGTATAACGTTATATAGTATCACGCTATAACGTATAACGTTATGGAGTATCATAGTATAATGTATAACGTTATGAACTATGACGTTATAACGTATTACGTAATAAAATATGACGTTATAACGTATGACGTCCGACAGTGTAGCGGTATAACGTCTAACGTCATATAGTATTACGTTATAATGTTTAACGTTAAATCGTATTACGTTCTAATGTATAACGATATGTAGGATTATAGTATAACGTATAACGTTATATAGCATCACGTTATAACGTATAACGTTATGGAGAATTATAGTATAACGTATAACGTTATGAAGTATGACGTTATAACGTATAACGTCATGAAATATGACGTTATTACGTATAACGTCCGACAGTATAGCAGTATAACGTATAACGTTATATAGTATTACGTTATGACGTATAACGTTGTGTAGGATTATAGTATCACGTATAACGTTATATAGCATCACATTATAACGTATAACGTTATGTAATATTATAGTATAACGTATAACGTTATGAAGTGTGACGTTATAACGTATAACGTTATGAAGTATGACGTTATAACGCATAACGTCCGACAGAATAGTGGTATAACGTATAACGTTATATAGTATTACGTTATAACGTATAACGTTATATACCATCACGTTATAACGTATAACGTTATGAAGTATTACCGTGCAACGTATAACGTCATGAAATATGACGTTATCACGTATAACTTCCGACAGTATAGCCGTATAACGTATAACGTTAGATAGTATTACGTTATAACGTATAACGTCATATAGTATTACGTTATGACGTATAATGTTATGTAGGATTATAGTATAACGTATAACGTTATATAGTATCACGCTATAACGTATAACGTTATGAAGTATCATAGTATAATGTATAACGTTATGAACTATGACGTTATAACGTATAACGTCGGACAGTATAGCAGTATAACGTATAACGTTATATAGTATTACGTTATAACGTGTAACGTCCGACGGTATAGTGGTATAACTTATAACGATATGAAGAATGATGTTATAACGTGTAACGTTATGAAGTATGACGTTATATCCTATAACGTCCGTCGGTATAGCGGTATAACGTATAACGTTATATAGTATTACGTTATAACGTATAATATCATATAGAATTTCGTTATGACGTATAAACTTATGTGGGATTATAGTATTACTTATAACGTTATATAGCATCACATTATAACGTATAACGTTATGAAGTGTGAAGTTATAACGTATAACGTTATGAAGTATGACGTTATAACGTATAACGTCATATATTATTACGTTATGACGTATAATGTTATGTAGGATTATAGTATAACGTATAACGTTATATAGTATCACATTATAACGTATAACGTTATGAAGTATCATAGTATAACGTATAACGTTATGAACTATGACGTTATAACGTATAACGTAATAAAATATGACGTTATAACGTCCGACAGTATAGCGGTATAACGTCTAACGTCATATAGTATTACGTTATAACGCTCAACGTTATATTGCATTACGTTCTAACGTATAACGTTATGTAGGATTATAGTATAACGTATAACGTTATATAGTATCACGTTATAACGTATAACGTTATGGAGAAATATAGTATAACGTATAACGTTAGGAAGTATGACGTTATAACGTATAACGTGCGACAGTATAGCGGTATAACTTATAACGTTATGAAGTATGACGTTATGACGTATAACGTCATAAAGTATTACGTTATGAAATATAAAGTTATGTAGGATTATAGTATAACGTATAACGTTATATAGCATCACATTAAAACGTATAACGTTATGAATTATTATAGTATAACGTTTAACGTTATGAATTATGACGTTATAACGTATAACGTTATGAAGTATGACGTTATAACGTATAACGTCCGACACTATTGCGGTATAACGTATAACGTTATATAGTATTACGTTAAAACGTGTAACGTTATATACCATCACGTTATAACGTATAACGTTATGAAGTATTACAGTGCAACGTATAACGTCATTAAATACGACGTTATAACGTATAACGTCCGACAGTATAGCCGTATAACGTATAACGTTAGATAGTATTACGTTATAACGTATAACGTCATATAGTATTACGTTATGACGTATAATGTTATGTAGGAATATCGTATAACGTATAACGTTATATAGTATCACGCTATAACGTATAACGTTATGGAGTATCATAGTATAATGTATAACGTTATGAACTATGATGTTATAACGTATAACGTAATAAAATATGACGTTATAACGTATAACGTCCGACAGTATAGCGATATAACGTCTAACGTCATATAGTATTACGTTATAATGTTTAACGTTAAATAGTATTACGATCTAATGTATAACGTTATGTAGGATTATAGTATAACGTATAACGTTATATAGCATCACGTTATAACGTACAACGTTATATACCATCACGTTATAACGTGTAACGTTATGAAGTATTACAGTGCAACGTATAACGTCATGAAATATGACGTTATAACGTATAACGTCCGACAGTTTAGCCGTATAACGTATAACGTTAGATAGTATTACGTTATAACGTATAACGTCATATAGTATTACTTCATGACGTATAATGTTATGTAGGATTATAGTATAACGTATAACGTTATATAGTATCACGCTATAACGTATAACGTTATGAAGTATCATAGTATAATGTATAACGTTATGAACTATGACGTTATAACGTGTAACGTAATAAAATATGACGTTATAACGTCCGACAGTATAGCGGTATAACGTCTAACGTAATATAGTATTACGTTATAACGTTTAACGTTATATACCATCACGTTATAACGTATAACGTTATGAAGTATTACAGTGCAACGTATAACGTCATGAAATATGACGTTATAACGTATAACGTCCGACAGTATAGCCGTATAACGTATAACGTTAGATAGTATTACGTTATAATGTATAACGTCATATAGTATTACGTTATGACGTATAATGTTATGTAGGATTATAGTATAACGTATAACGTTATATAGTATCACGTTATAACGTATAACGTTATATAGTATCACGTTATAACGTATAACGTTATGGAGAATTATAGTATAACGTATAACGTTATTAAGTATGACGTTATAACGTATAACGTCCGACAGTATAGCGGTATAACTTATAACGTTATGAAGTATGACGTTATAACGTATAACGTCATGAAATATGACGTTATTACGTATAACGTCGGACAGTACAGCAGTATAACGTTTAACGTTATATAGTATTACGTTATAACGTATAACGTCATATAGTATTACGTTATGACGTATAAAGTTATGTAGGATTATAGTATAACGTATAACGTTATATAGCATCACATTAAAAGGTATAACGTTATGAATTATTATAGTACAACGTATAACGTTATGAAGTATTACAGTACAACGTATAACGTCATGAAATATGACGTTATAACGTATAACGTCGAACAGTATAGCAGTATAACGTATAACGTTATATAGTATTACGTTATAACGTATAACGTCATAAAGTATTACGTTATGACGTATAAAGTTTTGTAGGATTATAGTATAACGTATAACGTTATATAGCATCACATTAAAACGTATAACGTTATGAATGATTATAGTATAACGTATAACGTTATGAAGTATGACGTTATAACGTATAACGTCCGGCAGTATAGCCGTATAACGTATAACGTTAGATAGTATTACGTTATAACGTATAACGTCATACAGTATTACGTTATGACGTATATTGTTATATAGCATCACATTAAAACGTATAACGTTATGAATTATGACGTTATAACGTATAACGTTATGAAGTATGACCTTATAACGTATAACGTCCGACAGTATAGCAGTATAACTTATAACGTTATAAAGTATGACGTTATAACGTATAACGTCATATATTATTACGTTATGACGTATAAAGTTACGTAGGATTATAGTATAACGTATAACGTTATATAGCATCACATTAAAACCTATAACGTTATGAATTATTATAGTACAACGTATAACGTTATGGAGTATTACAGTACAACGTATAACGTCATAAAATATGACGTTATAACGTATAACGTCGGACAGTATAGCAGTATAACGTATAACGTTATATAGTATTACGTTATAACGTGTAACGTCCGACGGTATAGCGGTATAACTTATAACGATATGAAGAATGATGTTATAACGTGTAACGTTATGAAGTATGACGTTATATCCTATAACGTCCTTCGGTATAGCGGTATAACGTATAACGTTATATAGTATTACGTTATAACGTATAATATCATATAGAATTTCGTTATGACGTATAAACTTATGTGGGATTATAGTATTACTTATAACGTTATATAGCATCACATTATAACGTATAACGTTATGTAATATTATAGTATAACGTATAACGTTATGAAGTGTGAAGTTATAACGTATAACGTTATGAAGTATGACGTTATAACGTATAACGTCCGACAGAATAGTGGTATAACGTATAACGTTATATAGTATTGCGTTATAACGTATAACGTTATATACCATCACGTTATAACGTATAACGTTATGAAGTATTACAGCGCAACGTATAACGTCATGAAATATGACGTTTTAACGTATAACATCCGACAGTATAGCCGTATAACGTATAACGTTATATAGTATTTCGTTATAACGTATAACGTCATATATTATTACGTTATGACGTATAATGTTATGTAGGATTATAGTATAACGTATAACGTTATATAGTATCACATTATAACGTATAACGTTATGAAGTATCATAGTATAACGTATAACGTTATGAACTATGACGTTATAACGTATAACGTAATGAAATATGACGTTATAACGTCCGACAGTATAGCGGTATAACGTCTAACGTCATATAGTATTACGTTATAACGCTCAACGTTATATTGCATTACGTTCTAACGTATAACGTTATGTAGGATTATAGTATAACGTATAACGTTATATAGTATCACGCTATAACGTATAACGTTATGGAGTATCATAGTATAATGTATAACGTTATGAACTATGACGTTATAACGTATTACGTAATAAAATATGACGTTATAACGTATGACGTCCGACAGTGTAGCGGTATAACGTCTAACGTCATATAGTATTACGTTATAATGTTTAACGTTAAATCGTATTACGTTCTAATGTATAACGATATGTAGGATTATAGTATAACGTATAACGTTATATAGCATCACGTTATAACGTATAACGTTATGGAGAATTATAGTATAACGTATAACGTTATGAAGTATGACGTTATAACGTATAACGTCATGAAATATGACGTTATTACGTATAACGTCCGACAGTATAGCAGTATAACGTATAACGTTATATAGTATTACGTTATGACGTATAACGTTGTGTAGGATTATAGTATCACGTATAACGTTATATAGCATCACATTATAACGTATAACGTTATGTAATATTATAGTATAACGTATAACGTTATGAAGTGTGACGTTATAACGTATAACGTTATGAAGTATGACGTTATAACGCATAACGTCCGACAGAATAGTGGTATAACGTATAACGTTATATAGTATTACGTTATAACGTATAACGTTATATACCATCACGTTATAACGTATAACGTTATGAAGTATTACCGTGCAACGTATAACGTCATGAAATATGACGTTATCACGTATAACTTCCGACAGTATAGCCGTATAACGTATAACGTTAGATAGTATTACGTTATAACGTATAACGTCATATAGTATTACGTTATGACGTATAATGTTATGTAGGATTATAGTATAACGTATAACGTTATATAGTATCACGCTATAACGTATAACGTTATGAAGTATCATAGTATAATGTATAACGTTATGAACTATGACGTTATAACGTATAACGTCATGAAATATGACGTTATAACGTATAACATCCGACAGTATAGCCGTATAACGTATAACGTTAGATAGTATTACGTTATAACGTTTAACGTTATATAGTATTGCGTTCTAACGGATAACGTTATGTAGGATTATAGTATAACGTATAACGTTATATAGCATCACATTAAAACGTATAACGTTATGAATTATTATAGTACAACGTATAACGTTATGAAGTATTACAGTACAACGTATAACGTCATGAAGTATGAAGTTATTACGTGTAACGTCCAACGGTATAGCGGTATAACTTATAACGTTATGAAGTATGACGTTATAACGAGTAACGTTATGAAGTATTACAGTACAACGTATAACGTCATGAAATATGACGTTATAACGTATAACGTCCGACAGTATAGCAGTATAAGGTATAACGTTAGATAGTATTACGTTATAACGTATAACGTCATATAGTATTACGTAATGACGTATAATGTTATGTAGGATTAGAGTATAACGTATAACGTTATATAGTATCACATTATAACGTATAACGTTATGAAGTATCATAGTATAATGTATAACGTTGTCAACTATGACGTTATAACGTATAACGTAATAAAATATGACGTTATAACGTCCGACAGTATAGCGGTATAACGCCTAACGTCATATAGTATTACGTTATAACGTTTAACGTTATATAGTATTGCGTTCTAACGTATAACGTTATGTAGGATTATAGTATAACGTATAACGTTATATAGTATCACGTTATAACGTTTAACGTTATGGAGAATCATAGTATAACGTATAACGTTATGAAGTATGACGTTATAACGTATAACGTCCGACAGTATAGCGGTATAACGTCTAACGTCATATAGTATTACGCTATAACGTATAACGTCATATAGTATTAAGTTATTATGTATAAAGTCATGTAGGATTATAGTATAAAGTAAAACGATATATAGCATCACATTATAACGTATAACGTTATCAATTATTATAGTATAACGTATAACGTTATGAAGCATGACGTTATAACGTATAACGTAATGAAATATGACGTTTTAACGTATAACGTCCGTCAGTATAGCGGTATAACGTATAACGTTATATGGTATTACGTTATAACGTGCAACGTTATGAATTGTGACGTTATATCGTATAACGTCCGACAGTATAGCGGTATAGCGTCTAACGTCATATAGTATTACGTTATAACGTATAACGTCATATAGTATTACGTTATCATATATAAAGCCATGTTTGATTATAGTATAACGTAAAACGTTATATAGCATCACATTATAAGGTATATCGTTATCAATTATTATAGTATAACGTATAACGTTATGAATTATGACGTTATAACGTATAACGTTATGAATTATTGCTGTACAACGTATAACGTCATGAAATATGACGTCATTACGTATAACGTCCGATAGTATAGCAGTATAACGTATAAAGTTATATAGTTTGACGTTATAACGTATAACGTAATGAAATATGACGTTATAACGTATAACGTCCCGCAGTATAGCGGTATAACTTCTAACGTCATATAGTATTACGTTATAATGTTTAACGTTAAATAGTATTACGTTCTAACGTATAACGTTATGTAGGATTATAGTATAACGTATAGCGTTATATATCATCACGTTATAACGTATAACGTTATGGAGAATTATAGTATAACGTATAACGTTATGAAGTATGATGTTATAACTTATAGCGTAATGAAATATGACGTTTTAACGTATAACGTCAGTCAGTATAGCGGTATAACGTATAACGTTACATAGTATTACGTTATAACGTGTAACGTTATGAAGTATGCCGTTATATCGTATAACGTCCGACAGTATGGCGGCATAACGTCTAACGTCATATAGTATTACGTTATAACGTTTAATGTTATACGGCATTACTTTCTAACGTATAACGTTATGGAGAATTATAGTATAACGTGTAACCTTATGAAGTATGACGTTATAACGTATAACGTTATGAAATATGACTTTATAACGCATAACGTCCGTCAGTATAGCGGTATAACGTATAACGTTATATAGTATTACGTTATAACGTACAACGTTATGTAGGATTATAGTATATCGTATAACGTTAAAAAGCATCATGTTATAACGTGTAACGTTATTGGTCGTAAATTGTCCGAACTGGTCCAGCCGTCAAAATTGTCATTGCGAACACTTGACAAGATATTGGTCAAACTCGTATATCAAGGTTTTATGATCTGTGTAGATTGCGATTTCCTTTCCCTCGACGGCGTGTCTAAATAGTTTCACCGCGGTATACATCGGGTGTACATCGCGCTGTACAGCGAGGCTAACGGGCGCGCAGTTAATCGGCTGCGCTAACATTGTCGTAACATCTAAGGCGCGTTTCGACACGCGGAAGTTCTTTTCGGATTGTTCGGACCACTCAATGGACGCGTTGCGCTCCTTTGTGCTTCGCAACAAGTCCTTGAGTTGTTGAGGAATTCTAGCTGCCCTCCGGCATGAAACATCGGTAGACGTTAATCATACCGAGATACATTCGTAGGTATTTATCTGCCGCGCAAACCGAGTAACGTGCGCTCTGTTTGACGGCTAATGTGGATTGTAACGCGCATCGAATTGTCCACACATCTCCAATGTCAGTCGAGTTACTTTCAATTGATTATTTAAGACAAAATCTGCAAATTTTCAATTGCGCAGAATCTGACAGGGACGAGAATTCATACAGCGCAAACGGAATGGTGAGCGCGGCATTTAGCAGCAAATCTGGAGTATAACGCGCATCGAAATGTCCACATATCTTCAATATCAGCGGAGATATGTTCAACAGAATATTGTTGCCTGAACATGCAAATCTGCAAAGTCAATGGATTTGGCAGGTACCAGATGAGACATAGCGCAACCAGGATGATGTTCGCTGTATTTCGCAGTAAATGTGGAGTATAAGTGGCACTGAATTGTCCACATGTCTGAAATAGCAACGTAGTTACGTTCAATTGAATGTTGAAGCCTGGACGTGCAGAACAGTAATTACATATGATACGACGAGGACCAGAGTTGGTATAGCGCAAACCGGATGATGCGCGCTGCATTTGGCAGCAGGTGTGGAGTACAACGCGCATCGAATTGTTGACGTATCAACAGTTGCATCCGAGATACGTCCAATTGAATATTGAAGTCTGAATATGCAGAACTGTAATTGCATTGGATTTGCCGAGGACCAGAATTGATACAGCGTAAATCCCATGGAGTAGGCAGTATTTGGCAGCAGGTGTGGAGTTGAACGCTCGTCGAATTGTCAGCATATTTGAAATAGAATCGGAGATACGTTCTATTGAAAATTAAGTCCTAAATATGAATAATTGCAATTGCGCTGTATTTAACAGGGGACAGAGTTGACATAGCACAAACCGGCTGATGTGCGCTGTATTTGGCAGCAAGTGTCGATTATATCGCGCATCGAATATAAGGACATAACTCCAATAGCAGCGGAGATACGTCCAATTGAATATTTAAGACAGAATCTGCTAAACAGCAATTATGCTGAATTTGACAGTGGGCAGGATTAGATATAAGGCAAACTGGCTGATGTACGCTGTATTTGGAAGCAAACGAGGTGCACGTCTCGCAATTAATTAGCGACAAATCTCCAATAGCGTCGGTGATACGTTGTGTTTAATTTTCAATAAAGTGTCTGCAACGATAAAGATATTATTTTACATTAACCGATAGAATGTAACGCGGTACACGACTAAGCGTCAGTGTAAGTTACATTGTCGATATTTCTGTAGAAAATTGCCGCGGCTGAATCAAATTCCCGTCTCAATGGCACCATTTTATTACAAGCTTTGCGCTACAGTTCTGAATTATTTTCGCCGGACAAGACCATTTCATGTTCTCGCAAAAGCAAACTGTCAAATTAAGGTACATACTATCATTTACAGTCTAATACATTTTAGCGGTTCAACATCGATTGGACGATTTCGCATCGAAATTTTCGGAGGACCACGTAACCTTCCAACGACGACGGTCGTACGAGCAGAGGATATGCCTACTTCGTGTCGTAGGTTCCTCGCACCACGTACTCTACTTTTTGATTGTTGTTCGGCAGCTTTAGCGGCTGCTGTTCCGAGAAACTCCACCCTGACCCGCTTGCTCGTACGCCGCATGTGACTTCTTACTGTCCGCCGTAGACACTTGTCGGATCTGCATACGTTCAACCATTTCCGCGAGACAAGCGCGGCGCTCTGCAGGGACGAGGGATCCAATTTTCGAAGTATCAAGTGCGAAACCTCCAGTGGTAGTTCGGAAATGATATCTACCTTGCTTGGCACGAACAGACCAACGACGCGTAATAGAGATCTGAAAAACTCCATGTTGCTTCTACTGTTGCGCGAGCACGACTGACGGTTTGGCTGAGAATTGAGGCTTATATGTGTGCTGCTCGTCACGGTGGACTGCGAGTTCCGGTTCCGGGTGAGAACGCTGGTCAGTCAGAATCGAGCGCGTATGCAATCCCGTGGCTCATTGTGAGACACGTATTGTAACGCCAGGAATAGTTACGTTACAATAGTTTACGAATGGGTCTACAACACATAAACGACTTTCATTTTCTTCCCCTAAGAGACCCGAAGAGATATAGAGAAGTACAAGATATTATATATTGTTATTAACAGATATAATATAATAATAGACAGAGAAAACGATTATGTATGCTTGCTCCCAGGTTATAATTGAATTTTCGTAGTATTGTCAGTTCGAAGTCACCTACCTGATATTCTTATGTCCAATATTGGAATTCCAATATCGCACGGCTTCAGGTTTTCCGCTTTAATCATCTCTTATTCGACGCAATGCTTCGATTAAACTGTCTTCACTCCACTCAGCTCCGAGAGAGGTGCTACTCTTTCCTTCATACTGATTCCATATCTTGCGATTAACACGAACATGAAATGAAAGAAGGCGAGTAAATGGTATATATAAATGTGCTTGGATTTCGAAGCTTTTCATTAACAATTAAAAAATTTGCCATCAGATGTCTTAGCCACGTTATCTATATTAAAGAAACCTTTCCGCATTGTGTTCATTAATAGCGGAAATTTCACGTATTTAGCTTCCACTGATACAGCGTGGAAACACTTTCGATTAAATGTGCGACATCCGCCACAAACACGCGAAAAGTAGAAAATTTGAACCTTCATGATGTTTGTCACTGTGAAACTGCATGCCATTTTTTTAAGGCTGTGTCGCAAAAATTGTTCAGCAATCGAAAACAGGTCTACTGCCTTCTTCCAAATGGAATAAAATACCTTTCATAATACAATTACTGATCTATCATGACGTTCCCTATTAGAACTTATTAAGTTTCCTGTTACCTATGGACTATGTAGAATATACAAGTAGCGGGGACACAAAATCCTCGATAGCATTGAAGAGCATGAAGATTATAGTTCGCATCGAATTATCGACATATCTCTAATTGCGATGAATTGAACATTTCGGACTAAATATGAAAAACTGCAATTACGCTGAATATGACGGGGGCCAGAGTTGACATAGCGCAAGGAGGCTGATGTGCTCTGTATTTGGCAGCCATCGTAGAGTATAACGGGCATCGAATGGGCACCATATCACCAATTGCAGCGTAGATACGTTCAATTGAATATTGAAGCCTGAATAGCCAGAACTGCAAAAACATTGAAATTGATATCGACCCGCGTTGTCATAAGGAAAACCGGTGTATGTACGCTATATTTGGCAACAAATGTCCGCCGTGTCGAGTTGCGTCTTTAATAAAGCGAACCGTACGGAAAGTTCGCGGGTTCCAACAGTGGCGTAGTGATCGAAACACTATCCATGGCTTTTATACCGTCGTTAGCGTTTGCCATGCATCGTTTCAAATCAGGTCGGAGTCACCATTGTGGTGGATTGTGTGAGGATCAATATCATAAAATAACAAGAGGGGTTCCTGTTGCAACCCGTCAAACATATTTGGAATAATTTAAATATATATAAGTATGTTACGTCGGCCAACTCTATACGTGGACCGGACCTCGCATCGCGAGCGGGATGGTAACCATGTGTCTGCACATCCTTATTGCGTACCCTTAACAATGTCAAGGATCGATCATAAATCTTCGGAAATTCCAACTAAAGTCATTCAGATCGAACAAAGATCTTTTCTACGAAAGCGTTTTCTACGATCTCTGGTTTGTTTTCGGAAAACACTTGAAAATTAGTTCTTTTCGCACGTGCGATGCTTCCCACCACCAACCTTCTATCGTGGGCGGTAAGGCCCCTCCTAGTTCACCAACAATCGTAATAGCCAATAGAAACAATGTCTATTACCCTCACTTCCTGGCCAAAAACTGTCATCAACAAATCGGATGATCGCGTGCGCTAGACACACCCTTTCCTAGCTCTCCTCTGACACAGCATCGTCACTTTCAGTGTAGTTCATTTTCGTCTTCAGAACAGTCAACAAGTCTACCACGGTTCTACCTTTAACTCAGTCCGTTCGTAAAGTCTAACTAACACATCGAGAGATATCGTCATGTCGGGTCATTCTTCTGTAACGCATTAACTGTAGTCATCGTCAAATACTTGTGACGCTCGTAATATTGTGTAATCCATTGTTGAATATATATGTCATATTAACCTGTTAACACAGCGTTGATTTCAGTTTAACCACCCCCTGTTATCCTAATCGAAACAAGGGGAACGACTATTTCGCGGCGTCGATTAGCCGAGTCGTAGCGAGAATTTACGCCTCTCGCTGACGCGTTTTCCTCGCGACCGCGTCTCTCCGCGAATGGTCGTAATAAAGTATATAAATACTGTAACGGGAATTTGCGTTGACGCGCTATGTCGCAACCGCTTCTCTCCGCAAAAGGTCTCAAACATAGTTGATTTTGTTTAAATACAAGTTATGGTTTCGCCGGAGTAGGGGCAGAAAGAGCAAAGGACATACACGAATCGTTTATGAACGACATAAGGAATATGGGCGAAGTAACTTGAAATAGTATTTCTGTATTAAGATTGCCTCATTTTCACATTGCTAATACAATATAAATGACATAGTACAAACCCGGACGATAAATAAGTGGCTTATTTCGTTAGAAAAGATTATTGCAATCATGAATTAAATGAGAATCTTCCAATAATTCTCAGCTACGAAATTTACATGTTCTATTCTATTATAAATGGTACATGTCTGTTAGTTAAATATTATAAGAACGACAACTTTTCCATTGAATCGTTAAAATTTCCACAGAGGATTCGAAGCATAGGCGTTTTTTTACGCGGGGAAATCCTCATGGACAATCGGCGCTGCGTAGCAACGACCGAGTAATGTCGGCATCTTACCGACCATAACCCCACGGTGGTCGTCCCGACGTTGAGGGGTACAACCGGGATCTCTTGCGAATTACTACCTGGGTGCAACCTCGTCGTCTATCGCCGTTGTTGTTGTCTAGGGAGGCATCCCGGCTTGAGTTGGAAAGCTAGGGCGGACCACTCTCCCTAGCGCCGCGTCCCCTAGTCTGACGCTCCCGAGGTAGCGGTTGCTGCGGCGCCCTGCGTCGTTCGTAGCCTCTGAGATGTCTGTGCGACGATCTAATGGGATCGGCTCTTCACTCTCGGTCTCATTCTGCCCGCTCCTTTTTCTGCATGACCTCCTCGCAATAGGTGCGGACAAGTAGTATAAGGGCCTGACCAGTGATCGGCCGCGCCATACCTCGAGTGGAAACTCATCCTGGCTTGAATCATGGTGTTGTTTGATTCTTTCTTATTCCTACTTCCTAGCGACCCCTACCAGGGGAGCGGCGCGCTGGTGGTCGGCGCGCGACTTGGAAAAACCCTGCCCTCGCCTTGCGGGTCATTGGACAAGTTGAACCTACCCTTTCAGGCGACAGCTCGCTTAGCCGGCGCCTCGCGACGCGAGCGTCTCGCTGCGCCGTTACCAGCGGGGCCCACAAGGAGGCGGCGCTGCTAGCGCAAGGCTCGGTCCCAGCAGGTTGGGTTTCCAGCCGATTATAACCTGTACCGTCGCAGCACACATTGTGTGAGCTCCGCCTGCATCGACGGTCGCAGGTAGTCTCCTCGGTCTGAGCTCTAGCGCTTTTGTTCCTGCTTATTCCTTGTGTTTGGTATTGAGTGCTCCTGTGTCTATTGTTTGTTACTCCTCTTTTATATGGTCCTGTGTTCCGTTTGTCCTATTCCCTATTTGGTTGTTTGTTTGTTTCAGTGGCTTCTTCCTTGAGGTTTGCTGTTGTGGTTCGGCTGGCTCGTCGTTATCCGCTTCTCTCGCCTGTTGCGCTTTCCTTGCGCTTCTTCTTGGCGGACGGTCCGGTTGCTCTTCGGTTTGCTTTCTAGATGCTGGTACTCCCTGTTGGAAAGGGCCCTTCGTTCTTTGTAGTGCCTCTCTCCTCTTGTGCTCTTTTGCCAGTAGAACGCTCTTAGTGAACTTTTGGAAGTGGGGGTTCACGTCTTTTGTGATGAACTCCCGCTTCTCCTTAGGCCAGGTTAACTTTGCTTCCTGTATGGAGTTCCGCAGCTTCTGTCGCTCTTCTTCGAAGAGTCGGCATACATCGATTATGTCCTGCGGTGTTTTCTCCATGCCGCAGTCGCATGTGTCCTCCACACTTAGCTGGAATGACTCCAGCTTACTTTTGAAGTTGCCGTGACCACTGATAAACTGCGTCATGTAGTAGTGTGGGTTTACCCAACGGTTTGCTAGTCTGTCCTTTGGGTTCTTAAAATATTCGTAGGTTGTCCTTCCCTTTGGCGTGGTGTGCCAATGCGCCTGCCACGCCTGAGTAGCTTCTCGAATGACTGTTTGCACGCTGCTTTCTTCGGTAAGGTTTTTCTTTATCTTATACAGTCTTGCCCTTACCTCGATTAGGAGGTCGATGGGCATGACCCCTGCTATTATCTGCAGTGCTTCCGCGGTTGTCGTTCTGTAGGCTTTTGTTACCTGCAGAAGCACCTTCCTCTGTGTGCGAATCAGTTTGGATTTCGTGCTCTTATTCACTAGGTCGCTCCAACCAGCCGCGGCGTAGGTGATTATCGGTTCAAACAGCCCTTTGTACATAGTACGCATGGCTGTTTGTCCGAGGCCCCATTTCGCGTTGGCCACTTTTGCGAGGCTACTGAGTAGGTTCCTTACTTTGTTAGTGGTTTCTTCTACGTGCTTGGTTATCCTGAAGCCACTCTCGAAATGGACTCCAAGGTATTTTATGGCTTGCTTCCTACGAATACTTTTCCCATTGACCTTAATAATTGGGGGCCTTTCGGCGTCTAATTTACCCTTCAGCTGGAGAATTTCTGTCTTGCTTGCTGATAGTGCTAGTTTTTTCCTGGAGCAGCAGTTGGAGACACGTGTGACTGCTTCCTGTCCTTTCTTCTGCAGTTCTGTTCTGGGATTACCTGCAACGAGTATTACTATGTCGTCCGCGTATGCTATCGGCTCGCATTCCGGTGTATGTCTCTTAAGTTCTTCCAGCAGGTCGTCGAATATCAGGTTCCAAAAGCTTGGACCCAATACCGAACCCTGCGGGCATCCTTTGTGACGGGCTTGGTGACTACCTCGTTTTTCCCAGCGGTCTGCACGGTTCTGTCTGAGAAGTAGCTCCGTGTTAGCCTGTATAGGTTATCGGGGCATCTTCTTCTTTTCAGCTCGTGCAGAACGTTCGTCCACCAAACGTTGTCAAAGGCTCCTGATATGTCGAGCGCTATTGCGAGGACATATTTTTGGTTGTTAAGTTGTGCAGCTTTCTCTCTTAGCTGTAGTATTGCGTCCGTTGTCGATCTTCCAGGGCGAAAGCCGTGTTGCCTGTCTGAGGCCAGCTCGTGTTGGTGGAAGAGCGTTGACATCCTGGTAGCCATCAGTCGCTCCAGTAATTTGCCCACCATGGAGAGCAGGCAGATTGGTCTGTAGGACTTCGGGCTACTTCTGTCCCTTTCCAGTCCTTTAGGGATGGTTATCAGGTTTCCCACTTTCCATATCCTTGGGAAGGTCCCCCAAGCGAGGCATCCGTTCATTGTCCTTAGTATTTCCTGAGACCCGCGATCTCGAGCGCCGTCATGTGTCTGCTTCTTATTCCCACCGCTGCCATTGGTGGTTCTGGCTTCGTTCCACGACAGGCGACCGCTGTTTCCGTGCGCCCAGGCGCGCCAAATTACTTCCACTTCGATCATGTCCGGTCCAGGGCATTTCCCTCTCGTCAGTCTTTTGACTGCTTCGCAGAGCTCTACCATGCGGAACTCCGCAGTGTCTTCGACGTTCGGGAGGGTCTCCGTGTTCCGCCTGATCGTGGCTTGTTCCGGCGTGTCCGTGGATTCTTGGTCGTCGGGTAGGAGGGCTGTCAGCATCGCTTCTGCGGTTGAACGCCAGTTGGAGGTCTCTCCTTGTTGCGTTTCCAGCGTGGATGCCGTTTCTTCTCTCCTAATTTGCCCTGTGACCGCTTTGTAAACGATTCCCCAGGGCTCTTTGTTGCCTTCTTTGGTGACAAATTTTTGCCAGCTCTGGGTTTTCGCTTTCGTCACGGCCTTCTTGTACCTGAGCATGAGCTCCCGATACCGGAGTTTTTCCTGTTCCCACGTTGTAGGGTCCTTGGTTGCCTGGTGCCTCCTTTTTGCCCGGTAGGTGCGCCGTTTTTCCCTGGTGAGTTCAGGCGTCCACCATGGCACCGATCTATTGTGCCATTTCTTTACCTTCTGTGCTGTATGGTTCCTGCATCAGGAGGATTATGTTCAAATCAGCACTCATTTTCGCCCTGATTTCATGGGGGACGATTTTCGATCTCTGCATGTTGTGTTGCAGGATCTTCATTCCCCTTGACTCCCGAGTCCGCTTTCTGTTTCCGTGTGCATCCTACTCATAGGATGTTCTGGCATCTCTTAGCTCCAGGGCCTTTCTGTACATAGGGCATTCCGCGTTTGAGGCCGCGTGGTCGCCCTTTTTCCCTGCCTTCTGCAGTTGATACAGTTTGGGTGGTTGTCCTTGTTTGGACAACCTTTGGTGCTGTGTCCACTTTCGGCGCAGTGAGCGCATATGTCGTAGTTTACGCGGCAGTATTTTGCCACGTGACCGTAACCCTGGCATTTGTAGCATCTGCTGATCACTACGTAGTCCCTGACTTTGCATGCATGCCATACTATGAATGTTTTCCCTTTTAGTAATTGTTCAGTTGGTCTCTCGTTGATCCTTTCGTCCTGTTCTAAAGCAGAACTTAATGGCTCGCTCTCGGTGAGTCTCTCCTGGTTCTGCTCCTTAATGAAGCTCTGTATCTCCTTCTCGGAGATATCCCTCGGGACGTCATACATGATCATCCTCGGGTTCTTCCTCTGCGGAGTGCTAGCCTTCAGACCGGCTTCCTTAAGCTTTGTGTCCTCCATGAAGGCTTTGAGGCCCTCCGGGTTCGTTGTTTCTACGCCTAGCCCGTTTCCTCTTATCTGCCGGATTGCAGTGACCTGTATTCCCTTTCTGCGGAGGTTGACGAGCATGAATACTGCATCGCGTGCCTCCTCGCTGGACTTATATTCGCTCTCCTCTTTATCGGGGCGGATTATTACCACGTTTAGTAGGTGCGGACAGCGTTAAACTCCTGGGGCCCTCGGAACATGGCCTCGACGACCGCTGCCGGAGCTAACATCTCGCAGATATCGAGCTGCAGGACGCGCCGTGGTACCGCCCACGCTGGACAAAACTCCAGAGTGTGCTGCGCCGTGTCCTCCTCTTCCCCGCAGTGGTGATTGATGGACGTCAACTCCCGCCCGATCGTCAGCAGGTACTCACCGAAGACCCCGTATCCGGTGAGCATCTGCTATGTCCTGAAGGTGAGTGGAACCCCGCCTTGATCTCTTCAAGCCTCCCTGTTGGGAAGCACGGCGCGGAAGGCTCGGTGTGGCTGCCTGGCGTCCTCCCCCGCCAGCTGTGAGCGCCATCGCTTCCACATCTCCAGCTCCGCCTCTTCCCGGACATTCGAGGCCGAGAGACCGTCGGGCGGCGTCGTCGTCGTCGACGGCGGTGCTCTCAGGTATTCGCACACCCGACGGAGCTCGAGAGCCCACAGCTCGAACGGGGCCGACGCCGCCAGCACTGTCGCTGACTCGTAGGATATTGTCCAATATCCTCTGGCTGTGCGGATAGCGGTCGTCCTCTGCAGTCTCCTCTCCAGGGTACGACTACGACGGTTGGCCATCAGGTCTTTTGCCCACACCGGAGCTGTAATTTGGGCGTTTATACGTCGAGATATCTCCAACGGGAAGGAAATTACGGTCATTTGTCGTTAACATGGACGAATGATCGCGTTTTGCGAGTTGTTGGGCTGGTTTCGACGCTTAATACAGCGTACATTATGTTCTGCGCGCAAAATGCAGTAACATGGGCGTTTAAACGTCGAAATATCATCAACGGGAAGGAAATTACGGTCATTTTTCGACAAAAACGACGACAGGTCCCATTTTGCGAGCTCTTGGGCGTGATTCAACGCATATGGCAGCATGTTGTATGTTCTGCGTGGAAAATGGTGTGGTGTGTGCGTTTAAACGTCGAAATATCTCCAATGGGAAGGAAATTACAGTCATTTTTCGTTAAAATCAACGAACTATCGCATTTTGCGAGTTGTTGGGCTTCTTTCGACGCTTAAGACAGCGTGCACTGTGTTCTGCGCGTACAATGCAGTAATTTGCGCGTTTAAACGTCGCAATATCTCCAACGGGAAGGAAATTACGGTCATTTTTCGTTAAAATGGACGAATGATCGCGTTTTGCGAGTTGTTGGGCTGGCTTCGACGCTTAATACAGCATCCATTATGTTCTGCGTACAAAATGCAGTAATTTGGGCGTTTAAACGTCGAAATATCTCCAACGGGAAGGAAATTACGGTCATTTTTCGTTAAAATCGACGACTGATCTCATTTTGCGATATGTTGGGCTGGTTTCGACGCTTAAGACAGCGTGCACTATGTTCTGCGCGTACAATGCAGTGATTTGGGCGCTTAAACGTCGAAATATCACCAACGGGAATTAAATTACGGACATTTTTCGTCAAAATCGACGAACTATCGCGTTTTGCAAGTTGTTGGGCTTCATTCGACGCTTAATACAGCGTGCACTATGTTCTGCGCGCACAATGCAGTAATGTCGGCGGTTTAACGTCGACATATCTCCAACGGGAAGGAAATTACGGTCATTTTTCGTTAAAATCGACGAATGATCGCATTTTGCGTGTTGTTGGGCTGGTTTTGACGCTTAAGACAGCGTGCACCATGTTGTGCGCGTAAAATGGAGTGATTTAGGCGTTTAAATGTCGAAATATCTTCAACGGGAACGAAATTACGGTCATTTTTCGACAAAAACGACGACAGGTCCCATTTTGCGAGTTCTTGGGCGTGATTCAACGCATATGGCAGCATGTTGTATGTTCTGCGTGGAAAATGGAGTGGTGTGTGCGTTTAAACGTCGAAATATCTCCAATGGGAAGGAATTTACGGTCATTTTTCGTGAAAATGTTCGAAACATCGCGTTTTGCGAGTTGTTGGGCTTCTTTCGACGCTTAATGCAGGGTGCACATTGTTCTGCGTGTAAAATGGAGTGATTTGGGCGTTCAAACGTCGAAATATCTCCAACGGGAAGAAACGTACGGTCATTTTTCGTCAATATCGTTGAAAGATCGCGTTTTGAGAGCTGTGGGGTTTGTTTGGAAGCTTTGTGCATCGTGCATTATGTTCAGGCGTGCAAAATGGAGAGGTTTGTGAGTTTAAACGTTGCAATATCTCCAACGGGAAGGAAATTACGGACATTTTTCGTCATTATCGACGAAAGATCGCATTTCGCGAGCTGTTGGGCTTGTCTTGACGCTTAAGGCATCGTGCACTATGTTCTGCGTGTAAAATGTTGTGATTTTAGCGTTTAAACGTCGAAATACCTGCTACCGGAAGAAAATTACGGTCATTTTTCGTCAGAAATTGAAGAACGATCGCATTTTGCGAGCTGTTGGGCCTGTATTGGCGCTTAAGGCATCGTGCACAATGTCCTGCGTGTAAAATGAAGTGATTTGGGCGTTTGAACGTCGAAATATCTCCAACGGGACGGAAATCAAAGACACTTTTCGTCAAAATAGATGAAAGGTCACGTTTTTGCGAGCTGCTGGGCTTGTTTCCACTCTGACGGTAGTAGGGCGCTCTATATTCAGCCTCTAAAATGGAGTGATTTGTGCGTTTAAACGTCGAAGTATCTCCAACGGGAAGGAAATTAAATGCATTTTTCGTCAAAATCTACGAAAGATCGCGTTTTGCGTGCTGCTGGGCTTGTTTTGACTCTGAAAGTGGTATGCACTACACTCGGCTTGTGAAACTGAATGAAAGAAGACCGAAATATCTCCAGCAGTAACGAAATTAACATGATCTTTCGTCGATTTGAACGAAACCTATCTGTAGTTTCCTTCTCATTAGAGATACTTCGTCGTTAAAACGCTCTGTTCACACCATTTTACACGCACGACACACTCAGCGTCGAAGTAGGCCCAATAGTTAGCAAATCGCAATGTTTCCTCGATATTGATGAAAACTGATTGTAATCTCGTTACCCTTGGTGATATTGCGACGTTTAAACGCTACTTTCATACCTTTTTACACGTCGAATGTATTGCGCGTGACTTTCATCGTCGAAACAAGCTAAGCATCTCGCAAAATGCAATCCTTTGACGATGTTGACTTAAACTAGCTGTTCTCAATTTCCTGTTTTATATATTGCGAAGTTTACACGTTGTTTTCTCTCTATTATACACGCCGAATGTAGTGCTTATCATTGTCGTCGTCTATACAACCTCAGTACCTCGCAAAATGCTATCTTTTGACGAAAACGAGCCGTTATTTCGTTTCTGTTTGAGTTATTTAACTTTTAATCGCTGCTTTCACTGCATTTTCCACGCCGAATATTATAGTGCACGCCTCTGTCATCTTTGAAGCAGGCCAAGCTCCTCGCTAAATGCAATCATTTATGGATTTTGCCATTGATACGCTGTGTCGCGTTACAATAAACTGCCGCGTTTGCTTGTACGTGATGATACGATTTGAAACCTAAATTTGTAAGTAAACATTCTATGGACTATTTCAATTGGATTCGTTTTATTTACCATTCGATTTGAGGCTTACGATTGAAAAGGAATGAATCATTTAGCTTGTTACACTTACTTAAAGCGCAGCACTGTTGTGAACTATTCGAAACGTCCTGCTCTTCGCGACAAGTGAATGAAATCTTAAAACTCGTTGCACTTAAGGAAAGCGTGGCACTATGCGAAGATTCCAAACCGTTGTATTCTCTTAATGATTTAATGAATAAATTACATGCACATGGATAGCGCTTAATAGCGTTTAATGTAACTAGGAAATAAATTCCCCATTAACCTGTTATGTGCAGGAATACTGTCAAGTGAGAGAATTAAAGTTGTTCGAAATAAATAATTGGTTTTCATATACAAGATTTATTCAGTTGAACTAGGTTATATTAATATCAATATGCAACGATATATTCAGACTTTGCTTGATTATAATTGTCATTATATCGATTATATTTGTTATAATATGTATAAATGTAAATATAATTACTACACGAATTTCTATTCGCATTAGTCTTATTATATTACATAAGGTTTTCTACGTAAAGAAATTAGTTTAATCCAACTTTACTAATAACAGAATCTATCTTTAGTCGTCTGGGTATTTAATGTCACAAGGACAATAATAATCGCTGTCGTTCAATATAGGTAATGGCGTTCGAAAAGAAAAAGGGTGCGACTCTCCGTATTGGGGCGCACTCCACTATTCAGGTATCGGTGAGTTCGAGGGCGAGAAACTAGGTTTTGAACTTTCGCTGTTTAGTCCTAATTCTTGTCTTCCATTTTGTTTTTCTCTTTTAATTTCGTTAGGCATCAGTCTTTTAAAGCAACGTTCTGCTCACTTTTTGCTAAGGTGACCCTTACCTCTACGATTCTTTCTTGCTTTTTGCATCTAATATGAACAATATTCTCTGTGTGAGACCTGTGTGATTTCGCAAGCCTTGCCCAAAGATGAGCAATAATTGCTAACAATGGGAGGAGGAATGCGAAAATCCGTAAGTATCTTCAATGATTGAAAACACCGTAATCCTACGCAACGTCTTCGACTGCGTCGTAATCACAGATTAACACAGCGAATAATCGTTTTATCGTGAATAGTTCCAAGTTTGAAAATAATTATTTTATCTTTAGTAACTTTGCGAAATCGTAAGCAAGAATGAATATGCCAATTGGTGATGGTGTTCTCTGTGAATAACCAGCGTCTTTTCGTAGGCCTCGCCCAAAGATGAGCAATATTTGCTAGCAATGGGAAGAGAAACACGAAAACCCGTAGGTATTTTCGGTGATTGAAAACACTGGAATCAGTGGAACGTCATCGGCTGCGTCAGATCACTAGTTAATACAGCCAATAATACAGGTCGTTATGAGTTCAATATGACTTAAATAAAATCCGCATTAGTCGTATACTTGATATTCCGTATATAATATCGTACAACCGTGAAATTATCGGAGAAGAGAATATACAAAATTTAAAATTCTCACCTTGAAGATTTGTGTAGTCGATCACTCTTAGATGTACAACTTGTCGGTTAGGCGAACCTTAACACGTTGACGCCGGCGCTGAAATTCGTGGTTCTCTCCATGGCGCGGCGTCCGAATTCACTGTCAGCTTCGTTGGCCGCGCAGGGTCTCATTAGACTGTTCGTGTTACCGTATAACGTATTGCGGTATATACTATTACGTAGTACAATATAACGTTATAATGTGTTGCGGAAAATATACCGTACATACAATATATGTCGTTATGAAGTATTACCTTATAACGTATTACGGTATATAGCATCACGTTACATAGCACAACGTTAATACGTAGGTCGGTATATAATATTACGTTATATTGTATTAGCGTATAACATATAACGGTATATAGTAATAACAGATATAGTATTACGTTATACAGTATTCCGCAATAACGTCTATCGTTATATGGTGTTACGTCATAGCATATTGCGATATATAGTACAACGTTATATGGTAGCACATTATATCGTATTACGTTATACAGGATAAAGTTATATTAGTAATACGTTATAGCATATTATTTTATATGGTACTACGTTATATACTATTACGTTATATAGTATTGCATTATAACGTATCAGGTCCAAATAGTACAACGTTATATGGTATTACATTATAACGTATTACGTTATACAGTAAAACGCTATATGGTACTAAGTTATAACGTATTACGCTGTGTACAAACTGCGGGATATCGTATAACATTATGTCGTATTACGTTGTAACGTATAACGTTATATAGTATGACATTATATGGTATTGTGTTATATCGTCCTATGTTATATAGTATTACACGATAACATATAACATTTTATGTTATTAAATATAATTCATTACGTTATATTGGATAATGTTCTGTGATATTTCGTTATAACGTATGACGTCATATAGTACAAGGTTATATGGCATTACGTTATATCGTTTTATGTTGTATAGTACTGCGGGATAACGGATACGTTATATGGTATTAAATATAACGTAATACGTTATATAGTACAGCGTTATATGGTATTACTTTGTAACGTATTACGTTATATAGTATTGCACAATAACGCATAATGTTATATGGTACTAAATATAATGTAGTACGTTATATAGAATAGCGTTATATCGTATTACGTTACAACGTATGACGTCATATAGTACAACATTTTATGGTATTACGTTATATCGTATTACGTTGAATAGTACTACGTGATAACGTATAACGTTATACCTTATTAGGTTGTTACGTGTTACGTTATATAGTATAACGTTATATGGTATTGCGTTATATCGTATTATGTTTTATAGTATTGCATTATAACGTATAACGTTATATGGTATGACGTTATAACGTATTAAGTTATATAGTATTGCGCGATAACGTATAACGTTATATGGTATTACATCAGAACGTATTACTTTATATATGTCGGGTTATGATTTAGAATTGGGTTAGGGGCGTGTAATGAATTTTTACCAGGATTATTATTCGTTGTCACACGATCGAGGTAGCGTTTATTAACACAAGTATGGGTGTTACAAGTTTGGCAATTGGCCGCGGTATCTAGACACTAATGACATTCACCTTTAGTTCCATATAACGAATCTGCGGTCAACGGGATAGCAGATATACTTTGCTCTAAAGTCTAAGTAGGACTCGACTTACTTTTCGCTATACAAGGATTACTTAACTAACTCTTTATCGAAACGTGGATTATTCACCGATCGTACAGACACTAGATACATGAGTAATGAGACTGCAAAAAAGGACTGTCTTTCGGTCACGATGACACAGCAGAGAAGAACTATGATGGGTTGTGCCTAAGGGCACGAGATATTTGGGTTCGTCGAGGAATGCCAGCGCTCAGATGGTGTAGGAAAAGGACGTTGTTGTTAATTGGTTAATTTCTGTGTTGGTGGTTAGAAAAGGATGCTAGCTTCCCTTGAGAGAAAGTTCCTAGTGGGAAGCGTCGTACGCGAAACAAGCAGATCTCCCGTACCTTCTCGCAATAGGAGACAGATTTACGGTCAGATAGAATAAAGACTGTTCGTCAATTTGAAGGACCTTAGTTGACTTAATCCTAAGATATATAGCGGGTTCTCATGCTAGTTGAATATATACTGTGAATGATGCATCGAAATCTGGCGATCATCTTGCCCGAAGAATGGGATCTGTGCATGGCGAGCCACGGGGCCGTTGGAATGTTTACTGTTAAGTGTCGGTACGGCTAATTCTTTAAAGGAGAGCTATGCAGTTCTATACCTCTGTTAGACGAAATGTTTATCCCGTGATCGCAGCTACGTTCTGTGACTAGTTGTCGCCTCGAACCTAAGCTCATTATCTCAAGTCTCGAACAATTGTGTTTGGGTTATTTTGTAAAAGCTACAATATTGTGGGTTTTCCAAGTAATTCTAACGGGGGGCCGGTGTGCTTTCTTCTCCGACATGGCCATCCTGACAATCGCACGCCCTCGGATGTATCTAGAATATAGGGTTTTCCCAACGTTAGGCTCGATATAAATGATGTTCTATACAATTTAACTAAGTGTCCAAATAGTTCAAGGGTCCTGTTTCACAACAAAAATTTTGATCAAATGTTCGATAAAAAAAAAAAAAAAGAATTAATAGGGAGCAGAAATCAAGAACGTTATGATTAGCATTCGAAGTACTAGTTGCATTCTGTGAATTATTAGTTCGACCGTAATGACATAATGGACCATTCTCGACCTCGTACCTGGACCAATCTCACTTCTCTGGATCATATTACCACACTGAGCGTTTGTGGAAACACTATGTTAGATGCTATGACTATAGTGCTAATGATACCTGAATTGAATTGGGCAACGGTGTGTTGATCTCGCATTTAATTTCTTTGGACCACATGACTACCCGTAAGCGGATGTGATCCATTATGCTCGATCTTACACCTGACTATATCAGATTGCCACACTGGACATGTGAGAGAGCATTGAACTTCATCGTATCGCCACACTGGGCGTGTCGTGAGATGGCTGAGTGCCACACTGGGCATATCGTAAAAAGGCTAGGTACAACACTGGGTATATGTAACCTCGTTCTGCTAAGTGCTATGGTAATGATGATCCTGTGATATCGGGGTACTCGTATCGTCATGGTTACTGTTCCCATCATCACCGCAGACATCCAACTCAGTAGGAACGCAAGTATCTGGCATTTTCTTCAGCCTATCATGACTGTATTTATACGACCGTTCGCCGTCTAGCGTTTTTAAAATGTATCTATCTCCTTCCAAAATTTCTGATATCACAAATGGACCGCTAAATTTCGGATCTAGTATCGTTTGATTCCTTTCCTCACTTTTTTTTTAAATACAAAGTCATCGAAATTGAATTTAACTACTTTGGCTTTCGTTTTATCGAATCTTTCTTTATCGCACTTAGCGCTGTTCTCTATATTTTGTATGGCCTGTTGTCTTACGTTGGAGATATCTATTTCCTTTTCTTCGGTATTTTCAGGTAGTAGTAACCCGTAGGGTCTTGCTGTTTTACCAATTAATAGTTCTAACGGACCCGATTTAGTCACACGATTGGTGGTGCAATTTAAAGCTAATTGTATTTCGCCGATCGTGTCTTGCCATGATCGCCCGGTCGTTTCTACTGTTGTAAACATGTCCTTTAACGTGCCCATAGTACGCTCTACCTGCCCATTCGCTCTACTAGCTCCGGTTGCTATTAAGTGGAGTTTAATGTGTTTATTCTGACAAAAATCTTGGAATTCATTACGCGTGAAACATCTCCCTTGATCCGCTATTATCCGCGAGGGACTGCCGAATAGGAATACGGCAGATATATGCGCCTTAACGGTGCTGCGGGAGTCCATCTTACGAATATGGTGTAAGTATACGAATTTGGTAAAGGCATCGATCAAAACAATAACGTATTCTTTCGAATCGTTTTTGCCGCTCAGCTTGCATGTTATGCCTATGTAAACTGTATGTCAAGGTATGCTGATCTCAGGTATGGGGTGTAATTCGGCTTGTACTATACCTATATTCGCCTTAGAAATCTGGCAAGCATGACAGTTCTCTACGAATTTCCGAACATATTTCGACATCTCTTCGAACCAGTAATACTTGTACAGTTTCTCGAGCGTTTTATCTTAAACTAAGCGCATAATTGACTGGTGTATGTGATTAGTAACGGACCACCTGAAACCTCTTGGTACGATGAGCAAGCAGAGGCTTCTGCCTCTCCTTTGTACTTTACGGTAAAGGGTATTTGCAGTTTGTTGGCGATTTCAGAGATTGGGGGGTCGCGTCGTTGTTCCGCTAGTAGCAATCTTCTGAGATATCGGCCACATTAATTTCCTTTTCTTTGATTTTGTTAGTTGTGGTACGGTCACTGTCTACGGGGTTACGCAAAAAGGAATCTACGTGGGTCATTCGTTTACCTTCTCGGTACATGATGTCAAAAGTAAAAGTTTGTAAGTAAGCTCACCACCTATAACCCCTGGTAATAATTCGACTATTCGATGCGTCTTATATTCCACACCTGCTGCCAAATGCAACGCACAGCATTCGGTTTACGCGATATCAATTCTGGGCCCTGTCACATACAGCGTAATTGCAGTTTTTTATATTTAGGAATAAATATTCCATTGAACGTATATCCGTTTCTATTTAAGATATGTCAACAATTCGGGGCGCGTTACACTTCACACCTGCTGCCAAATGAAGCGCACCTCATCTGGTTTGCGTTACGTCAACTCTGGTCCCTGCCAAACCCACTGAATTTGCAGTTCCGCATATTCAGGATTCAATATTAATTTGATTGCATCTCGACCGCTATTGGAGATATGTCGTCAGTTCGATGCCTGTTATACTCCACATTCTCTGCCAAATACAGCCCTCTTGCTCCTGTTTACGCTATCACAACTCTGGTCGCGGTAAAATACAACGTCTTTGCAATTATGAATGTTCAGGTTTAAATATACAATTGAACGTGTCTCTGTATCTATTGCAGATATGTCGATATTTGGATGCGCGCTATACTACACAATTGCAGCGAAATACAGCGCACATAAGCAGTTTTTCGCTACGTCAGCTCGGTGCTCTGACAAATCAAGCGTAATTGCATTTTGCAGGTCCTGTCCTTTATATTCAATTGAACGTATCTAGGTTGCCATTGGAGATATGTGGACAATTTTATGCGCGTTACAATCCACATCTGTCGTCAAATACAGCGCACGTTGCTCGGTTTGCGCGGCAGATAAATACCTACGAATGTACCTCGGTATGCATGACTTCTACTGACGTTTCATACCGGGGGCAGCAAGAACTCCTCAACCACTCAAGGACTTCTTGTGAAGCGCAAAGGAGCGCAACGCGTCCATTGAGTGGTCCGAACAATCCGAAAAGAACTTCCGCGTGTCGAAACGCCTCTTAGATGATACGACAATGTTAGCGCAGCCGATTCGCTGCGCGCCCGTTAGCCTCGCTGTACAGCGCGACGTACTCCCGATGTATACCGCGGTGAAACTATTTAGACACGCCGTCGAAGGAAAAGAAATCGCAATCTGCACAGATCATAAACCCCTGATATACGCGTTTAACCAACATCTTGTCAAGTGTTCGCAATGACAATTTTGACGGCTCGACCAGTTCGGACAATTTACGACCAATAATTGGCACATTAAAGGGAAAGACAATAACGTAGCGGACACTTTATCCCGGATTGAAGCGATCGGTAAATCCGTACATCATCAAACGTTAGTCGCCACGAAAGAGAAGGGTAACAAGATGCGTGAAATCATTACCGCCGGCTCATACGCGCTGCAATTGAAAAAAGTACGTATTCCCGATCAAGGGGTCGGAACTTACTGCGATATCTCGACCTAAATCCTGCGACCATAGGTACCCGAACCATCACGACACAGTGTAGTGTAGTCACTGCATGGACTTTCCCATCCGAGGATATCTAATACGCAAAAATGGTTGACGACGCCTTTCGTCTGGCCGTCCGTTAATAAAGATTGTCGAAGGAGGACGCGACAATATATACCGTGTCAAAGTTTCTACGTCACCAGACATGTATCCTCACACGTCGGAACGTTTAAAACGTTAGCAGGCCGGTTCGAACACATACACATAGACATTATTGTCATGCAATACTCGCAAGCTTATCGATATTGTGTAAGGTGTGTCGATCGTTTTACGCGTTGGCTTGAATCCGTTCCCGGCACCGATATGGAAGCGCTAACCGTTTCTTCGGATATCCTTTCTACTTGTATAGCTCACTTTGGCGTACCTCTAAAAATCACGACCGACCAAGGTCGCCAAATTGAATCGCGACTGTTTGAGGAGTTTGCTCGGCGCAAAGCACTTACGCACGACGGCCTATCACCCCGCGTCTAATGGGATGGTAAGAACGCCTACATAAACAGTCAAAAGCGGCGATTGAGTGCCATGACACGAGCAACTGGGTCCAAATTTTGCCGATTGCTTTACTACGCATTAGAGCAGTGATGAAGGAGGACATTATCGCGACGGCGGCCGAAATGGTTTACGGTACCGGCATACCATTGCCGGCGAAATTCTTCTTGTTAACACAGCAGGGGGCCAATTCGGAATACGCGCACCGACTAAAAGAACGGATGGAGAGAGCCAGGCGAGACCCGGTTACGCGTCATGGCGAAAAGCAAATCACCATTTTTAAAGAGCTATGATCATCGTTGTATGTTTTCTTGACGCGATAGGAGACCCTTTACAGCGGCAGTACCACGGGCCGTTTAAAGTAAGAAAAGGAAAAGGAAGTAATTATGCTATTAAAATAAATAATCACAACGTAACGGTTTCCGTAGCCCGATTGAAACCGGCGTTTGTTGTGCCGGACGACTTAGAGGAAAACACCGCCGAAACCCGTAACGTACTGATTCCGGTAGGTGAAACGAACGCAACCATAGTGGCCAATCTCCACATACGGTTGACGTCAACTTACACCAGCATACCTACACAATGACGCCTACGCTTCAAATCTTTCGTCGAAATTTTAATGTTTTAACGAAATACTTGTCGTACTTCCAATATCTAACTGACAGAAATACACTATTTATAATAGCATAAAGCATGTTAATTTCGTAGCTGAGAATTATTGGACGTTTCTCATTTAATTCGTAATCGCACTAATTTTTTCTAACGAAATAAGCCATTTATTTATCGTCCGGACTTGTACTATGACATTTATATCATAATAGCAATGTGACAATGAAGCAACCTGAATACAGAAATACTATTTCAAACCATTTCGCCCATATTTCTTAAGTTGTTTATAAATGATTCGTGTATGCCCTTTGTTCTTTCTTCCCCTACTGCGGCGAAACCATAACTTTTATTTAAACAAAATCAACCATGTTTTAGATCCTTCGCGGAGAGACGCGATCGGGAGATAGCGCGTCAACTAGAGTTGTAAATTCCCGTTAAGATTAGATAGTCAACGCCACGACCTGATCGACCCCAATGTTTCTGTTTCGATAATAGCAGTGGCTCAATTGAGTGTACACTGAATTAGCGGGTTTTAAATTACAGTTTATTCAAACATCTTGTTGACTATAGCGATATAAACTGATATAGTAGAATTAGGTTTCCATTGTTAGACAATGTTGCAGTGTTGAGTACGCTACGTAAGCTTAGATGGTGGCGGGTCAAAAAATGTATAACGACTTCAGAGATACTGATTGATCTAAAGCTAAGAAACCAGTCACGAGATGTTGACTGTTCTAAAAATGAGGAATATGTGACGTTCAGTGACGATGCTGTGGCGGAGGAAAGCTAGTCATGGGTTTGCCTAGCTCACGGGACCATCGGGTTTGTCGATGACAACTTTGTCTAGGAAAGTGAGGCCAATAGATATTGCTTCTGATTGGATAGTAGGAAGGTTGCTGGACTAGGAAGGGTCTTAGCCGTCGCCAAGAGAAAGTTGCTAAACGGAAGATACCGAACGTGAGAAAGACCAACTTTTCGGTATCTTCCCGTAGTAGACAATAAATGTAAGGAACACTTGAAATAAATGATACTTGTTTGGCCTGAAGGACCTTAACTATGGAAATGCCTAGATTTATTGCGGCTTCTTAGGGCTATTGTGGGTATACAGTAAGGATATGTAAACATCAGGCTGTCATCTTGCCCGCGGTGTGTGGTCTGGGTTAGGTAGAAAGTCAGCCGACGTAACAAAGTAATAGTAAAAGAACAAGTTTGATAACTGAAAGAATGCCATTTGAGAATAGACCACATGGCGGCCGGTGATGCAGATACGGCTCGACTCAAAGTCCGAAGGTCGCCAAAGATTACCTGCATCGAAAACTTGTTGTTATTATAACATCTAACTAACAGGCATGTGCCGTTTATAATAGAATAAAACATATAAAATTCTGAGCTAATAACGATTGAAATTGTGTAACTTAATTCACATTTGCAACAATTTTTTTAACGAAATTTGGCTATTATGTATCGTCCGGGATCTTACTATGACGTTTACATTCTGAAGTGATGGATCGTGTTAGTGAGAGCAAGAAACATTTGAGTTTATTTAACAAAGAAATTTATTGTAATATATTCATGGTGTACATGGTGTACTTTGCACAGGACTCGCGATTATTAAACCTGCGATTCATGGTATTACTAGTAGCAGTTCGCGACTCGCGCTTACAAGTTCGACTTCTGGTCGATGCGTTTTATTCGCGCTATATGTTCGGATGATGTTTGCCTAAGATCCCGAGGAACTCTGAACAATTACTAAGTACTGCCAATGATTGCTTCGGACCGACATATAACGATTGACTTTTCGTCACGATGATGCCGCGAAGAAAAACATTGTTGGGGTGTGTCTTAGGATGCGAGATCGTTGTTAATTGGCTAATTCTTACGTTGGTGGTTGGAAAAGGATGCTAACTGCCCTCGAAAGAATGTCGCGAGCGGGATGCATCGTACGTGAGAAAAGCATACTTCTCGTATCTTCCCATAGGAGGTGATACGTTTAGTGACTGCTAAGAGAATGACAGTTTGTACTTTTGGAAAACCTTGACTAAATAAATCCTAAGATTTATAACAGGTCGACATCTGGCAATCATGTTGTCCGAAGAATAGGGTTTTTGTGTAGCCAGCCACGGGACAGAAACCGTAGGAAAGTTTATTGTCGAGTGCCGCTACAGTACCCCCGTACCAGTGATAACGTTCATTTTGTGCATCACAGGTAGATCATCCATGCTATAATATCCAAGGCTTGCCTAAAAATGATCATGAAAGCGAACTTTCCTGCCCGCGTGCGTGGTGTAACGAATTCTTGAGTCACCTTTGCTTTGCTGTGCCCGCTCAGCGTTTTGCATAATTAGAGTTTGGGCGGTATAAAAACGTCGCGGGTTCCAGTGTTGAAGTTGTTGTTGTTCGATGTAGTCGAATAAAATAGAAACGTGCTTCAATCCATCTAAGGACACTATCACTTCTTTATCATTAATCTTAACGGAAAGAGTCTTTTTTCCACGCTGTACGACCTGGTCAGGGCCTTCGTAGTGTGGTTGTGATGGGCCTCCGATCGCGTCATGGTGTACAAATACGTATGGCGATGTTTCGAGATCGCAGAATAAGAAGGTTGTCTTCTGATTGTGTCGCGTAATTGGGCTAGACCTGATTTTTTGTATTCGCTCTTCCAAGCGGTTCGCGAATTCCGTGTTGGCCTGTTGTATCGCTGGTAGAAAGAATTCTGCCAGTGCCGTGAACCACTTCGGCTGCCGTTGCGTTCAAGTCCTCCTTGATAGCGGTTCTTACGCCTAATACAACTATTGGAGTTTATAAGATTTCTACCCAGTTGCTCGTATCGTGGCATTTGATTGCTGCTTTTAGTTTTCGATGCAGGCTTTCTACCATGCCGTTCGATCCGGGGTGATAGGATATCATGCGCAAATGTTTAATGCCAAGCAACCGGCATAGTTCGTTAAATAGGTTTGATTCCAACTAGCGTCCTTCATCAGTCGTTATTTTTGAAGGTACGCCGAAACGAGCTATCCATGTTGAGAGCAGAGCCGAAGCAACGGTTGTCCTTCCATACCGACGATGGCAATGGCTTCGTGACAACGCCAAAAACGGTCGCGACGTCACCAGTTTTTGCGTGGCGCGTATCCCTGGATGGGAAAGTCCGTGGAATGAATTAAATACGTCGCGTCGCAGGGTTTTCGGTACGTATGGTCGCGCAATGTCGCCTGATACGTCGCAATATATTTCTACGTCGTGATCAGGAAATCCAATTATCTTTACTCATAACGCGGATGTTCCGATGGTGTCGATGTCGAGCAGTTCGTTATCGTTATACTGCACGGTGGAGAGAGTTTGCTGACCTACATACTTCCCTATCGCTTCGATTCGTGAAAGAGCGTCGGCTACATTGTTATCTAGCTCCTTTATGTATCGTATGTTGGTGGTGAATTCTCCTATGTAATCCAAATGTCGGAATTGTTGCGGCGAACATTTATCAAGGTTTGATTGAACGCGTATGTAGGGGGTTTGTTGTCCGTAAAAATTATAAAACTTCTCCCTCCTATGCCGCGTCGAAATCGCTTGACCGTGGTGTACATGACGAGTAGTTCGCGACCGTACGCGCTATACTTGCTCTGCGCGGAGTTTGAAGGTATAATAAGGAAACCTAATGGCTGCCAAGTGTCGTTTTCGCGTTGCTGCAAGACCGCTCCTAAAGCATAATCGAATGTGCCTACCGCGACGCTAACAGGCGCGCCAGGTATCGGAGGTGCTAACATCGTGGCGCTAGCGAGGGCGCGTTACGTCTCTCGGAAATCAGCTTCGAATTGTTCCGACCATTTGATGGGCGCGTTGCCCTTTTTACTTCCTTGTAGTAATTCATTGAGCAGTTGAAAGATATTTGCGGCCCCCGGTATGAAACATCGGCAGTAGTTAATCTTACCGAGGTACCTTCATAATGCTTTAGTAGTCGCGGGAAGCGATGCTTCCACAATGGCGTCAACGCGTTCGACAAGGGGCTTTATTTCGTTCGCGTTTACGCAGTGGTCCTAGAATGTGATTTCATTCACAACGAATTTACACTATACGGGGTTGACGGTTACGGCATAGTCGCGTAAACGTGCAAACAAAATCCGCAAGTGATCGTGGTGTTGTTCTTCGGTTTCGGACGCTATTAAAAAATCGTCTATGTATGCGAATACGAAATCAAACCCACGAGTGATTTCGTCGACGAATCGTTGACACGTTTCTGCGGCGTTTCGAAGCTCGAACATCATGTTGCCTGCTTCGAAAAGGCCGAATGGTGTCGTGAACGCGGCTTCCTTAACGTCTTTGAGTGCGATCGGAATTTGATGGTAAGCGCGAACAAGATCGATTTTTGAGTATATTTGCTTACCGTGCAGATGTTGCGGGAAATCGTCAATATGCGGTGGGGAGTAGCACGCAGGTACCGTGCGGGTGTTCACCGCACGATAGTCGCCTCATGGTCGTATGCCTCCATCCTTTTTCGGCACGACGTGCAGGGGTTATGACCATGAATTTTTCAATGGCCGCATGATTTCTTGATCGATCATAAGTGCAAACTCCGTCTTAATCTGTTTGAGACGATCCGATGCGAGGCGACGGATTTTACTTTTGACACGAGGCCAGGTGTGGTTTCGATGTAGTGTACCACGCCGTGTCGAATTTTCTCTCGTCCGCAGTAATACTACATAACATTTTACATTACACTGCAATAATATATAACATTATACGTTATACTGTAATACTATATAACGTTATACGTTATGGTGTAGTACTACATTACGTTATACGTTATGATGTAGTACTACATTACGTTATATGTTATAACGTAACACAATATAACGTTATGCGTTATAACGTAACAGGATATAACGTAATACGAAGCGAAGTAGTACCATATAACGTTACACGTTATCCTATAATACTGAATAAAGTTATACGTTATACTGTAATACTATGTATCGAAATACGTAGTACTCTAATACTAAATAATGCTATACGTTGTACTGTAATACTTCATAACGTTATACGGTAAAACGTAATATTATATAACATTATAGGTTATACTGTAATACTTTATAACGATATACATTGTAACGTAACGCTATATAACGTTATACGTCACAATGTAATACTTCATAACCTTATACTTTATAACGTAATGTAAAATAAAGTTTTACATAACAAAGTAATACCATATACCGTTATACGTTCCACTATAATAATAAATCATGCTATACGTTATATTGTGATACTATATAACGTTACACGTCTTAACGTAATACCATATAATGTTACATGCTATAACGTAATACGGTATATCGCTATACGTTACACAACAATACAAAATAATGTTATTCGTTGTACTGTAATACAATATAACGACATATGTTATACTGCAATAAGAAATAATGATGTACGTTATATTATAATACGTTATGTAGCACTATAGTATAAAGTATAACGAAATGAAGTATTATGTTATAACGTATAACGATATATAGTTTTAAGTCATAACGTATAACGTTATATAGAGTTTGGTAATAACGTATAGCGTTATATAGTATAACGTCATAACGTACAACGTTATGTAGTATAACGTGATAACGTATAACGTTATATACTATTACGAAATAACGTATAACGTTATATAGTAATACGCTATAACATATAACGTTATATAGTATTACGTAATAAGGTATAACGCAAATTTGTATCATAGTATAACCTACAACGACATATAGTATTACGGTATAACGTATAACGTTATATAGGATTACGTTGTGAAGTATAATGTTGTGTGGTATTATAGTGTAACGTAACACGTTATGTAGTATTATAGAATAAAGTATAACGACATATAGGATTATGTTATAACGTTTAACGTTATACAGTTTTACGTTATAAAATATAAGGTCATATAGTATTATTGTAGGAAGAATAATGACACATGGTATTATGTTATAACGTTTAAAGTTATATAGAATTATGTTATAACGTATATCGTGATATAGTTTTACGTCATAACGGATAACGTTATATAATTTTACTTCATATCGTATTATGTTATATAGTATTAAGTTATAACGTTTAACGTTGTGTAGTATTACGATACAACGTACAAGGTTATATGGTATTACGTTATAACGCATAACGTCATATAGTACTACGCTATGACGCATAATGTTATATAGCATTACGTTATATCGCATTACGTTGTATGGTATTACGTTATAACGTATATCGTTATATAGTATTGTGTTATAACGTATAGCGTTATATAGTATTACGACATAACGTATAACGTTATGTAGTATTATATTATAACGTATAACCTTATGTTGTATTACGTTACAACGTATAACGTTATATAGCATTACGTTTTAACGTATAAGGTTATATATTATTACGTTATAACATATAATGTTATGTAGTATTATAGTATAACGTATAACGTTATATAGTATTACGTTATAACGCATAAGGTTATATAGTATTACGTTATAATGCATAACGTCATATAATTTTACGTCATTACGTATAACGTTATGTAGTATTATAGTATAACGTATAACGATATATAATAATACAGTATAACCTACAATGTTACGTAGTATTACGTTCTAACGTATAACGTTATGTTGTATTACGTTATAACGCATAGGGTTACATAGAATTACCTTATAACGCATAATGTTATATAATGATACGTTATAACGTATAAGGTTATATAGTATGACGTTATAACGCATAACATTATATAATTTTTCGTCATAACGTATAACGTTATGTAGTATTATAGTATAACGTATAACGTTACCTAGTATTATAGTATAACGTTATGCAGTATTATAGTATAACGTAAAACGTTATGTAGTATAATATTATAACGTATAACGTACTGTAGTATTATAGTATAACGTATAACGTTATATAATATTACAGTACAACGCATAACGTTGTTTAATTGTACATCATAACGTATAACGAAATGTAGTATTATAGTATAGCACATAACTTTGTATAGTATTACGTTAGAACGTTTAACGTTATATCCTATTACGTTATAACGCATAGCGTTATATAGTATTACGTTATAACGCATGGCGTAATTTTTTATACTATCGTTAAGTCCAATGTTTTCCTGTGTTCTTCCTGTTTGCTAGTTTTATCCTATAGTTTGTGCCTTTTTTTATTATCTCATGTTCCAAGTCTATTCTTTCTGCATCTGTCCTAATCACATATCCTGCAGTATCGGGTAATAATATTAATAATATTTAGAACATATGATATCTGTATGATATCCTTTTTAGGAAACCGGTGTGTATATTTTTTCTATTTCTGCTGAATGATGCAATTCCCATACTCTTCTACTATATAACAGAGTTGTCAATGCTTATCACTTTAAAAAATTTTATTGCTGTATTCAAATCACATTTTGTCTACATAATCAGTTTCTAAACTGCCCATTGTTATTTTTATGTGGCATATAATAATAACTTTGTTACTACTTCAATATGTGGAATGTGCCTGTTTTTATAAATGATACATCCAAGATATATCTCCATTCGACTATTAGTGGTATTCACTTCAATGTGGGTTCTTATACAGTATTTTTATAACTCCACTAATTGTATCTTATAAATGTTTTATATTTCCTTATATCACTAAGTCATCTGCATAATATACATCCCCTACTATTTATTTATGTTCCTTATTAATAAAGTATTTATTTGAATGTTATAAAATATTGAGTGTTGTATTGAGCCCATAAATAGTATGTATATCTTCTCCTTTGCTCTTGTTACTGTTACCTAAGCCCTTTGGCTGCTACGTCCTCAGTTGTTTTGATCGTAATTATTTTTTTGCAAAGCAATGTTGTGTCTTTTAGCTTAAAGGTACTATTCTTTGCTGTAAAACTTTAAAATTCAAAAGTTGCAAGTTTGTCTGTTTTATATTGTGCAATAAACACTTGTAGTAATCGTTGAGTAAAACTGGCCAAGAGTGGTTAACCTTAACAGTGTTGAGAGCCATTTTAAAATGTGCATATATTTGGAAACGTCAAAAACAGAAAAAGATTATATTTCAAAGGATATGAAAGGAATTTTGAGCATTGTTTCCTTTTTTATGTTTTCAAACTAAAAATAGTATTCTCTAATTCTTAAAGTAATTATTATTCCTAAATTCTTAAATATTATTAAATAATATTATTAAAAATTATTAAATTTAATTAAATGTTGGTTTGACAACATTGAACACTCTTTATTTTTTATCAGCTTCATTCTAGAATATAAGGATTCACAGCTATGAAATATGTCAAAAATTATTCAACAAGCCGCTAGCTTTAATTTTGGATATTTTTATTCTGGTAGAAGTTTACGAAATTCCAAAGGGGAAGCACTTGGTTTGTGAAGTAATTGTAGAATTTGATCTTCTTACATGTCTATTAGGCCCATTTCAACATTAGCCATTTTAGAAACTGCCATAGAAGATATTGGAAATCCATCTTCAGGAATTTATATCGCAAAGGGATTGATGATACTGGGTTCCAAACCTGTTGCTAAAATGTTGATGTAATCCTAATTTCCCCAAATTTTCATCTTTATTTTTAAACTGCAATTTAAGGCAAGGAAAATGATTAAAAGTTTCTTTTTTCTTATTTCAAATCATTTTTCCTTCTTAAAAAGTATTTTAAGAAAGATAAAAAATATTTTTTTATCAAAGTATGATAGCGTTTGTGATAGATAATGAATGATCTTGTCCTTTCTTTGCAACGCTATATCTAATATCCTTAAATGTTCCATATCTTTTCATTTACTTATACTCTCATCTTATTCTTCTGGTCTGCAAGTATAACTCTTATAGCTTTTAATGGTGTTCTGTTTTTATTTCGTTAATATATTCCACTTCATTTATCACTTTTAATTTATCTTCATCCCTTTGTGTTCATCTATCTTATTTTGTACTTTCATGTTTTCTTCTTTTTTATATACATTTTGTTTCCTTATCTCCTATTATTTTTCTCTAGTTTAACGTTTTGCATTAGGTGTAACTAAATATATTATTTGCGTTTCTTATCTTCTTTAATTTGTCTTTCATATTTCTCATTTCCCTAAACATATCTATTTTTTTCAGGATTTCAAATTTCATGCCTTTATTCCCTGTGTTGACAACTATATTTTTTTTATTTATACTTGTTGTTATCTATTCTTTGTCTTTTGTTGCCGTTTTGCTGTCTGCGATATGTTTTTGTAATTTTCCTCTTGTGTTTCTTTCCTCTGCCATTTTAGTTATAATTGTCTATTTTCTTGAACTTTCTTTGTTCTATTGTAGTTTCCTATTATCTGTTTTATCTTTTTCTGGTTTTTTATTTAATTCACTGTCACAATTTCTAGTTTCTTACAACATTTTATTGTATTGTCTGGTTTTCCTTTTATTACATTCTATATGTGGGATTCAGCCAACTGTGGAAATTGACAACTGTATGTGAAAAGTAATGAAATAATTCTGGAAATCAATGTTTCTGAAATTTTCTTTCAGATATTACTTTTTATGCTACATTTAAGTATAACTGTGAAATAAATTTTCATTTTTCTATCCTTATTTTGGATTATGAATTACATTAATAATTTCCAGCATAATAATAATAGAAGGAAATGTCACTTTGGTATATAAATTATGGAAAATGATTATTTTTTATATTTATATGCACATTAGGGGAAGTTGAAGTTGAAAAATAGATTATTCGAATCAACATTTTTAATGGAAAATTTGAGAAATTAAAAATTAAAAAATCAATTATTATAATTATTAGAATATTTATCAACATTGGATTCTGAAAGTCTGTTGTGTATATGTTCATTGCTTTTCAATCGTTTATAATATGTATAATGTTTCTTTGGAATAGTTTGAGTTTCATAAATTTTATGTAAATCTTCAACTTTTAAAGTGATATGTGTTTAAAATGATTATATGTTGTTGGAATGGCGATGCCCTCTCTTCTTTTTTTGACATTGACTTTATCAGTTGACTAAAGAAATATCAGTTGACTAAAACCTCTTACATTGTACTCCTTAAAAGATTCATTTTTCTCATAGCAAAACCAGCAAATATTTTACATTGAGATCTTAGGTATTTAAAAATTAACATTAAACCTGACCATGGAAAGTTTTTAGAGGTCTTAGTAGTTTGAGCCCATCCTTTTGTATCATATACTAGAATATTTCTTGATTTTCTCTTAATTCTGGCATGAACTGAGTCACATTCAAAATTCATTTGTATTGCGTCAGATTTGTGGTTCCGGTAAAACCGAACAGCAAAGCATTGCACATTCGTAAATCAAACTAAGAGTATAACGTCGTTCTTATGTAACATAGATATTCTATGTTATTTTGACATAAAATTAAGATCAAAAAGGGGCATTCAATACATACTTTAAGCCAAACAAAAAAGAATTCAAATTTTAAACAAAAAATCAAATTTTCATATTTTCGCTCCTGGCATAAAGGGGACGATATTCATTTTTTTAATTACATAGGGTGTACCACCTAACATTATCACCTGAAATATCTCACTTCTTTTTGACAATATCAAAAAATTCTTCAGGAACAAGTTGAATGGATTTGAAGTGAATATAATCTGACTTGACCAGTTTTTCCATAGGTGAAGGCATAGAGGACATATGGAGGTCACCGATATTTCTTTAAATATATTTTTTTATTATATATTTTTAAATATATTATTGGATTCAGCTAAGCATTATCTGTAAAAAAAGTATTAACCTCTTTGTGGTGAAAAACTATTAATTCAACTGATATTTTAACTGATAATTTAGCGTATAAGAGATAAAGAAAAAACGCAAAAAATTTGCCGATTGCCATTTTGAGGATACAGCAGGACTTACTTTCAAGCTTTTTCAAAATATCGAATTCTATTAGAAGTGATTTGAATTTTGACAGTCTTAAAATCCATCGTTTAAAAACTAAAACTTGTTTCGAAACTGAGAATCGAATGCTCATTGCTACTGGCTGCTCGAACTGACCTAGTTAGGCTGTGTAACAAGACTTGTTGGCGCAGAGAGACATTTTGGCCGATTCTTTAACACAGCGTCATAAAGTGCATCATGCAATATGTAAAAAATTAAAAATATATTCTGCATAAAAATAAAATATTTGCACAAAATACTACACATTTGATTGAAATTGTTTGTTTATTACTTACTTAACACTTAGCCAAGAGCGAGCTATACGCTTCTCACCGCACTGGACAAACCAACCTATACGCTGTCCATCGTGCATTTTTCCAAGTAACAAGGACTAATATTCACTATTTGCAAAACAAAGAAGTCTAAAAATTATTTAAGTGGTCAATTATACTTTGCGGTAATGATTTTGTTTAACGATTTCACATGTTGTTTATACAAAACATCAAATTAAAAGTATAAAGAATATAGGTAAAATCAAAGACATTAAAGATGACTAAAGATAAATAACACGATTTGAACGCGAAATTAAAAATTCATAATGCATTTTAAATATTTTTTTACAGTGTGGTATCGTTCGATTATAACTTTATTTAGTCATAATTGATAGTGTAACTTTTTAATAAATTTTAAATTTTGAATTGGTGTATTTTATTATATACTGTACTTTATAAAATCAGAAAAGTGTCGCAATTAATTTGGAACAATTGTAAGTAAACAATAGCTGATAATATAAATAACTAATAAACAACAACAAAAAAAAAAGAAAACACGTTGCTAAAGTCAAAGAGGGAGTCCTCCGTTCGATCACGCAGCGATGTTCTTCACAGATGGGTGAAATCATCGTTCCGTTGGCTAAGTGTTAATTAACTACAATTTATATTAAACAATATTCATGTCCAAATAAAGTCACAGTGATATAGTATTTATTTATCACCAATTTCAAAATAATGTTGATAATAAATTTAACAAATCGTGTATATTATGTTTATAATATGTATTATCGAGCCAATCCTAGCGGCACTGCAAGGCTAGGTTGACTCATGACAGAGGTGGAGCAAGCTCCTATCCTCCGTCTGCTTCCAAAAATCAGTTTAATATTCTGACTTCCCAATGGGAAGTGTATCAGATATTAAGCTGATAAGAACAGATACTATACTTTGATCATAGCCATAAGGCCGAGAAGCGATAACAAATTGAACTTTGTCTACGAATAGAACATCCCAATGTCCTAAACTTACCAGCGAGAAACAGCATCTTGAAAAAGCCACCTAGCGGTGATATCTCCAAATACCCTTAGTTACAGTAGCGGACAAAAGTTTAAGACGATGATTTGTAAACCGGATTACAAACATCTTATAAGCATATTGTTCTTCTATTCGGTTTATCTCTTTGGAATAACATAGCTGTATGTTTGATCTTCGTAGCCTCAAACCGTCAGTTGTTAAATACAAACAATGTAGGAGTTACAACAGTTAGTTATCGCTTAGCACTTGTAAACGGTAGACATTAGTTTAAGACGATCTGTGTAAAACGTGTGTATGACTACAGTGTTTGAACATTTTGATTCTGGAATGTCAAAATCATTGTTTAGTGTACCTTTTACTGTTTAAAATTCATTTAGGTAGGAACAGACTATGGGTAAATCAAAGAATTTACTTGAAAACGAAAGGGAACAAATCGTAAGGCTGCGGAAGCAAAGTAAAACCTTCACCGAAATAATAAATATAGTGAACAGGCCAGAAACGGCTTATAAGAAAGCTTGGTATAAATTTTTAAAGGCTGGCATGTATTGCGATCAACCGAAAAACGGAGCAACAGAACCTTTGTAGTAAAAATAAAGGACGTACATTCTGAAGTACTTGCTAACTCGTCAAAATTCTAAACTCAGCATGGAAAATAAATTAAAAATTTACAAAACCAAAATTTATAAAACCAATTTGGAATGCGTTACGTAAATAAACTAGAGTCGCTACAATCGAAAATACTCAGAACAATAGTCAACCTTCATGGCATGTCAGAAATGGAGATATACGTAAAGACCTAAAAATATCAACGGGGAAAAAAGACATCGGCAAGTACGCAAAATGATACAAGGAAAGAATGGCAATGCATCCAAACCAGCTAGTTGCTGGAATGAGCAAAACTCTCATACAAATAAGACTAAAGAGAAAACACCTGACTGACCTCACTAAAGAAGTAAAATAGACAAACTCGAAGATGATATCTTGCCGGGGGGAGCCATTCACATATTAATTAGTGATAAAGCTAGAAAAATTTACGGAATGTCCAGCCTGACAAATTGTAAAGTACAAATTAAATAAAAAAAAAGACGTATAGAATTCTAATTGTTTCTGTAAAATCGTCCATCATCACCATCGATATTAAATTCGAGGTTGTTACCATGGGAAAATTCGAGGGGTGTCAAACTATTAAGTTTCAAATTTTATGAAGGCGTCAGGGACATTGACAGGTCGAACAGATAATTTTTTTTTGTAAACTTCTAAATTGTCTTCCGCTTTTTCCAAAAAGATTATTTGAGTTGCAGTGTTTTTAAAATACAAATACAATATCGTGAAATATATCTGTGGCGGTACTCGACAGCAAAAATACTACCACTCGACACTAACTAGTAGTCGAACGACGGCAGCGCAGTGGTTAGCGCCTTACGTTAACAATCGTTCGGAACCCGGGTTTCAAATCCCGGCGACCGGAGGTCCGATTTTTCTTCCACGCATCTAAATTAGAAGAAAAATACAGTAGTCAGTACGCCAGCAGCGACATCTATACAATAGCAGCATCAGCAACTACACTATCACGGCCTATTCACCCTCATATCCAATTTTTTTTTTCTTTTTTTTCTCTCCGAGATTACGAGAACGCTATTTACATAATTTAATATGTAATAAAATGTGAAGCCTCGAATGCTTGTTGCAGTCGCTTACTCGCCTTCGTCACCATGGATTCTGTATAGAGTAAGCAAAAGCACTTGAGGATGCAATAAATTAAGCTCCTTTCTATACTATGTCATAGACCAAGGCTAGCAGGTTTCAACAGTTTTGCAAGTGTTATTCTGTGCAAAATGTTGAAAAAAAGAGTAGACTCACGTCTAGACCTTACAAGGATGCCGTAAAGTAACAATGTCATTTGTATTTATACAGCATCAGTCTGTGTCGTAGGGTCATAGTGTCATGGGGAGCATGAGGCGGGTGTCACGGATCAAATTTTTGTTTAGCACATGCTACGCCAGATGCTATGGCCCTTGCGAGATTCCTCATAGTCTGGGCGTTAAGGACTACCCATTGTTAACGCTAACCCTCAACAGGCCTAAGGAGACACCGTAAACCGAATCTGTTCTGTTTCATTTCTTTTTACATAAACATTTTCGGTTAACAGATGGTCCGCATATTTATTGCACGCTCTTGACTATTACGGAGAAAGCGGGTGTCTGGCGAGATAACAAACTTTTCCCATGAACAAGGATGCCCATATCTGGTTTTCTTTATCATTCATTAGCCAATGGGCATCGCGGATCATTACCCTCACTTTTCTACCGAAAAGTGTGGACGACGAATCCGCGTTCTGAATTCAAAAGGGCACACCCACACCGAGCTTTCTTCCCTGATGGTACGAGCCAGGACCAAACAGTTCTTCTTCCGATCTTTTTGTAGCAAAACCTAACTGTGAAAAATAAACTTGACTTCAGACCGAATCTTGTGTTTTTCACTTTAAAAATTACGTGACACGGGCATGGGTTTTCGGGCCGTAGGACCACGTCCCGGGAAACCCCGATAGATCTGATGCTCTCTTACAGTCGGCTGGCAGCTGGTCGGTGCCTCTGGCGCCCGTCAATTTTGCCGATCCGATGCGGAGAGTTTCGGAGAAGTTGGTGGGCCCATGACTGTCAAGACCACTCACCTCACCTTCTTGTGGGGCTCCCCGTTACCCTGCTCCGGCTTTGACCGGGGCAGGGTGCGAAAGAGTGAGTGGCACCAGGACGGACTTTGTTAATGACCGCGGCGACAACAAATTATATATTACTATGGATTGCGACCACAAAAGAAAAATGGTTTTCGGTGCAGGGGAGGGATACCCCAGTACCGGCGCAGCGGTAGGTAGACAAGTGGGCTCACCTGCGTCGTCATCTCACGACCACGGCCGTTCGGGGGTGGACCGCCAGGCCCCCGGATGTGTTTTCACGTCTGGCGGGGCGGGATGCAGTAGTACGGAGATTCACAAGGAACCTCCGAGAAGAATGACAAGAGCATCGCGGAGAACCACGGGCGGAACGGACGGCGTCTTCCTCGCACCGGCCGCGGTAACGGGCCTCACGCCGGCAAGTGCGCTACGTACGCGGATGAGGTCCGATGACGAGGATTCGGTCGCCTCTTTCGCGTCGCGATCATCCCTGGGATCGACTGTCTCCGGGGGGAAGAGAAGGCGCATTATGACGCTGACCCCTGAAATCTCTGTGGATTTGGCACTGGATATGCGGATGAGCTCGGCGGCCGACGTGAGCGCCGAGTTCACCAGGCAGGTGTCAAAGACCTTGCGGGTGGCGGCGGTATCGTCGAACCTGAAGGGAGCAAGCATTAAGGACCTAAAGGACGCGGCGACCTACGTCGCCGCCGCATGGAGGGAGCTTAACCTGCAGAGGGCTGAGGTGGTCCACAGCGGTAGCTCCACGGCCGCCAGGCTCGCGGAAGCAAGGCTGACCGCGTTGGAGGAGGAAAACGTGGCCTTGAGTAACGAGATAACGAGGCTGGCCGCTCGCACCCACGAGTGCCCGCGGTGCAGCGGTCGGGCTATTGAGTCCGGCCACCCTCCGCGGGAGAATAAACAAGAAGGCGCGCGTCTGGACGCCCTAGAGAAAAAGATGAACGAACTCGGTCCCTCCATCATGAGGGCCATCGAGGAACGGTTCGGGGGCCGAAGACCGCGCAGCCCCGAACCTCGGCGCAAGGCGGACCAACCCGCTGCCCCACGCGTCACACAAACCACAATGCTCCCGAGGGAGCAGGAGGGTGGCGAATGGAGGGTGGTGGTAAGACGGCCGCGGAAGAAAAGGGCCGCAAGGAAGGAGGAGAAAAAAGAGGAAATGCCTGCTGCTCCTTCGTCAAGACTAACGGGCGCACGGAAGACGGGCGCCGCACTAGTGACTAAGAAAGGAACGGCGCAGGCGACGAAAACGGCTGCGCTCCCCCGCGCACCGCGTACGTCCGCGGTGACGTTGACTATCAACGAGGAGGTTAAGACATCGTACGCTGATGTTCTCGCGACGGCGCGACAGAAGGTCCCGCTTGCGGAGATCGGCGTCGAGTCCCTCGGAATGAGGAAATCGATTACCGGGGGTATAATTATCCGGCTCCCCGGCGACAGCGACAGAGGAAAGGCGTCGCGATTGGCGACGCGTCTGGCCGAGGTGCTGGCCCCAAACAGGACGGCGGAGTTGAGGGTGGCCGGGATAGATATCTCGGTCGCTAAGGAGGAGCTGCGGCAGGCGCTGGCCTCAGCGGCGGGATGCGGCAGCGCGGAGGTGCAGGTCGGAGAGATCCGTAGCACCAGATACGGCCTTGGGACTGCATGGGTAAGGTGCCCAGTCACCGGAGCCCGGAAATTAGCCCGGGACTGGAAAGTAGGTCTGGGCTGGTCCACGGCGAGGGTCACGGCTATCACGAAGAGACCCTTGCAGTGTTTTAAGTGCCTGGAGCTGGGGCACGTGCTGGTAACCTGCACGTCCAACGTGGATCGCGGGCATCTGTGCTACAGGTGTGGCGTTAGCGGGCATCGTGCCAGGGGGTGTCCCGCCTCCGCGCCCAAGTGCCCGTTGTGCGAGTCGCTGGGGGCGCCAGCCAACCACAGGATGTGCGGGGCGGCATGTGCTCCGCCGAGAACTAAGAGGAAGCCACCGATCCGCGAACCGACCGCGGAGGTAACGCAAGAGGGGAGCACCGTCGAACATCCAGCGGTGGATGGCCGGGAGCAGGCCATGGAGGTGATTGAGTGATTTTAACTGTCTCTTTATGCGTCTCCGGCGCATGACCTGCACCTCAAGACCATCCGTGAGGGAGAGGTCGCTCTCGCGACAGTGGCCGATCCGTATCGCGTCCCTGACGCTCCCTACTGGATCGGGGATTTGGACGGACTGACGGCCGTAACTTGGACGCCGACCCTGGGCGCCTTTGGCGCCCTGCTAGACCGTGGCAGCGGCTACGTCGCGATCGTATGGACAGGAATAGCGGAGGTGGCGGTCTACGGCTCCCCCAACAGCGGCCTGGCCGCGTTCGGAGACTTTCTAGACGATGTCGGTGAATGTGTCAAAAGGTGCTTTCCCCGCCAGGTGCTGGTCCTCGGGGACTTCAATGCTCACTCGACGCAGTGGGGGAACTCCGCGACGAACACCAGAGGAAGATGGCTGACAGACTGGGCTGCGGGACTCGGACTCCCGCTGGTAAACAAGGGTACGGCGAGCACCGGCGTGGCGTGGAGGGGGTCCTCCGTGGTCGACATCACGTGGGCCACCTCGGAGCTGTACCCGAGGATCCGTGACTGGAGAGTGGCCGAGGGCGTCGGGACCCTGTCCGATCACCTCTACATATTTATGGAGGTGGTCTCGGAGGACGTGGACGAAAATAACAACCAAGTCGCCCGAGGTGGTGCGAGCCGCTCCGGCCCATCACAACCTCCCAGATGGCGCCTGCAGGAGCGGGACAGGGAGATGTTGCAGGCGGCAGCCATCGTCTCGGCGTGGAGCTGGCACGCCCAAGGGACGACCAGTCTGGGAAGCGTCGACGAGGAGGCGGAGATCCTCCAAGGATACATGAGCGCGGCGTGCGACGCCTCGATGACGCGCTCCGTCCCGGGCGGTGGACGCAACCGCTGCGTTCACTGGTGGACGCCGGAGATCGTGGAGTTGCGGGCGAGCTGCGTGCGGGCAGGCAGAAGATTTCTGAGGGCCCGTCGACGTAGAAGGACGCGCGACGAGGAGGAGATCTCCCGCTGCTACGAGGTCTACAGAGAGGCGAGACGGACTCTGCAGCGGGAGATCAAGATCGCGAAGGCTCGGTCTTGGAAGGAGCTGATCGAGGCGGTTGAGTCAGACCCGTGGGAGCGGCCGTACAAGGTGGTAACGAGGAAGTTACGACCCGCGGCCTCCCCGCTGACCGCCAACATGAATCCGGTACTGCTGGCCAAGGTCATCGGGACGCTGTTTCCGCGTCAGGACAGCGACGCGGGGCGGTCGGGATCGTCCCTCTCCTCCGGCAGGGGCGACACGTCGTCAACAGCAACGGCGGCGACGACGTCGACGGAGCGGAGCGAGGAGCTGCAGGTCACTCAGGAGGAGCTTCTCGCGGCGACTAAGAAGATGGCGTCCCTGGACGTGGCACCGGGTCCGGACGGAGTTCCGGGCCGAGTCTGGGTGGAGACGATGGAGGTGGTGGCCCCTCGCGTGCGGCATCTGTTTTCCCGATGCCTGAAGGAGGGCATCTACCCGCGGTTGTGGCGGACGGCGAGATTGGTCCTGCTGCGAAAGGAGGGTCGTCCGTCGGACTCGCCGTCGGCGTACAGGCCGATATGCCTGCTGGACGAGATCGGGAAGCTCTTCGAGAGGGTGATCACCGCCCGTCTGGAGGCCCATATCTGGGGGCGGGTTCCCGGATGGCACGACAGTCAGTACGGCTTTCGCCGGGGCCGCTCCACGGTGGATACTGTGAAGCGGGTGAAGAGCATGGCGGAGGACATGGTTTCCCGCTACGGAACGGCGGTAGCGGTCTCCCTGAACGTCAGCAACGCCTTCAACTCTATCCCCTGTGTTACGACCGTTCGCGGAGAGACGCGGTCGCGAGGAAAACGCGTCAGCGAGAGGCGTAAATTCTCGCTACGATTCGGCTAATCGACGCCGCGAATTAGTCGTTCCCCGTGTTTCGGTTAGGATAACAGGGGTGGTTAATTGAAATTAACACTGTGTTAACAGGTTAATATGATGTATATATTCAACAATGGATTACACAATATTATGAGCGTCACAAGTATTTGACGATGAGTACAGCTTATTCGTTACAGAAAATGTGACCCGATTTGACGATATCTCTCGATGAGATAGTTAGACTTTACAAACGGATTGATTTGAAGATAGAACCGTGGTAGACTTATTGACTGTTCGGACGACGAAAATGGACTCCTCGGTTACAGATTTCGAATGAGACTGATCGGTTAGAGTGTTCGATTGAGACTGCCCTCCTTAGACCGATTCTTTGTCTTTCGGGGAGACGACCCCCCATATGCTCGGATCACGCCATCGCACGCGCCGATGATCACGTAGGCCGACTTCTTCGTTAGAAAAATAACGGTCCGAGATCGACGGTTCCAGAACTCGTTATTTGGTGATAAATATGCGCTCATCGATACGATGTATATTTTTCGTCGGGCAGATAAGAGGGTATATCTGCGACGCTGGAGGACCGCGAGCGACGGTTGGAAATACGATCTCTGCAGAGCCTCGTGGCGTAACATACTCCCCCCGTTGAGAGGGTACCGATCAAGTACTATGGGTAATACTGTGAGGTGGATCTCTCGTTAGACTTCGTAGCTGTTGGGTGTTTCGGAGTCATCTGTCGGCGATCTGCTCGGTAGTGGTACCATCCGCTTGACGCTCCGATCCAGTGTGCTTGTTGCCGTTCGTACGGTAGCCGTCCGTATGATGCCGTCTGCGCCGGGCTGGACCTTGATGATTCTGCCCAATGGTCATCGCATTGGGAGAACGTTGTCTTCTATGAGGAGGACGATGATGTCTTCTAGTATGCCGTAACTGCCCTTGCTCCCTTTGGTTCGTATGTTCAGCTCGTGTGGATATTCTTGATGCTAGCTGGAGAAGGTTGGTTGGAGTATCCCTGAAATCTCAATCTCGCAAACTTGTTAGTCTCCGATGAGGAGGTGACTGGGAGTAAGGATTAAGAGATCGTTTCGATCTGGGGATATCGAAGTTGGCGGTCTGGAGTTGAGGGTTGGTTTTGATTCTGATAGGGAGTGTGTTTCGCGTTTTAATTGTATGAAGCTTGTTAATGACGACACGTCTGAGATGTCGTTTGAAGAATTGCTGCTAGCTTCCGCAATCCGTTGAAGTGAGGCGAGTTGAGAGTGTGAAGTGCCATTCGATCCATCGGCCGGCTAGAAAGACTGACCCTTCGATGAGCGATGAATCTTCCCAGAGACGCGACGAAGGCCTCGCTTATGAGATCGTTGACCAGCTCGATGTGGACTGCATTAACTGCAAGACGTATAAGTTGGATACGAATACCTGGATTCTGCGGTGGTTGCGATCCTCTCGCTCTTTGACGTAAATGATTTGCAATAGGTGATTCTGAGGTTGATGAATGGGCGAGATTCCCTTCGTAGAGTACGGATTACATCTGAAAATTACTAAATTATAGTGATTTGACAAGTTTGTTGTTTATGTCCTGTTCGGAAACTCCTTGTAGTTTCGATCGCTGTGGTTCTCGTCGTTTTAGGAATTTGCGGTTGTGTTTTTGGGCCCAGGAAGTGTCGTTTTGTGCCTTGATCCTGGAGGTATTGTGAAGCACCTCTGCCCAGGAAGTGTCATGGAACACCTCTGCCCATGAAGTGTCGTAGAACACCTCTGCCCATGAGGTGTCGTTGAATGCTTCGATCCTGGAGGTGTTAGGTAGCAGCTCGGCCCAGGAAGTATCATGGAACACCTCTGCCCATGAAGTGTCGTGGAATGTCTCGATCATGGAGGTGTCGTGGAGTACCTCGACCCAGAAAGTGTCTTGGAACACCTCTGCCCATGAGGTGTCGTTGAACGGAATTCTTGTGTTGCCTGATGTTGATTCGTCCAACACGATGCGGAGTTTTGGAGTTGATTGGGAGGTTGGGCTCCCCCCGATGATCCGCCCGAATCGCGCTCTCTTAGTGATGATCCTTGGCGGAGAATGAGCGTTGGGCGTCGCGACGCTGGACGTCGTAACTGTGACTTGCCTTGGCATTGGAAAATATGTTGGCGTTATTGGAGCCAGGGGTGACTCCAGTGAGATCTTCGTGGTTTTTTCCCGAGACTTGTCCGATGCAGCAATCTGTGGGCTCAGTGGATAAGTATTGAAAACTGATGGTGTGGTTTGACAACTAATCTCATTTGAGGAATTCGTTACGGTGGTGACAACGTGATGATTATTCCGCTTCGGGTAATTTGCAGATGTGGCCCCGTTCGGAAATGGCGAAGGTGGCATCTTCGTGTTATGTCCAGGAGAATGACTCTCCGATATGATACTCCTGCTCTCAGATGATACAGGTAACGTGCTGTAAGACAGACTGAACATTGAGATGTTGATTGAGGAGGAAATGTTCCTAGAGAATCTTATCATGGATTTCGAAACCCCTGCTGTAGGTTTTGATTCGAAATTGACTCTGTTGTCATGAACGGGATTCAGTTTTTTCCGGTCCAGAGGATCGTGAGAGGTTGTCTTCAAGTCGCGTGTTGGCGAAGAGTTGCGAGTGGCAGAGGTTGTCTGATTCAAGGCGCTTGCTGGCGTTGAATCAGATTGTTCAGATAATGATAATGCGAAATTGTTTGTCGTCGAATCGCGTTTTGGCTCAGAGTTGCGAACGTTAGAGATTGTCTGATTCAAGCCGATTGGTAGCGTTGAATCAGATTGTTCCGATAATGATGACACGAACTTGGTCGTCGTCGAGTCGCGTGTAGGCGATGAGCAGCGAACGTTAGAGGTTGTCTGATTCACGGCGTTTGGTAGCATTGAATCAGATTTTTCAGATAATGAGGACGCGAACTTGGTCGTTGTCGAGTCGCGTGTAGGCGATGAGCAGTGAACGTTCGAGGTTGTCTGATTCAAGGCGATTGGTAGCGTTGAATCAGATCGTTCAGATACTGATGACGCGAGCTTGTTTGTCGTTAAGTCGCGTATTGGGGATGAGTTGCGAACGTGAGAGATTGTCTGATTCACGGCGATCGGTAACGTTGAATCAGATTGTTCAGGTAGAGACGTTGCTATCGTACTTGTCGTCTGGTCGCGTATTGACGATGAGCGGCGGACGTTAGAAGTTGTCTGATTCACGGCGATCGGTATCGTTGAATCAGATTTTTCGGATAATGAGGACGCGAACTTGATCGTCGTCGAGTCGCGTGTTGGCGCGCTGCGAGTATTATGCAATGAACTTCGCGTGTCATGCGACGGAATCGGCGCTAGACTCGATACGAGATTCTCCATCGGCGGAGTATGATCATTGTTACTGTTATTATTTAGATTATTCTTACGTCTCTGGTAACTGCTGGAAGTATTGCTGTTGCATTCCGATAGTTTTGGATTCGCCACTGCGTTGGAGACATCCATTGAGGAAGAATCAATGTTGTTGAGTCTGATCAATCGTACCATCAGGTCTAAATAGATATCCGATAAGTCCTCAGGTTCGTTGTCGTCGATGTCGAGCAATTTGTTAAGGACAATGTTGAATTGTTTCCAATTGTCGTCGACCAGTGTTTGATAAAATTTTAAGCTGCCCTTGTTGCGCTGCCCGGACTGTTCGTATTGGTCGAGTAGTCTCCATATGGTCTTGAATTCTTCGCTTATATCGTCGTACTCCTGTTTCAAGGCGGTGATTCTTGCTTCGTTTGCCATTTTTTGTGATGAAGATACTTCGTTAACGAAGGTGGTACTTGTGATGTGTGATCGGTGTTTCCCGATGCAGAATTGTTCCGGCTGCAGTGCTCGCTCGTCACTGTGCAGCGGGATATCGTGATGTTCGCGAGGAAGGCGTTCTTCCCGAAGATCACTCGTGTTGTAGTGAAACTGAAGTTGTTCCGACTGCAGGTTGTCGCTTGTCCCTGTGCAGTGGAATGTCGTTGACGTACGTTTCGTGAGGAAGGCGATTCTTCCCGAAAGTGACGTGTTTTGTCGTGCGATCGAAGTTGTTGAATATCGTTATGTTGACGATTGTCCAGTTGCGGCGGGAGGCTGCATGGTTGCGTCTTCAACCATTGAATTATGCCTCTTCCAAGGTGACGGCCCCTTGACGTTACTGACATCGCTGGAGTGGTAACGCTTCCGCTGCTGGTTATGTTGGATTCATGTGGCACTGTCTGGTAGTGGGTGTCACTGGTGTGCACTTTTCACTTACCACTGAAACCGGCTCGAAGGACCAAATGTTACGACCGTTCGCGGAGAGACGCGGTCGCGAGGAAAACGCGTCAGCGAGAGGCGTAAATTCTCGCTACGATTCGGCTAATCGACGCCGCGAATTAGTCGTTCCCCGTGTTTCGGTTAGGATAACAGGGGTGGTTAATTGAAATTAACACTGTGTTAACAGGTTAATATGATGTATATATTCAACAATGGATTACACAATATTATGAGCGTCACAAGTATTTGACGATGAGTACAGCTTATTCGTTACAGAAAATGTGACCCGATTTGACGATATCTCTCGATGAGATAGTTAGACTTTACAAACGGATTGATTTGAAGATAGAACCGTGGTAGACTTATTGACTGTTCGGACGACGAAAATGGACTCCTCGGTTACAGATTTCGAATGAGACTGATCGGTTAGAGTGTTCGATTGAGACTGCCCTCCTTAGACCGATTCTTTGTCTTTCGGGGAGACGACCCCCCATATGCTCGGATCACGCCATCGCACGCGCCGATGATCACGTAGGCCGACTTCTTCGTTAGAAAAATAACGGTCCGAGATCGACGGTTCCAGAACTCGTTATTTGGTGATAAATATGCGCTCATCGATACGATGTATATTTTTCGTCGGGCAGATAAGAGGGTATATCTGCGACGCTGGAGGACCGCGAGCGACGGTTGGAAATACGATCTCTGCAGAGCCTCGTGGCGTAACACCCTGGGAGAGGATAGTGGAGGCTCTGCGACACTTCGAGGTGCCGGCGTACCTGGTTGAGGTCATCGGAGCCTACCTGAAAGATAGGTGGATCACCTTCCCTGGGAGGAACGGGGAAGTGAGAAGACGTGTGGAGCGCGGCGTCCCGCAGGGTTCGGTGCTAGGAACGTTCTTGTGGATCACGGCCTACGACTCCGTCCTTCGATGCCCGATGCCCCCGGGCACGGGCTTGGTTTGTTACGCCGACGATACATTGGTGCTAGCCGGGGGACGGTGGTGGAGTGAGATCGTGATTCTCACGGAAGACGCTGTGGCATGCGCGGTGCACGCTATTCAGCGACTGGGATTGAGCGTGTCGCCGGCCAAGTCGGAGGCCCTATGGTTATTCGACCGCCGCCGCAGGGGATCCCCCCCCCCCCCGATGGTTTGTCCGTGGCCATAAATGGCGAAGCGGTGCCGGTGAAGTGTCGTGTGAGGTATCTGGGCCTCACCATCGACAGTCGGTGGACGTTCGGACCGCATTTCGAGCTCCTGGTCCCGAGGGTGACGGGCGCAGCCAACGCCTTGTGCGGCCTTCTTCCGAATATAGGCGGAGCAGGGTCGGGAGTCCGCCGACTCTACGATGGAGTGATCCGGTCCCGGGTCCTCTATGGGGCACCGGTGTGGGCCCAAGATCTGATGGCCAACCGTCGCAGTCGTACCCTGGTGAGGAGAAAAAAAAGCTGGAGATCTGGGAGCGGTGGCGCTCCCAGCTGATGGAGGAGGACGCCAGGCGGCCACACCGAGCCGTCCGCGCCGTGCTTCCCAATTGGGAGGCTTGGAGAGATCAAGGCGGGGTTCCGCTCACCTTCAGGACGACACAGATGCTCAGCGGACACGGCGTCTTCGGTGAGTACCTGCTGAAGATCCTGCGGGAGGTGACGTCCACCTGTCACCACTGCGGGGAAGAGGAGGACACGGCGCAGCACACGCTGGAGTTCTGTCCAGCGTGAGCGGAACCGCGGCGCGTCCTGCAGCTCGACATCGGCGAGAGGTTGGCTCCGGAAGCGGTCGTTGAGGCCATGCTCCGAGGGCCCCGGGAGTCCGCACCTACTGCGAGGATGTTATGCAAAGAAAGGAGCGGGCAGAAAGAGACCGGGAGAGAAGAGCCGATCCCAGTAGATCGTCGCATCAACGTCGCAGGGGCTCCGTACGACGTAGGGGCGCGGCGCCACCGTCGCTGCCCCGGGTGCGTCAGACTAGTGGACGTGGCGCTAGGAGGAGTGGTTCCCCCTAGCTTTCCAACTCAAGCCGGGACGCCTCCCTAGACAACTACAACGGCAGGGAGAGAGACGACGAGGTTGCACTCGGTAGGGATTCGCAAGAGACACCGGGTGCACCTCTGAACGTCGGGATGACCACCGTGGGGTTTTAGTCGGTAAGAGTCCGACACTACACGGTCGTTGCTGCGCAGCGCCGAGTGTCCATGAGGATTTCCCCACGATAAAAAAAAAAAAGTTTATGATATCAGTTAAGTTCAGTACCACTAAATTAGTTAATAAAAAAGAAAGAATACGTTGTCAAGCTCAATATGGGATATCTCCCGATCGATCAGACAGGAATGTATTTTTAAGAAGGGAAATCTCCCTATTCGTAAGCTAAGATTTAAATGCATGAAACTGAGGAGACTATAATATATATGTACAAATAAAGAATCTTTTCCCAATAAAGACCGCGGCACCACCACCGCCACCACCGTTATAGAAGCGCGCGGCGAAGGAGCTGTCAGCTGAGGAGGGTCTGTGTCCCCGCTCAGACTCGCACGGCGGTCCAGGGAACGTGGCACTAGGGGGTAAGTGGTCTTTTATCGAAGAATGGACATCTTCAAGCAAAAGTGAGTTTTGCTTCTAGCTTTGTTTATTAGATGCTTGAGATATATAGCATACACTATATCTATAAAACATATGCAACACAGAGAGACGCGGTCGCGAGGAAAACGCGTCAGCGAGAGGCGTAAATTCTCGCTACGATTCGTATAATCGACACCGCCAAATAGTCGTTCCACTAGTTTCGATTATGATAACAAGGGTAGTTCAATGAATTTAACACTGTGTTAACAGGTTAATATAGCTTGTATTTTTAACAATAAATTAAGTAATAATAAACGCTCCACAAATTATTTAGCGATGAATACAGTTAATGCGTTACAGAAATTCGACTCGATATTTGATATTTCTCGATATTCGTTAGACTAAGCGACTTTGTTCGTCAGAGCTCTCGATGTATGCAGTTAGACTTTTCAAATGAGACCGATTGCCCTTCGACCGATTCCTTGTCTTTCGGGGAGACAACCCCCACTACGCTCGAATCACGCCACCGCTCGCGCCGATGATCACGTAGGCAGACTTCTTTGTGAGAATAAAATAACGGACCGAAATCGACGTTTCTAGAACTCGCTGCTTGGTGACGACTATGCGCTCGTCGATACCTTGTATGTTTTTCGTCGGGCAGATAAGGCGATCCGTCTGCGACGCTGTAGGACCGCGAGCGACGGTTAGAAATACGATCTATACTAAGCCTCGTGGCGTAACATTATATGTTATTAATTTATACAGTATTATGCGATAACCTATGACGTTATATTGTATTACGATATACCGTATTACGTTGTGTAGTATAACGTTACAAGATATTACGCTTTATCGTATACGTTATATATTATAACGTTATATGGTATTCCGTTATAACGTATTCCGTTATAACATATTACGTTATATAGTATAACGAAATAAGGTATTATGATATAACGTAATACGTTGTATAGTATAGCGTTATATTGTATTACGATATAACGTATTACGTTATATAGTAAAACATTACAAGGTATTACGCTTTATTGTGTTACTTTATATAGTATTACGCGGTAACGTGTTACGTTTTATACTATTCGGCGATAACGTATAATGTTATAAGGTATTACGTTATAACTTATTCTGTTATTTGGTATAACGTTATATGGTATTATGTTATATCGTATTACGTTATATAGTATACCGTTGTATGGTAATACGTATATAACGTGTTACGTTAAACAGAGAAGGAAGGCGACCCCGTCAAAGTAGTTCGCCGAAGAGAACCGATATGACGCTGCGAGACCGTGGCACCACCATTATCGCCGTCACAGAAGAGCGCCGCGAAGGAGCAGTCAGACTGAGGAGGGCCACCGCTCAGACTCGCACGTCGGCCCAGGGAATGCGGCACTAGTTTTGGAGTGGTAGATGAGTTGGGGGGGGGGGGGTGGTTGGCAAATGGAAAATTTCGGTGGTAACAACCTCCGGCCGTGTGTCCGATTCTTAAACACTTGGGTCACATCGGTTTCACGTGATCGTCTAATGGTCGGCTAGATGACGGAGCAAAAGTTTGCAGTCGTGGGTCGGTAATATTTTGCTTGAGTGCTGGTATGGTGTTGTGATATTGGTTCCTTGGGCGGTTGGCCACAAGATTAACTTCCCGTAGCCATTGTTCTCTATCAGCGGCTAGTTGTTGGGCAAGGTTCAGGTTTTTCGGGTCGCTAACCACTACCATCTGTCCTATTTCATATCGTAGGTTGAGTTAATATGTTTTAAGCGCCTCGCGTTCTCCAATATCAATAGCTATGCGTCGTTCGGTTGGTATACGATTTTCGTTTTGAACTGCGTAATTCAGTTCATTGAGCTGTTGTCCGAATCCAGAATTGGAAGTTTGTACACTTTCTGTTGCCCCTTGTTTTAAATTCTTTAGTTCGTCCCTACAATTGCTGATAGTTGTTGGTGTTTACACATGTTGTCTCAAGCACGAATACAAGTCTTCGAACGAATCAATTTTTAGATATCGTATATTTCTTTTTGCGTCATCGGTAATTCTTTGGATCTGTATGACGTCTAATAATAGCTCTCTGTCACTTGCCTTACATCTGGCTCTTGATTTGCGGACCGATGAGATGAAATCTTCAACGCCTACGTCATCTCAACCCGGTAGTGTCTCGATAGTTTGTATGGCCTTGTCTGCGTCGAGCCCTTGGTCTTCGTTGTGGTCGTTTCTTTGTCTAGTGGTAACGTGATTAATTCGTTGTCTTCGTGAAATATTTGGTTCGTCGGTTTCGTCGTCTGTCATATGGTCAACACCGATTGTCAAAGGCGTGCTCGTGAGCGGTTGGTCAGTTTCGGTGTCGTACCTTAATTCCATAGCATTTGCAGGACCTCGTATTTCTTTGGTCCGACTTCTATCACTAGTTTCCGCGATTCTTTTTATACTGTTAATATTCTGATCCGTATTACTTCTAAAGTTTCCAAACTCGTGAGTCAGACTTTGAAGTTGTTCGAGGATAGTCATAATTGATTCACTTTGCTTTGCCGTTCTCATGTCAGTTGGATTCATCTTGATAGACGCGATATTTTCAGAAGAGTCACTATCTTCAGAACGTATTTCGGGTTCAGGATTTCGGTAATATGCGAAAGCCAGCTTGTAGATCCTTCTTTTGATCAAGGAGGTGACCGTGGTCCTTCGCTGTAGAATCCGTAGAGTTCCCGTTGAAGTATCCTCTTGATGCGATGAATGGATCCTGGCAAGGATCGCCAATTTTGTCACGTCGGAGACACAAAAGATCGCGAAATTATCGGATCGCCGGTGATCTCCTCGCGTCGCGGCACGAACGAAATGATTCGTTCACGAATAGGGCGAAGAAAGTAGAACTTAGTATGCGAAAATGAGATTTATTGCAGAAATCCAACAGAGTGACGGTTACAACAGCGTGGTTCGGAATAGCTAGCTGGAACAGATAGCTTCGAGATGCTACGACAGACTGTTTTAGCGCTGGTTTGGGAAGGTCCCTCTACCGAGGATCTAGTCCCTTTGGAGGGGGTCTCTTTAGTCTATTGTTTCAACAGATGTGGCATGCATGGTGTTCGGTCTATCTGGTTACTGAGCGGATGGTTTCCTTGAGTGTGTGACACTAGCAATGTTATCTTGAGACTAAGAGAACGCCGGAGTCAACGTCGCACATGTACCGCTTACGATCTGTCATCGACGCGTTCTTTTGTCTATGCGCTATCGATGGCCTCAGCGCTTGAGAAAACCGAAGACCAGATGTAGAGTTTTCTTAGAAGTGGCGATCACTTCAACATGATCAATGTTTAATTCTAAAAAAAAAAAAAAAATTTTCAGTGAAACTCAAGGTCTATCTAACAGAATGTACAGCAAGTTGTCCGATCAAAATATTCGTCGTTGCCTTCTATTCACACTTTCAACCATGTTTCAGGCAAGTGATGAATTCCGTCACGCAAGAATCCAATCATCAAGTCATTTTTCTATCTCATTCGCTAATTGGAACTAGATATATTGGATATGATATGTTCTATCGAACCGAACGGGTAATAGTCCGATTTATAAAGACGTTATAATTAAAATTAAACACATAATGTGTTTTGTCACGTAGCAATCTCACAGAACATTTATCTTTGTCAATGCCTTGATTATTGGGCATTGATTAAAGACTTGTGTCTTTTAGAGTTATAGAAAACAACGACGAATGGTTTGAAAATTTGTTTTTTAAAATGAACTTTGAGCCTAATACATAATTACTTTCATATGACCATTTACCATAACGAATAAATTCTAGTAAATTTAAAATAGTGTTTGCAAAATCACTTTTTCCCGCCTTTCAATTTATGGTGTTGATCAAATAATTTATATTTTTATTTAATTCTATTTTGTACATTTTGTACATTTTTAGTTTGCCTTTGTGTTCTCTTGTGTTTTTACGTTTATTTTGAAAGATCGTTGTGTCTGGATTAGATACTGATTGCTGTCATATTCTTTAATTGAATGCGATGTTCGCGATGGATTTATCACATGGCGAGGCTTTTGGAAATTCAATTAAACTTCTAGTTTCCAAATCCGAATGTGTAGTATTAATTGTTTCAAATATCTTTTCTTGTCTTATTGCTTTTATTAGTGAGCAGCATGATATTGGATTTAGCTGGTACTTTGATTCATCATTCAGTTGGAGTTTTAAATTAATATAGGTAATATAGGTGTTACGACCGTTCGCGGAGACACGCGGTCGCGAGGAAAACGCGTCAGCGAGAGGCGTAAATTCTCGCTACGATTCGGCTAATCGACGCCGCGAAATAGTCGTTCCCCGTGTTTCGGTTAGGATAACAGAGGTGGTTAATTGAAATTAACACTGTGTTAACAGGTTAATATGATAGATATATTCAACAATGGTTTATACAATATTATGAGCGTCACAAGTATTTGACGATGAGTACAGCTTATACGTTACAGAAAATGTGACCCGATTTGACGATATCTCTCGATGAGATAGTTGGACTTTGCAAACGAATTGATTTGAAGGTAGAACCGTGGTAGACTTATTGACTGTTCGGAAGACGAAAATGAACTCCTCGGTTACAGATTTCGAATGAGACTGATCGGTTAGAGTGTTCGATTGAGACTCCTCCTTAGACCGATTCTTTGTCTTTCGGGGAGACGACCCCCCATATGCTCGGATCACGCCATCGCACGCGCCGATGATCACGTAGGCCGACTTCTTCGTTAGAAAATAACGGTCCGAGATCGACGGTTCCAGAACTCGTTATTTGGTGACAAATATGCGCTCATCGATACAATGTATATTTTTCGTCGGGCAAATAAGAGGATGTATCTGCGACGCTGGAGGACCGCGAGCGACGGTTGGAAATACGATCTCTGCAGAGCCTCGTGGCGTAACATACTCCCCCCGTTGAGAGGGTACCGATCAAGGAATGTGGGAATGTCGTGAGGTGGATCTCTCGTCAGACTTCGTTGCTGTTGGGTGTTTCGGAGTCATCTGTCGTCGATCTGCTCGGTAGTGGTACCATCCGCTTGACGCTCCGATCCAGTGTGCTTGTTGCTGTTCGTACGGTAGCCGTCCGTATGATGCCGTCTGCGCCGGGTTGGACCTTGATGATTCTGCCCAATGGTCATCGCATTGGGAGAACGTTGTCTTCTATGAGGAGGACGATGATGTCTTCTAGTATGCCGGAACTGCCCTTGCTCCCTTTGGTTCGTATGTTCAACTCGTGTGGATATTCTTCATGCTAGCTGGAGAAGGTTGGTTGGAGTATCCCTGAAAACTCGATCTCCCAAACCTGTTAGTCTTCGTTGAGGAAGTGTCTCGGAGTAAGGATAAGGAGATCGTTTCGATCTGGATATATCGGAGTTGTCGGTGTGGAGCTGAGGAGTGATTTGATCAGGATGGCAAGTGTATTTCGAATTTGAACAGTATGAAGTTTGTTACCGACGACACGTCTGAGATGTCGTTTGAAGAGTTACTGTTAGCTTCCACAGTCCATTGAAGTGAGGGGAGTTGAGAGTTGTGAAGTGCCATTCGATCCATCGGTCGGCTAGAAAGACTGACCTGTCGATGAGCGATGAATCTTCCCAGAGCCGCAACGAAAACCTCGCTTATGAGATCGTTGACCAGCCCGATGTGGATTGCCTTAACTGCAAGACGCATAACTTGGATACGAATATCTGTATTCTGCGGTGGTTGCGATCCTTTCGCTCTTTGACGTAAACAGATTTGCAATAGGTGATTCCGAGGTTGATGGATGGGCGAGATTCCATTAGTGGAGTACGGATTGCACCTGAAAATTACTGAGTTATAGTAATTTGACAAGTTTGTTGTCCATGTCCTGTTCGGGCACTCCTTGTAGGCTCGATCGCTGTGGTCCTCGTCGTTGTTTAGGAATTTGCGGTTGTATTTTTCGGCCTCGGAAGTGTCGTTATATGCCTTGATCCTGTAGGTATCGTGAAGCACCTCTGCCCAGGAAGTGTCATGGAACTCCTCTGCCCAGGACGTGTCTTGGAACACCTCTGCCCATGAGGTGTTGCTGAACGGAATTCCTGTGTTGCCTGATGCTGAGTCGTCCAACACGATGCGGAGTTTTGTAGTTGATTGGGAGGTTGGGCTCCCCCCGATGATCCGCCCGAATCGCGCTCTCTTAGTGATGATCCTTGGCGGAGAATGAGCGTTGGGCGTCGTGACGCTGGACGTCGTAACTGTGACTAGCCTTGGTATCGGAGAATATGTTGGCGTTATTGGAGCCAGGGGTGACTCCAGTGAGATCTTCGTGGTTTTTCCCCGAGACTTGTCCGATGCAGCAATCTGTGGGCTCTGTGGATAAGTATTGAAAACTGATGGTGTCGTTTGACAACTAATAATCTCATTTGAGGAATTCGTTACGGTGGTGACAACGTGATGATTATTCCGCTTCGGATAATTCGCAGATGTGGCCCCTTTTGGAAATGGCGAGGGTGGCATCTTCGTTTTATGTTCAGGAAAAGGATTCTCCGATATGATACTCCTGCTCTCAGATGATACAGGTAACGTGCTGTAAGACAGACTGAACATTGAGATGCTGATTGAAGAGGAAATGTTCCTAGAGAATCCTATCGTGGATTTCGAAACCCCTGCTGTTGGCCCTGATTCGAAATTGACTCTGTTGTCCTGAACGGGATTCAGTTTTTTCCGGTCTGGAGGATCGCGAGAGGTTGTCTTCAAGTCGCGTGTTGGCGAAGAGTTGCGAGTGTCAGTGGTTGTCTGATTCAAGGCGCTTGCTGGCGTTGAATCAGATGGTTCAGATAATGATAATGCGAAATTGTTTGTCGTCGAATCGTATGTAAGCGATGAGCAGCGAACGTTCGAAGTTGTCTGATTCACGGCGTTCGGTAGCGTTAAATCAGATTTTTCAGATAATGAGGACGCGAACTTGGTCGTCGTCGAGTCGCGTGTAGGCAATGAGCAGTGAACGTTCGAAGTTGTCTGATTCACGGCGTTTGGTAGCGTTGAATCAGATCGTTCAGATAATGATGACGCGAGCTTGTTTGTCGTTAGGTCGCGTATTGGCGATGAGTTGCGAACGTGAGAGATTGTCTGATTCACGGCGATCGGTAACGTTGAATCAGATTGTTCAGGCAGAGACGTTGCTACCGTAATTGTCGTCCGGTCGCGTATTGACGATGAGCGGCGGACGTTAGAAGTTGTCTGATTTAGTCATTGTCTCCCTTGTCGTTGAGGATTCGGCGTTGAATTTGATTCGGTTTCCCTTGTTCGTATCGAGCGGGACTCGCGTTTGGGAGAAGTTCTGGGAGATGATCGGCGAGATATTGGAGGAGATTCTCGGCGTGACGACGGAGGAGACGATCGGCGAGATGATCGAGGCGATGATCGGCGAGATGATCGGGGAAATGATTCGGATCGCCTCGAGTGACGCGACGTCGGAGAAGTAGGTGGTGATCGTCTGCCTGATGATCGGTCGCTCGACGAATGACTGCTCGATGATCGGCTGCTAGATGATCGTGATTTCTCAGAACTCTGATCTCGATGAAGATAAGTATGATGTCGTAATCTACATATGCGACATGAACCGGCGGAACATTGAGCCACGGAATGACCTTTACTCAAGCAATTGGTACAGAGCGATGCTCTTTTGGCGGTTTCAATGCGATTTTTGATTGATTTTGCCTTGAAGACATTGCAATTCCAAATTTCGTGTGATCCTTGGCAAGTAGGACACACCAACGTTCTCTGTGTAGTGATGAATGTGTGAGTTCGCGGCGCGGTTTGTCGTTGCCGATCATGTGAATCGGATGCCCTCTTTTTTGCGATTTTGGTGTAGCTTATTCTATCCCCGTTTGTTCGTGTTTTCAGAAATTCTAGTAAGTGTGTGTATGACGGCATCCCTTTGTCAGGCAAAGTGCGTTGCCATTTATGAATGATGGCTGATGGTAGTTTCCAGGTGAATAATCTGAGCAGAACTACGTTTGAGGTAATTGGTTCACCTAGTCTTTCTAAGGCTTGAAGATTCATCTTAACTGTTTCGATAAAGTCATCTATTGCTTCGGGTGTATCTACGGTTATTTCCGGATAATCAAGTATCAGATCCCAATGGCGCATGCAAACCTGACGGTGGCAGTCAAATTTATTTTTAAGAGTATCGGGAGCAATCGGATAATTTAGTTCTGTAGTGTCCAACGATTGGATAGTCCGCGCGGCCTTTCCAGTCAACGATGTTCGAAGGTACTGGAATTTTTGGACGGGTGTCAATTGTTCGCTTCGATCAATTGTGGACAAGAATGAATCATGAAAAGAATGCCAATTTTCCATAGTCCCGTCGAACGTGGGTAGGTGCATTTCTGGTAGTTTAATCGCAGCCGCCTCGGCGATATTGGATGAGTCGCGAATTGGCGGTGTCGACGTTGATGCGGGTGTATTGGTCATGAGCTTGGATATTCGTACTATCAGATTGAAATATGTTGATTCAAGTTGGGGATCGCGTGGGTTTGCCTCCTCGCCTAAATCTTGTAGTTGGTCTTGAAATAGTCGATATTGTTTCCACGCGTCTTCGACCCATGCCTGGTGGACAGGTAAACTGGACTTGTCCTTTTGATCGCATTGTTCGTATTCGTCGAGTCGTTTGGATGCGGTAGTAAATCGACCAATTTGGTAACCTCGTCTCCGGCGCAAGTTGGCAATATGGTCGGTGGTTTCCATTTTTATAGCGGTTTGTAAAGACAATGCAATGAACGAGCTTACCTTCTGGCTGTGAATTTACTGTTGCTCGTCACCGTGTGTTGTTGGCGTGAGGTTCTGTGATTGCGTTCTTCAATCACCGGGTTTTTCCTCCTCAGGATTGACGGCCCTGGCGGTACTGACTTCGCTGGGGTGGTAACGCTTCCGCTGCTGGTTATGTTGGATTCACGTGGCACTGTCTGGAAGTGGGTGTCACTGGTGTGCACTTTTCACTTACCACTGAATCCGGCTCGAAGGACCAATTGTTACGACCGTTCGCGGAGAGACGCGGTCGCGAGGAAAACGCGTCAGCGAGAGGCGTAAATTCTCGCTACGATTCGGCTAATCGACGCCGCGAAATAGTCGTTCCCCGTGTTTCGGTTAGGATAACAGGGGTGGTTAATTGAAATTAACACTGTGTTAACAGGTTAATATGATAGATATATTCAACAATGGTTTATACAATATTATGAGCGTCACAAGTATTTGACGATGAGTACAGCTTATGCGTTACAGAAAATGTGACCCGATTTGACGATATCTCTCGATGAGATAGTTGGACTTTGCAAACGAATTGATTTGAAGGTAGAACCGTGGTAGACTTATTGACTGTTCGGAAGACGAAAATGAACTCCTCGGTTACAGATTTCGAATGAGACTGATCGGTTAGAGTGTTCGATTGAGACTCCTCCTTAGACCGATTCTTTGTCTTTCGGGGAGACGACCCCCCATATGCTCGGATCACGCCATCGCACGCGCCGATGATCACGTAGGCCGACTTCTTCGTTAGAAAATAACGGTCCGAGATCGACGGTTCCAGAACTCGTTATTTGGTGACAAATATGCGCTCATCGATACAATGTATATTTCTCGTCGGGCAAATAAGAGGATGTATCTGCGACGCTGGAGGACCGCGAGCGACGGTTGGAAATACGATCTCTGCAGAGCCTCGTGGCGTAACAATAGGTCTTAAATTCATACGTTTAATTTGAATTAGAAGATCGACTTACGATTTTGAACTAGAGAATATACGATTCTTTATTGATCAGATTTTTCTAATATATGTCGTATGCGTTCTAAAAAACGCTATGTTGTTAACCTTTTCAAACATTGATCTCTCAATAAATTTTTAATCTTCTAATTCGAAATTCATTAAAAAAAAATATTCATCGATGTTTACTTACTAATTCACATATCTATAAAATTATTTTTCAAAATTGCTTTTTAAATTATATTCTATATCATCAATAATATATATCACTTCGCAAACGAATCGATTAATACCAAATATCTTTTCTTGGAATTAAATACGAAATAGAAATCGACGTTTCGACGCAGTTTCGTTGAAACATATACATTTTCGAACAGCGTGGAGCGCGATTTCGGGTGGAATTTCGCTGCTGTTCGGAAGCCTGGCCGACCTCCCTCGGTGACCGAGTGACAGAGACGCGAAAAATCCTTCGGGCGCGTTTCGTGTCTGGTAAAAAATGGTTTTTAATTTCGCCCGACAGCGAAGTATCGGGAAATCCTTGCCGAGGATTTGAGGAAAGATTTGAAATTTGCGGGCAATATGGAATACGAGAATGGAAACGCTGTTGTAGAGATTTTATCGTAGACGCTACAAAAACGTATGGATTTCCCATTCGAACGAAGAGTGCGAGTTGTACGAATCTTTTTTCCCCCGCTATTTTTCCTTTTCGTAGAAATTTATTTTATACACCTTTGTATCGCACGAAAATTAAGATCTCCAATGGAATTTTCGAATATGCAAGAGATAGAACCAGAGTAATTATAAATGATCGCAATTGAATTGCGATTCAATGATTGAATCGCATATATCGTTAAATTGGATACTGAATCAAAGAGAATTCTTGTTCACGTAATAAAGGTTCTGCACTTGATAAATTTTTCGCATTTGTATGAAACTATATTAAATTATGAATTTTTTTAGCGAGATACTATATTGCAATTTCTTTGAAAATTTAAAATTTGAAAGTCAATGTTAATTAGGATTAGTTAAATAAAAATTTAACAGAAGTAAATTTCATTAGAGTAAAGATATCTTATCTTGAGAAAGTTCATAATATTTAACTTGACACTTTAATTTCAATTCATTAATCTTGTAATTCACTAAATTATGCTATAGCCATGCCAATGGAACCAGTTGGTTTTCCCCAAATGGGCGTTGGTCTCCAAGGTGGTTTACAGCAGGTCAGGGACCCAACTACAGGTCACCTTCTTCTCATCCATGCTGCTGGTATGTTTGATGGAAAATATACATTAAATAGAATGTAACAATTGACATAAGAATAATTGAGTATACGTATGAATGTTAAAAAGAGTTCAGTTTCTCGAATAATTTAACACGAGGCTTCTAACACGCAAATTTGATTAGAGATCTTTTGAAAAACTAATAATAATTTTCTATAAAATTTAATCGATTTTAAAAACGCATAAAAACAAAAATACCAGTGAAACGTCATACCATGCTTCTTTTCCTCTAGAGAAATTAATCTTTTCCAAATATTTGTTATTTAACGATTTTAATCAATGATTCTACATCGAAGTTTCAATTTTTAACTCATAATTCTGAATATTATATAACTGTTGCATAGGAGTTGTTAATTATTTTAAGTATTATCAGGTCTGTGAGTATGAAACCGGAATTTGCCTATAGATGGCCCCAGCTAATAATATAGTTATCACTAAACTGCGTCATTGATGCGAAAACTCTTTGTTGACATCTCACAAACATTTTCGACTCGGAACAATACAAGTTTCATACAACAGCATAGTTTGTAATAGCGTTGAACATGTCGAATTTCGTGCCTGGAAACTACGATTTGCGGATAGCATTGATTTTCTGTTACCATTTGAAGAAAACTGCTGCAGAATCGCATCGAATGCTTGTCGAAGCTTACGGTGAGCATGCTCTTGGTGAATCACAGTGCTTTGGTTTAAAAAATGCAGAAGTGGCAATTTTGACGCGAGGAACGAAGAACGTGGAAGACCACCGAAAAGGTTTCAAGACAGAGAATTGCAAGTGTCACGTCGGAGGCACAAAAGATCGCGAAATTAGCAAATCGCAAATGATATCCTCGCGCCGCGGCACGAATGAAACGATTCTTTCACAAATAGGGTGAAGAAAATTGAATTTGATACGCAAAGATCAAATTTATTATAGAAAATCCAACTGAGTAACGGTTACAATATATAGATTCGAAGTATCACAATAGACTGTATTTGCGCTCGTTTAGGAAGGTCGCTCTACCGAGGATCTAGTCCCTTTGGAGGGGGTCTCGTTAATCCATTGTTTCAACGGGTGTGGCCTTCAGAGTGTTCGGTTTATTTATTTACTAATCAGATGATTCCTTGAGTGTGTGACATTCCCCCCTTCTTAGATTCGCTTTACTCCGTGGAAGCGTATGGTTCTGGTGGGTCGTCTGATTTGGATGACCCCGCTATTTTCATCATCTGCGATGATTTGGTAAGTGACCGTCCTTGGTGCTGTTGATGTTTGATCGATCCTGTTTACTCGAGCGGTAGGACAGAGTATTCTGATACATACATTTTTGGGAAGTGATCGGTGTAGACATTCGAAAAGTTTACATTTGTACATTTTTCGTAGGAGTGATAATATAATGGTTTCCTGTCTGCAAAGGCACGAACATCAATCCTTCCAATTTGAAGACAGCAGTTGGGCAAGTTTTGACTGTCTGTTGATTATTAATTAATTTTGACCCGCATTCTGGTGAATTTTATGGCGTTCGGTTGAATTCTTTTAGAAATGTGGATGATTGCTGTTCGTTTACAATATTTGTCTAGGTAGTGACTATCGGCTAAGATGTATTGTTCTGAGTTGGTTAATATCAAGTCAGTTTCCATTATACAGAATTACAGAGAATACAGAGATTTGTTTGAAAGGTATCGGATAAATTTTAGTTATTTTACATTCATTGTGGTTTTCAATCTTGTGTATATTGTTGGCAAGGTTGTCGAGTTGATCTGTTTTGGTGTCGTCTACCACGCGTTGTAATCTATCAACTTGATCAGTTGGATCGTTAAGGCCTATTATAAGGGTGATATCTATTTGTTTGTTGTACAGATAGCAATCGTCGATGTGTTCCAAGAGAATGTTGGCGTAATTTAGTGGTTTTACCACTAGATCGCTTTTAATGTATTCGAGTGTTATAATGATCCATGTTATGGTTTTCTTCCTGCAAAGTAGGGTTTTAGCCTGTTACCGTGGATTCTTTGCGTGTGACCGTTGGAATATTCGATAAGGTAGGTGGGTGGATTGGAGGAGAGGATTTCTGCAGGTCCTAGCCACTCGTGATCTAGTTTGTTGGTTTTGTGATCGTTATGTACCCATACTTTGTCTTTTACTCGGAATATAGTTTGTGTTTTAATAATTTTTCGAATTTGATCTCTTTGATACCGCCTTTTGTTTGATTCAGTGATTTCTCTCGCTTTCGCTATATAGGCATTATGTCGGTTCCTCCAGAGTTTAAATAATTGATCTTTAGTTAGGGTGGGGGTGTTTGATATCGAGGATGGCATGTTAGCTTGTCGTCCAAATGTTAGTTCGAATGGGGTGTGTCCGGTCGTCTCGTGTACTGAAGTATTATATCCCATACATATCAGTTTTAAATTTTCGTCCCAGTCGTTCTGTCGGTCGGTCGTACAAGTTCGAATGAGATCTTTTACCACAGCATGTGTCCGTTCAAGAGATCCGTTAGATTGCGGGTGGAAAGAAGTAGTTTTCACGTGTCGAATTTTGAAAGCCTCTTCAAATGTATCCATCAGTTTACATACGAAATTTCGTCCCATGTCCGTGAGGATACTTTTCGGTGCAGAAAATATATATATATAGTGATCCAGGAGTTCGTTAATAATCGAGTTGGCTGTTTGGTCTTTTAAAGGTATAAGAACGAGATATTTGGTTAATTGGTCTTGGATAGATAGGATAAATTGGTTGCCTCGTCTGGTTTTGGTTAGGGGTCCGAATATGTCCATTGCGATTTTATCATTAGGGTTAACGGGTGTGTCAGTTATTACGGGTTGCTCTTTGGCCCTAATACGGTTTAATTTCTCTCGCTGGCAGGTTTCGCAGTTTTGTATAAATTCTGTGACGTCCTGCTCTAGGTTTGCCCAGTGATGGTGTTCTTGTATCCGTTTCACGGTGCGATGTATACCTAAGTGTCCTACTATCTCGTTATGGTTCTCGCGCAGTATAGTTTGTTTTTGTTCGTTGTCGTAGTCTACTGGCGGATCTTGTCCAAATACCAATTTTATTTGAGGGAATCTAGTTGTTAGAAACCTTAACATGAGTTGGATGTTAACCTTTTCTAATGTACTGAAGCTATTATCATTTATTCCTATATGCAAGTGTCCAGTCTGGTTAATAAAGTGTTTAGTTAATTTATGCAACCAGTGCTGTTCGTCAAAGTCTCCTAATTCGGTCTTTGTAATTTGTTTAAAATGTGGTCTGTTAATCTTTTGAGTTATTGGGGCTGGGGTGATATTTGTTTTCCAGTCGATATATTCGTCGTAATAGTCCGGATTTTCTAAGCCAGATTGAATTTCTTCATTGGTGATAGGATACAATCGGGACAGAGCGTCTGCAGCTGTATTTTCTTTTCCTTTTTTGTATTCTATTTCATAATCATACTCCTCGAGTCTCAAGCGCCATCGCATGAGTCTCGATGAGGGATCCTTAACATTTTTTAGCCACTTCAAAGCTTGATGATCACTTTGAATCTTAAATTTTCTACCAAGCAAGTATTGTCTCAGTCTTTTGATTGACCATACTATCGCTAGTAACTCCTTTTCGGTTGTGGAATAGTTTTTCTCAGGAGGGTTTAGGGTTCGGGATATGTAACAGCATGGATGTCCGTCCTGGGAGAGTATTGCTCCTAATCCGTCGTTACTTGCGTCTGTTGTTAACGTGAATGTTTTTTCAAAGTCCGGGTATTGCAATACAGGGGCTTCACAGAGTTTTTGTTTCAGTGTGTCAAATGCAAGCTGTTGTTTATCGGTCCAGTGGAATGGAGTGTCTTTCTTTGTGAGGTCCGTCAGTGGTTTCGCGATTTTGGAAAAATTGCGTATAAATTTCCTATAGTACCCAACGAGTCCTAAGAATGATCTTACGTGAGTCGCGGTTTTTGGTATTTTAAAATCATTCACGGCCTGGATCTTTTCGGGGTTAGGCTTTACTCCTTCCTTTGTTACTACGTGCCCTAAATACTCTAACTCTGGTTTTAAAAATTCGCATTTGTCTGGTTGTATTTTTAACCCTAAATTTTGTAATCTGTCTAATACAATAGCTAGATTTCGGTTGTGTTCTTGGATGGTGCTCCCGAATATTATGATATCGTCCAAGTATACAAAGCAGTTATTTCCTACCAAGCCCCGTAGCGCAGTATCCATCATGCGTTGGAACGTTGCCGGTGCATTTTTGAGTCCGAAGGGCATGCGATTATAGTGGAAGTGACCTTGTGGGGTTGAGAACGCAGTATATTTTTTTGATTTTTGTTCCATAGGTATCTGGTGAAATCCTGACGAGAGGTCTAGGGCTGAGAAAAATTTAGCCTTGCCTAAATGATCGAGTATCTCGTCCGCATTCGGTAAAGGATACGCGTCTTGATCTGTTTGCTCGTTTAATTTCCGAAAGTCTATAACAATCCTCCACTTTTGTTTACCTGATGCGTCTAATTTCTTTGGAACTACCCAAATTGGTGCATTATATGGACTGTTCGATGGTTCTATGATGTGTTTGTTTAACATGTCGTTGATTTGAGTCTCGATTTCCTTTTTATGACATTCGGGCGGTCTATAAGATTTGACGTTTATGGGTCTGTCTGTTTTGAGTGCGATCGTATGTTCGGTTAAGTTAGTGCATGGTAGTAAGTCTGTTTCCATGTTAAAAACGTCTAAATAGTTAATAAGGATTTTCTCAAGAGGTTCTCGAAGTTCTGGGTCAATATGTTTAGTGCGTATTACTCGCGCAAATTTATTAATTTGTGTCAATCTATCCGGTTTTTCTATCTCGTTTGTAATATGGCAGATTTGCTTACCAGTGTTGATAAAGCATATTGTGGTGGGCTTTCCTCCGATGTATTGAGTTGAGGTTAAAGTTTCGCCTGGTCCTATCTCGTTATCGGTGCTCTGGAAAGGTAATGTGATCTCGTCTAGGGTCAGTTTGTCGTTAGTGACGTTATATCGGTACTTCTTAAGGAATGGGAGTCCGATTATTCCGTCTTCGATTAGAGGAAAATTGTCAGGGACTATATGGAACTGATGATCCTTCTTGAAAATATTTAGGTTACAAACTTTGTTTGTGGTGTGTTTGTCGTTTCCCATTAGGAAAGTTTTTGGACTGGAGGTTTGAGCGTTCAGTGAAGTGCCCTCCTTTATGAGATTTATTCCTGCTCCAGTGTCGACGAGAAATCTGGCTCTTTTTCCGTCTCTTCGTCGCAACTCGATCGACAATAATCTTCCGGTGGTGGTACAGTTAACCCTCGGCATGTTTCTTCTCGGTTCTCCGTTGTCTGGTTTACTCGAGGTGGAAGTTTTCCTTGGTTGGCAAATGGAAAATTTTGGGGGTAGCAACCTCCGGCCGTGTGTCCGGTTCGCAAACACTTGGGACACTTCGGTTTCACGTGGTCGTCTAATGGTCGCCCAGATGACCGAGCAAAACTTCGCAGTTGTGGGTTCGTAGCATTTTGCTTGGGTGCCGGTATGGTGTTGTAGGATTGGTTCCTTGGGCGATTGGCGACACGATTCGCTTCTCGTAGCCATTGTTCTCGATCAGCGGCTAATTGTTGGGCAAGGTTCAGGTTTTTCGGGTCGCTAACCACTACCATCTGTCCTATTTCATGTCGTAGGTTGAGTAAATATGTTTTGAGCGCCTCGCGTTCTTCAATATCTATGGCTATGCGTCGTTCGGTTGGTGTACGATTTTCGTTTTGAACTGCGTAATTCAGTTCATTGAGCTGTTGTCGGAATCTAGAGTTGAAAGATTGCACACTTTCTGTTGCCCCTTGTTTTAAATTCCTTAGTCTGTCTCTACAATTGCTGATAGTTGTTGGTGTTTGCACATGTTGTCTCAAGCACGAATACAATTCTTCGAACGAGTCAATCCTTAGATACCGTATGTTTCTTTTCGCATCACCGATAATTCTTTGGATTAATATAAGGTCTAATAATAGCTCTCTTTCACTTGCCTTACATCTGGCTCTTGCTTTGCGGACCGATGAGATGAAATCTTCAACGCCTACGTCATCTCGACCCCGTAGTGTCTCGATAGTTTGTATGGCCTTGTCTGCGTCAAGCCCTTGGTCTTCGTTGCGGTCGTTTCTTTGTCTAGTCGTAACGTGATTACTTCGTTGTTTTCGCGAAACATTTGGTTCGTTGGTTTCGTCGTCTGTCGTTTGGTCAACACCGGTTGCTAAAGGCGTGCTCGTGAGCGGTTGGTCGGTTTCGGTGTCGTACCTTAGTTTCATAGCCTTTGCAAGGCCTCGTATTTCTTTGGCCCGATTTCTATCACAAGTTTCCGTGAATTCTTTTATTCTGTTCATATTTTGATCAGTGTTACTTCTAAGGTTTCTGAACTCGTGAGTTAGACTTTGAAGTTGTTCGATCACAGTCGTAATTAATTCGCTCTGCTTTGCCGTACTCATGTCAGTTGGATTCATCTCGATAGACGCGATATTTTCGGAAGAGTCACTATCTTCAGAACGTATTTTGGGTTTAGGATTTCGATAATATTCGAAAACCAGCTTACCGAGATTCTTCGTAGATCCTTCTTTTGATCAAAGAGGTGACCGTGGTCCTTCGCTGTAGAATCCGTAGACTTCCCTTTGAAGTTTCCCCTTGATGCGATGAATGGATCGTGGCAGGATCGCCAATTTTGTCACGTCGGAGGCACAAAAGATCGCGAAATTAGCAAATCGCAAATGATATCCTCGCGCCGCGGCACGAATGAAACGATTCTTTCACAAATAGGGTGAAGAAAATAGAATTTGATACGCAAAGATCAAATTTATTATAGAAAATCCAACTGAGTAACGGTTACAATATATAGATTCGAAGTATCACAATAGACTGTATTTGCGCTCGTTTAGGAAGGTCGCTCTACCGAGGATCTAGTCCCTTTGGAGGGGGTCTCGTTAATCCATTGTTTCAACGGGTGTGGCCTTCAGAGTGTTCGGTTTATTTATTTACTAATCAGATGATTCCTTGAGTGTGTGACACAAGCATCGTTGGACGAGGATGACGCTCAAACGCAACAACAACTCGCTGATCAATTAAACGTGACGCGAGAAGCCGTCTCCATCCGTTTGAAAGCTATGGGAAAGAGCCAGAAGGTGGGAAAATGGGTTCCACATGAACTGAATGAAAGACAGCAGGAAAACCGAAGAACCACTTGCGAAATGCTGCTCGCCAGATACAAAAGAAAGTCATTTCTCCACCGAATTGCGACTGACGATGAAAAGTGGATATATTTTGAGAATCCTAAGCTCCAGGCGAACCACCGATGTCGACTACGAGACCAAATCGCTATGGACGGAAGACAATGCTCCGTGTTTGGTGGGATCAGAAGTGTATGATCTATTATGAACTGTTCAAACTTGGCGAAACCGTTAATACTGAGCGCTACCGTCAACAAATGATCGATTTGAATCAAGCTTTGCGTGAAAAACGACCAAAATATCAAAAAAGGCAACACAAAGTACTTTTGCTTCATGATAATGCACCATCACATACAGCAAAACCGGTCAAGGAAACGATTGAAGCGTTGAGTTGGGAAATACTTTCGCACGCGGCTTACTCACCAGACTTGGCTCCGTCCGATTACTATTTATTTGCATCGATGGGACACGCACTTTTTGACCAGCACTTCCACTTCATACGAAAATGTACGAAAATGGCTCGATGACTGGTTTGCCTCAAAAGAGCTACAGTTTTCTTGGCGTGGCAACCATCAATTGTCAGACAGGTGGGAAAAATGTATAGCTAGCGATGGGCAATACTTCGAATAAATTATTTTTAATCATTTTCATACAATAAACGTGTATTCTCTATACAAAAATTCCAGTTTCATATTTACATAGCTGGTAAAGGAACTTGAGCCACTGTTGCATTTAATGAAAAAATATAGTATCCGGCTTACATTATCGGGGAATAAATGAATTATAATTCACTGTCATTAATTTCCATTATTTTTATTAGAAGAAGCTCTCAACCGAGAAATGATTTACTTAAAACGTTAAAATTATTTTCGTTTAATAGAGGATTTTAGTCGGAATTTTTAAGCCAGAAATGCGTTAGGAGATTTGATTCTGTAGAAAATGACAGATACCTATGACATAGTTAAATGTGATGCGTGAAACTAAAATACGCGTAAAGTACACAAGCCCGTTCTACGTTTTTCTTTTTTCTTTCCCGTTCGCATATCTATTTCTATGAAGAAAACTCTCTCTGGCGTGTAAACCACAAGTAAATACTTTTGCATAAATTCCTCTTTCGTATAACATGAGTTTTTAACAAACTTGTATAATTACTATTTTCTAATTTTCTTTGCGAATCTATTTCCATATTATATCTTATAATTTAAATATCACTGAACATACATTGAATATAAGTTTATATTCTATATTGAATTTAAAAGCTATATCAATATATCTGAGAATTACAATAGATACCCTCATAATGTATTGTGTCGCGAGCAAAGTAATTTTGAACGTTGCAAGAAAAATTCTGTGGTTGCAGAATGGCAAGTGAATATTTACTTGTTTCTATTGGATATTGAATGCGTTTGTAAATTGCTAACAAATAGTTATATATTAAAAGATAACAAAATATATAATACATAATACAAATAAAAAATTTATAGTATAAATATAAAATAAAATATATAATATATATAAATTAATTTAAAAAAATATATATTAGGTAGTCCGAAAAGATTCTTTCGCTTCATAAGGTGATAATAGATGAACAACAATTTCTGTTTTATATTATTTTATTGAATTACGTGTGTTCCATTTCGTTCTATTTCTATTATTATATTCGTGCATAATTCAATAAACTAATAAAAAACAAAAAAAAAAAATTTTTTTTTTCTCAAATCTTACCAACTTACATTCAATTGGTTCGATATTTTTCGCTTAGGTAAAATTCTTTCAGTCGACACCAAATGGTAATTATTGACAGTAGTTTCAAATATTGACTATAGTTTCATGGTATAAGCAGGAACATCCGATAGTAGGACGAAAAGAAGGACATATGCTGCGTACTTTCGGATTTTAGTATGTAAATCCGACGTTGTCCCTCTGCTTCCCCTCTCCTCCACCACCCCCGCCAACAACTCTGCCCTCGAACTGCGGAGGTGTTTTCATACAGATTTCCTCACGTAATAAGAAAACGGCAGAAAAGGATATGTTTAATTTTCTAAGTATTGTAGCTTAGGATTCATGTCAATAAAGGCCATTAACTCTGGTAGAAATTACCTATCCGAAGAAGAGTGCACATATCGTGTGCATGAAAAGGCTAACAATATATTAGGTTGTCCGAAAGGTTTCTTTTGTTTTATTTTCGTCTATATAGACTATCTAAAAATTACACCTAATGCGAGATTTGTTCTAATATTATCATCTTCTAATAATACTATGGCATTCTCATTTATAACAATTTTAAACATTTGATTTAATAGCAAATATAATCGTAACAGAGTTTACGTTTGTTTGATTTTAATGGATTTTAAAATAAAAAGCACGTATCTATTAATGTGAAATTTCTTCCATGATGTTTCAACGCGTTCTTTAGTACATTTAATTGTTAGAATTAAAGATTTCAGAGGTAAGGGTTAAAATTTTTAATTAATTTAAAATCAGAAACATTGCATAATTAATCTCTCTTCTAAAGATTCTTCAAATTTCGTACATATCATAGAACAACAACAAAAATATTTCTTTCCTACCTTCATTTTCTTCCTCATGTTTTCCCTTTCGATTCGAGAACTCAATTTCGAATTCGAGACCTAATCTCAGAGCTTTGTTTGTCCTTCGGTAATTCATGTCTGGAAGATGTTAATCCTTTATGTCAACAGAAACATAATCTGTTGCTTATTCACCAGAAAGTGTGTTGCTCCTTGTTTATTCTGCTTCCTTACGACGTTCTACTTTTTCTAAGCACAGTTTCAAGAAACTTTTTAGTCGCGGACTACGATATCGTTTATTTCTCCTTTTCTCTACCTTCTTTTCTATCTTATTGTTCTTCTTACGTTTTACGTTTTTTTTTCTCTCGCTTCTTTCAATAAACCACGCTCCCATTTTTTCGCTTCTTTGTAAAATTGGTTTCCTTTATGAAATAATACACCTTATGGTTTTTTTACTAACTTTCTTTACGACGTGTTTTTCCAATTGAATTTATAGTTTCTGCTCGCTTACTTGTCGAACAAGACATATCTATATCTTTTTCACTGTTAAATCAGTATATTGTTTTTAACGATACCATGTCAAAATTATATTTTCACGATTCTCACAAATTTTATTATTTCCTTCACTAAATGAAGTTATGTGGGAGAATTTGTTACGATTATATTAATTGACACTAACTGATAAATATTTGCAATTGCATTACGTAGGTATAGTTATCAAATAATTTTAATTACTACAGTTTTCTATGTATTCTTATATTTTGGCTTTTTCCATATATCACAAAATCTTCAATTTTCTAAAAGAGTTTAGAAGTTCATTTATATTACTAGTTAGCATTCAACACAATATTTTAAATTTATTTCGATTTATGAAACTCTCAACTGTAGTAATAGTAGTAAGTAGTTTAATTCTTTATTAACATAATGAGCAACAATAATGATCGAATATAGATTAAGAGCATATACAAATATTTATGTTACTTCCAATATCGTTACTAATTACGTTCCTTGCTCTGAAACTCTCGTAATTAATAACCTTCGTCGTGCATTGAAATTGCTGTTAAAATGCGATATCGTGTACAAAATATATATCGCAGACATCGAATGTAAACATATCAATATCAATTCTGTACTTAATGCAGAATAATAGCAAAACATAAGAAAAAATATACAGAATTCTATCGTTTGATCTAATATCAATTTTTAATAGCGACTTTTTAAAATATGTATTTTTAATATCTACTTAAATTTCAGATAATTTACTATCTAGTATTTCTAATTTTTCTAAATATTACTGTATCATTTCAATGTCAGAAAACATTTTCTTTGCGCAAATGAAAGAACAACCAATTAAGCTTTTATGAATCGCTTTAATTACGTATCACATACTATTTGTTTCACATTTTGTTTATTATTTAAAATTGCATCAACCGCGTGCATGGATTGTTAGCGACATAGAAGAATGGAAAGTATTTTATATACTTCTTAGGAGTCTCTGTATCAAAATATTGCACTTTAAATTTTCCTTCAAAATTTATAACAAAAACCTAATTATCGAAGGACTTCTTTCTCATTAGCATTACTTTTTCTGACACAATTAGAAGTGAAAGCAATTTTAAAAATGCTTTATACATCAATCAGAATTACTTATTCACAAGTTACAATTATTTTTCTATACCTACACCAATGTAGATTATTGCAGCAAATAAATATTTAACATTGCATTAATTCCTTGAGTGCTGACTGCCCCCTGCGGCGGGAGTCCGCGAGTAACGAATGCCATCGTTGAGGACACAGGCTGCCTTTTTAAATAAATATCAACATAAATTGCATTTATAGATTGCACTGTTATAACATTCTTTTGATTTTTGAACGTCTCGACGATCTAGCGAAAATTGTCCATAACATTTCTCAAGGGTTAGGAGTAAGCAAGTGCGTTTTCCATTAGCTACTGTGATTCAGAATGCTCCGCCCAGAATGTCCCCACTACGGCCAAGTGAATATTCCACTGGTACCAGTGATTCGTAGTTCTTCGGCCAGAATGTCCCCACTACGTTAACAGCCGACTTGTTAGGGCTAGCAAAATTTTCGTATCTTCGCAATACTGGACCTGTTAGTTTCTTTTGTAACGTGGTCGTAGCAGCAACGGAGTGCAAAGACATATTTCAAGTAATCGCAAATATCGCGGAGTAACAAGTGTACTTTTCAAGAAGCGTTCAGAAGGTGAGCCATCTTTCATTTTTCTGTTCTTCACTGTCGTTCGCTAAGAAATACACGTGTATCGTTCATAGGCTAATGAAAGAATCTCGAGCGCGAGTGAGCCGGAGAAAATTGAGAAACGTTTATAAATATGTCCTTAGTCCACACGGGTAGATCTAGCAGGTAGCATGTACGCGCCCATGGCACTAAAAAGGTTAAATTGCATACCAATATCTGTGTAATACGGACCTATTTCCAATTTTAACGATTTCAGTGATCTTGATCCGATAGTAGCGATGGAATAGAAAGACTATCTTGAAACTTTCAAATCTCTATCAAAAATTTACATCAAATGACTAGCTATCGAATCATTTTCTTCTCATTGCCATTATAGTTTATGATATAGTTAGAAGTAAAATCTGTATCAAAAAGTTTTATTTATCTATCAGAATTGCTTATTCGCACGTTGAAATTATTCTGCTATACCTACAACATTATAAGTTATTGCTGCAGGATAAATATGAAATATTAATTGTAAAATATTAAATATTAAATGTTGAATATTAAATATTGAATATTAAATATTAAATATTAAAAATGGAACCTTAAATATTAAATATTGAATACTAAATATTAAATATTAAATATTGAATATTGAATATTAAATATTGAATATTACATATTGAATATTAAATATTATATATTAAATATTGAATATTAAATTTTGAATATTAAATATTAATTGTTGCATTAATTGTTTCAGTGCTGACTGCCCCCTGCGGCGAGATTCCGCGAGTAACGAATGCCATCGTTGAGGATACAGGCTGCCTTTTTAAATAAATATCAACATAAATTGCATTTATAGATTGCACTGTTATAACATTCTTTTGATTTTTGAACGTCTCGACGATCTAGCGAAAATTGTCCATAACATTTCTCAAGGGTTAGGAGTAAGCAAGTGCGTTTTCCATTAGCTACTGTGATTCAGAATGCTCCGCCCAGAATGTCCCCACTACGGCCAAGTGAATATTCCACTGGTACCAGTGATTCGTAGTTCTTCGGACAGAATGTCCCCACTACGTTAACAGCCGACTTGTTAGGGCTAGCAAAATTTTCGTATCTTCGCAATACTGGACCTGTTAGTTTCTTTTGTAACGTGGTCGTAGCAACAACGGAGTGCAAAGACATATTTTAAGTAATCGCAAATATCGCGGAGTAACAAGTGTACTTTTGAAGAAGCGTTCAGAAGGTGAGCCATCTTTCATTTTTCTGTTCTTCACTGTCGTTCGCTAAGGAATACACGTGTATCGTTCATAGGCTAATGAAAGAATCTCGAGCGCGAGTGAGGCGAAGAAAATTGATAAACGTTTATAAATATGTCCTTAGTCCACACGGCTAGCTTTTTTTAACACGTCACTTGTTTAATAATTCGATTATATGTTATTATATTAACGAAACAGTAACATCGACATATAGAGAAACATCTTTCGTTTTTTGTATAAAATATCGCGTGATAGTCAGTCGGCGCTCGATATCGTTAAGAAAGAAAAGTATAAAATTTTTTGATTATTAGATGAAGGAAATTAATATGCAAAACAATGTTATTTGTTAGTATATACAATACGATAGTCAACTCTTGATATTAATGACGAAAAAAGGCAAGAGTAATTTTTTTATGCCACACTGTTTAGCTTATATGAACATATAACACTCATAAAAAATAAAATTGATTATATAATAACTATCGTCGAGCTTAAATAAAAAATATCTTACGAAAGCGCCAGTCTCTCAACGTTACTCTTTACGAAAAGAATAAACCAAACGCAATGTAATTATTAACACTTAGCCAACCGCGCGCGCCACAGCGAGCTATACGCTATTTCCACCGCGCTCGGACAAGCAACCCATACGCTGTCCACCGTGCATTTTTTCAAGTATCGAGGATTAATTTTCACTACTTAAAAAACAATGAAGTTTAAAAATTATTTAAGTGGTCAGTTATATTTTGCGGTGATAATTTTATTTAACGATTTTACATATTGTTTATACAAAACATCAAATTGAAAGTATATTCAAAGTATAAAAGAATATTGGTAGAATTAAAAACATTAAAGATGACTAAAGTTAAATAACACGATTTGAATATCTTTTTAATTAAGTTTAACGCCGCTAGATTGGTTAACAAAAACAAAAAAAAAAAAAACGCGTTGCTAAAGTCAAAAGAGGGGATCTTCCCGTTCGGTCACGCAGCGATGTTCTTCGTAGAAGGAAAAACTCCCTATTATATTGGCTAAGTGTTAAAATCATTCGATTTCATCGACCGATAAGAAATTACAAAGTATAAATATTACACAACATTCAATAACATAACACGTTATATTTTACAGGCCGAATTAGTTAAACCAGATGAAATGTCGGCGAATGAGTTACACAGACATGCAAATTCTTCGGCCGAAACTCCGGAAATCAATCAAATTCCAAAACTATCGGAGAATCCGATAGAATCAAAAGTGGAGATCAATCCGAATTACGATAGTTATCAAAAGGGCCGAGATGAGCGATCGCAGGCAACCGTTCCATGTCCACAGATCATTGAGAAATCGTTCGATATGTCGAGCATCGATTGTGACATACAAGTGGTCGAACTCAAGCAGAAAGCAGATGAAACAATGTATGAAGATTATTCATACAGATGCGAACCAACATCAACCACGGAAAAGCCAAAGTGCCAAAATCTGTCTAAGAGGCACATTGTCGAAAAGTCTCATCCTGGAATCGAAAACGTGGTGGAGAAGTTGAATAAGAACGCAGCTGCTGCTTTACAGGAGACGGCACCCCAAAAAGTGGACGACTCGAAGGATAAGAATGCAGAAAATCTTCGTTCGAGGAAACATTCGGAAACGATACCGAGAAAACTAGGAAACGGTTTGAATGAACACATTCTGAGATCCTGCGAGAACTCTCAATTCATGGAAAACTACGATATAGGACGAGAAATTGAGATATATTCTTCGGAGCATGACACGAGAAGCAGTAATGATAATATGGAGTTAAACGACGATAAAGAAACTGACGTGAACATGGATGTCTCGCCGCCCGAGGTCTGTGAAGTGCAAGTGCAATGCACTAACAATGATGCGGTGACTCCTAAAAAAGGGAAATTGGAATCGCTAGAAAACTCATTGTATACTGAAACTCCCAAATATCGATTAGTTGTTAATTCTAAACCGAGACCAAAAGTTGATTATAGTGTGTTGGGATTGCTGTCGAACAGTATTAAGCACTTGGAACGCGTGAGATCCAACGGAAATAGAAGACATAAATTAGGTAGATCGGTTATCAAGGGCAGGGTGCTTTTTCCTCCGGAAGAGACCCACACCAACAACATGAACACATTGAATGAACACATTCTGAGATCCTGCGAGAACTCTCAATTCATGGAAAACTACGATATAGGACGAGAAATTGAGATATATTCTTCGGAGCATGACACGAGAAGCAGTAATGATAATATGGAGTTAAACGACGATAAAGAACCTGACGTGAACATGGATGTCTCGCCGCCCGAGGTCTGTGACGTGCAAGTGCAATGCACTAACAATGACGCGGTGACTCCTAAAAAAGGGAAATTGGAATCGCTAGAAAACTCATTGTATACTGAAACTCCCAAATATCGATTAGTTGTTAATTCTAAACCGAAACCAAAAGTTGATTATAGTGTGTTGGGATTGCTGTCGAACAGTATTAAGAACTTGGAACGCGTGAGATCCAACGGAAATAGAAGACATAAATTAGATACATCGGTTATCAATGGCAGGGTGCTTTTTCCTCCGGAAGAGACCCACACCAACAACATGAACACATTGAATGAACACATTCTGAGATCCTGCGAGAACTCTCAATTCATGGAAAACTACGATATAGGACGAGAAATTGAGATATATTCTTCGGAGCATGACACGAGAAGCAGTAATGATAATATGGAGTTAAACGACGATAAAGAACCTGACGTGAACATGGATGTCTCGCCGCCCGAGGTCTGTGAAGTGCAAGTGCAATGCACTAACAATGACGTGGTGACTCCTAAAAAAGGGAAATTGGAATCGCTAGAAAACTCATTGTATACTGAAACTCCCAAATATCGATTAGTTGTTAAATCTAAACCGAGACCAAAGGTTGATTATAGTGTGTTGGGATTGCTGTCGAACAGTATTAAGCACTTGGAACGCGTGAGATCCAACGGAAATAGAAGACATAAATTAGATAGATCGGTTATCAAGGGCAGGGTGCTTTTTCCTCCGGAAGAGACCCACACCAACAACATAAACACATTGAATGAACACATTCTGAGATCCTGCGAGAACTCTCAATTCATGGAAAACTACGATATAGGACGAGAAATTGAGATATATTCTTCGGAGCATGACACGAGAAGCAGTAATGATAATATGGAGTTAAACGACGATAAAGAACCTGACGTGAACATGGATGTCTCGCCGCCCGAGGTCTGTGACGTGCAAGTGCAATGCACTAACAATGACGCGGTGACTCCTAAAAAAGGGAAATTGGAATCGCTAGAAAACTCATTGTATACTGAAACTCCCAAATATCGATTAGTTGTTAATTCTAAACCGAAACCAAAAGTTGATTATAGTGTGTTGGGATTGCTGTCGAACAGTATTAAGAACTTGGAACGCGTGAGATCCAACGGAAATAGAAGACATAAATTAGATAGATCGGTTATCAAGGGCAGGGTGCTTTTTCCTCCGGAAGAGACCCATACCAACAACATGAACGCATTGAATGAACACATTCTGAGATCCTGCGAGAACTCTCAATTCATGGAAAACTACGATATAGGACGAGAAATTGAGATATATTCTTCGGAGCATGACACGAGAAGCAGTAATGATAATATGGAGTTAAACGACGATAAAGAACCTGTCGTGAAAATTGATGTCTCGCCGCCCGAGGTCTGTGAAGTGCAAGTGCAATGCACTAAAAATGACGCGGTGACTTCTAAAAAAGGGAAATTGGAATCGCTAGAAAACTCATTGTATACTGACGCTCCCAAATATCGATTAGTTATTAATTCTAAACCGAGACCTAAAGTTGATTATAGTGTGTTGGGATTGCTGTCGAACAACATTAAGCACTTGGAACGCGTGAGATCCAACGGAAATAGAAGACATAAATTAGATAGATCGGTTATCAAGGGCAGGGTGCTTTTTCCTCCGGAAGAGACCCACACCAACAACATAAACAACTCTTTGGGGGTGTTATGCGATTCAAGAGAAAAACGATTTATGGAGAAGGTAGAGGATATAACTTACCGGAAGTCGAATCTGGAGAATTTCGATGATATATCTTATGCCGTTAGCTTACTGTTGAACCTGGCCAGAGCGAATAATGTCCCAGAAAATGAAAGAAAGACGTCGGACAGGAGAAAGTATGTGCAAGAAAATTTGCAAGATTTCGAGAGCCTCAAGAGGTTCAAAACCGATGGCGAGTTGGAAGATGAGGAATCTAAATACGACTCGCATTCCGAAGACGATGATTATGATAAACGGTACGATGAAAGTGAGCAGGAAATGCCAGTGTCTATAATAAACGCGAATAATAATACAAGTGGAAGCTTAGATTTTTCTGCTGAAAACGATATTTGTACCGATAACGAAGATAATGATATGTTAAATGACGCTCCCCTTGCTACTAGTACTCCTTGCCATAAAGTAAACTACGAAAGAGAAGAAGACTTTGAAGAATATGAAAGAAAGATATACGAACAATTATACGGAATCAATCATACGAGTGAAATTTCTAGCAGCAAGGAATCTATTGATTTCTTGATTATTGATGATAATCTATCGGATTCTGATGCTGAAATGCACGATGAAAAGGTATGTTCGGATGATAGAATGATGGAGAACGACGATGATAGCAGACATGAGGATAGAAGTCATATCTTGGGAGAACATCTTGATTGTCACGATTATAGAAATTTGCAGGGGAAACTCGACGCAAAGAAGTTTATCGCTAGAAAAAGACACATCGATAATGAGCCAGACTGGCCGAATATGGATGCTAAGGAACTTGAGATAAGAGTCAGGATGGCTGACATTCAAAGACAATATAGAGAAAAGCTGAAGGAATTGTCTAAATTGAATCGGAAGAAAGACAAGATGAAGATTCCTGGAAGACCGCGCAAGAAGAGACATTCTTCGAAGTGAGTCAAATTCTATACTCTATTATTAAATCATTTTAAATAGTAGATATAACGTAGATATAAATTTTGCTATTTCATATATTTATGTTAGAATGCATATGCTAAAGTATTTTTTTATAGTGTATCATGTATTAAATTGAACTTTTTAAAGTAGTAAACAAGAAAAAAGAAACATAGAATTTCCATTTCTAGCTTTGGGAAAATTTTCCCACTTCATACTTTCACAAACGAAGTCTTATATGAAATTCTTTATACGAGATTAATGTAAAAAGATTTTGTTTCACATTATTAACTTCACGTAGGATCGTTCCTTTCTCGTAACGACTAAGACAATTTTTATAGTTTGGAAAAAATATAGTTTGTAAACATATATATATGCAGAATACTTTTCTTACTGCAACATTTCTTGAATAATTTAATGGAAAGCATCTTGATCAAAATTTTAATAGAAAATCATTGAATTACCGTCAAAATGATTAATAAAACATGATTAATAATGTTTACAGTTCCGATATCGGTCTCCTCACATCCCTACCGACGTTACAAGCGACGTCTTCACCCCACAAATCTGCATCGCAATCGTCGGACGGAGCTCCGCAGCCATTAGCTTCAGCTGTCCTAGCTATGTAACGTGAATTTGGTAGAACTGGGTGAACAAATGAGCCACATTAAATTACTGGATAGTATACCAAGTATTCCTATGCCCGTTGCACCAGTTGCTTCGCCAATCACAGTACAACCATCAAACAAATTGCCGCAAGAGGACGACGAGAAAAAGGCCGGCCGGGAAAATCCAACATAAAATATGAAAAAAAGAAAACAACAAGAAAAATCAGAAGCAGACTATTAAATAATCAAAAATAACAGAACTTCAATAGCCTATATTTGTAATTATAATTCATAATTTTAGAAGTTAGGACAATTCTGTTATTTTTGACAAAATTAGATACCAAATTAAAACGCAAGGAATTGTTAAAAACGAAAGAAATATGAAAAAAAATAAAAAAGAATTATTTTAATGATGAAAAATTACTTATCTGTAATGCTGAAATTAAAAATGTATATAATGTATATATAATAATAATATATATATGTATCATATCATGTATTATATAAATTTTAATATATATATATAAACATAATATAATATATCATATATATATATATAACATGTATATTAATCATATTGTAATGATAATTAAGATTTTTATCAATATATTTCATATATATGATTTTTTATTAATTTTATTAATTCTTAAATTTCGAATATTTCTATGACATCAGTTTATGGTATCAGTTGGGGAGCATGAGGCGGGCATGGGTTTTCGGGCCGTAGGACCACGTCCCGGGAAACCCCGATAGATCTGATGCTCTCTTACAGTCGGGTGGCAGCAGGTCGGTGCCTCTGGCGCCCGTCAATTTTGCCGATCCGATGCGGAGAGTTTCGGAGAAGTTGGTGGGCCCATGACGGTCAAGACCACTCACCTCACCTTCTTGTGGGGCTCCCCATCGCCCTGCACCGGCTTTGACCGGGGCAGGGTGCGAAAGAGTGAGTGGCACCAGGACGGACTTTGTTGACGACCGCGGCGACAACAAATTATATATTACTATGGATTGCGACCACAAAAGAAAAATGGTTTACGGTGCAGGGGAGGGATACCCCAGTACCGGCGCAGCGGTGGGTAGTCAAGTGGGCTCACCTGCGTCGTCATCTCACGACCACGGCCGTTCGGGGGTGGACCGCCAGGCCCCCGGATGTGTTTTCACGTCTGGCGAGGCGGGAAGCAGTAGTACGGAGATTCACAAGGAACCTCCGAGAAGAATGACAAGAGCATCGCGGAGAACCACGGGCGGAACGGACGGCGTCTTCCTCGCACCGGCCGCGGTAACGGGCCTCGCGCCGGTAAGGGCGCTACGAACGCGGATGAGGTCCGATGACGAGGATTCGGTCGCCTCTTTCGCGTCGCGATCATCCCTGGGATCGACTGTCTCCGGGTGGGGGGGGGGGGGAAGAGAAGGCGCATTATGACGCTGACCCCGGAAATCTCTGTGGATTTGGCACTGGATATACGGATGAGCTCGGCGGCAGACGTGAGCGCCGAGTTCACCAGGCAGATGTCAAAGATCTTGCGGGTGGCGGCGGTATCGAACCTGAAGGGAGCCAGCATTAAGGACCTAAAGGACGCGGCGACCTACGTCGCCGCCGCATGGAGGGAGCTTAACCTGCAGAGGGCTGAGGTGGTCCACAGCGATAGCTCCACGGCCGCCAGGCTCGCGGAAGCAAGGCTGACCGTGTTGGAGGAGGAAAACGCGGCCTTGCGTAAAGAGATAACGAGGCTGGCCGCTCGCACCCACGAGTGCCTACGGTGCAACGGTCGGGCTATTGAGTCCGGCCACCCTCCGCGGGAGGGTAAACAAGAAGGCGCGCGTCTGGACGCCCTAGAGAAAAAGATGAACGAACTCGGTCCCTCCATCATGAGGGCCATCGCGGAACGGTTCGGGGGCCAAAGACCGCGGAGCCCCGAACCTCGGCGCAAGGCGGACCAACCCGCTGCCCCACGCTTCACCCAAGCCACAATGCTCCCGAGGGAGCAGGAGGGTGGCGAATGGAGGGTGGTGGAAAGACGGTCGCGGAAGAAAAGGGCCGCAAGGAAGGAGGAGAAAAAAGAGGGAATGCCTGCTGCTCCTTCGTCAAGACTAACGGGCGCACGGAAGACGGGCGCCGCACTAGTGACTAAGAAAGGAACGGCGCAGGCGACGAAAACGGCTGCGCTCCCCCGCGCACCGCGTACGTCCGCGGTGACGTTGACTATCAACGAGGAGGTTAAGACATCGTACGCTGATGTTCTCGCGACGGCGCGACAGGAGGTCCCGCTTGCGGAGATCGGCGTTGTTTCATTTCTCTTCACATAAACATTTTCGGTTTACAGATGGTCCGCATATTTGTTGCACGCTCTTAACTATTACGGAGAAAGCGGGTGTCTGGCGAGATAACAAACTTTTCCCAGGAACAAGGATGCCCATATCTGGTTTTCTTTATCATTCATTAGCCAATGGGCATCGCGGATCATTACCCTCACTTTTCTATCGAAAAGTGCGGACGACGAATCCGCGTTCTGAGTTCAAAAGGGCACACCCACACCGAGCTTTCTTCCCTGATGGTACGAGCCAGGACCAAACAGTTCTTCTTCCGATCTTTTTGTAGCAAAACCTAACTGTGAAAAATAAACTTGACTTCAGACCGAATCTTGTGTTTTTCACTTTAAAAATTACGTGACACGCTCGTCGATACATTGTATGTTTTTCGTCGGGCAGATAAGGCGATCCGTCTGCGACGCTGTAGGACCGCGAGCGACGGTTAGAAATACGATCTATACTAAGCCTCGTGGCGTAACATTATATGTTATTAATTTATACAGTATTATGCGATAACCTATGACGTTATATTGTATTACGATATACCGTATTACGTTGTGTAGTATAACGTTACAAGATATTACGCTTTATCGTATACGTTATATATTATAACGTTATATGGTATTCCGTTATAACGTATTCCGTTATAACATATTACGTTATATAGTATAACGAAATAAGGTATTACGTTATAACGTAATACGTTGTATAGTATAGCGTTATATTGTATTACGATATAACGTATTACGTTATATAGTAAAACATTACAAGGTATTACGCTTTATTGTGTTACTTTATATAGTATTACGCGGTAACGTGTTACGTTTTATACTATTCGGCGATAACGTATAATGTTATAAGGTATTACGTTATAACTTATTATGTTATTTAGTATAACGTTATATGGTATTATGTTATATCGTATTACGTTATATAGTATACCGTTGTATGGTAATACGTATATAACGTGTTACGTTAAACAGAGAAGGAAGGCGACCCCGTCAAAGTGGTTCGCCGAAGAGAACCGATACGACGTTGCGAGACCGTGGCACCACCATTATCGCCGTCATAGAAGAGCGCCGCGAAGGAGCAGTCAGAATGAGGAGGGCCACCGCTCAGACTCGCACGTCGGCCCAGGGAATGCGGCACTAGTTTTGGAGTGGTAGATGAGTTGGGGGGGGGGGGTGGTTGGCAAATGGAAAATTTCGGGGGTAACAACCTCCGGCCGTGTGTCCGATTCTTAAACACTTGGGTCACATCGGTTTCACGCGATCGTCTAATGGTCGGCTAGATGACGGAGCAAAAGTTTGCAGTCGTGGGTCGGTAATATTTTGCTTGAGTGCTGGTATGGTGTTGTGATATTGGTTCCTTGGGCGGTTGGCCACAAGATTAACTTCCCGTAGCCATTGTTCTCTATCAGCGGCTAGTTGTTGGGCAAGGTTCAGGTTTTTCGGGTCGCTAACCACTACCATCTGTCCTATTTCATATCGTAGGTTGAGTTAATATGTTTTAAGCGCCTCGCGTTCTCCAATATCTATAGCTATGCGTCGTTCGGTTGGTATACGATTCTCGTTTTGAACTGCGTAATTCAGTTCATTGAGCTGTTGTCGGAATCCAGAATTGAAAGTTTGTACACTTTCTGTTGCCCCTTGTTTTAAATTCTTTAGTTCGTCCCTACAATTGCTGATAGTTGTTGGTGTTTACACATGTTGTCTCAAGCACGAATACAAGTCTTCGAACGAATCAATTTTTAGATATCGTATATTTCTTTTTGCGTCATCGGTAATTCTTTGGATCTGTATGACGTCTAATAATAGCTCTCTGTCACTTGCCTTACATCTGGCTCTGGCTTTGCGGACCGATGAGATGAAATCTTCAACGCCTACGTCATCTCAACCCCGTAGTGTCTCGATAGTTTGTATGGCCTTGTCTGCGTCGAGCCCTTGGTCTTCGTTGTGGTCGTTTCTTTGTCTAGTGGTAACGTGATTAATTCGTTGTCTTCGTGAAATATTTGGTTCGTCGGATTCGTCGTCTGTCATATGGTCAACACCGATTGTCAAAGGCGTGCTCGTGAGCGGTTGGTCAGTTTCGGTGTCGTACCTTAATTCCATAGCATTTGCAGGACCTCGTATTTCTTTGGCCCGACTTCTATCACTAGTTTCCGCGATTCTTTTTATACTGTTAATATTCTGATCCGTATTACCTCTAAAGTTTCCGAACTCGTGAGTCAGACTTTGAAGTTGTTCGAGGATAGTCATAATTGATTCACTTTGCTTTGCCGTTCTCATGTCAGTTGGATTCATCTTGATAGACGCGATATTTTCAGAAGAGTCACTATCTTCAGAACGTATTTCGGGTTCAGGATTTCGGTAATATGCAAAAGCCAGCTTGTAGATCCTTCTTTTGATCAAGGAGGTGACCGTGGTCCTTCGCTGTAGAATCCGTAGAGTTCCCGTTGAAGTATCCTCTTGATGCGATGAATGGATCCTGGCAAGGATCGCCAATTTTGTCACGTCGGAGACACAAAAGATCGCGAAATTATCGGATCGCCGGTGATCTCCTCGCGTCGCGGCACAAACGAAATGATTCTTTCACCAATAGGGCGAAGAAAGTAGAACTTAGTATGCGAAAATGAGATTTATTGCAGAAATCCAACAGAGTGACGGCTACAACAGCGTGGTTCGGAATAGCTAGCTGGAACAGATAGCTTCGAGATGCTACGACAGACTGTTTTAGCGCTGGTTTGGGAAGGTCCCTCTACCGAGGATCTAGTCCCTTTGGAGGGGGTCTCTTTAGTCTATTGTTTCAACAGATGTGGCATGCAGGGTGTTCGGTCTATCTGGTTACTGAGCGGATGGTTTCCTTGAGTGTGTGACACTAGCAATGTTATCTTGAGACTAAGAGAACGCCGGAGTCAACGTCGCACATGTACCGCTTACGATCTGTCATCGACGCGTTCTTTTGTCTATGCGCTATCGATGGCCTCAGCGCTTGAGAAAACCGAAGACCAGATGTAGAGTTTTCTTAGAAGTGGCGATCACTCCAACATGATCAATGTTTAATTCTAAAAAAATAAAAAAATTTTCAGTGAAACTCAAGGTCTATCTAACAGAATGTACAGCAAGTTGTCCGATCAAAATATTCGTCGTTGCCTTCTATTCACACTTTCAACCATGTTTCAGGCAAGTGATGAATTCCGTCACGCAAGAATCCAATCATCAAGTCATTTTTCTATCTCATTCGCTAATTGGAACTAGATATATTGGATATGATATGTTCTATCGAACCGAACGGGTAATAGTCCGATTTATAAAGACGTTATAATTAAAATTAAACACATAATGTGTTTTGTCACGTAGCGATCTCACATAACATTTATCTTTGTCAGTGCCTTGATTTTTGGGCATTGATTAAAGACTTGTGTCTTTTAGAGTTATAGAAAACAACGACGAATGGTTTGAAAATTTGTTTTTTAAAATGAACTTTGAGCCTAATACATAATTACTTTCATATGACCATTTACCATAACGAATAAATTCTAGTAAATTTAAAATAGTGTTTGCAAAATCATTTTTTCCCGCTTTTCAATTTATGGTGTTGATCAAATAATTTATATTTTTACTTAATTCTATTTTGTACATTTTGTACATTTTTAGTTTGCCTTTGTGTTCTCTTGTGTTTTTACGTTTATTTTGAAAGATCGTTGTGTCTGGATTAGATACTGATTGCTGTCATATTCTTTAATTGAATGCGATGTTCGCGATGGATTTATCACATGGCGAGGCTTTTGGAAATTCAATTAAACTTCTAGTTTCCAAATCCGAATGTGTAGTATTAATTGTTTCAAATATCTTTTCTTGTCTTATTGCTTTTATTAGTGAGCAGCATGATATTGGATTTAGCTGGTACTTTGATTCATCATTCAGTTGGAGTTTTAAATTAATATAGGTAATATAGGTGTTACGACCGTTCGCGGAGAGACGCGGTCGCGAGGAAAACGCGTCAGCGAGAGGCGTAAATTCTCGCTACGATTCGGCTAATGGACGCCGCGAAATAGTCGTTCCCCGTGTTTCGGTTAGGATAACAGGGGTGGTTAATTGAAATTAACACTGTGTTAACAGGTTAATATGATAGATATATTCAACAATGGTTTATACAATATTATGAGCGTCACAAGTATTTGACGATGAGTACAGCTTATGCGTTACAGAAAATGTGACCCGATTTGACGATATCTCTCGATGAGATAGTTGGACTTTGCAAACGAATTGATTTGAAGGTAGAACCGTGGTAGACTTATTGACTGTTCGGAAGACGAAAATGAACTCCTCGGTTACAGATTTCGAATGAGACTGATCGGTTAGAGTGTTCGATTGAGACTCCTCCTTAGACCGATTCTTTGTCTTTCGGGGAGACGACCCCCCATATGCTCGGATCACGCCATCGCACGCGCCGATGATCACGTAGGCAGACTTCTTCGTTAGAAAATAACGGTCCGAGATCGACGGTTCCAGAACTCGTTATTTGGTGACAAATATGCGCTCATCGATACAATGTATATTTTTCGTCGGGCAAATAAGAGGATGTATCTGCGACGCTGGAGGACCGCGAGCGACGGTTGGAAATACGATCTCTGCAGAGCCTCGTGGCGTAACATACTCCCCCCGTTGAGAGGGTACCGATCAAGGAATGTGGGAATGTCGTGAGGTGGATCTCTCGTCAGACTTCGTTGCTGTTGGGTGTTTCGGAGTCATCTGTCGTCGATCTGCTCGGTAGTGGTACCATCCGCTTGACGCTCCGATCCAGTGTGCTTGTTGCTGTTCGTACGGTAGCCGTCCGTATGATGCCGTCTGCGCCGGGTTGGACCTTGATGATTCTGCCCAATGGTCATCGCATTGGGAGAACGTTGTCTTCTATGAGGAGGACGATGATGTCTTCTAGTATGCCGGAACTGCCCTTGCTCCCTTTGGTTCGTATGTTCAGCTCGTGTGGATATTCTTCATGCTAGCTGGAGAAGGTTGGTTGGAGTATCCCTGAAAACTCGATCTCCCAAACCTGTTAGTCTTCGTTGAGGAAGTGTCTCGGAGTAAGGATAAGGAGATCGTTTCGATCTGGATATATCGGAGTTGTCGGTGTGGAGCTGAGGAGTGATTTGATCAGGATGGCAAGTGTATTTCGAATTTGAACAGTATGAAGTTTGTTACCGACGACACGTCTGAGATGTCGTTTGAAGAGTTACTGTTAGCTTCCACAGTCCATTGAAGTGAGGGGAGTTGAGAGTTGTGAAGTGCCATTCGATCCATCGGTCGGCTAGAAAGACTGACCTGTCGATGAGCGATGAATCTTCCCAGAGCCGCAACGAAAACCTCGCTTATGAGATCGTTGACCAGCCCGATGTGGATTGCCTTAACTGCAAGACGCATAACTTGGATACGAATATCTGTATTCTGCGGTGGTTGCGATCCTTTCGCTCTTTGACGTAAACAGATTTGCAATAGGTGATTCCGAGGTTGATGGATGGGCGAGATTCCATTAGTGGAGTACGGATTGCACCTGAAAATTACTGAGTTATAGTAATTTGACAAGTTTGTTGTCCATGTCCTGTTCGGGCACTCCTTGTAGGCTCGATCGCTGTGGTCCACGTCGTTGTTTAGGAATGTGCGGTTGTATTTTCCGGCCCCGGAAGTGTCGTTATATGCCTTGATCCTGTAGGTATCGTGAAGCACCTCTGCCCAGGAAGTGTCATGGAACTCCTCTGCCCAGGACGTGTCTTGGAACACCTCTGCCCATGAGGTGTTGCTGAACGGAATTCCTGTGTTGCCTGATGCTGAGTCGTCCAACACGATGCGGAGTTTTGTAGTTGATTGGGAGGTTGGGCTCCCCCCGATGATCCGCCCGAATCGCGCTCTCTTAGTGATGATCCTTGGCGGAGAATGAGCGTTGGGCGTCGTGACGCTGGACGTCGTAACTGTGACTAGCCTTGGTATCGGAGAATATGTTGGCGTTATTGGAGCCAGGGGTGACTCCAGTGAGATCTTCGTGGTTTTTTCCCGAGACTTGTCCGATGCAGCAATCTGTGGGCTCAGTGGATAAGTATTGAAAACTGATGGTGTCGTTTGACAACTAATAATCTCATTTGAGGAATTCGTTACGGTGGTGACAACGTGATGATTATTCCGCTTCGGATAATTCGCAGATGTGGCCCCTTTTGGAAATGGCGAGGGTGGCATCTTCGTTTTATGTTCAGGAAAAGGATTCTCCGATATGATACTCCTGCTCTCAGATGATACAGGTAACGTGCTGTAAGACAGACTGAACATTGAGATGCTGATTGAAGAGGAAATGTTCCTAGAGAATCCTATCGTGGATTTCGAAACCCCTGCTGTTGGCCCTGATTCGAAATTGACTCTGTTGTCCTGAACGGGATTCAGTTTTTTCCGGTCTAGAGGATCGCGAGAGGTTGTCTTCAAGTCGCGTGTTGGCGAAGAGTTGCGAGTGTCAGAGGTTGTCTGATTCAAGGCGCTTGCTGGCGTTGAATCAGATGGTTCAGATAATGATAATGCGAAATTGTTTGTCGTCGAATCGTATGTAAGCGATGAGCAGCGAACGTTCGAAGTTGTCTGATTCACGGCGTTTGGTAGCGTTAAATCAGATTTTTCAGATAATGAGGACGCGAACTTGGTCGTCGTCGAGTCGCGTGTATGCAATGAGCAGTGAACGTTCGAAGTTGTCTGATTCACGGCGTTTGGTAGCGTTGAATCAGATCGTTCAGATAATGATGACGCGAGCTTGTTTGTCGTTAGGTCGCGTATTGGCGATGAGTTGCGAACGTGAGAGATTGTCTGATTCACGGCGATCGGTAACGTTGAATCAGATTGTTCAGGCAGAGACGTTGCTACCGTAATTGTCGTCCGGTCGCGTATTGACGATGAGCGGCGGACGTTAGAAGTTGTCTGATTTAGTCATTGTCTCCCTTGTCGTTGAGGATTCGGCGTTGAATTTGATTCGGTTTCCCTTGTTCGTATCGAGCGGGACTCGCGTTTGGGAGAAGTTCTGGGAGATGATCGGCGAGATATTGGAGGAGATTCTCGGCGTGACGACGGAGGAGACGATCGGCGAGATGATCGGGGAAATGATTCGGATCGTCTCGAGTGACGCGACGAACGCGGTGTCGGAGAACTAGGTGGTGATCGTCTGCCTGATGATCGGTCGCTCGACGAATGACTGCTCGATGATCGGCTGCTAGATGATCGTGATTTCTCAGAACTCTGATCTCGATGAAGATAAGTATGATGTCGTAATCTACATATGCGACATGAACCGGCGGAACATTGAGCCACGGAATGACCTTTACTCAAGCAATTGGTACAGAGCGATGCTCTTTTGGCGGTTTCAATGCGATTTTTGATTGATTTTGCCTTGAAGACATTGCAATTCCAAATTTCGTGTGATCCTTGGCAAGTAGGACACACCAACGTTCTCTGTGTAGTGATGAATGTGTGAGTTCGCGGCGCGGTTTGTCGTTGCCGATCATGTGAATCGGATGCCCTCTTTTTTGCGATTTTGGTGTAGCTTATTCTATCCCCGTTTGTTCGTGTTTTCAGAAATTCTAGTAAGTGTGTGTATGACGGCATCCCTTTGTCAGGCAAAGTGCGTTGCCATTTATGAATGATGGCTGATGGTAGTTTCCAGGTGAATAATCTGAGCAGAACTACGTTTGAGGTAATTGGTTCACCTAGTCTTTCTAAGGCTTGAAGATTAATCTTAACTGTTTCGATAAAGTCATCTATTGCTTCGGGTGTCTCTACGGTTATTTCCGGATAATCAAGTATCAGATCCCAATGGCGCATGCAAACCTGACGGTGGCAGTCAAATTTATTTTTAAGAGTATCGAGAGCAATCGGATAATTTAGTTCTGTAGTGTCCAACGATTGGATAGTCCGCGCGGCCTTTCCAGTCAACGATGTTCGAAGGTACTGGAATTTTTGGACGGGTGTCAATTGTTCGCTTCGATCAATTGTGGACAAGAATGAATCATAAAAAGAATGCCAATTTTCCATAGTCCCGTCGAACGTGGGTAGGTGCATTTCTGGTAGTTTAATCGCAGCCGCCTCGGCGATATTGGATGAGTCGCGAATTGGCGGTGTCGACGTTGATGCGGGTGTATTGGTCATGAGCTTGGATATTCGTACTATCAGATTGAAATATGTTGATTCAAGTTCGGGATCGCGTGGGTTTGCCTCCTCGCCTAAATCTTGTAGTTGGTCTTGAAATAGTCGATATTGTTTCCACGCGTCTTCGACCCATGCCTGGTGGACAGGTAAACTGGACTTGTCCTTTTGATCGCATTGTTCGTATTCGTCGAGTCGTTTGGATGCGGTAGTAAATCGACCAATTTGGTAACCTCGTCTCCGGCGCAAGTTGGCAATATGGTCGGTGGTTTCCATTTTTATAGCGGTTTGTAAAGACAATGCAATGAACGAGCTTACCTTCTGGCTGTGAATTTACTGTTGCTCGTCACCGTGTGTTGTTGGCGTGAGGTTCTGTGATTGCGTTCTTCAATCACCGGGTTTTTCCTCCTCAGGATTGACGGCCCTGGCGGTACTGACTTCGCTGGGGTGGTAACGCTTCCGCTGCTGGTTATGTTGGATTCACGTGGCACTGTCTGGTAGTGGGTGTCACTGGTGTGCACTTTTCACTTACCACTGAATCCGGCTCGAAGGACCAATTGTTACGACCGTTCGCGGAGAGACGCGGTCGCGAGGAAAACGCGTCAGCGAGAGGCGTAAATTCTCGCTACGATTCGGCTAATCGACGCCGCGAAATAGTCGTTCCCCGTGTTTCGGTTAGGATAACAGGGGTGGTTAATTGAAATTAACACTGTGTTAACAGGTTAATATGATAGATATATTCAACAATGGTTTATACAATATTATGAGCGTCACAAGTATTTGACGATGAGTACAACTTATGCGTTACAGAAAATGTGACCCGATTTGACGATATCTCTCGATGAGATAGTTGGACTTTGCAAACGAATTGATTTGAAGGTAGAACCGTGGTAGACTTATTGACTGTTCGGAAGACGAAAATGAACTCCTCGGTTACAGATTTCGAATGAGACTGATCGGTTAGAGTGTTCGATTGAGACTCCTCCTTAGACCGATTCTTTGTCTTTCGGGGAGACGACCCCCCATATGCTCGGATCACGCCATCGCACGCGCCGATGATCACGTAGGCCGACTTCTTCGTTAGAAAATAACGGTCCGAGATCGACGGTTCCAGAACTCGTTATTTGGTGACAAATATGCGCTAATCGATACAATGTATATTTTTCGTCGGGCAGATAAGAGGATGTATCTGCGACGCTGGAGGACCGCGAGCGACGGTTGGAAATACGATCTCTGCAGAGCCTCGTGGCGTAACAATAGGTCTTAAATTCATACGTTTAATTTGAATTAGAAGATCGACTTACGATTTTGAACTAGAGAATATACGATTCTTTATTGATCAGATTTTTCTAATATATGTCGTATGCGTTCTAAAAAACGCTATGTTGTTAACCTTTTCAAACATTGATCTCTCAATAAATTTTTAGTCTTCTAATTCGAAATTCATTAAAAAAAAATATTCATCGATGTTTACTTACTAATTCACATATCTATAAAATTATTTTTCAAAATTGCTTTTTAAATTATATTCTATATCATCAATAATATATATCACTTCGCAAACGAATCGATTAATACCAAATATCTTTTCTTGGAATTAAATACGAAATAGAAATCGACGTTTCGACGCAGTTTCGTTGAAACATATACATTTTCGAATAGCGTGGAGCGCGATTTCGGGTGGAATTTCGCTGCTGTTCGGAAGCCTGGCCGACCTCCCTCGGTGACCGAGTGACAGAGACGCGAAAAATCCTTCGGGCGCGTTTCGTGTCTGGTAAAAAATGGTTTTTAATTTGGCCCGACAGCGAAGTATCGGGAAGTCCTTGCCGAGGATTTGAGGAAAGATTTGAAATTTGCGGGCAATATGGAATACGAGAATGGAAACGCTGTTGTAGAGATTTTATCGTAGACGCTACAAAAACGTATGGATTTCCCATTCGAACGAAGAGTGCGAGTTGTACGAATCTTTTTTCCCCCGCTATTTTTCCTTTTCGTAGAAATTTATTTTATACACCTTTGTATCGCACGAAAATTAAGATCTCCAATGGAATTTTCGAATATGCAAGAGATAGAACCAGAGTAATTATAAATGATCGCAATTGAATTGCGATTCAATGATTGAATCGCATATATCGTTAAATTGGATACTGAATCAAAGAGAATTCTTGTTCACGTAATAAAGGTTCTGCACTTGATAAATTTTTCGCATTTGTATGAAACTATATTAAATTATGAATGTTTTTAGCGAGATACTATATTGCAATTTCTTTGAAAATTTAAAATTTGAAAGTCAATGTTAATTAGGATTAGTTAAATAAAAATTTAACAGAAGTAAATTTCATTAGAGTAAAGATATCTTATCTTGAGAAAGTTCATAATATTTAACTTGACACTTTAATTTCAATTCATTAATCTTGTAATTCACTAAATTATGCTATAGCGATGCCAATGGAACCAGTTGGTTTTCCCCAAATGGGCGTTGGTCTCCAAGGTGGTTTACAGCAGGTCAGGGACCCAACTACAGGTCACCTTCTTCTCATCCATGCTGCTGGTATGTTTGATGGAAAATATACATTAAATAGAATGTAACAATTGACATAAGAATAATTGAGTATACGTATGAATGTTAAAAAGAGTTCAGTTTCTCGAATAATTTAACACGAGGCTTCTAACACGCAAACTTGATTAGAGATCTTTTGAAAAACTAATAATAATTTTCTAAATTTATCTAGGATCCTATTTTCTATAAAATTTAATCGATTTTAAAAACGCATAAAAACAAAAATACCAGTGAAACGTCATACCATGCTTCTTTTCCTCTAGAGAAATTAATCTTTTCCAAATATTTGTTATTCAACGATTTTAATCAATGATTCTACATCGAAGTTTCAATTTTTAACTCATAATTCTGAATATTATATAACTGTTGCATAGGAGTTGTTAATTATTTTAAGTATTATCAGGTCTGTGAGTACGAAACCGGAATTTGCCTATAGATGGCCCCAGCTAATAATATAGTTATCACTAAACTGCGTCATTGATGCGAAAACTCTTTGTTGACATCTCACAAACATTTTCGACTCGGAACAATACAAGTTTCATACAACAGCATAGTTTGTAATAGCGTTGAACATGTCGAATTTCGTGCCTGGAAACTACGATTTGCGGATAGCATTGATTTTCTGTTACCATTTGAAGAAAACTGCTGCAGAATCGCATCGAATGCTTGTCGAAGCTTACGCTGAGCATGCTCTTGGTGAATCACAGTGCTTTGGTTTAAAAAATGCAGAAGTGGCAATTTTGACGCGAGGAACGAAGAACGTGGAAGACCACCGAAAAGGTTTCAAGACAGAGAATTGCAAGCATCGTTGGACGAGGATGACGCTCAAACGCAACAACAACTCGCTGATCAATTAAACGTGACGCGAGAAGCCGTCTCCATCCGTTTGAAAGCTATGGGAAAGAGCCAGAAGGTGGGAAAATGGGTTCCACATGAACTGAATGAAAGACAGCAGGAAAACCGAAGAACCACTTGCGAAATGCTGCTCGCCAGATACAAAAGAAAGTCATTTCTCCACCGAATTGCGACTGACGATGAAAAGTGGATATATTTTGAGAATCCTAAGCTCCAGGCGAACCACCGATGTCGACTACGAGACCAAATCGCTATGGACGGAAGACAATGCTCCGTGTTTGGTGGGATCAGAAGTGTATGATCTATTATGAACTGTTCAAACTTGGCGAAACCGTTAATACTGAGCGCTACCGTCAACAAATGATCGATTTGAATCAAGCTTTGCGTGAAAAACGACCAAAATATCAAAAAAGGCAACACAAAGTACTTTTGCTTCATGATAATGCACCATCACATACAGCAAAACCGGTCAAGGAAACGATTGAAGCGTTGAGTTGGGAAATACTTTCGCACGCGGCTTACTCACCAGACTTGGCTCCGTCCGATTACTATTTATTTGCATCGATGGGACACGCATTTTTTGACCAGCACTTCCACTTCATACGAAAATGTACGAAAATGGCTCGATGACTGGTTTGCCTCAAAAGAGCTACAGTTTTCTTGGCGTGGCAACCATCAATTGTCAGACAGGTGGGAAAAATGTATAGCTAGCGATGGGCAATACTTCGAATAAATTATTTTTAATCATTTTCATACAATAAACGTGTATTCTCTATACAAAAATTCCAGTTTCATATTTACATAGCTGGTAAAGGAACTTGAGCCACTGTTGCATTTATTGAAAAAATATAGTATCCGGCTTACATTATCGGGGAATAAATGAATTATAATTCACTGTCATTAATTTCCATTATTTTTATTAGAAGAAGCTCTCAACCGAGAAATGATTTACTTAAAACGTTAAAATTATTTTCGTTTAATAGAGGATTTTAGTCGGAATTTTTAAGCCAGAAATGCGTTAGGAGATTTGATTCTGTAGAAAATGACAGATACCTATGACATAGTTAAATGTGATGCGTGAAACTAAAATACGCGTAAAGTACACAAGCCCGTTCTACGTTTTTCTTTTTTCTTTCCCGTTCGCATATCTATTTCTATGAAGAAAACTCTCTCTGGCGTGTAAACCACAAGTAAATACTTTTGCATAAATTCCTCTTTCGTATTATATGAGTTTTTAACAAACTTGTATAATTACTATTTTCTAATTTTCTTTGCGAATCTATTTCCATATTATATCTTATAATTTAAATATCACTGAACATACATTGAATATAAGTTTATATTCTATATTGAATTTAAAAGCTATATCAATATATCTGAGAATTACAATAGATACCCTCATAATGTATTGTGTCGCGAGCAAAGTAATTTTGAACGTTGCAAGAAAAATTCTGTGGTTGCAGAATGGCAAGTGAATATTTACTTGTTTCTATTGGATATTGAATGCGTTTGTAAATTGCTAACAAATAGTTATATATTAAAAGATAACAAAATATATAATACATAATACAAATAAAAAATTTATAGTATAAATATAAAATAAAATATATAATATATATAAATTAATTTAAAAAAATATATATTAGGTAGTCCGAAAAGATTCTTTCGCTTCATAAGGTGATAATAGATGAACAACAATTTCTGTTTTATATTATTTTATTGAATTACGTGTGTTCCATTTCGTTCTATTTCTATTATTATATTCGTGCATAATTCAATAAACTAATAAAAAACAAAAAAAAAAAATTTTTTTTTTCTCAAATCTTACCAACTTACATTCAATTGGTTCGATATTTTTCGCTTAGGTAAAATTCTTTCAGTCGACACCAAATGGTAATTATTGACAGTAGTTTCAAATATTGACTATAGTTTCATGGTATAAGCAGGAACATCCGATAGTAGGACGAAAAGAAGGACATATGCTGCGTACTTTCGGATTTTAGTATGTAAATCCGACGTTGTCCCTCTGCTTCCCCTCTCCTCCACCACCCCCGCCAACAACTCTGCCCTCGAACTGCGGAGGTGTTTTCATACAGATTTCCTCACGTAATAAGAAAACGGCAGAAAAGGATATGTTTAATTTTCTAAGTATTGTAGCTTAGGATTCATGTCAATAAAGGCCATTAACTCTGGTAGAAATTACCTATCCGAAGAAGAGTGCACATATCGTGTGCATGAAAAGGCTAACAATATATTAGGTTGTCCGAAAGGTTTCTTTTGTTTTATTTTCGTCTATATAGACTATCTAAAAATTACACCTAATGCGAGATTTGTTCTAATATTATCATCTTCTAATAATACTATGGCATTCTCATTTATAACAATTTTAAACATTTGATTTAATAGCAAATATAATCGTAACAGAGTTTACGTTTGTTTGATTTTAATGGATTTTAAAATAAAAAGCACGTATCTATTAATGTGAAATTTCTTCCATGATGTTTCAACGCGTTCTTTAGTACATTTAATTGTTAGAATTAAAGATTTCAGAGGTAAGGGTTAAAATTTTTAATTAATTTAAAATCAGAAACATTGCATAATTAATCTCTCTTCTAAAGATTCTTCAAATTTCGTACATATCATAGAACAACAACAAAAATATTTCTTTCCTACCTTCATTTTCTTCCTCATGTTTTCCCTTTCGATTCGAGAACTCAATTTCGAATTCGAGACCTAATCTCAGAGCTTTGTTTGTCCTTCGGTAATTCATGTCTGGAAGATGTTAATCCTTTATGTCAACAGAAACATAATCTGTTGCTTATTCACCAGAAAGTGTGTTGCTCCTTGTTTATTCTGCTTCCTTACGACGTTCTACTTTTTCTAAGCACAGTTTCAAGAAACTTTTTAGTCGCGGACTACGATATCGTTTATTTCTCCTTTTCTCTACCTTCTTTTCTATCTTATTGTTCTTCTTACGTTTTACGTTTTTTTTTCTCTCGCTTCTTTCAATAAACCACGCTCCCATTTTTTCGCTTCTTTGTAAAATTGGTTTCCTTTATGAAATAATACACCTTATGGTTTTTTTACTAACTTTCTTTACGACGTGTTTTTCCAATTGAATTTATAGTTTCTGCTCGCTTACTTGTCGAACAAGACATATCTATATCTTTTTCACTGTTAAATCAGTATATTGTTTTTAACGATACCATGTCAAAATTATATTTTCACGATTCTCACAAATTTTACTATTTCCTTCACTAAATGAAGTTATGTGGGAGAATTTGTTACGATTATATTAATTGACACTAACTGATAAATATTTGCAATTGCATTACGTAGGTATAGTTATCAAATAATTTTAATTACTACAGTTTTCTATGTATTCTTATATTTTGGCTTTTTCCATATATCACAAAATCTTCAATTTTCTAAAAGAGTCTAGAAGTTCATTTATATTACTAGTTAGCATTCAACACAATATTTTAAATTTATTTCGATTTATGAAACTCTCAACTGTAGTAATAGTAGTAAGTAGTTTAATTCTTTATTAACATAATGAGCAACAATAATGATCGAATATAGATTAAGAGCATATACAAATATTTATGTTACTTCCAATATCGTTACTAATTACGTTCCTTGCTCTGAAACTCTCGTAATTAATAACCTTCGTCGTGCATTGAAATTGCTGTTAAAATGCGATATCGTGTACAAAATATATATCGCAGACATCGAATGTAAACATATCAATATCAATTCTGTACTTAATGCAGAATAATAGCAAAACATAAGAAAAAATATACAGAATTCTATCGTTTGATCTAATATCAATTTTTAATAGCGACTTTTTAAAATATGTATTTTTAATATCTACTTAAATTTCAGATAATTTACTATCTAGTATTTCTAATTTTTCTAAATATTACTGTATCATTTCAATGTCAGAAAACATTTTCTTTGCGCAAATGAAAGAACAACCAATTAAGCTTTTATGAATCGCTTTAATTACGTATCACATACTATTTGTTTCACATTTTGTTTATTATTTAAAATTGCATCAACCGCGTGCATGGATTGTTAGCGACATAGAAGAATGGAAAGTATTTTATATACTTCTTAGGAGTCTCTGTATCAAAATATTGCACTTTAAATTTTCCTTCAAAATTTATAACAAAAACCTAATTATCGAAGGACTTCTTTCTCATTAGCATTACTTTTTCTGACACAATTAGAAGTGAAAGCAATTTTAAAAATGCTTTATACATCAATCAGAATTACTTATTCACAAGTTACAATTATTTTTCTATACCTACACCAATGTAGATTATTGCAGCAAATAAATATTTAACATTGCATTAATTCCTTGAGTGCTGACTGCCCCCTGCGGCGGGAGTCCGCGAGTAACGAATGCCATCGTTGAGGACACAGGCTGCCTTTTTAAATAAATATCAACATAAATTGCATTTATAGATTGCACTGTTATAACATTCTTTTGATTTTTGAACGTCTCGACGATCTAGCGAAAATTGTCCATAACATTTCTCAAGGGTTAGGAGTAAGCAAGTGCGTTTTCCATTAGCTACTGTGATTCAGAATGCTCCGCCCAGAATGTCCCCACTACGGCCAAGTGAATATTCCACTGGTACCAGTGATTCGTAGTTCTTCGGCCAGAATGTCCCCACTACGTTAACAGCCGACTTGTTAGGGCTAGCAAAATTTTCGTATCTTCGCAATACTGGACCTGTTAGTTTCTTTTGTAACGTGGTCGTAGCAGCAACGGAGTGCAAAGACATATTTCAAGTAATCGCAAATATCGCGGAGTAACAAGTGTACTTTTCAAGAAGCGTTCAGAAGGTGAGCCATCTTTCATTTTTCTGTTCTTCACTGTCGTTCGCTAAGAAATACACGTGTATCGTTCATAGGCTAATGAAAGAATCTCGAGCGCGAGTGAGCCGGAGAAAATTGAGAAACGTTTATAAATATGTCCTTAGTCCACACGGGTAGATCTAGCAGGTAGCATGTACGCGCCCATGGCACTAAAAAGGTTAAATTGCATACCAATATCTGTGTAATACGGACCTATTTCCAATTTTAACGATTTCAGTGATCTTGATCCGATAGTAGCGATGGAATAGAAAGACTATCTTGAAACTTTCAAATCTCTATCAAAAATTTACATCAAATGACTAGCTATCGAATCATTTTCTTCTCATTGCCATTATAGTTTATGATATAGTTAGAAGTAAAATCTGTATCAAAAAGTTTTATTTATCTATCAGAATTGCTTATTCGCACGTTGAAATTATTCTGCTATACCTACAACATTATAAGTTATTGCTGCAGGATAAATATGAAATATTAATTGTAAAATATTAAATATTAAATGTTGAATATTAAATATTGAATATTAAATATTAAATATTAAAAATGGAACCTTAAATATTAAATATTGAATACTAAATATTAAATATTAAATATTGAATATTGAATATTAAATATTGAATATTACATATTGAATATTAAATATTATATATTAAATATTGAATATTAAATTTTGAATATTAAATATTAATTGTTGCATTAATTGTTTCAGTGCTGACTGCCCCCTGCGGCGAGATTCCGCGAGTAACGAATGCCATCGTTGAGGATACAGGCTGCCTTTTTAAATAAATATCAACATAAATTGCATTTATAGATTGCACTGTTATAACATTCTTTTGATTTTTGAACGTCTCGACGATCTAGCGAAAATTGTCCATAACATTTCTCAAGGGTTAGGAGTAAGCAAGTGCGTTTTCCATTAGCTACTGTGATTCAGAATGCTCCGCCCAGAATGTCCCCACTACGGCCAAGTGAATGTTCCACTGGTACCAGTGATTCGTAGTTCTTCGGACAGAATGTCCCCACTACGTTAACAGCCGACTTGTTAGGGCTAGCAAAATTTTCGTATCTTCGCAATACTGGACCTGTTAGTTTCTTTTGTAACGTGGTCGTAGCAACAACGGAGTGCAAAGACATATTTTAAGTAATCGCAAATATCGCGGAGTAACAAGTGTACTTTTGAAGAAGCGTTCAGAAGGTGAGCCATCTTTCATTTTTCTGTTCTTCACTGTCGTTCGCTAAGGAATACACGTGTATCGTTCATAGGCTAATGAAAGAATCTCGAGCGCGAGTGAGGCGAAGAAAATTGATAAACGTTTATAAATATGTCCTTAGTCCACACGGCTAGCTTTTTTTAACACGTCACTTGTTTAATAATTCGATTATATGTTATTATATTAACGAAACAGTAACATCGACATATAGAGAAACATCTTTCGTTTTTTGTATAAAATATCGCGTGATAGTCAGTCGGCGCTCGATATCGTTAAGAAAGAAAAGTATAAAATTTTTTGATTATTAGATGAAGGAAATTAATATGCAAAACAATGTTATTTGTTAGTATATACAATACGATAGTCAACTCTTGATATTAATGACGAAAAAAGGCAAGAGTAATTTTTTTATGCCACACTGTTTAGCTTATATGAACATATAACACTCATAAAAAATAAAATTTATTATATAATAACTATCGTCGAGCTTAAATAAAAAATATCTTACGAAAGCGCGAGTCTCTCAACGTTACTCTTTACGAAAAGAATAAACCAAACGCAATGTAATTATTAACACTTAGCCAACCGCGCGCGCCACAGCGAGCTATACGCTATTTCCACCGCGCTCGGACAAGCAACCCATACGCTGTCCACCGTGCATTTTTTCAAGTATCGAGGATTAATTTTCACTACTTAAAAAACAATGAAGTTTAAAAATTATTTAAGTGGTCAGTTATATTTTGCGGTGATAATTTTATTTAACGATTTTACATATTGTTTATACAAAACATCAAATTGAAAGTATATTCAAAGTATAAAAAAATATTGGTAGAATTAAAAACATTAAAGATGACTAAAGATAAATAACACGATTTGAATATCTTTTTAATTAAGTTTAACGCCGCTAGATTGGTTAACAAAAACAAAAAAAAAAAACGCGTTGCTAAAGTCAAAAGAGGGGATCTTCCCGTTCGGTCACGCAGCGATGTTCTTCGTAGAAGGAAAAACTCCCTATTATATTGGCTAAGTGTTAAAATCATTCGATTTCATCGACCGATAAGAAATTACAAAGTATAAATATTACACAACATTCAATAACATAACACGTTATATTTTACAGGCCGAATTAGTTAAACCAGATGAAATGCCGGCGAATGAGTTACACAGACATGCAAATTCTTCGGCCGAAACTCCGGAAATCAATCAAATTCCAAAACTATCGGAGAATCCGATAGAATCAAAAGTGGAGATCAATCCGAATTACGATAGTTATCAAAAGGGCCGAGATGAGCGATCGCAGGCAACCGTTCCATGTCCACAGATCATTGAGAAATCGTTCGATATGTCGAGCATCGATTGTGACATACAAGTGGTCGAACTCAAGCAGAAAGCAGATGAAACAATGTATGAAGATTATTCATACAGATGCGAACCAACATCAACCACGGAAAAGCCAAAGTGCCAAAATCTGTCTAAGAGGCACATTGTCGAAAAGTCTCATCCTGGAATCGAAAACGTGGTGGAGAAGTTGAATAAGAACGCAGCTGCTGCTTTACAGGAGACGGCACCCCAAAAAGTGGACGACTCGAAGGATAAGAATGCAGAAAATCTTCGTTCGAGGAAACATTCGGAAACGATACCGAGAAAACTAGAAAACGGTTTGAATGAACACATTCTGAGATCCTGCGAGAACTCTCAATTCATTGACAACTACGATATAGGACGAGAAATTGAGATATATTCTTCGGAGCATGACACGAGAAGCAGTAATCATAATATGGAGTTAAACGACGATAAAGAACCTGTCAAGAAAGTGGATGTCTCGCCGCCCGAGGTCTGTGAAGTGCAAGTGCAAATCACTAACAATGACGCGGTGACTCCTAAAAAAGGGAAATTGGAATCGCTAGAAAACTCATTGTATACTGAAACTCCCAAATATCGATTAGTTATTAATTCTAAACCGAGACCTAAAGTTGATTATAGTGTGTTGGGATTGCTGTCTTTGGGGGTGCTATGCGATTCAAGAGAAAAACGATTTATGGAGAAGGTAGAGGATATAACTTACCGGAAGTCGAATCTGGAGAATTTCGATGATATATCTTATGCCGTTAGCTTGCTGTTGAACCTGGCCAGAGCGAATAATGTCCCAGAAAATGAAAGAAAGACGTCGGACAAGAGAAAGTATGTGCAAGAAAATTTGCAAGATTTCGAGAGCCTCAAGAGGTTCAAAACCGATGGCGTGTTGGAAGATGAGGAATCTAAATACGACTCGCATTCCGAAGACGATGATTATGATAAACGGTACGATGAAAGTGAGCAGGAAATGCCAGTGTCTATAATAAACGCGAATAATAATACAAGTGGAAGCTTAGATTTTTCTGCTGAAAACGATATTTGTACCGATAACGAAGATTATGATATGTTAAATGACGCTCCCCTTGCTACTAGTACTCCTTGCCATAAAGTAAACTACGAAAGAGAAGAAGACTTTGAAGAATATGAAAGAAAGATATACGAACAATTATACGGAATCAATCATACGAGTAAAATTTCTAGCAGCAAGGAATCTATTGATTTCTTGATTATTGATGATAATCTATCGGATTCTGATGCTGAAATGCACGATGAAAAGATATGTTCGGATGATAGAATGATGGAGAACGACGATGATAGCAGACATGAGGATAGAAGTCATATCTTGGGAGAACATCTTGATTGTCACGATTATAGAAATTTGCAAGGGAAACTCAACGCAAAGAAGTTTATCGTTAGAAAAGGACACATCGATAATGAGCCAGACTGGCCGAATATGGATGCTACGGAACTTGAGATAAGAGTCAGGATGGCTGACATTCAAAGACAATATAGAGAAAAGCTGAAGGAATTGTCTAAATTGAATCGGAAGAGAGATAAGATGAAGATTCCTGGAAGAGCGCGCAAGAAGAGACATTCTTCTAAGTGAGTCAAATTCTACACTCTATTATTAAATCATTTTAAATAGTAGATATAACGTAGATATAAATTTTGCTATTTCATATATTTATGTTAGAATGCATATTCTAAAGTATTTTTTTATAGTATATCATGTATTAAATTGAACTTTTTAAAGTAGTAAACAAGAAAGAAGAAACATAGAATTTCCATTTCTAGCTTTGGGAAAATTTTCCCACTTCATACTTTCACAAACGAAGTCTTATATGAAATTCTTTATACGAGATTAATGTAAAAAGATTTTGTTTCACATTATTAACTTACTTTTTCACGTAGGATCGTTCCTTTCTCGTAACGACTGAGACAATTTTTATAGTTTGGAAAAAATATAGTTTATAAACATATATATATGCAGAATACTTTTCTTACTGCAACATTTCTTGAATAGTTTAATGGAAAAAATCTTGATTAAAATTTTAATAGAAAATCATTGAACTACCGTCAAAATGATTAATAAAACATGATTAATAATGTTTACAGTTCCGATAACGGTCTGCTCACATCCCTACCGACGTTACTACAATCGACGTCTTCACTCCACAAATCTGCATCGCAATCGTCGGACGGAGCTCCGCAACCATTAGCTTCAGCTGTCCTAGCTATGTAACGTGAATTTGGTAAAACTGGGTGAACAAACGAGCCACATTAAATTACTGGATAGTATACCAAGTATTCCTATGCCCGTTGCACCAGTTGCTTCGCCAATCACAGTACAACCACTGAACAAATTGCCGCAAGAGGACGACGAGAAAAAGGCCGGCCGGGAATATCCAACATAAAATATGAAAAAAAGAAAACAACAAGAAAAATCAGAATCCGACTATTAAATAATCAAAAATAACAGAACTTCAATAGCTTATATTTGTAATTATAATTCATAATTTTAGAAGTTAGGACAATTCTGTTATTTTTGACAAAATATGATACCAAATTAAAACGTAAGGAATTGTTAAAAACGAAAGAAAAATGAAAAAAAATAAAAAAGAATTATTTTAATGATGAAAAGTTACTTATCTGTAATGCTGAAATTAAAAATGTATATAATGTATAAGTAATAATATATATATATATATATATATCATATCATGTATTATATAAATTTTAATATATATATATAAAAAAACATAATATAATGTATCATATATATATAACATGTATATTAATTATATTGTAATGATAATTAAGATTTTTATCAATATATTTCATATATATGATTTTTTATTAATTTTATTAATTTTTAAATTTCGAATATTTTTATGACATCAGTTTATGATAACAGTCAAGTTCAGTACCACTAAATTAGTTAATAAAAAAGAAAGAATGCGTTGTCAAGCTCAATATGGGATATCTCCCCGATCGATCAGACAGGAATGTATTTTAAAGTAGGGAAATCTCCCTATTCGTAAGCTAAGTTTTAAATGCATGAAACTAAGGAGACTATAATATATATGTATAAATAAAGAATCTTTTCCCAATAAAGACCGCGGCACCACCACCGCCACCACCGTCATAGAAGCGCGCGGCGAACGAGCTGTCAGCTGAGGAGGGTCTGGGTCCCCCCTCAGACTCGCACGACGGCCCATGGAACGTGGCACTAGGGGGTGAGTGGTCCCCCCCTCGCTGCCCAGCTTAACCAGGATGCCTCCCACAACAACAAAGGGAGACGACGACGAAGGAGTGTCGCGGAAGTATATCGAAAGAAAGGAACCGGGACACTCCTGACAAGCGTTGTAACGACCACCGTGGGGTTTTAGTCGGTAAGAGTCCGACACTACCCGCCGCCTCCCAGAGGGCTGCCGGGCGTCCATGAGGATTTCCTCACGTAAAAAAAAAAAAAGTTGCTAAGAAACCTGTGAGTAAAAGTTCCTTGGTGGGCTATCTTTTATCGAAGAATGGACATCTTCAAGCAAAAGTGAGTTTTGCTTCCAGCTTTGTTTATTAGATGCTTGAGATATATAAGATACACTATATCTATAAAATATATGCAACACAGTATAAAGAAAGATATATGAATTTTAATTTTATTATATTTATTATACATAATTGTTACGACCGTTCGCGGAGAGACGCGGTCGCGAGGAAAACGCGTCAGCGAGAGGCGTAAATTCTCGCTACGATTCGTATAATCGACGCCGCGAAATAGTCGTTCCTCTTGTTTCGATTACGATAACAAGGGTGGTTCAATGAATTTAACACTGTTTTAACAGGTTAATATAGCTTGTATTTTTAACAATAAATTAAAAAATAATAAAAGCGCCACAAATTATTTAGCGATGAATACAGTTAATGCGTTACAGAAATTCGACTCGATATTTGATATTTCTCGATATTCGTTAGACTAAGCGACTTTGTTCGTTAGAGCTCTCGATGTATGCAGTTAGACTTTTCAAATGAGACCGATTGCCCTTAGACCGATTCCTTGTCTTTCGGGGAGACAACCCCCACTACGCTCGAATCACGCCACCGCTCGCGCCGATGATCACGTAGGCCGACTTCTTTGTGAGAATGAAATAACGGACCGAAATCGACGTTTCTAGAACTCGTTGCTTGGTGACGACTATGCGCTCGTCGATACATTGTATGTTTTTCGTCGGGCAGATAAGACGATCCGTCTGCGACGCTGTAGGACCGCGAGCGACGGTTAGAAATACGATCTATACTAAGCCTCGTGGCGTAACAATAATGTTTTATTTTATTTTATAATACTGCAATTATAAAATAATGTCATTAGAAACTATAATTTTATAGTATAGTATATAGTATAGTATAGTATAGAATAATATAATACGTAATTATTAGGTTGTCCAAAAAGTTCTTTTCGTGTTTTTAATAGGAGGTAAGTATAAAATATATTTCCTACCTTTCTTAAATGATGTACGATCCTTTCTCTTCTGTCACCTTTTGCCATCTCTCCAGGAGTCTCATAATGTCATTTTTCCAAAATTCTCTTGGCTTACTTTTTAAATATTCTTCGAGACCGGTTTTCACTTCGTTTACTGATTTGAATTTTCTATCGCGAAAAAAATTTTTTCGAGAGAGGAACAAATAATATTCCAATGGTACAAGATAAGGGGGAGTATGGAAAATGTGGTAAAACATCTCAATCAAACTGTAGAATTTTCGTTCGTACTGCTAAAGAAACGTGTGACCTGGCGTTATCGTGGTAGAACACGATGCCACGTCTGTTCACCACTTCAGTATGCTTTGCGATAATGGCTTTCTCAAGCTTTTCGAGTTGCAATATTTTTCACTGTTGATCGTTTGCTCTTTCGGAAGTAATTCGTAGTAGAGGATACCCTTCCAGCCCTAGCAAATTGAAAGCAGCACCTTCTTCGGGTAAAATCCAGGTCTTGCTACCGTTGGAGAACGCTTATGTCGACTCGACCAAGATCGTTTGCGCGCAGTGTTGTCGTAGAGAATCCAACTTTCATCTCCAGTAATTAACTTTTTTAAAAATGGCTCTCTTTTGTTGCGTTGAATTAGCAAATTGCATGTCGAGATTCGATTCAGGAGATTGCAGTTCCGGGGGTCATGGGGACCCACACTTCGTAACGATTAACGTACCCAAGCTTCGTTGCTCCAACGATATCCTACGAAAGGGTTAAAACGCTACGTCTTTATAATATAAACTGCTACATTCAACTATTACATTCTGAATCGTTACCGACGAACGAACGTTACGATTTTACAAAAACTGTGAAACTCTCTTACGATTAGAACACGTTCGCACCATGTTCGAACTGTTCGATGCACGCGTTTCTCCGTCTCTTCGCTCATTGTGTGTCCGATGGACGCGTATGCTCAGAAAACTGGTTTACATTTCGAATTATCGGGAGACGGTGAGGGGCGGGTGCAGAGGTGGAAAAGAAATCGTCTGGAGCATAAAGTATGCGATGCGGCGAGGCGATCGAAATTAAGAATAAATCGTTAGCAGGCGCGCGTCTGTACACGCGTGCACGGATCGTACGTGCACGCGGAGGACAACCGCGCGATATATGCGAGTTTTTATTACCGTCTCGATAATAAAGCCCATCGAGGAAGACGAAAGCTCCGAGAACTTTCCCCAGTTAACCCTGGCCATTTACGCGTTCTAGCCGCGGCACAGAATTCCATCCTTTCCCGCAAACTTTAATTTTGACTTTACCACCTCGGCCCGTTTACGAATATACGTTTTATTTTCGAATTCCCAGATACTAGTCTTTCTGATCCGAGAAAATTGAACCACTAGATCAATATTTTAGTTAACGAACGAATCTTTCAAGCAATAAAGAAGTTTCATTTTCGTATATTTTCAAAAGGTCCAAGGGTCAAACAATTGTAACTTCGTACAAAGAATATAGAAGAAGGCCCGCATAAATTCCAAGTACAAAGTAGTTGGGTTATTTCCGTTCCTTAATCCTTATGTGTACCTATTCTCTAATACCAAATATTGTACAAACTATTAGTTAATTTACTGACTAGTTAATTTACGGTACAAAAAATCATTAGGGACTCTACTTATAGTACGGATTGCAGAAGAAAATACGAATATTAAACTTGGATTAACGCTAAGTCGTTAGAATACCCACGGAGAGGAAAAGAGACCGGTCGAGTGTGGGGTCCCGCAGGGGTCGGTATTGGGACCTATTTTGTGGATCACGGCATATGACTCAGTTCTCCGATACCCCATGCCAACGGGCACGGACGGATAGGTTGCCAACTTCGAAGGTATCGATATGCGGGCAGTTTGTTTGCTGAAAGGTATTTATCATACGGCATCTTTCTTTGTTAAAAATTTCAAAATCTAGGTTAATAATTACAATTCTTTCGATCGTATGATATCTTCGAACAGCAAGAGAGATACACAAGCTATCGAAAAATATATATAAAGGCAATTTTTAGACAATTAAAAAATTCAAGACAACGAACGAAGATTCGCGTACGAAATCGTCGATCGACGTTTATTCTTCAAGTTATAAATAGAAAATTTAATTTTACATCAAATATCTATGCACGACCAGTTGACATTTTTCTACACGAACATCTTTCATTTTCTCTCTCGATATTTAAAATCGTACTCTATATATTTTCTATAATAAATATCGTATAACGAACGTATATCCACGTTTTTCTACAGCCTGTATATAAACGATACGATCGATATGAGAATATTATACGTAACTTGGGCGAGGTATAACAAACTGTTAAATTAAAATTATTGGAAAATAATTGGCGATAAGATAGCGAACAGATATACGGACACGTTGGTTTAAAAAATTTCTGTTACATTTTGCGCGTTAAAAGGAATGAATCATTAACGGGTAACTGGCATTACTCACCTTCCGTCCTGCTTCATTGTTATGAAGGTTCATCAGACTCCTCGCGTCACCCTCGACTTCCCTCGCGTCCAGAAACCTACGCGCGAACCTAACATTAAATTATAATATTAAAATCCATGCGTGTATAACAATTGTCGTGACGTACAGCGTCATAGAGGTTTTACACGCACGTGACACATGCAAAGGGAACCGACTACGAATTCATTACGGATCGGGTTAATGATCGTTACCTCATCCCGTAGGTGACGTCCGCGCTGCAACCGCCCCATTCCCAGCCATTTGCCCGCAATTCCTTTCTCGTCCTGTATAAAGAACACCCAAACTTTGAGGAAGAAACGTTTCATTAAATTGGAAATTAGGTAAGTGCACGTCGAGAAATTTCTACGTCGTTCGGCGTGAAATTTTTACGAGGAAGCTATATCGCTGTATGTAACATTTGTGCTTCTATTCGAAGAAATTCGATTCTTAATCAGATATTATCAGGTCGTTTGAAAATGTTGTATCGTTTTTGCGAACTGATATCATCCAACGATCTCTTACCAACCCTCCCATGGAATCGTAATTTCACGTGATACAGCAACTAGAACGACCTTCGAATATACTTTCAAGTACATACATAGCCGCTTTGATAACCAGCGTTAACCGGCGGAAAAAAAGAAATGTAAATGCAACGACAACGAGTTTACCTTACGGTCGGTTCACAACCGCAAACGGTCATGTTGCCTCTGCTGCAAGCAGCGGTCACGGCGTACGTTACACCCGCTGAACTTATTGCGCACGTGAAAGCTGCTTGAAATAGATCAGTGAGAAATTTCCTCTTAGATCTAGCATCGAAGCAATCCAGTCTGTCCAGTTTGCACGATAGGTAGGAAACGTGTATAGGGATTTTCAGCTATACGTAAAAACGTGGTAAGAACGTTTGTTGCTAACTATGTTGCTAACCTTTTCAAACATTGATCTCTCAATAAATTTTTAATCTTCTAATTCGAAATTCATTAAAAAAAAATATTCATCGATGTTTACTTACCAATTCACGTATCACGTATCTATAAAATTATTTTTCAAAATTCCTTTTTAAATTATATTTTATATCATCAATAATATATATCACTTCGCAAACGAATCGATTAATAACAAATATCTTTTCTTGGAATTAAATACGAAATAGAAATCGACCTTTCGACGCAGTTTCGTTGAGACATATACATTTTCGAACAGCGTGGAGCGCGATTTCGAGTGGAATTTCGCTGCTGTTCGGAAGCCTGGCCGACCTCCCTCGGTGACCGAGTGACAGAGACGCGAAAAATCCTTCGGGCGCGTTTCGTGTCTGGTAAAAAATGGTTTTTAATTTCGCCCGACAGCGAAGTATCGAGAAATCCTTGCCGAGGATTTGAGGAAAGATTTGAAATTTGCGGGCAATATGGAATACGAGAATGGAAACGCTGTTGTAGAGATTTTATCGTAGACGCTACAAAAACGTATGAGATTTCCCATTCGAACGAAGAGTGCGAGTTGTACGAATCTTTTTTCCCCCGCTATTTTTCCTTTTCGTAGAAATTTGTTTTATACACCTTTGTATCGCACGAAAATTAAGATCTCCAATGGAATTTTCGAATATGCAAGAGATAGAACCAGAGTAATTATAAATGATCGCAATTGAATTGCGATTCAATGATTGAATCGCATATATCGTTAAATTGGATACTGAATCAAAGAGAATTCTTGTTCACGTAATAAAGGTTCTGCACTTGATAAATTTTTCGCATTTGTATGAAACTATATTAAATTATGAATTTTTTTAGCGAGATACTATATTGCAATTTCTTTGAAAATTTAAAATTTGAAAGTCAATGTTAATTAGGATTAGTTAAATAAAAATTTAACAGAAGTAAATTTCATTAGAGTAAAGATATCTTATCTTGAGAAAGTTCATAATATTTAACTTGACACTTTAATTTCAATTCATTAATCTTGTAATTCACTAAATTATGCTATAGCGATGCCAATGGAACCAGTTGGTTTTCCCCAAATGGGCGTTGGTCTCCAAGGTGGTTTACAGCAGGTCAGGGACCCAACTACAGGTCACCTTCTTCTCATCCATGCTGCTGGTATGTTTGATGGAAAATATACATTAAATAGAATGTAACAATTGACATAAGAATAATTGAGTATACGTATGAATGTTAAAAAGAGTTCAGTTTCTCGAATAATTTAACACGAGGCTTCTAACACGCAAACTTGATTAGAGATCTTTTGAAAAACTAATAATAATTTTCTATAAAATTTAATCGATTTTAAAAACGCATAAAAACAAAAATACCAGTGAAACGTCATACCATGCTTCTTTTCCTCTAGAGAAATTAATCTTTTCCAAATATTTGTTATTCAACGATTTTAATCAATGATTCTACATCGAAGTTTCAATTTTTAACTCATAATTCTGAATATTATATAACTGTTGCATAGGAGTTGTTAATTATTTTAAGTATTATCAGGTCTGTGAGTACGAAACCGGAATTTGCCTATAGATGGCCCCAGCTAATAATATAGTTATCACTAAACTGCGTCATTGATGCGAAAACTCTTTGTTGACATCTCACAAACATTTTCGACTCGGAACAATACAAGTTTCATACAACAGCATAGTTTGTAATAGCGTTGAACATGTCGAATTTCGTGCCTGGAAACTACGATTTGCGGATAGCATTGATTTTCTGTTACCATTTGAAGAAAACTGCTGCAGAATCGCATCGAATGCTTGTCGAAGCTTACGGTGAGCATGCTCTTGGTGAATCACAGTGCTTTGGTTTAAAAAATGCAGAAGTGGCAATTTTGACGCGAGGAACGAAGAACGTGGAAGACCACCGAAAAGGTTTCAAGACAGAGAATTGCAAGCATCGTTGGACGAGGATGACGCTCAAACGCAACAACAACTCGCTGATCAATTAAACGTGACGCGAGGAGCCGTCTCCATCCGTTTGAAAGCTATGGGAAAGAGCCAGAAGGTGGGAAAATGGGTTCCACATGAACTGAATGAAAGACAGCAGGAAAACCGAAGAACCACTTGCGAAATGCTGCTCGCCAGATACAAAAGAAAGTCATTTCTCCACCGAATTGCGACTGACGATGAAAAGTGGATATATTTTGAGAATCCTAAGCTCCAGGCGAACCACCGATGTCGACTACGAGACCAAATCGCTATGGACGGAAGACAATGCTCCGTGTTTGGTGGGATCAGAAGTGTATGATCTATTATGAACTGTTCAAACTTGGCGAAACCGTTAATACTGAGCGCTACCGTCAACAAATGATCGATTTGAATCAAGCTTTGCGTGAAAAACGACCAAAATATCAAAAAAGGCAACACAAAGTACTTTTGCTTCATGATAATGCACCATCACATACAGCAAAACCGGTCAAGGAAACGATTGAAGCGTTGAGTTGGGAAATACTTTCGCACGCGGCTTACTCACCAGACTTGGCTCCGTCCGATTACTATTTATTTGCATCGATGGGACACGCACTTTTTGACCAGCACTTCCACTTCATACGAAAATGTACGAAAATGGCTCGATGACTGGTTTGCCTCAAAAGAGCTACAGTTTTCTTGGCGTGGCAACCATCAATTGCCAGACAGGTGGGAAAAATGTATAGCTAGCGATGGGCAATACTTCGAATAAATTATTTTTAATCATTTTCATACAATAAACGTGTATTCTCTATACAAAAATTCCAGTTTCATATTTACATAGCTGGTAAAGGAACTTGAGCCACTGTTGCATTTATTGAAAAAATATAGTATCCGGCTTACATTATCGGGGAATAAATGAATTATAATTCAGTGTCATTAATTTCCATTATTTTTATTAGAAGAAGCTCTCAACCGAGAAATGATTTACTTAAAACGTTAAAATTATTTTCGTTTAATAGAGGATTTTAGTCGGAATTTTTAAGCCAGAAATGCGTTAGGAGATTTGATTCTGTAGAAAATGACAGATACCTATGACATAGTTAAATGTGATGCGTGAAACTAAAATACGCGTAAAGTACACAAGCCCGTTCTACGTTTTTCTTTTTTCTTTCCCGTTCGCATATCTATTTCTATGAAGAAAACTCTCTCTGGCGTGTAAACCACAAGTAAATACTTTTGCATAAATTCCTCTTTCGTATAACATGAGTTTTTAACAAACTTGTATAATTACTATTTTCTAATTTTCTTTGCGAATCTATTTCCATATTATATCTTAGAATTTAAATATCACTGAACATACATTGAATATAAGTTTATATTCTATATTGAATTTAAAAGCTATATCAATATATCTGAGAATTACAATAGATACCCTCATAATGTATTGTGTCGCGAGCAAAGTAATTTTGAACGTTGCAAGAAAAATTCTGTGGTTGCAGAATGGCAAGTGAATATTTACTTGTTTCTATTGGATATTGAATGCGTTTGTAAATTGCTAACAAATAGTTATATATTAAAATATAACAAAATATATAATACATAATACAAATAAAAAATTTATAGTATAAATATAAAATAAAATATATAATATATATAAATTAATTTAAAAAAATATATATTAGGTAGTCCGAAAAGATTCTTTCGCTTCATAAGGTGATAATAGATGAACAACAATTTCTGTTTTATATTATTTTATTGAATTACGTGTGTTCCATTTCGTTCTATTTCTATTATTATATTCGTGCATAATTCAATAAACTAATAAAAAACAAAAAAAAAAAATTTTTTTTTTCTCAAATCTTACCAACTTACATTCAATTGGTTCGATATTTTTCGCTTAGGTAAAATTCTTTCAGTCGACACCAAATGGTAATTATTGACAGTAGTTTCAAATATTGACTATAGTTTCATGGTATAAGCAGGAACATCCGATAGTAGGACGAAAAGAAGGACATATGCTGCGTACTTTCGGATTTTAGTATGTAAATCCGACGTTGTCCCTCTGCTTCCCCTCTCCTCCACCACCCCCGTCAACAACTCTGCCCTCGAACTGCGGAGGTGTTTTCATACAGATTTCCTCACGTAATAAGAAAACGGCAGAAAAGGATATGTTTAATTTTCTAAGTATTGTAGCTTAGGATTCATGTCAATAAAGGCCATTAACTCTGGTAGAAATTACCTATCCGAAGAAGAGTGCACATATCGTGTGCATGAAAAGGCTAACAATATATTAGGTTGTCCGAAAGGTTTCTTTTGTTTTATTTTCGTCTATATAGACTATCTAAAAATTACACCTAATGCGAGATTTGTTCTAATATTATCATCTTCTAATAATACTATGGCATTCTCATTTATAACAATTTTAAACATTTGATTTAATAGCAAATATAATCGTAACAGAGTTTACGTTTGTTTGATTTTAATGGATTTTAAAATAAAAAGCACGTATCTATTAATGTGAAATTTCTTCCATGATGTTTCAACGCGTTCTTTAGTACATTTAATTGTTAGAATTAAAGATTTCAGAGGTAAGGGTTAAAATTTTTAATTAATTTAAAATCAGAAACATTGCATAATTAATCTCTCTTCTAAAGATTCTTCAAATTTCGTACATATCATAGAACAACAACAAAAATATTTCTTTCCTACCTTCATTTTCTTCCTCATGTTTTCCCTTTCGATTCGAGAACTCAATTTCGAATTCGAGACCTAATCTCAGAGCTTTGTTTGTCCTTCGGTAATTCATGTCTGGAAGATGTTAATCCTTTATGTCAACAGAAACATAATCTGTTGCTTATTCACCAGAAAGTGTGTTGCTCCTTGTTTATTCTGCTTCCTTACGACGTTCTACTTTTTCTAAGCACAGTTTCAAGAAACTTTTTAGTCGCGGACTACGATATCGTTTATTTCTCCTTTTCTCTACCTTCTTTTCTATCTTATTGTTCTTCTTACGTTTTACGTTTTTTTTTCTCTCGCTTCTTTCAATAAACCACGCTCCCATTTTTTCGCTTCTTTGTAAAATTGGTTTCCTTTATGAAATAATACACCTTATGGTTTTTTTACTAACTTTCTTTACGACGTGTTTTTCCAATTGAATTTATAGTTTCTGCTCGCTTACTTGTCGAACAAGACATATCTATATCTTTTTCACTGTTAAATCAGTATATTGTTTTTAACGATACCATGTCAAAATTATATTTTCACGATTCTCACAAATTTTATTATTTCCTTCACTAAATGAAGTTATGTGGGAGAATTTGTTACGATTATATTAATTGACACTAACTGATAAATATTTGCAATTGCATTACGTAGGTATAGTTATCAAATAATTTTAATTACTACAGTTTTCTATGTATTCTTATATTTTGGCTTTTTCCATATATCACAAAATCTTCAATTTTCTAAAAGAGTTTAGAAGTTCATTTATATTACTAGTTAGCATTCAACACAATATTTTAAATTTATTTCGATTTATGAAACTCTCAACTGTAGTAATAGTAGTAAGTAGTTTAATTCTTTATTAACATAATGAGCAACAATAATGATCGAATATAGATTAAGAACATATACAAATATTTATGTTCCTTCCAATATCGTTACTAATTACGTTCCTTGCTCTGAAACTATCGTAATTAATAACCTTCGTCGTGCATTGAAATTGCTGTTAAAATGCGATATCGTGTACAAAATATATATCGCAGACATCGAATGTAAACATATCAATATCAATTCTGTACTTAATGCAGAATAATAGCAAAACATAAGAAAAAATATACAGAATTCTATCGTTTGATCTAATATCAATTTTTAATAGCGACTTTTTAAAATATGTATTTTTAATATCTACTTAAATTTCAGATAATTTACTATCTAGTATTTCTAATTTTTCTAAATATTACTGTATCATTTCAATGTCAGAAAACATTTTCTTTGCGCAAATGAAAGAACAACCAATTAAGCTTTTATGAATCGCTTTAATTACGTATCACATACTATTTGTTTCACATTTTGTTTATTATTTAAAATTGCATCAACCGCGTGCATGGATTGTTAGCGACATAGAAGAATGGAAAGTATTTTATATACTTCTTAGGAGTCTCTGTATCAAAATATTGCACTTTAAATTTTCCTTCAAAATTTATAACAAAAACCTAATTATCGAAGGACTTCTTTCTCATTAGCATTACTTTTTCTGACACAATTAGAAGTGAAAGCAATTTTAAAAATGCTTTATACATCAATCAGAATTACTTATTCACAAGTTACAATTATTTTTCTATACCTACACCAATGTAGATTATTGCAGCAAATAAATATTTAACATTGCATTAATTCCTTGAGTGCTGACTGCCCCCTGCGGCGGGAGTCCGCGAGTAACGAATGCCATCGTTGAGGACACAGGCTGCCTTTTTAAATAAATATCAACATAAATTGCATTTATAGATTGCACTGTTATAACATTCTTTTGATTTTTGAACGTCTCGACGATCTAGCGAAAATTGTCCATAACATTTCTCAAGGGTTAGGAGTAAGCAAGTGCGTTTTCCATTAGCTACTGTGATTCAGAATACTCCGCCCAGAATGTCCCCACTACGGCCAAGTGAATGTTCCACTGGTACCAGTGATTCGTAGTTCTTCGGCCAGAATGTCCCCACTACGTTAACAGCCGACTTGTTAGGGCTAGCAAAATTTTCGTATCTTCGCAATACTGGACCTGTTAGTTTCTTTTGTAACGTGGTCGTAGCAGCAACGGAGTGCAAAGACATATTTCAAGTAATCGCAAATATCGCGGAGTAACAAGTGTACTTTTCAAGAAGCGTTCAGAAGGTGAGCCATCTTTCATTTTTCTGTTCTTCACTGTCGTTCGCTAAGAAATACACGTGTATCGTTCATAGGCTAATGAAAGAATCTCGAGCGCGAGTGAGCCGGAGAAAATTGAGAAACGTTTATAAATATGTCCTTAGTACACACGGGTAGATTTAGCAGGTAGCATGTACGCGCCCATGGCACTAAAAAGGTTAAATTGCATACCAATATCTGTGTAATACGGACCTATTTCCAATTTTAACGATTTCAGTGATCTTGATCCGATAGTAGCGATGGAATAGAAAGACTATCTTGAAACTTTCAAATCTCTATCAAAAATTTACATCAAATGACTAGCTATCGAATCATTTTCTTCTCATTGCCATTATAGTTTATGATATAGTTAGAAGTAAAATCTGTATCAAAAAGTTTTATTTATCTATCAGAATTGCTTATTCGCACGTTGAAATTATTCTGCTATACCTACAACATTATAAGTTATTGCTGCAGGATAAATATGAAATATTAATTGTAAAATATTAAATATTAAATGTTGAATATTAAATATTGAATATTAAATATTAAATATTAAAAATGGAACCTTAAATATTAAATATTGAATACTAAATATTAAATATTAAATATTGAATATTGAATATTAAATATTGAATATTACATATTGAATATTAAATATTATATATTAAATATTGAATATTAAATTTTGAATATTAAATATTAATTGTTGCATTAATTGTTTCAGTGCTGACTGCCCCCTGCGGCGAGATTCCGCGAGTAACGAATGCCATCGTTGAGGATACAGGCTGCCTTTTTAAATAAATATCAACATAAATTGCATTTATAGATTGCACTGTTATAACATTCTTTTGATTTTTGAACGTCTCGACGATCTAGCGAAAATTGTCCATAACATTTCTCAAGGGTTAGGAGTAAGCAAGTGCGTTTTCCATTAGCTACTGTGATTCAGAATACTCCGCCCAGAATGTCCCCACTACGGCCAAGTGAATGTTCCACTGGTACCAGTGATTCGTAGTTCTTCGGCCAGAATGTCCCCACTACGTTAACAGCCGACTTGTTAGGGCTAGCAAAATTTTCGTATCTTCGCAATACTGGACCTGTTAGTTTCTTTTGTAACGTGGTCGTAGCAGCAACGGAGTGCAAAGACATATTTCAAGTAATCGCAAATATCGCGGAGTAACAAGTGTACTTTTCAAGAAGCGTTCAGAAGGTGAGCCATCTTTCATTTTTCTGTTCTTCACTGTCGTTCGCTAAGAAATACACGTGTATCGTTCATAGGCTAATGAAAGAATCTCGAGCGCGAGTGAGCCGGAGAAAATTGAGAAACGTTTATAAATATGTCCTTAGTCCACACGGGTAGATTTAGCAGGTAGCATGTACGCGCCCATGGCACTAAAAAGGTTAAATTGCATACCAATATCTGTGTAATACGGACCTATTTCCAATTTTAACGATTTCAGTGATCTTGATCCGATAGTAGCGATGGAATAGAAAGACTATCTTGAAACTTTCAAATCTCTATCAAAAATTTACATCAAATGACTAGCTATCGAATCATTTTCTTCTCATTGCCATTATAGTTTATGATATAGTTAGAAGTAAAATCTGTATCAAAAAGTTTTATTTATCTATCAGAATTGCTTATTCGCACGTTGAAATTATTCTGCTATACCTACAACATTATAAGTTATTGCTGCAGGATAAATATGAAATATTAATTGTAAAATATTAAATATTAAATGTTGACTATTAAATATTGAATATTAAATATTAAATATTAAAAATGGAACCTTAAATATTAAATATTGAATACTAAATATTAAATATTAAATATTGAATATTGAATATTAAATATTGAATATTACATATTGAATATTAAATATTATATATTAAATATTGAATATTAAATTTTGAATATTAAATATTAATTGTTGCATTAATTGTTTCAGTGCTGACTGCCCCCTGCGGCGAGATTCCGCGAGTAACGAATGCCATCGTTGAGGATACAGGCTGCCTTTTTAAATAAATATCAACATAAATTGCATTTATAGATTGCACTGTTATAACATTCTTTTGATTTTTGAACGTCTCGACGATCTAGCGAAAATTGTCCATAACATTTCTCAAGGGTTAGGAGTAAGCAAGTGCGTTTTCCATTAGCTACTGTGATTCAGAATGCTCCGCCCAGAATGTCCCCACTACGGCCAAGTGAATGTTCCACTGGTACCAGTGATTCGTAGTTCTTCGGACAGAATGTCCCCACTACGTTAACAGCCGACTTGTTAGGGCTAGCAAAATTTTCGTATCTTCGCAATACTGGACCTGTTAGTTTCTTTTGTAACGTGGTCGTAGCAACAACGGAGTGCAAAGACATATTTTAAGTAATCGCAAATATCGCGGAGTAACAAGTGTACTTTTGAAGAAGCGTTCAGAAGGTGAGCCATCTTTCATTTTTCTGTTCTTCACTGTCGTTCGCTAAGGAATACACGTGTATCGTTCATAGGCTAATGAAAGAATCTCGAGCGCGAGTGAGGCGAAGAAAATTGATAAACGTTTATAAATATGTCCTTAGTCCACACGGCTAGCTTTTTTTAACACGTCACTTGTTTAATAATTCGATTATATGTTATTATATTAACGAAACAGTAACATCGACATATAGAGAAACATCTTTCGTTTTTTGTATAAAATATCGCGTGATAGTCAGTCGGCGCTCGATATCGTTAAGAAAGAAAAGTATAAAATTTTTTGATTATTAGATGAAGGAAATTAATATGCAAAACAATGTTATTTGTTAGTATATACAATACGATAGTCAACTCTTGATATTAATGACGAAAAAAGGCAAGAGTAATTTTTTTATGCCACACTGTTTAGCTTATATGAACATATAACACTCATAAAAAATAAAATTGATTATATAATAACTATCGTCGAGCTTAAATAAAAAATATCTTACGAAAGCGCGAGTCTCTCAACGTTACTCTTTACGAAAAGAATAAACCAAACGCAATGTAATTATTAACACTTAGCCAACCGCGCGCGCCACAGCGAGCTATACGCTATTTCCACCGCGCTCGGACAAGCAACCCATACGCTGTCCACCGTGCATTTTTTCAAGTATCGAGGATTAATTTTCACTACTTAAAAAACAATGAAGTTTAAAAATTATTTAAGTGGTCAGTTATATTTTGCGGTGATAATTTTATTTAACGATTTTACATATTGTTTATACAAAACATCAAATTGAAAGTATATTCAAAGTATAAAAAAATATTGGTAGAATTAAAAACATTAAAGATGACTAAAGATAAATAACACGATTTGAATATCTTTTTAATTAAGTTTAACGCCGCTAGATTGGTTAACAAAAACAAAAAAAAAAAAAACGCGTTGCGAAAGTCAAAAGAGGGGATCTTCCCGTTCGGTCACGCAGCGATGTTCTTCGTAGAAGGAAAAACTCCCTATTATATTGGCTAAGTGTTAAAATCATTCGATTTCATCGACCGATAAGAAATTACAAAGTATAAATATTACACAACATTCAATAACATAACACGTTATATTTTACAGGCCGAATTAGTTAAACCAGATGAAATGTCGGCGAATGAGTTACACAGACATGCAAATTCTTCGGCCGAAACTCCGGAAATCAATCAAATTCCAAAACTATCGGAGAATCCGATAGAATCAAAAGTGGAGATCAATCCGAATTACGATAGTTATCAAAAGGGCCGAGATGAGCGATCGCAGGCAACCGTTCCATGTCCACAGATCATTGAGAAATCATTCGATATGTCGAGCATCGATTGTGACATACAAGTGGTCGAACTCAAGCAGAAAGCAGATGAAACAATGTATGAAGATTATTCATACAGATGCGAACCAACATCAACCACGGAAAAGCCAAAGTGCCAAAATCTGTCTAAGAGGCACATTGTCGAAAAGTCTCATCCTGGAATCGAAAACGTGGTGGAGAAGTTGAATAAGAACGCAGCTGCTGCTTTACAGGAGACGGCACCCCAAAAAGTGGACGACTCGAAGGTTAAGAATGCAGAAAACCTTCGTTCGAGGAAACATTCGGAAACGATACCGAGAAAACTAGGAAACGGTTTGAATGAACACATTCTGAGATCCTGCGAGAACTCTCAATTCATGGAAAACTACGATATAGGACGAGAAATTGAGATATATTCTTCGGAGCATGACACGAGAAGCAGTAATGATAATATGGAGTTAAACGACGATAAAGAACCTGACGTGAACATGGATGTCTCGCCGCCCGAGGTCTGTGAAGTGCAAGTGCAATGCACTAACAATGACGTGGTGACTCCTAAAAAAGGGAAATTGGAATCGCTAGAAAACTCATTGTATACTGACGCTCCCAAATATCGATTAGTTATTAATTCTAAACCGAGACCTAAAGTTGATTATAGTGTGTTGGGATTGCTGTCGAACAACATTAAGAACTTGGAACGCGTGAGATCCAACGGAAATAGAAGACATAAATTAGGTAGATCGGTTATCAAGGGCAGGGTGCTTTTTCCTCCGGAAGAGACCCACACCAACAACATGAACACATTGAATGAACACATTCTGAGATCCTGCGAGAACTCTCAATTCATGGAAAACTACGATATAGGACGAGAAATTGAGATATATTCTTCGGAGCATGACACGAGAAGCAGTAATGATCATATGGAGTTAAACGACGATAAAGAACCTGACGTGAACATGGATGTATCGCCGCCCGAGGTCTGTGACGTGCAAGTGCAATGCACTAACAATGACGCGGTGACTACTAAAAAAGGGAAATTGGAATCGCTAGAAAACTCATTGTATACTGAAACTCCCAAATATCGATTAGTTGTTAATTCTAAACCGAAACCAAAAGTTGATTATAGTGTGTTGGGATTGCTGTCGAACAGTATTAAGAACTTGGAACGCGTGAGATCCAACGGAAATAGAAGACATAAATTAGATAGATCGGTTATCAAGGGCAGGGTGCTTTTTCCTCCGGAAGAGAGCCATACCAACAACATGAACACATTGAATGAACACATTCTGAGATCCTGCGAGCACTCTCAATTCATGGCAAACTACGATATAGGACGAGAAATTGAGATATATTCTTCGGAGCATGACACGAGAAGCAGTAATGATAATATGGAGTTAAACGACGATAAAGAACCTGTCGTGAAAATTGATGTCTCGCCGCCCGAGGTCTGTGAAGTGCAAGTGCAATGCACTAAAAATGACGCGGTGACTTCTAAAAAAGGGAAATTGGAATCGCTAGAAAACTCATTGTATACTGACGCTCCCAAATATCGATTAGTTATTAATTCTAAACCGAGACCTAAAGTTGATTATAGTGTGTTGGGATTGCTGTCGAACAAACATTAAGCACTTGGAACGCGTGAGATCCAACGGAAATAGAAGACATAAATTAGATAGATCGGTTATCAAGGGCAGGGTGCTTTTTCCTCCGGAAGAGACCCACACCAACAACATGAACAACTCTTTGGGGGTGTTATGCGATTCAAGAGAAAAACGATTTATGGAGAAGGTAGAGGATATAACTTACCGGAAGTCGAATCTGGAGAATTTCGATGATATATCGTATGCCGTTAGCTTACTGTTGAACCTGGCCAGAGCGAATAATGTCCCAGAAAATGAAAGAAAGACGTCGGACAAGAGAAAGTATGTGCAAGAAAATTTGCAAGATTTCGAGAGCCTCAAGAGGTTCAAAACCGATGGCGAGTTGGAAGATGAGGAATCTAAATACGACTCGCATTCCGAAGACGATGATTATGATAAACGGTACGATGAAAGTGAGCAGGAAATGCCAGTGTCTATAATAAACGCGAATAATAATACAAGTGGAAGCTTAGATTTTTCTGCTGAAAACGATATTTGTACCGATAACGAAGATAATGATATGTTAAATGACGCTCCCCTTGCTACTAGTACTCCTTGCCATAAAGTAAACTACGAAAGAGAAGAAGACTTTGAAGAATATGAAAGAAAGATATACGAACAATTATACGGAATCAATCATATGAGTGAAATTTCTAGCAGCAAGGAATCTATTGATTTCTTGATTATTGATGATAATCTATCGGATTCTGATGCTGAAATGCACGATGAAAAGGTATGTTCGGATGATAGAATGATGGAGAACGACGATGATAGCAGACATGAGGATAGAAGTCATATCTTGGGAGAACATCTTGATTGTCACGATTATAGAAATTTGCAGGGGAAACTCGACGCAAAGAAGTTTATCGCTAGAAAAAGACACATCGATAATGAGCCAGACTGGCCGAATATGGATGCTAAGGAACTTGAGATAAGAGTCAGGATGGCTGACATTCAAAGACAATATAGAGAAAAGCTAAAGGAATTGTCTAAATTGAATCGGAAGAAAGACAAGATGAAGATTCCTGGAAGACCGCGCAAGAAGAGACATTCTTCGAAGTGAGTCAAATTCTATACTCTATTATTAAATCATTTTAAATAGTAGATATAACGTAGATATAAATTTTGCTATTTCATATATTTATGTTAGAATGCATATGCTAAAGTATTTTTTTATAGTGTATCATGTATTAAATTGAACTTTTTAAAGTAGTAAACAAGAAAAAAGAAACATAGAATTTCCATTTCTAGCTTTGGGAAAATTTTCCCACTTCATACTTTCACAAACGAAGTCTTATATGAAATTCTTTATACGAGATTAATGTAAAAAGATTTTGTTTCACATTATTAACTTCACGTAGGATCGTTCCTTTCTCGTAACGACTAAGACAATTTTTATAGTTTGGAAAAAATATAGTTTGTAAACATATATATATGCAGAATACTTTTCTTACTGCAACATTTCTTGAATAATTTAATGGAAAGCATCTTGATCAAAATTTTAATAGAAAATCATTGAATTACCGTCAAAATGATTAATAAAACATGATTAATAATGTTTACAGTTCCGATATCGGTCTCCTCACATCCCTACCGACGTTACAAGCGACGTCTTCACCCCACAAATCTGCATCGCAATCGTCGGACGGAGCTCCGCAGCCATTAGCTTCAGCTGTCCTAGCTATGTAACGTGAATTTGGTAGAACTGGGTGAACAAATGAGCCACATTAAATTACTGGATAGTATACCAAGTATTCCTATGCCCGTTGCACCAGTTGCTTCGCCAATCACAGTACAACCATCAAACAAATTGCCGCAAGAGGACGACGAGAAAAAGGCCGGCCGGGAAAATCCAACATAAAATATGAAAAAAAGAAAACAACAAGAAAAATCAGAAGCAGACTATTAAATAATCAAAAATAACAGAACTTCAATAGCTTATATTTGTAATTATAATTCATAATTTTAGAAGTTAGGACAATTCTGTTATTTTTGACAAAATTAGATACCAAATTAAAACGCAAGGAATTGTTAAAAACGAAAGAAATATGAAAAAAAATAAAAAAGAATTATTTTAATGATGAAAAATTACTTATCTGTAATGCTGAAATTAAAAATGTATATAATGTATATATAATAATAATAATATATATATGTATCATATCATGTATTATATAAATTTTAATATATATATATAAACATAATATAATATATCATATATATATATATATAACATGTATATTAATCATATTGTAATGATAATTAAGATTTTTATCAATATATTTCATATATATGATTTTTTATTAATTTTATTAATTCTTAAATTTCGAATATTTCTATGACATCAGTTTATGGTATCAGTTGGGGAGCATGAGGCGGGCATGGGTTTTCGGGCCGTAGGACCACGTCCCGGGAAACCCCGATAGATCTGATGCTCTCTTACAGTCGGGTGGCAGCAGGTCGGTGCCTCTGGCGCCCGTCAATTTTGCCGATCCGATGCGTAGAGTTTCGGAGAAGTTGGTGGGCCCATGACGGTCAAGACCACTCACCTCACCTTCTTGTGGGGCTCCCCATCGCCCTGCACCGGCTTTGACCGGGGCAGGGTGCGAAAGAGTGAGTGGCACCAGGACGGACTTTGTTGACGACCGCGGCGACAACAAATTATATATTACTATGGATTGCGACCACAAAAGAAAAATGGTTTACGGTGCAGGGGAGGGATACCCCAGTACCGGCGCAGCGGTGGGTAGTCAAGTGGGCTCACCTGCGTCGTCATCTCACGACCACGGCCGTTCGGGGGTGGACCGCCAGGCCCCCGGATGTGTTTTCACGTCTGGCGAGGCGGGAAGCAGTAGTACGGAGATTCACAAGGAACCTCCGAGAAGAATGACAAGAGCATCGCGGAGAACCACGGGCGGAACGGACGGCGTCTTCCTCGCACCGGCCGCGGTAACGGGCCTCGCGCCGGTAAGGGCGCTACGAACGCGGATGAGGTCCGATGACGAGGATTCGGTCGCCTCTTTCGCGTCGCGATCATCCCTGGGATCGACTGTCTCCGGGTGGGGGGGGGGGGGAAGAGAAGGCGCATTATGACGCTGACCCCGGAAATCTCTGTGGATTTGGCACTGGATATACGGATGAGCTCGGCGGCAGACGTGAGCGCCGACTTCACCAGGCAGATGTCAAAGATCTTGCGGGTGGCGGCGGTATCGAACCTGAAGGGAGCCAGCATTAAGGACCTAAAGGACGCGGCGACCTACGTCGCCGCCGCATGGAGGGAGCTTAACCTGCAGAGGGCTGAGGTGGTCCACAGCGATAGCTCCACGGCCGCCAGGCTCGCGGAAGCAAGGCTGACCGTGTTGGAGGAGGAAAACGCGGCCTTGCGTAAAGAGATAACGAGGCTGGCCGCTCGCACCCACGAGTGCCTACGGTGCAACGGTCGGGCTATTGAGTCCGGCCACCCTCCGCGGGAGGGTAAACAAGAAGGCGCGCGTCTGGACGCCCTAGAGAAAAAGATGAACGAACTCGGTCCCTCCATCATGAGGGCCATCGAGGAACGGTTCGGGGGCCAAAGACCGCGGAGCCCCGAACCTCGGCGCAAGGCGGACCAACCCGCTGCCCCACGCTTCACCCAAGCCACAATGCTCCCGAGGGAGCAGGAGGGTGGCGAATGGAGGGTGGTGGAAAGACGGCCGCGGAAGAAAAGGGCCGCAAGGAAGGAGGAGAAAAAAGAGGGAATGCCTGCTGCTCCTTCGTCAAGACTAACGGGCGCACGGAAGACGGGCGCCGCACTAGTGACTAAGAAAGGAACGGCGCAGGCGACGAAAACGGCTGCGCTCCCCCGCGCACCGCGTACGTCCGCGGTGACGTTGACTATCAACGAGGAGGTTAAGACATCGTACGCTGATGTTCTCGCGACGGCGCGACAGGAGGTCCCGCTTGCGGAGATCGGCGTTGTTTCATTTCTCTTCACATAAACATTTTCGGTTTACAGATGGTCCGCATATTTGTTGCACGCTCTTAACTATTACGGAGAAAGCGGGTGTCTGGCGAGATAACAAACTTTTCCCAGGAACAAGGATGCCCATATCTGGTTTTCTTTATCATTCATTAGCCAATGGGCATCGCGGATCATTACCCTCACTTTTCTATCGAAAAGTGCGGACGACGAATCCGCGTTCTGAGTTCAAAAGGGCACACCCACACCGAGCTTTCTTCCCTGATGGTACGAGCCAGGACCAAACAGTTCTTCTTCCGATCTTTTTGTAGCAAAACCTAACTGTGAAAAATAAACTTGACTTCAGACCGAATCTTGTGTTTTTCACTTTAAAAATTACGTGACACGCTCGTCGATACATTGTATGTTTTTCGTCGGGCAGATAAGGCGATCCGTCTGCGACGCTGTAGGACCGCGAGCGACGGTTAGAAATACGATCTATACTAAGCCTCGTGGCGTAACATTATATGTTATTAATTTATACAGTATTATGCGATAACCTATGACGTTATATTGTATTACGATATACCGTATTACGTTGTGTAGTATAACGTTACAAGATATTACGCTTTATCGTATACGTTATATATTATAACGTTATATGGTATTCCGTTATAACGTATTCCGTTATAACATATTACGTTATATAGTATAACGAAATAAGGTATTACGTTATAACGTAATACGTTGTATAGTATAGCGTTATATTGTATTACGATATAACGTATTACGTTATATAGTAAAACATTACAAGGTATTACGCTTTATTGTGTTACTTTATATAGTATTACGCGGTAACGTGTTACGTTTTATACTATTCGGCGATAACGTATAATGTTATAAGGTATTACGTTATAACTTATTATGTTATTTAGTATAACGTTATATGGTATTATGTTATATCGTATTACGTTATATAGTATACCGTTGTATGGTAATACGTATATAACGTGTTACGTTAAACAGAGAAGGAAGGCGACCCCGTCAAAGTGGTTCGCCGAAGAGAACCGATACGACGTTGCGAGACCGTGGCACCACCATTATCGCCGTCATAGAAGAGCGCCGCGAAGGAGCAGTCAGAATGAGGAGGGCCACCGCTCAGACTCGCACGTCGGCCCAGGGAATGCGGCACTAGTTTTGGAGTGGTAGATGAGTTGGGGGGGGGGGGGTGGTTGGCAAATGGAAAATTTCGGGGGTAACAACCTCCGGCCGTGTGTCCGATTCTTAAACACTTGGGTCACATCGGTTTCACGCGATCGTCTAATGGTCGGCTAGATGACGGAGCAAAAGTTTGCAGTCGTGGGTCGGTAATATTTTGCTTGAGTGCTGGTATGGTGTTGTGATATTGGTTCCTTGGGCGGTTGGCCACAAGATTAACTTCCCGTAGCCATTGTTCTCTATCAGCGGCTAGTTGTTGGGCAAGGTTCAGGTTTTTCGGGTCGCTAACCACTACCATCTGTCCTATTTCATATCGTAGGTTGAGTTAATATGTTTTAAGCGCCTCGCGTTCTCCAATATCTATAGCTATGCGTCGTTCGGTTGGTATACGATTCTCGTTTTGAACTGCGTAATTCAGTTCATTGAGCTGTTGTCGGAATCCAGAATTGAAAGTTTGTACACTTTCTGTTGCCCCTTGTTTTAAATTCTTTAGTTCGTCCCTACAATTGCTGATAGTTGTTGGTGTTTACACATGTTGTCTCAAGCACGAATACAAGTCTTCGAACGAATCAATTTTTAGATATCGTATATTTCTTTTTGCGTCATCGGTAATTCTTTGGATCTGTATGACGTCTAATAATAGCTCTCTGTCACTTGCCTTACATCTGGCTCTGGCTTTGCGGACCGATGAGATGAAATCTTCAACGCCTACGTCATCTCAACCCCGTAGTGTCTCGATAGTTTGTATGGCCTTGTCTGCGTCGAGCCCTTGGTCTTCGTTGTGGTCGTTTCTTTGTCTAGTGGTAACGTGATTAATTCGTTGTCTTCGTGAAATATTTGGTTCGTCGGATTCGTCGTCTGTCATATGGTCAACACCGATTGTCAAAGGCGTGCTCGTGAGCGGTTGGTCAGTTTCGGTGTCGTACCTTAATTCCATAGCATTTGCAGGACCTCGTATTTCTTTGGCCCGACTTCTATCACTAGTTTCCGCGATTCTTTTTATACTGTTAATATTCTGATCCGTATTACCTCTAAAGTTTCCGAACTCGTGAGTCAGACTTTGAAGTTGTTCGAGGATAGTCATAATTGATTCACTTTGCTTTGCCGTTCTCATGTCAGTTGGATTCATCTTGATAGACGCGATATTTTCAGAAGAGTCACTATCTTCAGAACGTATTTCGGGTTCAGGATTTCGGTAATATGCAAAAGCCAGCTTGTAGATCCTTCTTTTGATCAAGGAGGTGACCGTGGTCCTTCGCTGTAGAATCCGTAGAGTTCCCGTTGAAGTATCCTCTTGATGCGATGAATGGATCCTGGCAAGGATCGCCAATTTTGTCACGTCGGAGACACAAAAGATCGCGAAATTATCGGATCGCCGGTGATCTCCTCGCGTCGCGGCACAAACGAAATGATTCTTTCACCAATAGGGCGAAGAAAGTAGAACTTAGTATGCGAAAATGAGATTTATTGCAGAAATCCAACAGAGTGACGGCTACAACAGCGTGGTTCGGAATAGCTAGCTGGAACAGATAGCTTCGAGATGCTACGACAGACTGTTTTAGCGCTGGTTTGGGAAGGTCCCTCTACCGAGGATCTAGTCCCTTTGGAGGGGGTCTCTTTAGTCTATTGTTTCAACAGATGTGGCATGCAGGGTGTTCGGTCTATCTGGTTACTGAGCGGATGGTTTCCTTGAGTGTGTGACACTAGCAATGTTATCTTGAGACTAAGAGAACGCCAGAGTCAACGTCGCACATGTACCGCTTACGATCTGTCATCGACGCGTTCTTTTGTCTATGCGCTATCGATGGCCTCAGCGCTTGAGAAAACCGAAGACCAGATGTAGAGTTTTCTTAGAAGTGGCGATCACTCCAACATGATCAATGTTTAATTCTAAAAAAATAAAAAAATTTTCAGTGAAACTCAAGGTCTATCTAACAGAATGTACAGCAAGTTGTCCGATCAAAATATTCGTCGTTGCCTTCTATTCACACTTTCAACCATGTTTCAGGCAAGTGATGAATTCCGTCACGCAAGAATCCAATCATCAAGTCATTTTTCTATCTCATTCGCTAATTGGAACTAGATATATTGGATATGATATGTTCTATCGAACCGAACGGGTAATAGTCCGATTTATAAAGACGTTATAATTAAAATTAAACACATAATGTGTTTTGTCACGTAGCGATCTCACATAACATTTATCTTTGTCAGTGCCTTGATTTTTGGGCATTGATTAAAGACTTGTGTCTTTTAGAGTTATAGAAAACAACGACGAATGGTTTGAAAATTTGTTTTTTAAAATGAACTTTGAGCCTAATACATAATTACTTTCATATGACCATTTACCATAACGAATAAATTCTAGTAAATTTAAAATAGTGTTTGCAAAATCATTTTTTCCCGCTTTTCAATTTATGGTGTTGATCAAATAATTTATATTTTTACTTAATTCTATTTTGTACATTTTGTACATTTTTAGTTTGCCTTTGTGTTCTCTTGTGTTTTTACGTTTATTTTGAAAGATCGTTGTGTCTGGATTAGATACTGATTGCTGTCATATTCTTTAATTGAATGCGATGTTCGCGATGGATTTATCACATGGCGAGGCTTTTGGAAATTCAATTAAACTTCTAGTTTCCAAATCCGAATGTGTAGTATTAATTGTTTCAAATATCTTTTCTTGTCTTATTGCTTTTATTAGTGAGCAGCATGATATTGGATTTAGCTGGTACTTTGATTCATCATTCAGTTGGAGTTTTAAATTAATATAGGTAATATAGGTGTTACGACCGTTCGCGGAGAGACGCGGTCGCGAGGAAAACGCGTCAGCGAGAGGCGTAAATTCTCGCTACGATTCGGCTAATGGACGCCGCGAAATAGTCGTTCCCCGTGTTTCGGTTAGGATAACAGGGGTGGTTAATTGAAATTAACACTGTGTTAACAGGTTAATATGATAGATATATTCAACAATGGTTTATACAATATTATGAGCGTCACAAGTATTTGACGATGAGTACAGCTTATGCGTTACAGAAAATGTGACCCGATTTGACGATATCTCTCGATGAGATAGTTGGACTTTGCAAACGAATTGATTTGAAGGTAGAACCGTGGTAGACTTATTGACTGTTCGGAAGACGAAAATGAACTCCTCGGTTACAGATTTCGAATGAGACTGATCGGTTAGAGTGTTCGATTGAGACTCCTCCTTAGACCGATTCTTTGTCTTTCGGGGAGACGACCCCCCATATGCTCGGATCACGCCATCGCACGCGCCGATGATCACGTAGGCAGACTTCTTCGTTAGAAAATAACGGTCCGAGATCGACGGTTCCAGAACTCGTTATTTGGTGACAAATATGCGCTCATCGATACAATGTATATTTTTCGTCGGGCAAATAAGAGGATGTATCTGCGACGCTGGAGGACCGCGAGCGACGGTTGGAAATACGATCTCTGCAGAGCCTCGTGGCGTAACATACTCCCCCCGTTGAGAGGGTACCGATCAAGGAATGTGGGAATGTCGTGAGGTGGATCTCTCGTCAGACTTCGTTGCTGTTGGGTGTTTCGGAGTCATCTGTCGTCGATCTGCTCGGTAGTGGTACCATCCGCTTGACGCTCCGATCCAGTGTGCTTGTTGCTGTTCGTACGGTAGCCGTCCGTATGATGCCGTCTGCGCCGGGTTGGACCTTGATGATTCTGCCCAATGGTCATCGCATTGGGAGAACGTTGTCTTCTATGAGGAGGACGATGATGTCTTCTAGTATGCCGGAACTGCCCTTGCTCCCTTTGGTTCGTATGTTCAGCTCGTGTGGATATTCTTCATGCTAGCTGGAGAAGGTTGGTTGGAGTATCCCTGAAAACTCGATCTCCCAAACCTGTTAGTCTTCGTTGAGGAAGTGTCTCGGAGTAAGGATAAGGAGATCGTTTCGATCTGGATATATCGGAGTTGTCGGTGTGGAGCTGAGGAGTGATTTGATCAGGATGGCAAGTGTATTTCGAATTTGAACAGTATGAAGTTTGTTACCGACGACACGTCTGAGATGTCGTTTGAAGAGTTACTGTTAGCTTCCACAGTCCATTGAAGTGAGGGGAGTTGAGAGTTGTGAAGTGCCATTCGATCCATCGGTCGGCTAGAAAGACTGACCTGTCGATGAGCGATGAATCTTCCCAGAGCCGCAACGAAAACCTCGCTTATGAGATCGTTGACCAGCCCGATGTGGATTGCCTTAACTGCAAGACGCATAACTTGGATACGAATATCTGTATTCTGCGGTGGTTGCGATCCTTTCGCTCTTTGACGTAAACAGATTTGCAATAGGTGATTCCGAGGTTGATGGATGGGCGAGATTCCATTAGTGGAGTACGGATTGCACCTGAAAATTACTGAGTTATAGTAATTTGACAAGTTTGTTGTCCATGTCCTGTTCGGGCACTCCTTGTAGGCTCGATCGCTGTGGTCCACGTCGTTGTTTAGGAATGTGCGGTTGTATTTTCCGGCCCCGGAAGTGTCGTTATATGCCTTGATCCTGTAGGTATCGTGAAGCACCTCTGCCCAGGAAGTGTCATGGAACTCCTCTGCCCAGGACGTGTCTTGGAACACCTCTGCCCATGAGGTGTTGCTGAACGGAATTCCTGTGTTGCCTGATGCTGAGTCGTCCAACACGATGCGGAGTTTTGTAGTTGATTGGGAGGTTGGGCTCCCCCCGATGATCCGCCCGAATCGCGCTCTCTTAGTGATGATCCTTGGCGGAGAATGAGCGTTGGGCGTCGTGACGCTGGACGTCGTAACTGTGACTAGCCTTGGTATCGGAGAATATGTTGGCGTTATTGGAGCCAGGGGTGACTCCAGTGAGATCTTCGTGGTTTTTTCCCGAGACTTGTCCGATGCAGCAATCTGTGGGCTCAGTGGATAAGTATTGAAAACTGATGGTGTCGTTTGACAACTAATAATCTCATTTGAGGAATTCGTTACGGTGGTGACAACGTGATGATTATTCCGCTTCGGATAATTCGCAGATGTGGCCCCTTTTGGAAATGGCGAGGGTGGCATCTTCGTTTTATGTTCAGGAAAAGGATTCTCCGATATGATACTCCTGCTCTCAGATGATACAGGTAACGTGCTGTAAGACAGACTGAACATTGAGATGCTGATTGAAGAGGAAATGTTCCTAGAGAATCCTATCGTGGATTTCGAAACCCCTGCTGTTGGCCCTGATTCGAAATTGACTCTGTTGTCCTGAACGGGATTCAGTTTTTTCCGGTCTAGAGGATCGCGAGAGGTTGTCTTCAAGTCGCGTGTTGGCGAAGAGTTGCGAGTGTCAGAGGTTGTCTGATTCAAGGCGCTTGCTGGCGTTGAATCAGATGGTTCAGATAATGATAATGCGAAATTGTTTGTCGTCGAATCGTATGTAAGCGATGAGCAGCGAACGTTCGAAGTTGTCTGATTCACGGCGTTTGGTAGCGTTAAATCAGATTTTTCAGATAATGAGGACGCGAACTTGGTCGTCGTCGAGTCGCGTGTATGCAATGAGCAGTGAACGTTCGAAGTTGTCTGATTCACGGCGTTTGGTAGCGTTGAATCAGATCGTTCAGATAATGATGACGCGAGCTTGTTTGTCGTTAGGTCGCGTATTGGCGATGAGTTGCGAACGTGAGAGATTGTCTGATTCACGGCGATCGGTAACGTTGAATCAGATTGTTCAGGCAGAGACGTTGCTACCGTAATTGTCGTCCGGTCGCGTATTGACGATGAGCGGCGGACGTTAGAAGTTGTCTGATTTAGTCATTGTCTCCCTTGTCGTTGAGGATTCGGCGTTGAATTTGATTCGGTTTCCCTTGTTCGTATCGAGCGGGACTCGCGTTTGGGAGAAGTTCTGGGAGATGATCGGCGAGATATTGGAGGAGATTCTCGGCGTGACGACGGAGGAGACGATCGGCGAGATGATCGGGGAAATGATTCGGATCGTCTCGAGTGACGCGACGAACGCGGTGTCGGAGAACTAGGTGGTGATCGTCTGCCTGATGATCGGTCGCTCGACGAATGACTGCTCGATGATCGGCTGCTAGATGATCGTGATTTCTCAGAACTCTGATCTCGATGAAGATAAGTATGATGTCGTAATCTACATATGCGACATGAACCGGCGGAACATTGAGCCACGGAATGACCTTTACTCAAGCAATTGGTACAGAGCGATGCTCTTTTGGCGGTTTCAATGCGATTTTTGATTGATTTTGCCTTGAAGACATTGCAATTCCAAATTTCGTGTGATCCTTGGCAAGTAGGACACACCAACGTTCTCTGTGTAGTGATGAATGTGTGAGTTCGCGGCGCGGTTTGTCGTTGCCGATCATGTGAATCGGATGCCCTCTTTTTTGCGATTTTGGTGTAGCTTATTCTATCCCCGTTTGTTCGTGTTTTCAGAAATTCTAGTAAGTGTGTGTATGACGGCATCCCTTTGTCAGGCAATGTGCGTTGCCATTTATGAATGATGGCTGATGGTAGTTTCCAGGTGAATAATCTGAGCAGAACTACGTTTGAGGTAATTGGTTCACCTAGTCTTTCTAAGGCTTGAAGATTAATCTTAACTGTTTCGATAAAGTCATCTATTGCTTCGGGTGTCTCTACGGTTATTTCCGGATAATCAAGTATCAGATCCCAATGGCGCATGCAAACCTGACGGTGGCAGTCAAATTTATTTTTAAGAGTATCGAGAGCAATCGGATAATTTAGTTCTGTAGTGTCCAACGATTGGATAGTCCGCGCGGCCTTTCCAGTCAACGATGTTCGAAGGTACTGGAATTTTTGGACGGGTGTCAATTGTTCGCTTCGATCAATTGTGGACAAGAATGAATCATAAAAAGAATGCCAATTTTCCATAGTCCCGTCGAACGTGGGTAGGTGCATTTCTGGTAGTTTAATCGCAGCCGCCTCGGCGATATTGGATGAGTCGCGAATTGGCGGTGTCGACGTTGATGCGGGTGTATTGGTCATGAGCTTGGATATTCGTACTATCAGATTGAAATATGTTGATTCAAGTTCGGGATCGCGTGGGTTTGCCTCCTCGCCTAAATCTTGTAGTTGGTCTTGAAATAGTCGATATTGTTTCCACGCGTCTTCGACCCATGCCTGGTGGACAGGTAAACTGGACTTGTCCTTTTGATCGCATTGTTCGTATTCGTCGAGTCGTTTGGATGCGGTAGTAAATCGACCAATTTGGTAACCTCGTCTCCGGCGCAAGTTGGCAATATGGTCGGTGGTTTCCATTTTTATAGCGGTTTGTAAAGACAATGCAATGAACGAGCTTACCTTCTGGCTGTGAATTTACTGTTGCTCGTCACCGTGTGTTGTTGGCGTGAGGTTCTGTGACTGCGTTCTTCAATCACCGGGTTTTTCCTCCTCAGGATTGACGGCCCTGGCGGTACTGACTTCGCTGGGGTGGTAACGCTTCCGCTGCTGGTTATGTTGGATTCACGTGGCACTGTCTGGTAGTGGGTGTCACTGGTGTGCACTTTTCACTTACCACTGAATCCGGCTCGAAGGACCAATTGTTACGACCGTTCGCGGAGAGACGCGGTCGCGAGGAAAACGCGTCAGCGAGAGGCGTAAATTCTCGCTACGATTCGGCTAATCGACGCCGCGAAATAGTCGTTCCCCGTGTTTCGGTTAGGATAACAGGGGTGGTTAATTGAAATTAACACTGTGTTAACAGGTTAATATGATAGATATATTCAACAATGGTTTATACAATATTATGAGCGTCACAAGTATTTGACGATGAGTACAACTTATGCGTTACAGAAAATGTGACCCGATTTGACGATATCTCTCGATGAGATAGTTGGACTTTGCAAACGAATTGATTTGAAGGTAGAACCGTGGTAAACTTATTGACTGTTCGGAAGACGAAAATGAACTTCTCGGTTACAGATTTCGAATGAGACTGATCGGTTAGAGTGTTCGATTGAGACTCCTCCTTAGACCGATTCTTTGTCTTTCGGGGAGACGACCCCCCATATGCTCGGATCACGCCATCGCACGCGCCGATGATCACGTAGGCCGACTTCTTCGTTAGAAAATAACGGTCCGAGATCGACGGTTCCAGAACTCGTTATTTGGTGACAAATATGCGCTAATCGATACAATGTATATTTTTCGTCGGGCAGATAAGAGGATGTATCTGCGACGCTGGAGGACCGCGAGCGACGGTTGGAAATACGATCTCTGCAGAGCCTCGTGGCGTAACAATAGGTCTTAAATTCATACGTTTAATTTGAATTAGAAGATCGACTTACGATTTTGAACTAGAGAATATACGATTCTTTATTGATCAGATTTTTCTAATATATGTCGTATGCGTTCTAAAAAACGCTATGTTGTTAACCTTTTCAAACATTGATCTCTCAATAAATTTTTAATCTTCTAATTCGAAATTCATTAAAAAAAAATATTCATCGATGTTTACTTACTAATTCACATATCTATAAAATTATTTTTCAAAATTGCTTTTTAAATTATATTCTATATCATCAATAATATATATCACTTCGCAAACGAATCGATTAATACCAAATATCTTTTCTTGGAATTAAATACGAAATAGAAATCGACGTTTCGACGCAGTTTCGTTGAAACGTATACATTTTCGAACAGCGTGGAGCGCGATTTCGGGTGGAATTTCGCTGCTGTTCGGAAGCCTGGCCGACCTCCCTCGGTGACCGAGTGACAGAGACGCGAAAAATCCTTCGGGCGCGTTTCGTGTCTGGTAAAAAATGGTTTTTAATTTGGCCCGACAGCGAAGTATCGGGAAGTCCTTGCCGAGGATTTGAGGAAAGATTTGAAATTTGCGGGCAATATGGAATACGAGAATGGAAACGCTGTTGTAGAGATTTTATCGTAGACGCTACAAAAACGTATGGATTTCCCATTCGAACGAAGAGTGCGAGTTGTACGAATCTTTTTTCCCCCGCTATTTTTCCTTTTCGTAGAAATTTATTTTATACACCTTTGTATCGCACGAAAATTAAGATCTCCAATGGAATTTTCGAATATGCAAGAGATAGAACCAGAGTAATTATAAATGATCGCAATTGAATTGCGATTCAATGATTGAATCGCATATATCGTTAAATTGGATACTGAATCAAAGAGAATTCTTGTTCACGTAATAAAGGTTCTGCACTTGATAAATTTTTCGCATTTGTATGAAACTATATTAAATTATGAATGTTTTTAGCGAGATACTATATTGCAATTTCTTTGAAAATTTAAAATTTGAAAGTCAATGTTAATTAGGATTAGTTAAATAAAAATTTAACAGAAGTAAATTTCATTAGAGTAAAGATATCTTATCTTGAGAAAGTTCATAATATTTAACATGACACTTTAATTTCAATTCATTAATCTTGTAATTCACTAAATTATGCTATAGCGATGCCAATGGAACCAGTTGGTTTTCCCCAAATGGGCGTTGGTCTCCAAGGTGGTTTACAGCAGGTCAGGGACCCAACTACAGGTCACCTTCTTCTCATCCATGCTGCTGGTATGTTTGATGGAAAATATACATTAAATAGAATGTAACAATTGACATAAGAATAATTGAGTATACGTATGAATGTTAAAAAGAGTTCAGTTTCTCGAATAATTTAACACGAGGCTTCTAACACGCAAACTTGATTAGAGATCTTTTGAAAAACTAATAATAATTTTCTAAATTTATCTAGGATCCTATTTTCTATAAAATTTAATCGATTTTAAAAACGCATAAAAACAAAAATACCAGTGAAACGTCATACCATGCTTCTTTTCCTCTAGAGAAATTAATCTTTTCCAAATATTTGTTATTCAACGATTTTAATCAATGATTCTACATCGAAGTTTCAATTTTTAACTCATAATTCTGAATATTATATAACTGTTGCATAGGAGTTGTTAATTATTTTAAGTATTATCAGGTCTGTGAGTACGAAACCGGAATTTGCCTATAGATGGCCCCAGCTAATAATATAGTTATCACTAAACTGCGTCATTGATGCGAAAACTCTTTGTTGACATCTCACAAACATTTTCGACTCGGAACAATACAAGTTTCATACAACAGCATAGTTTGTAATAGCGTTGAACATGTCGAATTTCGTGCCTGGAAACTACGATTTGCGGATAGCATTGATTTTCTGTTACCATTTGAAGAAAACTGCTGCAGAATCGCATCGAATGCTTGTCGAAGCTTACGGTGAGCATGCTCTTGGTGAATCACAGTGCTTTGGTTTAAAAAATGCAGAAGTGGCAATTTTGACGCGAGGAACGAAGAACGTGGAAGACCACCGAAAAGGTTTCAAGACAGAGAATTGCAAGCATCGTTGGACGAGGATGACGCTCAAACGCAACAACAACTCGCTGATCAATTAAACGTGACGCGAGGAGCCGTCTCCATCCGTTTGAAAGCTATGGGAAAGAGCCAGAAGGTGGGAAAATGGGTTCCACATGAACTGAATGAAAGACAGCAGGAAAACCGAAGAACCACTTGCGAAATGCTGCTCGCCAGATACAAAAGAAAGTCATTTCTCCACCGAATTGCGACTGACGATGAAAAGTGGATATATTTTGAGAATCCTAAGCTCCAGGCGAACCACCGATGTCGACTACGAGACCAAATCGCTATGGACGGAAGACAATGCTCCGTGTTTGGTGGGATCAGAAGTGTATGATCTATTATGAACTGTTCAAACTTGGCGAAACCGTTAATACTGAGCGCTACCGTCAACAAATGATCGATTTGAATCAAGCTTTGCGTGAAAAACGACCAAAATATCAAAAAAGGCAACACAAAGTACTTTTGCTTCATGATAATGCACCATCACATACAGCAAAACCGGTCAAGGAAACGATTGAAGCGTTGAGTTGGGAAATACTTTCGCACGCGGCTTACTCACCAGACTTGGCTCCGTCCGATTACTATTTATTTGCATCGATGGGACACGCACTTTTTGACCAGCACTTCCACTTCATACGAAAATGTACGAAAATGGCTCGATGACTGGTTTGCCTCAAAAGAGCTACAGTTTTCTTGGCGTGGCAACCATCAATTGCCAGACAGGTGGGAAAAATGTATAGCTAGCGATGGGCAATACTTCGAATAAATTATTTTTAATCATTTTCATACAATAAACGTGTATTCTCTATACAAAAATTCCAGTTTCATATTTACATAGCTGGTAAAGGAACTTGAGCCACTGTTGCATTTATTGAAAAAATATAGTATCCGGCTTATATTATCGGGGAATAAATGAATTATAATTCACTGTCATTAATTTCCATTATTTTTATTAGAAGAAGCTCTCAACCGAGAAATGATTTACTTAAAACGTTAAAATTATTTTCGTTTATTAGAGGATTTTAGTCGGAATTTTTAAGCCAGAAATGCGTTAGGAGATTTGATTCTGTAGAAAATGACAGATACCTATGACATAGTTAAATGTGATGCGTGAAACTAAAATACGCGTAAAGTACACAAGCCCGTTCTACGTTTTTCTTTTTTCTTTCCCGTTCGCATATCTATTTCTATGAAGAAAACTCTCTCTGGCGTGTAAACCACAAGTAAATACTTTTGCATAAATTCCTCTTTCGTATAACATGAGTTTTTAACAAACTTGTATAATTACTATTTTCTAATTTTCTTTGCGAATCTATTTCCATATTATATCTTATAATTTAAATATCACTGAACATACATTGAATATAAGTTTATATTCTATATTGAATTTAAAAGCTATATCAATATATCTGAGAATTACAATAGATACCCTCATAATGTATTGTGTCGCGAGCAAAGTAATTTTGAACGTTGCAAGAAAAATTCTGTGGTTGCAGAATGGCAAGTGAATATTTACTTGTTTCTATTGGATATTGAATGCGTTTGTAAATTGCTAACAAATAGTTATATATTAAAAGATAACAAAATATATAATACATAATACAAATAAAAAATTTATAGTATAAATATAAAATAAAATATATAATATATATAAATTAATTTAAAAAAATATATATTAGGTAGTCCGAAAAGATTCTTTCGCTTCATAAGGTGATAATAGATGAACAACAATTTCTGTTTTATATTATTTTATTGAATTACGTGTGTTCCATTTCGTTCTATTTCTATTATTATATTCGTGCATAATTCAATAAACTAATAAAAAACAAAAAAAAAAATTTTTTTTTTCTCAAATCTTACCAACTTACATTCAATTGGTTCGATATTTTTCGCTTAGGTAAAATTCTTTCAGTCGACACCAAATGGTAATTATTGACAGTAGTTTCAAATATTGACTATAGTTTCATGGTATAAGCAGGAACATCCGATAGTAGGACGAAAAGAAGGACATATGCTGCGTACTTTCGGATTTTAGTATGTAAATCCGACGTTGTCCCTCTGCTTCCCCTCTCCTCCACCACCCCCGCCAACAACTCTGCCCTCGAACTGCGGAGGTGTTTTCATACAGATTTCCTCACGTAATAAGAAAACGGCAGAAAAGGATATGTTTAATTTTCTAAGTATTGTAGCTTAGGATTCATGTCAATAAAGGCCATTAACTCTGGTAGAAATTACCTATCCGAAGAAGAGTGCACATATCGTGTGCATGAAAAGGCTAACAATATATTAGGTTGTCCGAAACCTGTTTCTTTTGTTTTATTTTCGTCTATATAGACTATCTAAAAATTACACCTAATGCGAGATTTGTTCTAATATTATCATCTTCTAATAATACTATGGCATTCTCATTTATAACAATTTTAAACATTTGATTTAATAGCAAATATAATCGTAACAGAGTTTACGTTTGTTTGATTTTAATGGATTTTAAAATAAAAAGCACGTATCTATTAATGTGAAATTTCTTCCATGATGTTTCAACGCGTTCTTTAGTACATTTAATTGTTAGAATTAAAGATTTCAGAGGTAAGGGTTAAAATTTTTAATTAATTTAAAATCAGAAACATTGCATAATTAATCTCTCTTCTAAAGATTCTTCAAATTTCGTACATATCATAGAACAACAACAAAAATATTTCTTTCCTACCTTCATTTTCTTCCTCATGTTTTCCCTTTCGATTCGAGAACTCAATTTCGAATTCGAGACCTAATCTCAGAGCTTTGTTTGTCCTTCGGTAATTCATGTCTGGAAGATGTTAATCCTTTATGTCAACAGAAACATAATCTGTTGCTTATTCACCAGAAAGTGTGTTGCTCCTTGTTTATTCTGCTTCCTTACGACGTTCTACTTTTTCTAAGCACAGTTTCAAGAAACTTTTTAGTCGCGGACTACGATATCGTTTATTTCTCCTTTTCTCTACCTTCTTTTCTATCTTATTGTTCTTCTTACGTTTTACGTTTTTTTTTCTCTCGCTTCTTTCAATAAACCACGCTCCCATTTTTTCGCTTCTTTGTAAAATTGGTTTCCTTTATGAAATAATACACCTTATGGTTTTTTTACTAACTTTCTTTACGACGTGTTTTTCCAATTGAATTTATAGTTTCTGCTCGCTTACTTGTCGAACAAGACATATCTATATCTTTTTCACTGTTAAATCAGTATATTGTTTTTAACGATACCATGTCAAAATTATATTTTCACGATTCTCACAAATTTTACTATTTCCTTCACTAAATGAAGTTATGTGGGAGAATTTGTTACGATTATATTAATTGACACTAACTGATAAATATTTGCAATTGCATTACGTAGGTATAGTTATCAAATAATTTTAATTACTACAGTTTTCTATGTATTCTTATATTTTGGCTTTTTCCATATATCACAAAATCTTCAATTTTCTAAAAGAGTCTAGAAGTTCATTTATATTACTAGTTAGCATTCAACACAATATTTTAAATTTATTTCGATTTATGAAACTCTCAACTGTAGTAATAGTAGTAAGTAGTTTAATTCTTTATTAACATAATGAGCAACAATAATGATCGAATATAGATTAAGAACATATACAAATATTTATGTTCCTTCCAATATCGTTACTAATTACGTTCCTTGCTCTGAAACTCTCGTAATTAATAACCTTCGTCGTGCATTGAAATTGCTGTTAAAATGCGATATCGTGTACAAAATATATATCGCAGACATCGAATGTAAACATATCAATATCAATTCTGTACTTAATGCAGAATAATAGCAAAACATAAGAAAAAATATACAGAATTCTATCGTTTGATCTAATATCAATTTTTAATAGCGACTTTTTAAAATATGTATTTTTAATATCTACTTAAATTTCAGATAATTTACTATCTAGTATTTCTAATTTTTCTAAATATTACTGTATCATTTCAATGTCAGAAAACATTTTCTTTGCGCAAATGAAAGAACAACCAATTAAGCTTTTATGAATCGCTTTAATTACGTATCACATACTATTTGTTTCACATTTTGTTTATTATTTAAAATTGCATCAACCGCGTGCATGGATTGTTAGCGACATAGAAGAATGGAAAGTATTTTATATACTTCTTAGGAGTCTCTGTATCAAAATATTGCACTTTAAATTTTCCTTCAAAATTTATAACAAAAACCTAATTATCGAAGGACTTCTTTCTCATTAGCATTACTTTTTCTGACACAATTAGAAGTGAAAGCAATTTTAAAAATGCTTTATACATCAATCAGAATTACTTATTCACAAGTTACAATTATTTTTCTATACCTACACCAATGTAGATTATTGCAGCAAATAAATATTTAACATTGCATTAATTCCTTGAGTGCTGACTGCCCCCTGCGGCGGGAGTCCGCGAGTAACGAATGCCATCGTTGAGGACACAGGCTGCCTTTTTAAATAAATATCAACATAAATTGCATTTATAGATTGCACTGTTATAACATTCTTTTGATTTTTGAACGTCTCGACGATCTAGCGAAAATTGTCCATAACATTTCTCAAGGGTTAGGAGTAAGCAAGTGCGTTTTCCATTAGCTACTGTGATTCAGAATACTCCGCCCAGAATGTCCCCATTACGGCCAAGTGAATGTTCCACTGGTACCAGTGATTCGTAGTTCTTCGGCCAGAATGTCCCCACTACGTTAACAGCCGGCTTGTTAGGGCTAGCAAAATTTTCGTATCTTCGCAATACTGGACCTGTTAGTTTCTTTTGTAACGTGGTCGTAGCAGCAACGGAGTGCAAAGACATATTTCAAGTAATCGCAAATATCGCGGAGTAACAAGTGTACTTTTCAAGAAGCGTTCAGAAGGTGAGCCATCTTTCATTTTTCTGTTCTTCACTGTCGTTCGCTAAGAAATACACGTGTATCGTTCATAGGCTAATGAAAGAATCTCGAGCGCGAGTGAGCCGGAGAAAATTGAGAAACGTTTATAAATATGTCCTTAGTCCACACGGGTAGATTTAGCAGGTAGCATGTACGCGCCCATGGCACTAAAAAGGTTAAATTGCATACCAATATCTGTGTAATACGGACCTATTTCCAATTTTAACGATTTCAGTGATCTTGATCCGATAGTAGCGATGGAATAGAAAGACTATCTTGAAACTTTCAAATCTCTATCAAAAATTTACATCAAATGACTAGCTATCGAATCATTTTCTTCTCATTGCCATTATAGTTTATGATATAGTTAGAAGTAAAATCTGTATCAAAAAGTTTTATTTATCTATCAGAATTGCTTATTCGCACGTTGAAATTATTCTGCTATACCTACAACATTATAAGTTATTGCTGCAGGATAAATATGAAATATTAATTGTAAAATATTAAATATTAAATGTTGACTATTAAATATTGAATATTAAATATTAAATATTAAAAATGGAACCTTAAATATTAAATATTGAATACTAAATATTAAATATTAAATATTGAATATTGAATATTAAATATTGAATATTACATATTGAATATTAAATATTATATATTAAATATTGAATATTAAATTTTGAATATTAAATATTAATTGTTGCATTAATTGTTTCAGTGCTGACTGCCCCCTGCGGCGAGATTCCGCGAGTAACGAATGCCATCGTTGAGGATACAGGCTGCCTTTTTAAATAAATATCAACATAAATTGCATTTATAGATTGCACTGTTATAACATTCTTTTGATTTTTGAACGTCTCGACGATCTAGCGAAAATTGTCCATAACATTTCTCAAGGGTTAGGAGTAAGCAAGTGCGTTTTCCATTAGCTACTGTGATTCAGAATGCTCCGCCCAGAATGTCCCCACTACGGCCAAGTGAATGTTCCACTGGTACCAGTGATTCGTAGTTCTTCGGACAGAATGTCCCCACTACGTTAACAGCCGACTTGTTAGGGCTAGCAAAATTTTCGTATCTTCGCAATACTGGACCTGTTAGTTTCTTTTGTAACGTGGTCGTAGCAACAACGGAGTGCAAAGACATATTTTAAGTAATCGCAAATATCGCGGAGTAACAAGTGTACTTTTGAAGAAGCGTTCAGAAGGTGAGCCATCTTTCATTTTTCTGTTCTTCACTGTCGTTCGCTAAGGAATACACGTGTATCGTTCATAGGCTAATGAAAGAATCTCGAGCGCGAGTGAGGCGAAGAAAATTGATAAACGTTTATAAATATGTCCTTAGTCCACACGGCTAGCTTTTTTTAACACGTCACTTGTTTAATAATTCGATTATATGTTATTATATTAACGAAACAGTAACATCGACATATAGAGAAACATCTTTCGTTTTTTGTATAAATTATCGCGTGATAGTCAGTCGGCGCTCGATATCGTTAAGAAAGAAAAGTATAAAATTTTTTGATTATTAGATGAAGGAAATTAATATGCAAAACAATGTTATTTGTTAGTATATACAATACGATAGTCAACTCTTGATATTAATGACGAAAAAAGGCAAGAGTAATTTTTTTATGCCACACTGTTTAGCTTATATGAACATATAACACTCATAAAAAATAAAATTGATTATATAATAACTATCGTCGAGCTTAAATAAAAAATATCTTACGAAAGCGCAAGTCTCTCAACGTTACTCTTTACGAAAAGAATAAACCAAACGCAATGTAATTATTAACACTTAGCCAACCGCGCGCGCCACAGCGAGCTATACGCTATTTCCACCGCGCTCGGACAAGCAACCCATACGCTGTCCACCGTGCATTTTTTCAAGTATCGAGGATTAATTTTCACTACTTAAAAAACAATGAAGTTTAAAAATTATTTAAGTGGTCAGTTATATTTTGCGGTGATAATTTTATTTAACGATTTTACATATTGTTTATACAAAACATCAAATTGAAAGTATATTCAAAGTATAAAAGAATATTGGTAGAATTAAAAACATTAAAGATGACTAAAGTTAAATAACACGATTTGAATATCTTTTTAATTAAGTTTAACGCCGCTAGATTGGTTAACAAAAACAAAAAAAAAAAAACGCGTTGCTAAAGTCAAAAGAGGGGATCTTCCCGTTCGGTCACGCAGCGATGTTCTTCGTAGAAGGAAAAACTCCCTATTATATTGGCTAAGTGTTAAAATCATTCGATTTCATCGACCGATAAGAAATTACAAAGTATAAATATTACACAACATTCAATAACATAACACGTTATATTTTACAGGCCGAATTAGTTAAACCAGATGAAATGCCGGCGAATGAGTTACACAGACATGCAAATTCTTCGGCCGAAACTCCGGAAATCAATCAAATTCCAAAACTATCGGAGAATCCGATAGAATCAAAAGTGGAGATCAATCCGAATTACGATAGTTATCAAAAGGGCCGAGATGAGCGATCGCAGGCAACCGTTCCATGTCCACAGATCATTGAGAAATCGTTCGATATGTCGAGCATCGATTGTGACATACAAGTGGTCGAACTCAAGCAGAAAGCAGATGAAACAATGTATGAAGATTATTCATACAGATGCGAACCAACATCAACCACGGAAAAGCCAAAGTGCCAAAATCTGTCTAAGAGGCACATTGTCGAAAAGTCTCATCCTGGAATCGAAAACGTGGTGGAGAAGTTGAATAAGAACGCAGCTGCTGCTTTACAGGAGACGGCACCCCAAAAAGTGGACGACTCGAAGGATAAGAATGCAGAAAATCTTCGTTCGAGGAAACATTCGGAAACGATACCGAGAAAACTAGGAAACGGTTTGAATGAACACATTCTGAGATCCTGCGAGAACTCTCAATTCATGGAAAACTACGATATAGGACGAGAAATTGAGATATATTCTTCGGAGCATGACACGAGAAGCAGTAATGATAATATGGAGTTAAACGACGATAAAGAAGCTGACGTGAACATGGATGTCTCGCCGCCCGAGGTCTGTGAAGTGCAAGTGCAATGCACTAACAATGATGCGGTGACTCCTAAAAAAGGGAAATTGGAATCGCTAGAAAACTCATTGCATACTGAAACTCCCAAATATCGATTAGTTGTTAATTCTAAACCGAGACCAAAAGTTGATTATAGTGTGTTGGGATTGCTGTCGAACAGTATTAAGCACTTGGAACGCGTGAGATCCAACGGAAATAGAAGACATAAATTAGGTAGATCGGTTATCAAGGGCAGGGTGCTTTTTCCTCCGGAAGAGACCCACACCAACAACATGAACACATTGAATGAACACATTCTGACATCCTGCGAGAACTCTCAATTCATGGAAAACTACGATATAGGACGAGAAATTGAGATATATTCTTCGGAGCATGACACGAGAAGCAGTAATGATAATATGGAGTTAAATGACGATAAAGAACCTGACGTGAACATGGATGTCCCGCCGCCCGAGGTCTGTGAAGTGCAAGTGCAATGCACTAACAATGACGCGGTGACTCCTAAAAAAGGGAAATTGGAATCGCTAGATAACTCATTGTATACTGAAACTCCCAAATATCGATTAGTTGTTAATGCTAAACCGAGACCAAAAGTCGATTATAGTGTGTTGGGATTGCTGTCGAACAGTATTAAGCACTTGGAACGCGTGAGATCCAACGGAAATAGAACACATAAATTAGATACATCGGTTATCAAGGGCAGGGTGCTTTTTCCTCCGGAAGAGACCCACACCAACAACATGAACACATTGAATGAACACATTCTGAGATCCTGCGAGAACTCTCAATTCATGGAAAACTACGATATAGGACGAGAAATTGAGATATATTCTTCGGAGCATGACACGAGAAGCAGTAATGATAATATGGAGTTAAACGACGATAAAGAACCTGACGTGAACATGGATGTCTCGCCGCCCGAGGTCTGTGAAGTGCAAGTGCAATGCACTAACAATGACGCGGTGACTCCTAAAAAAGGGAAATTGGAATCGCTAGAAAACTCATTGTATACTGAAACTCCCAAATATCGATTAGTTGTTAAATCTAAACCGAGACCAAAGGTTGATTATAGTGTGTTGGGATTGCTGTCGAACAGTATTAAGCACTTGGAACGCGTGAGATCCAACGGAAATAGAAGACATAAATTAGATAGATCGGTTATCAAGGGCAGGGTGCTTTTTCCTCCGGAAGAGACCCACACCAACAACATAAACACATTGAATGAACACATTCTGAGATCCTGCGAGAACTCTCAATTCATGGAAAACTACGATATAGGACGAGAAATTGAGATATATTCTTCGGAGCATGACACGAGAAGCAGTAATGATAATATGGAGTTAAACGACGATAAAGAACCTGACGTGAACATGGATGTCTCGCCGCCCGAGGTCTGTGAAGTGCAAGTGCAATGCACTAACAATGACGCGGTGACTTCTAAAAAAGGGAAATTGTAATCGCTAGATAACTCATTGTATACTGAAACTCCCAAATATCGATTAGTTGTTAATGCTAAACCGAGACCAAAAGTCTATTATAGTGTGTTGGGATTGCTGTCGAACAGTATTAAGCACTTGGAACGCGTGAGATCCAACGGAAATAGAAGACATAAATTAGATAGATCGGTTATCAAGGGCAGGGTGCTTTTTCCTCCGGAAGAGACCCACACCAACAACATAAACAACTCTTTGGGGGTGTTATGCGATTCAAGAGAAAAACGATTTATGGAGAAGGTAGAGGATATAACTTACCGGAAGTCGAATCTGGAGAATTTCGATGATATATCTTATGCCGTTAGCTTACTGTTGAACCTGGCCAGAGCGAATAATGTCCCAGAAAATGAAAGAAAGACGTCGGACAGGAGAAAGTATGTGCAAGAAAATTTGCAAGATTTCGAGAGCCTCAAGAGGTTCAAAACCGATGGCGAGTTGGAAGATGAGGAATCTAAATACGACTCGCATTCCGAAGACGATGATTATGATAAACGGTACGATGAAAGTGAGCAGGAAATGCCAGTGTCTATAATAAACGCGAATAATAATACAAGTGGAAGCTTAGATTTTTCTGCTGAAAACGATATTTGTACCGATAACGAAGATAATGATATGTTAAATGACGCTCCCCTTGCTACTAGTACTCCTTGCCATAAAGTAAACTACGAAAGAGAAGAAGACTTTGAAGAATATGAAAGAAAGATATACGAACAATTATACGGAATCAATCATACGAGTGAAATTTCTAGCAGCAAGGAATCTATTGATTTCTTGATTATTGATGATAATCTATCGGATTCTGATGCTGAAATGCACGATGAAAAGGTATGTTCGGATGATAGAATGATGGAGAACGACGATGATAGCAGACATGAGGATAGAAGTCATATCTTGGGAGAACATCTTGATTGTCACGATTATAGAAATTTGCAGGGGAAACTCGACGCAAAGAAGTTTATCGCTAGAAAAAGACACATCGATAATGAGCCAGACTGGCCGAATATGGATGCTAAGGAACTTGAGATAAGAGTCAGGATGGCTGACATTCAAAGACAATATAGAGAAAAGCTGAAGGAATTGTCTAAATTGAATCGGAAGAAAGACAAGATGAAGATTCCTGGAAGACCGCGCAAGAAGAGACATTCTTCGAAGTGAGTCAAATTCTATACTCTATTATTAAATCATTTTAAATAGTAGATATAACGTAGATATAAATTTTGCTATTTCATATATTTATGTTAGAATGCATATGCTAAAGTATTTTTTTATAGTGTATCATGTATTAAATTGAACTTTTTAAAGTAGTAAACAAGAAAAAAGAAACATAGAATTTCCATTTCTAGCTTTGGGAAAATTTTCCCACTTCATACTTTCACAAACGAAGTCTTATATGAAATTCTTTATACGAGATTAATGTAAAAAGATTTTGTTTCACATTATTAACTTCACGTAGGATCGTTCCTTTCTCGTAACGACTAAGACAATTTTTATAGTTTGGAAAAAATATAGTTTGTAAACATATATATATGCAGAATACTTTTCTTACTGCAACATTTCTTGAATAATTTAATGGAAAGCATCTTGATCAAAATTTTAATAGAAAATCATTGAATTACCGTCAAAATGATTAATAAAACATGATTAATAATGTTTACAGTTCCGATATCGGTCTCCTCACATCCCTACCGACGTTACAAGCGACGTCTTCACCCCACAAATCTGCATCGCAATCGTCGGACGGAGCTCCGCAGCCATTAGCTTCAGCTGTCCTAGCTATGTAACGTGAATTTGGTAGAACTGGGTGAACAAATGAGCCACATTAAATTACTGGATAGTATACCAAGTATTCCTATGCCCGTTGCACCAGTTGCTTCGCCAATCACAGTACAACCATCAAACAAATTGCCGCAAGAGGACGACGAGAAAAAGGCCGGCCGGGAAAATCCAACATAAAATATGAAAAAAAGAAAACAACAAGAAAAATCAGAAGCAGACTATTAAATAATCAAAAATAACAGAACTTCAATAGCTTATATTTGTAATTATAATTCATAATTTTAGAAGTTAGGACAATTCTGTTATTTTTGACAAAATTAGATACCAAATTAAAACGCAAGGAATTGTTAAAAACGAAAGAAATATGAAAAAAAATAAAAAAGAATTATTTTAATGATGAAAAATTACTTATCTGTAATGCTGAAATTAAAAATGTATATAATGTATATATAATAATAATAATATATATATGTATCATATCATGTATTATATAAATTTTAATATATATATATAAACATAATATAATATATCATATATATATATATATAACATGTATATTAATCATATTGTAATGATAATTAAGATTTTTATCAATATATTTCATATATATGATTTTTTATTAATTTTATTAATTCTTAAATTTCGAATATTTCTATGACATCAGTTTATGGTATCAGTTGGGGAGCATGAGGCGGGCATGGGTTTTCGGGCCGTAGGACCACGTCCCGGGAAACCCCGATAGATCTGATGCTCTCTTACAGTCGGGTGGCAGCAGGTCGGTGCCTCTGGCGCCCGTCAATTTTGCCGATCCGATGCGTAGAGTTTCGGAGAAGTTGGTGGGCCCATGACGGTCAAGACCACTCACCTCACCTTCTTGTGGGGCTCCCCATCGCCCTGCACCGGCTTTGACCGGGGCAGGGTGCGAAAGAGTGAGTGGCACCAGGACGGACTTTGTTGACGACCGCGGCGACAACAAATTATATATTACTATGGATTGCGACCACAAAAGAAAAATGGTTTACGGTGCAGGGGAGGGATACCCCAGTACCGGCGCAGCGGTGGGTAGTCAAGTGGGCTCACCTGCGTCGTCATCTCACGACCACGGCCGTTCGGGGGTGGACCGCCAGGCCCCCGGATGTGTTTTCACGTCTGGCGAGGCGGGAAGCAGTAGTACGGAGATTCACAAGGAACCTCCGAGAAGAATGACAAGAGCATCGCGGAGAACCACGGGCGGAACGGACGGCGTCTTCCTCGCACCGGCCGCGGTAACGGGCCTCGCGCCGGTAAGGGCGCTACGAACGCGGATGAGGTCCGATGACGAGGATTCGGTCGCCTCTTTCGCGTCGCGATCATCCCTGGGATCGACTGTCTCCGGGTGGGGGGGGGGGGGGGAAGAGAAGGCGCATTATGACGCTGACCCCGGAAATCTCTGTGGATTTGGCACTGGATATACGGATGAGCTCGGCGGCAGACGTGAGCGCCGACTTCACCAGGCAGATGTCAAAGATCTTGCGGGTGGCGGCGGTATCGAACCTGAAGGGAGCCAGCATTAAGGACCTAAAGGACGCGGCGACCTACGTCGCCGCCGCATGGAGGGAGCTTAACCTGCAGAGGGCTGAGGTGGTCCACAGCGATAGCTCCACGGCCGCCAGGCTCGCGGAAGCAAGGCTGACCGTGTTGGAGGAGGAAAACGCGGCCTTGCGTAAAGAGATAACGAGGCTGGCCGCTCGCACCCACGAGTGCCTACGGTGCAACGGTCGGGCTATTGAGTCCGGCCACCCTCCGCGGGAGGGTAAACAAGAAGGCGCGCGTCTGGACGCCCTAGAGAAAAAGATGAACGAACTCGGTCCCTCCATCATGAGGGCCATCGAGGAACGGTTCGGGGGCCAAAGACCGCGGAGCCCCGAACCTCGGCGCAAGGCGGACCAACCCGCTGCCCCACGCTTCACCCAAGCCACAATGCTCCCGAGGGAGCAGGAGGGTGGCGAATGGAGGGTGGTGGAAAGACGGCCGCGGAAGAAAAGGGCCGCAAGGAAGGAGGAGAAAAAAGAGGGAATGCCTGCTGCTCCTTCGTCAAGACTAACGGGCGCACGGAAGACGGGCGCCGCACTAGTGACTAAGAAAGGAACGGCGCAGGCGACGAAAACGGCTGCGCTCCCCCGCGCACCGCGTACGTCCGCGGTGACGTTGACTATCAACGAGGAGGTTAAGACATCGTACGCTGATGTTCTCGCGACGGCGCGACAGGAGGTCCCGCTTGCGGAGATCGGCGTTGTTTCATTTCTCTTCACATAAACATTTTCGGTTTACAGATGGTCCGCATATTTGTTGCACGCTCTTAACTATTACGGAGAAAGCGGGTGTCTGGCGAGATAACAAACTTTTCCCAGGAACAAGGATGCCCATATCTGGTTTTCTTTATCATTCATTAGCCAATGGGCATCGCGGATCATTACCCTCACTTTTCTATCGAAAAGTGCGGACGACGAATCCGCGTTCTGAGTTCAAAAGGGCACACCCACACCGAGCTTTCTTCCCTGATGGTACGAGCCAGGACCAAACAGTTCTTCTTCCGATCTTTTTGTAGCAAAACCTAACTGTGAAAAATAAACTTGACTTCAGACCGAATCTTGTGTTTTTCACTTTAAAAATTACGTGACACGCTCGTCGATACATTGTATGTTTTTCGTCGGGCAGATAAGGCGATCCGTCTGCGACGCTGTAGGACCGCGAGCGACGGTTAGAAATACGATCTATACTAAGCCTCGTGGCGTAACATTATATGTTATTAATTTATACAGTATTATGCGATAACCTATGACGTTATATTGTATTACGATATACCGTATTACGTTGTGTAGTATAACGTTACAAGATATTACGCTTTATCGTATACGTTATATATTATAACGTTATATGGTATTCCGTTATAACGTATTCCGTTATAACATATTACGTTATATAGTATAACGAAATAAGGTATTACGTTATAACGTAATACGTTGTATAGTATAGCGTTATATTGTATTACGATATAACGTATTACGTTATATAGTAAAACATTACAAGGTATTACGCTTTATTGTGTTACTTTATATAGTATTACGCGGTAACGTGTTACGTTTTATACTATTCGGCGATAACGTATAATGTTATAAGGTATTACGTTATAACTTATTATGTTATTTAGTATAACGTTATATGGTATTATGTTATATCGTATTACGTTATATAGTATACCGTTGTATGGTAATACGTATATAACGTGTTACGTTAAACAGAGAAGGAAGGCGACCCCGTCAAAGTGGTTCGCCGAAGAGAACCGATACGACGTTGCGAGACCGTGGCACCACCATTATCGCCGTCATAGAAGAGCGCCGCGAAGGAGCAGTCAGAATGAGGAGGGCCACCGCTCAGACTCGCACGTCGGCCCAGGGAATGCGGCACTAGTTTTGGAGTGGTAGATGAGTTGGGGGGGGGGTGGTTGGCAAATGGAAAATTTCGGGGGTAACAACCTCCGGCCGTGTGTCCGATTCTTAAACACTTAGGTCACATCGGTTTCACGCGATCGTCTAATGGTCGGCTAGATGACGGAGCAAAAGTTTGCAGTCGTGGGTCGGTAATATTTTGCTTGAGTGCTGGTATGGTGTTGTGATATTGGTTCCTTGGGCGGTTGGCCACAAGATTAACTTCCCGTAGCCATTGTTCTCTATCAGCGGCTAGTTGTTGGGCAAGGTTCAGGTTTTTCGGGTCGCTAACCACTACCATCTGTCCTATTTCATATCGTAGGTTGAGTTAATATGTTTTAAGCGCCTCGCGTTCTCCAATATCTATAGCTATGCGTCGTTCGGTTGGTATACGATTCTCGTTTTGAACTGCGTAATTCAGTTCATTGAGCTGTTGTCGGAATCCAGAATTGAAAGTTTGTACACTTTCTGTTGCCCCTTGTTTTAAATTCTTTAGTTCGTCCCTACAATTGCTGATAGTTGTTGGTGTTTACACATGTTGTCTCAAGCACGAATACAAGTCTTCGAACGAATCAATTTTTAGATATCGTATATTTCTTTTTGCGTCATCGGTAATTCTTTGGATCTGTATGACGTCTAATAATAGCTCTCTGTCACTTGCCTTACATCTGGCTCTTGCTTTGCGGACCGATGAGATGAAATCTTCAACGCCTACGTCATCTCAACCCCGTAGTGTCTCGATAGTTTGTATGGCCTTGTCTGCGTCGAGCCCTTGGTCTTCGTTGTGGTCGTTTCTTTGTCTAGTGGTAACGTGATTAATTCGTTGTCTTCGTGAAATATTTGGTTCGTCGGATTCGTCGTCTGTCATATGGTCAACACCGATTGTCAAAGGCGTGCTCGTGAGCGGTTGGTCAGTTTCGGTGTCGTACCTTAATTCCATAGCATTTGCAGGACCTCGTATTTCTTTGGCCCGACTTCTATCACTAGTTTCCGCGATTCTTTTTATACTGTTAATATTCTGATCCGTATTACCTCTAAAGTTTCCGAACTCGTGAGTCAGACTTTGAAGTTGTTCGAGGATAGTCATAATTGATTCACTTTGCTTTGCCGTTCTCATGTCAGTTGGATTCATCTTGATAGACGCGATATTTTCAGAAGAGTCACTATCTTCAGAACGTATTTCGGGTTCAGGATTTCGGTAATATGCAAAAGCCAGCTTGTAGATCCTTCTTTTGATCAAGGAGGTGACCGTGGTCCTTCGCTGTAGAATCCGTAGAGTTCCCGTTGAAGTATCCTCTTGATGCGATGAATGGATCCTGGCAAGGATCGCCAATTTTGTCACGTCGGAGACACAAAAGATCGCGAAATTATCGGATCGCCGGTGATCTCCTCGCGTCGCGGCACAAACGAAATGATTCTTTCACCAATAGGGCGAAGAAAGTAGAACTTAGTATGCGAAAATGAGATTTATTGCAGAAATCCAACAGAGTGACGGCTACAACAGCGTGGTTCGGAATAGCTAGCTGGAACAGATAGCTTCGAGATGCTACGACAGACTGTTTTAGCGCTGGTTTGGGAAGGTCCCTCTACCGAGGATCTAGTCCCTTTGGAGGGGGTCTCTTTAGTCTATTGTTTCAACAGATGTGGCATGCAGGGTGTTCGGTCTATCTGGTTACTGAGCGGATGGTTTCCTTGAGTGTGTGACACTAGCAATGTTATCTTGAGACTAAGAGAACGCCGGAGTCAACGTCGCACATGTACCGCTTACGATCTGTCATCGACGCGTTCTTTTGTCTATGCGCTATCGATGGCCTCAGCGCTTGAGAAAACCGAAGACCAGATGTAGAGTTTTCTTAGAAGTGGCGATCACTCCAACATGATCAATGTTTAATTCTAAAAAAATAAAAAAATTTTCAGTGAAACTCAAGGTCTATCTAACAGAATGTACAGCAAGTTGTCCGATCAAAATATTCGTCGTTGCCTTCTATTCACACTTTCAACCATGTTTCAGGCAAGTGATGAATTCCGTCACGCAAGAATCCAATCATCAAGTCATTTTTCTATCTCATTCGCTAATTGGAACTAGATATATTGGATATGATATGTTCTATCGAACCGAACGGGTAATAGTCCGATTTATAAAGACGTTATAATTAAAATTAAACACATAATGTGTTTTGTCACGTAGCGATCTCACATAACATTTATCTTTGTCAGTGCCTTGATTATTGGGCATTGATTAAAGACTTGTGTCTTTTAGAGTTATAGAAAACAACGACGAATGGTTTGAAAATTTGTTTTTTAAAATGAACTTTGAGCCTAATACATAATTACTTTCATATGACCATTTACCATAACGAATAAATTCTAGTAAATTTAAAATAGTGTTTGCAAAATCATTTTTTCCCGCTTTTCAATTTATGGTGTTGATCAAATAATTTATATTTTTACTTAATTCTATTTTGTACATTTTGTACATTTTTAGTTTGCCTTTGTGTTCTCTTGTGTTTTTACGTTTATTTTGAAAGATCGTTGTGTCTGGATTAGATACTGATTGCTGTCATATTCTTTAATTGAATGCGATGTTCGCGATGGATTTATCACATGGCGAGGCTTTTGGAAATTCAATTAAACTTCTAGTTTCCAAATCCGAATGTGTAGTATTAATTGTTTCAAATATCTTTTCTTGTCTTATTGCTTTTATTAGTGAGCAGCATGATATTGGATTTAGCTGGTACTTTGATTCATCATTCAGTTGGAGTTTTAAATTAATATAGGTAATATAGGTGTTACGACCGTTCGCGGAGAGACGCGGTCGCGAGGAAAACGCGTCAGCGAGAGGCGTAAATTCTCGCTACGATTCGGCTAATGGACGCCGCGAAATAGTCGTTCCCCGTGTTTCGGTTAGGATAACAGGGGTGGTTAATTGAAATTAACACTGTGTTAACAGGTTAATATGATAGATATATTCAACAATGGTTTATACAATATTATGAGCGTCACAAGTATTTGACGATGAGTACAGCTTATGCGTTACAGAAAATGTGACCCGATTTGACGATATCTCTCGATGAGATAGTTGGACTTTGCAAACGAATTGATTTGAAGGTAGAACCGTGGTAGACTTATTGACTGTTCGGAAGACGAAAATGAACTCCTCGGTTACAGATTTCGAATGAGACTGATCGGTTAGAGTGTTCGATTGAGACTCCTCCTTAGACCGATTCTTTGTCTTTCGGGGAGACGACCCCCCATATGCTCGGATCACGCCATCGCACGCGCCGATGATCACGTAGGCAGACTTCTTCGTTAGAAAATAACGGTCCGAGATCGACGGTTCCAGAACTCGTTATTTGGTGACAAATATGCGCTCATCGATACAATGTATATTTTTCGTCGGGCAAATAAGAGGATGTATCTGCGACGCTGGAGGACCGCGAGCGACGGTTGGAAATACGATCTCTGCAGAGCCTCGTGGCGTAACATACTCCCCCCGTTGAGAGGGTACCGATCAAGGAATGTGGGAATGTCGTGAGGTGGATCTCTCGTCAGACTTCGTTGCTGTTGGGTGTTTCGGAGTCATCTGTCGTCGATCTGCTCGGTAGTGGTACCATCCGCTTGACGCTCCGATCCAGTGTGCTTGTTGCTGTTCGTACGGTAGCCGTCCGTATGATGCCGTCTGCGCCGGGTTGGACCTTGATGATTCTGCCCAATGGTCATCGCATTGGGAGAACGTTGTCTTCTATGAGGAGGACGATGATGTCTTCTAGTATGCCGGAACTGCCCTTGCTCCCTTTGGTTCGTATGTTCAGCTCGTGTGGATATTCTTCATGCTAGCTGGAGAAGGTTGGTTGGAGTATCCCTGAAAACTCGATCTCCCAAACCTGTTAGTCTTCGTTGAGGAAGTGTCTCGGAGTAAGGATAAGGAGATCGTTTCGATCTGGATATATCGGAGTTGTCGGTGTGGAGCTGAGGAGTGATTTGATCAGGATGGCAAGTGTATTTCGAATTTGAACAGTATGAAGTTTGTTACCGACGACACGTCTGAGATGTCGTTTGAAGAGTTACTGTTAGCTTCCACAGTCCATTGAAGTGAGGGGAGTTGAGAGTTGTGAAGTGCCATTCGATCCATCGGTCGGCTAGAAAGACTGACCTGTCGATGAGCGATGAATCTTCCCAGAGCCGCAACGAAAACCTCGCTTATGAGATCGTTGACCAGCCCGATGTGGATTGCCTTAACTGCAAGACGCATAACTTGGATACGAATATCTGTATTCTGCGGTGGTTGCGATCCTTTCGCTCTTTGACGTAAACAGATTTGCAATAGGTGATTCCGAGGTTGATGGATGGGCGAGATTCCATTAGTGGAGTACGGATTGCACCTGAAAATTACTGAGTTATAGTAATTTGACAAGTTTGTTGTCCATGTCCTGTTCGGGCACTCCTTGTAGGCTCGATCGCTGTGGTCCACGTCGTTGTTTAGGAATGTGCGGTTGTATTTTCCGGCCCCGGAAGTGTCGTTATATGCCTTGATCCTGTAGGTATCGTGAAGCACCTCTGCCCAGGAAGTGTCATGGAACTCCTCTGCCCAGGACGTGTCTTGGAACACCTCTGCCCATGAGGTGTTGCTGAACGGAATTCCTGTGTTGCCTGATGCTGAGTCGTCCAACACGATGCGGAGTTTTGTAGTTGATTGGGAGGTTGGGCTCCCCCCGATGATCCGCCCGAATCGCGCTCTCTTAGTGATGATCCTTGGCGGAGAATGAGCGTTGGGCGTCGTGACGCTGGACGTCGTAACTGTGACTAGCCTTGGTATCGGAGAATATGTTGGCGTTATTGGAGCCAGGGGTGACTCCAGTGAGATCTTCGTGGTTTTTTCCCGAGACTTGTCCGATGCAGCAATCTGTGGGCTCAGTGGATAAGTATTGAAAACTGATGGTGTCGTTTGACAACTAATAATCTCATTTGAGGAATTCGTTACGGTGGTGACAACGTGATGATTATTCCGCTTCGGATAATTCGCAGATGTGGCCCCTTTTGGAAATGGCGAGGGTGGCATCTTCGTTTTATGTTCAGGAAAAGGATTCTCCGATATGATACTCCTGCTCTCAGATGATACAGGTAACGTGCTGTAAGACAGACTGAACATTGAGATGCTGATTGAAGAGGAAATGTTCCTAGAGAATCCTATCGTGGATTTCGAAACCCCTGCTGTTGGCCCTGATTCGAAATTGACTCTGTTGTCCTGAACGGGATTCAGTTTTTTCCGGTCTAGAGGATCGCGAGAGGTTGTCTTCAAGTCGCGTGTTGGCGAAGAGTTGCGAGTGTCAGAGGTTGTCTGATTCAAGGCGCTTGCTGGCGTTGAATCAGATGGTTCAGATAATGATAATGCGAAATTGTTTGTCGTCGAATCGTATGTAAGCGATGAGCAGCGAACGTTCGAAGTTGTCTGATTCACGGCGTTTGGTAGCGTTAAATCAGATTTTTCAGATAATGAGGACGCGAACTTGGTCGTCGTCGAGTCGCGTGTATGCAATGAGCAGTGAACGTTCGAAGTTGTCTGATTCACGGCGTTTGGTAGCGTTGAATCAGATCGTTCAGATAATGATGACGCGAGCTTGTTTGTCGTTAGGTCGCGTATTGGCGATGAGTTGCGAACGTGAGAGATTGTCTGATTCACGGCGATCGGTAACGTTGAATCAGATTATTCAGGCAGAGACGTTGCTACCGTAATTGTCGTCCGGTCGCGTATTGACGATGAGCGGCGGACGTTAGAAGTTGTCTGATTTAGTCATTGTCTCCCTTGTCGTTGAGGATTCGGCGTTGAATTTGATTCGGTTTCCCTTGTTCGTATCGAGCGGGACTCGCGTTTGGGAGAAGTTCTGGGAGATGATCGGCGAGATATTGGAGGAGATTCTCGGCGTGACGACGGAGGAGACGATCGGCGAGATGATCGGGGAAATGATTCGGATCGTCTCGAGTGACGCGACGAACGCGGTGTCGGAGAACTAGGTGGTGATCGTCTGCCTGATGATCGGTCGCTCGACGAATGACTGCTCGATGATCGGCTGCTAGATGATCGTGATTTCTCAGAACTCTGATCTCGATGAAGATAAGTATGATGTCGTAATCTACATATGCGACATGAACCGGCGGAACATTGAGCCACGGAATGACCTTTACTCAAGCAATTGGTACAGAGCGATGCTCTTTTGGCGGTTTCAATGCGATTTTTGATTGATTTTGCCTTGAAGACATTGCAATTCCAAATTTCGTGTGATCCTTGGCAAGTAGGACACACCAACGTTCTCTGTGTAGTGATGAATGTGTGAGTTCGCGGCGCGGTTTGTCGTTGCCGATCATGTGAATCGGATGCCCTCTTTTTTGCGATTTTGGTGTAGCTTATTCTATCCCCGTTTGTTTGTGTTTTCAGAAATTCTAGTAAGTGTGTGTATGACGGCATCCCTTTGTCAGGCAAAGTGCGTTGCCATTTATGAATGATGGCTGATGGTAGTTTCCAGGTGAATAATCTGAGCAGAACTACGTTTGAGGTAATTGGTTCACCTAGTCTTTCTAAGGCTTGAAGATTAATCTTAACTGTTTCGATAAAGTCATCTATTGCTTCGGGTGTCTCTACGGTTATTTCCGGATAATCAAGTATCAGATCCCAATGGCGCATGCAAACCTGACGGTGGCAGTCAAATTTATTTTTAAGAGTATCGAGAGCAATCGGATAATTTAGTTCTGTAGTGTCCAACGATTGGATAGTCCGCGCGGCCTTTCCAGTCAACGATGTTCGAAGGTACTGGAATTTTTGGACGGGTGTCAATTGTTCGCTTCGATCAATTGTGGACAAGAATGAATCATAAAAAGAATGCCAATTTTCCATAGTCCCGTCGAACGTGGGTAGGTGCATTTCTGGTAGTTTAATCGCAGCCGCCTCGGCGATATTGGATGAGTCGCGAATTGGCGGTGTCGACGTTGATGCGGGTGTATTGGTCATGAGCTTGGATATTCGTACTATCAGATTGAAATATGTTGATTCAAGTTCGGGATCGCGTGGGTTTGCCTCCTCGCCTAAATCTTGTAGTTGGTCTTGAAATAGTCGATATTGTTTCCACGCGTCTTCGACCCATGCCTGGTGGACAGGTAAACTGGACTTGTCCTTTTGATCGCATTGTTCGTATTCGTCGAGTCGTTTGGATGCGGTAGTAAATCGACCAATTTGGTAACCTCGTCTCCGGCGCAAGTTGGCAATATGGTCGGTGGTTTCCATTTTTATAGCGGTTTGTAAAGACAATGCAATGAACGAGCTTACCTTCTGGCTGTGAATTTACTGTTGCTCGTCACCGTGTGTTGTTGGCGTGAGGTTCTGTGATTGCGTTCTTCAATCACCGGGTTTTTCCTCCTCAGGATTGACGGCCCTGGCGGTACTGACTTCGCTGGGGTGGTAACGCTTCCGCTGCTGGTTATGTTGGATTCACGTGGCACTGTCTGGTAGTGGGTGTCACTGGTGTGCACTTTTCACTTACCACTGAATCCGGCTCGAAGGACCAATTGTTACGACCGTTCGCGGAGAGACGCGGTCGCGAGGAAAACGCGTCAGCGAGAGGCGTAAATTCTCGCTACGATTCGGCTAATGGACGCCGCGAAATAGTCGTTCCCCGTGTTTCGGTTAGGATAACAGGGGTGGTTAATTGAAATTAACACTGTGTTAACAGGTTAATATGATAGATATATTCAACAATGGTTTATACAATATTATGAGCGTCACAAGTATTTGACGATGAGTACAACTTATGCGTTACAGAAAATGTGACCCGATTTGACGATATCTCTCGATGAGATAGTTGGACTTTGCAAACGAATTGATTTGAAGGTAGAACCGTGGTAGACTTATTGACTGTTCGGAAGACGAAAATGAACTCCTCGGTTACAGATTTCGAATGAGACTGATCGGTTAGAGTGTTCGATTGAGACTCCTCCTTAGACCGATTCTTTGTCTTTCGGGGAGACGACCCCCCATATGCTCGGATCACGCCATCGCACGCGCCGATGATCACGTAGGCCGACTTCTTCGTTAGAAAATAACGGTCCGAGATCGACGGTTCCAGAACTCGTTATTTGGTGACAAATATGCGCTCATCGATACAATGTATATTTTTCGTCGGGCAAATAAGAGGATGTATCTGCGACGCTGGAGGACCGCGAGCGACGGTTGGAAATACGATCTCTGCAGAGCCTCGTGGCGTAACATACTCCCCCCGTTGAGAGTGTACCGATCAAGGAATGTGGGAATGTCGTGAGGTGGATCTCTCGTCAGACTTCGTTGCAGTTGGGTGTTTCGGAGTCATCTGTCGTCGATCTGCTCGGTTGTGGTACCATCCGCTTGACGCTCCGATCCAGTGTGCTTGTTGCTGTTCGTACGGTAGCCGTCCGTATGATGCCGTCTGCGCCGGGTTGGACCTTGATGATTCTGCCCAATGGTCATCGCATTGGGAGAACGTTGCCTTCTATGAGGAGGACGATGATGTCTTCTAGTATGCCGGAACTGCCCTTGCTCCCTTTGGTTCGTATGTTCAGCTCGTGTGGATATTCTGCATGCTAGCTGGAGAAGGTTGGTTGGAGTATCCCTGAAAACTCGATCTCCCAAACCTGTTAGTCTTCGTTGAGGAAGTGTCTCGGAGTAAGGATAAGGAGATCGTTTCGATCTGGATATATCGGAGTTGTCGGTGTGGAGCTGAGGAGTGATTTGATCAGGATGGCAAGTGTATTTCGAATTTGAACAGTATGAAGTTTGTTACCGACGACACGTCTGAGATGTCGTTTGAAGAGTTACTGTTAGCTTCCACAGTCCATTGAAGTGAGGGGAGTTGAGAGTTGTGAAGTGCCATTCGATCCATCGGTCGGCTAGAAAGACTGACCTGTCGATGAGCGATGAATCTTCCCAGAGCCGCAACGAAAACCTCGCTTATGAGATCGTTGACCAGCCCGATGTGGATTGCCTTAACTGCAAGACGCATAACTTGGATACGAATATCTGTATTCTGCGGTGGTTGCGATCCTTTCGCTCTTTGACGTAAACAGATTTGCAATAGGTGATTCCGAGGTTGATGGATGGGCGAGATTCCATTAGTGGAGTACGGATTGCACCTGAAAATTACTGAGTTATAGTAATTTGACAAGTTTGTTGTCCATGTCCTGTTCGGGCACTCCTTGTAGGCTCGATCGCTGTGGTCCACGTCGTTGTTTAGGAATGTGCGGTTGTATTTTCCGGCCCCGGAAGTGTCGTTATATGCCTTGATCCTGTAGGTATCGTGAAGCACCTCTGCCCAGGAAGTGTCATGGAACTCCTCTGCCCAGGACGTGTCTTGGAACACCTCTGCCCATGAGGTGTTGCTGAACGGAATTCCTGTGTTGCCTGATGCTGAGTCGTCCAACACGATGCGGAGTTTTGTAGTTGATTGGGAGGTTGGGCTCCCCCCGATGATCCGCCCGAATCGCGCTCTCTTAGTGATGATCCTTGGCGGAGAATGAGCGTTGGGCGTCGTGACGCTGGACGTCGTAACTGTGACTAGCCTTGGTATCGGAGAATATGTTGGCGTTATTGGAGCCAGGGGTGACTCCAGTGAGATCTTCGTGGTTTTTTCCCGAGACTTGTCCGATGCAGCAATCTGTGGGCTCAGTGGATAAGTATTGAAAACTGATGGTGTCGTTTGACAACTAATAATCTCATTTGAGGAATTCGTTACGGTGGTGACAACGTGATGATTATTCCGCTTCGGATAATTCGCAGATGTGGCCCCTTTTGGAAATGGCGAGGGTGGCATCTTCGTTTTATGTTCAGGAAAAGGATTCTCCGATATGATACTCCTGCTCTCAGATGATACAGGTAACGTGCTGTAAGACAGACTGAACATTGAGATGCTGATTGAAGAGGAAATGTTCCTAGAGAATCCTATCGTGGATTTCGAAACCCCTGCTGTTGGCCCTGATTCGAAATTGACTCTGTTGTCCTGAACGGGATTCAGTTTTTTCCGGTCTAGAGGATCGCGAGAGGTTATCTTCAAGTCGCGTGTTGGCGAAGAGTTGCGAGTGTCAGAGGTTGTCTGATTCAAGGCGCTTGCTGGCGTTGAATCAGATGGTTCAGATAATGATAATGCGAAATTGTTTGTCGTCGAATCGTATGTAAGCGATGAGCAGCGAACGTTCGAAGTTGTCTGATTCACGGCGTTTGGTAGCGTTAAATCAGATTTTTCAGATAATGAGGACGCGAACTTGGTCGTCGTCGAGTCGCGTGTATGCAATGAGCAGTGAACGTTCGAAGTTGTCTGATTCACGGCGTTTGGTAGCGTTGAATCAGATCGTTCAGATAATGATGACGCGAGCTTGTTTGTCGTTAGGTCGCGTATTGGCGATGAGTTGCGAACGTGAGAGATTGTCTGATTCACGGCGATCGGTAACGTTGAATCAGATTGTTCAGGCAGAGACGTTGCTACCGTAATTGTCGTCCGGTCGCGTATTGACGATGAGCGGCGGACGTTAGAAGTTGTCTGATTTAGTCATTGTCTCCCTTGTCGTTGAGGATTCGGCGTTGAATTTGATTCGGTTTCCCTTGTTCGTATCGAGCGGGACTCGCGTTTGGGAGAAGTTCTGGGAGATGATCGGCGAGATATTGGAGGAGATTCTCGGCGTGACGACGGAGGAGACGATCGGCGAGATGATCGGGGAAATGATTCGGATCGTCTCGAGTGACGCGACGAACGCGGTGTCGGAGAACTAGGTGGTGATCGTCTGCCTGATGATCGGTCGCTCGACGAATGACTGCTCGATGATCGGCTGCTAGATGATCGTGATTTCTCAGAACTCTGATCTCGATGAAGATAAGTATGATGTCGTAATCTACATATGCGACATGAACCGGCGGAACATTGAGCCACGGAATGACCTTTACTCAAGCAATTGGTACAGAGCGATGCTCTTTTGGCGGTTTCAATGCGATTTTTGATTGATTTTGCCTTGAAGACATTGCAATTCCAAATTTCGTGTGATCCTTGGCAAGTAGGACACACCAACGTTCTGTGTGTAGTGATGAATGTGTGAGTTCGCGGCGCGGTTTGTCGTTGCCGATCATGTGAATCGGATGCCCTCTTTTTTGCGATTTTGGTGTAGCTTATTCTATCCCCGTTTGTTTGTGTTTTCAGAAATTCTAGTAAGTGTGTGTATGACGGCATCCCTTTGTCAGGCAAAGTGCGTTGCCATTTATGAATGATGGCTGATGGTAGTTTCCAGGTGAATAATCTGAGCAGAACTACGTTTGAGGTAATTGGTTCACCTAGTCTTTCTAAGGCTTGAAGATTAATCTTAACTGTTTCGATAAAGTCATCTATTGCTTCGGGTGTCTCTACGGTTATTTCCGGATAATCAAGTATCAGATCCCAATGGCGCATGCAAACCTGACGGTGGCAGTCAAATTTATTTTTAAGAGTATCGAGAGCAATCGGATAATTTAGTTCTGTAGTGTCCAACGATTGGATAGTCCGCGCGGCCTTTCCAGTCAACGATGTTCGAAGGTACTGGAATTTTTGGACGGGTGTCAATTGTTCGCTTCGATCAATTGTGGACAAGAATGAATCATAAAAAGAATGCCAATTTTCCATAGTCCCGTCGAACGTGGGTAGGTGCATTTCTGGTAGTTTAATCGCAGCCGCCTCGGCGATATTGGATGAGTCGCGAATTGGCGGTGTCGACGTTGATGCGGGTGTATTGGTCATGAGCTTGGATATTCGTACTATCAGATTGAAATATGTTGATTCAAGTTCGGGATCGCGTGGGTTTGCCTCCTCGCCTAAATCTTGTAGTTGGTCTTGAAATAGTCGATATTGTTTCCACGCGTCTTCGACCCATGCCTGGTGGACAGGTAAACTGGACTTGTCCTTTTGATCGCATTGTTCGTATTCGTCGAGTCGTTTGGATGCGGTAGTAAATCGACCAATTTGGTAACCTCGTCTCCGGCGCAAGTTGGCAATATGGTCGGTGGTTTCCATTTTTATAGCGGTTTGTAAAGACAATGCAATGAACGAGCTTACCTTCTGGCTGTGAATTTACTGTTGCTCGTCACCGTGTGTTGTTGGCGTGAGGTTCTGTGATTGCGTTCTTCAATCACCGGGTTTTTCCTCCTCAGGATTGACGGCCCTGGCGGTACTGACTTCGCTGGGGTGGTAACGCTTCCGCTGCTGGTTATGTTGGATTCACGTGGCACTGTCTGGTAGTGGGTGTCACTGGTGTGCACTTTTCACTTACCACTGAATCCGGCTCGAAGGACCAATTGTTACGACCGTTCGCGGAGAGACGCGGTCGCGAGGAAAACGCGTCAGCGAGAGGCGTAAATTCTCGCTACGATTCGGCTAATGGACGCCGCGAAATAGTCGTTCCCCGTGTTTCGGTTAGGATAACAGGGGTGGTTAATTGAAATTAACACTGTGTTAACAGGTTAATATGATAGATATATTCAACAATGGTTTATACAATATTATGAGCGTCACAAGTATTTGACGATGAGTACAACTTATGCGTTACAGAAAATGTGACCCGATTTGACGATATCTCTCGATGAGATAGTTGGACTTTGCAAACGAATTGATTTGAAGGTAGAACCGTGGTAGACTTATTGACTGTTCGGAAGACGAAAATGAACTCCTCGGTTACAGATTTCGAATGAGACTGATCGGTTAGAGTGTTCGATTGAGACTCCTCCTTAGACCGATTCTTTGTCTTTCGGGGAGACGACCCCCCATATGCTCGGATCACGCCATCGCACGCGCCGATGATCACGTAGGCCGACTTCTTCGTTAGAAAATAACGGTCCGAGATCGACGGTTCCAGAACTCGTTATTTGGTGACAAATATGCGCTCATCGATACAATGTATATTTTTCGTCGGGCAAATAAGAGGATGTATCTGCGACGCTGGAGGACCGCGAGCGACGGTTGGAAATACGATCTCTGCAGAGCCTCGTGGCGTAACAATAGGTCTTAAATTCATACGTTTAATTTGAATTAGAAGATCGACTTACGATTTTGAACTAGAGAATATACGATTCTTTATTGATCAGATTTTTCTAATATATGTCGTATGCGTTCTAAAAAACGCTATGTTGTTAACCTTTTCAAACATTGATCTCTCAATAAATTTTTAGTCTTCTAATTCGAAATTCATTAAAAAAAAATATTCATCGATGTTTACTTACTAATTCACATATCTATAAAATTATTTTTCAAAATTGCTTTTTAAATTATATTCTATATCATCAATAATATATATCACTTCGCAAACGAATCGATTAATACCAAATATCTTTTCTTGGAATTAAATACGAAATAGAAATCGACGTTTCGACGCAGTTTCGTTGAAACATATACATTTTCGAACAGCGTGGAGCGCGATTTCGGGTGGAATTTCGCTGCTGTTCGGAAGCCTGGCCGACCTCCCTCGGTGACCGAGTGACAGAGACGCGAAAAATCCTTCGGGCGCGTTTCGTGTCTGGTAAAAAATGGTTTTTAATTTGGCCCGACAGCGAAGTATCGGGAAGTCCTTGCCGAGGATTTGAGGAAAGATTTGAAATTTGCGGGCAATATGGAATACGAGAATGGAAACGCTGTTGTAGAGATTTTATCGTAGACGCTACAAAAACGTATGGATTTCCCATTCGAACGAAGAGTGCGAGTTGTACGAATCTTTTTTCCCCCGCTATTTGTCCTTTTCGTAGAAATTTATTTTATACACCTTTGTATCGCACGAAAATTAAGATCTCCAATGGAATTTTCGAATATGCAAGAGATAGAACCAGAGTAATTATAAATGATCGCAATTGAATTGCGATTCAATGATTGAATCGCATATATCGTTAAATTGGATACTGAATCAAAGAGAATTCTTGTTCACGTGATAAAGGTTCTGCACTTGATAAATTTTTCGCATTTGTATGAAACTATATTAAATTATGAATGTTTTTAGCGAGATACTATATTGCAATTTCTTTGAAAATTTAAAATTTGAAAGTCAATGTTAATTAGGATTAGTTAAATAAAAATTTAACAGAAGTAAATTTCATTAGAGTAAAGATATCTTATCTTGAGAAAGTTCATAATATTTAACTTGACACTTTAATTTCAATTCATTAATCTTGTAGTTCACTAAATTATGCTATAGCGATGCCAATGGAACCAGTTGGTTTTCCCCAAATGGGCGTTGGTCTCCAAGGTGGTTTACAGCAGGTCAGGGACCCAACTACAGGTCACCTTCTTCTCATCCATGCTGCTGGTATGTTTGATGGAAAATATACATTAAATAGAATGTAACAATTGACATAAGAATAATTGAGTATACGTATGAATGTTAAAAAGAGTTCAGTTTCTCGAATAATTTAACACGAGGCTTCTAACACGCAAACTTGATTAGAGATCTTTTGAAAAACTAATAATAATTTTCTAAATTTATCTAGGATCCTATTTTCTATAAAATTTAATCGATTTTAAAAACGCATAAAAACAAAAATACCAGTGAAACGTCATACCATGCTTCTTTTCCTCTAGAGAAATTAATCTTTTCCAAATATTTGTTATTCAACGATTTTAATCAATGATTCTACATCGAAGTTTCAATTTTTAACTCATAATTCTGAATATTATATAACTGTTGCATAGGAGTTGTTAATTATTTTAAGTATTATCAGGTCTGTGAGTACGAAACCGGAATTTGCCTATAGATGGCCCCAGCTAATAATATAGTTATCACTAAACTGCGTCATTGATGCGAAAACTCTTTGTTGACATCTCACAAACATTTTCGACTCGGAACAATACAAGTTTCATACAACAGCATAGTTTGTAATAGCGTTGAACATGTCGAATTTCGTGCCTGGAAACTACGATTTGCGGATAGCATTGATTTTCTGTTACCATTTGAAGAAAACTGCTGCAGAATCGCATCGAATGCTTGTCGAAGCTTACGGTGAGCATGCTCTTGGTGAATCACAGTGCTTTGGTTTAAAAAATGCAGAAGTGGCAATTTTGACGCGAGGAACGAAGAACGTGGAAGACCACCGAAAAGGTTTCAAGACAGAGAATTGCAAGCATCGTTGGACGAGGATGACGCTCAAACGCAACAACAACTCGCTGATCAATTAAACGTGACGCGAGAAGCCGTCTCCATCCGTTTGAAAGCTATGGGAAAGAGCCAGAAGGTGGGAAAATGGGTTCCACATGAACTGAATGAAAGACAGCAGGAAAACCGAAGAACCACTTGCGAAATGCTGCTCGCCAGATACAAAAGAAAGTCATTTCTCCACCGAATTGCGACTGACGATGAAAAGTGGATATATTTTGAGAATCCTAAGCTCCAGGCGAACCACCGATGTTGACTACGAGACCAAATCGCTATGGACGGAAGACAATGCTCCGTGTTTGGTGGGATCAGAAGTGTATGATCTATTATGAACTGTTCAAACTTGGCGAAACCGTTAATACTGAGCGCTACCGTCAACAAATGATCGATTTGAATCAAGCTTTGCGTGAAAAACGACCAAAATATCAAAAAAGGCAACACAAAGTACTTTTGCTTCATGATAATGCACCATCACATACAGCAAAACCGGTCAAGGAAACGATTGAAGCGTTGAGTTGGGAAATACTTTCGCACGCGGCTTACTCACCAGACTTGGCTCCGTCCGATTACTATTTATTTGCATCGATGGGACACGCATTTTTTGACCAGCACTTCCACTTCATACGAAAATGTACGAAAATGGCTCGATGACTGGTTTGCCTCAAAAGAGCTACAGTTTTCTTGGCGTGGCAACCATCAATTGTCAGACAGGTGGGAAAAATGTATAGCTAGCGATGGGCAATACTTCGAATAAATTATTTTTAATCATTTTCATACAATAAACGTGTATTCTCTATACAAAAATTCCAGTTTCATATTTACATAGCTGGTAAAGGAACTTGAGCCACTGTTGCATTTATTGAAAAAATATAGTATCCGGCTTACATTATCGGGGAATAAATGAATTATAATTCACTGTCATTAATTTCCATTATTTTTATTAGAAGAAGCTCTCAACCGAGAAATGATTTACTTAAAACGTTAAAATTATTTTCGTTTATTAGAGGATTTTAGTCGGAATTTTTAAGCCAGAAATGCGTTAGGAGATTTGATTCTGTAGAAAATGACAGATACCTATGACATAGTTAAATGTGATGCGTGAAACTAAAATACGCGTAAAGTACACAAGCCCGTTCTACGTTTTTCTTTTTTCTTTCCCGTTCGCATATCTATTTCTATGAAGAAAACTCTCTCTGGCGTGTAAACCACAAGTAAATACTTTTGCATAAATTCCTCTTTCGTATTATATGAGTTTTTAACAAACTTGTATAATTACTATTTTCTAATTTTCTTTGCGAATCTATTTCCATATTATATCTTATAATTTAAATATCACTGAACATACATTGAATATAAGTTTATATTCTATATTGAATTTAAAAGCTATATCAATATATCTGAGAATTACAATAGATACCCTCATAATGTATTGTGTCGCGAGCAAAGTAATTTTGAACGTTGCAAGAAAAATTCTGTGGTTGCAGAATGGCAAGTGAATATTTACTTGTTTCTATTGGATATTGAATGCGTTTGTAAATTGCTAACAAATAGTTATATATTAAAAGATAACAAAATATATAATACATAATACAAATAAAAAATTTATAGTATAAATATAAAATAAAATATATAATATATATAAATTAATTTAAAAAAATATATATTAGGTAGTCCGAAAAGATTCTTTCGCTTCATAAGGTGATAATAGATGAACAACAATTTCTGTTTTATATTATTTTATTGAATTACGTGTGTTCCATTTCGTTCTATTTCTATTATTATATTCGTGCATAATTCAATAAACTAATAAAAAACAAAAAAAAAAAATTTTTTTTTCTCAAATATTACCAACTTACATTCAATTGGTTCGATATTTTTCGCTTAGGTAAAATTCTTTCAGTCGACACCAAATGGTAATTATTGACAGTAGTTTCAAATATTGACTATAGTTTCATGGTATAAGCAGGAACATCCGATAGTAGGACGAAAAGAAGGACATATGCTGCGTACTTTCGGATTTTAGTATGTAAATCCGACGTTGTCCCTCTGCTTCCCCTCTCCTCCACCACCCCCGCCAACAACTCTGCCCTCGAACTGCGGAGGTGTTTTCATACAGATTTCCTCACGTAATAAGAAAACGGCAGAAAAGGATATGTTTAATTTTCTAAGTATTGTAGCTTAGGATTCATGTCAATAAAGGCCATTAACTCTGGTAGAAATTACCTATCCGAAGAAGAGTGCACATATCGTGTGCATGAAAAGGCTAACAATATATTAGGTTGTCCGAAACCTGTTTCTTTTGTTTTATTTTCGTCTATATAGACTATCTAAAAATTACACCTAATGCGAGATTTGTTCTAATATTATCATCTTCTAATAATACTATGGCATTCTCATTTATAACAATTTTAAACATTTGATTTAATAGCAAATATAATCGTAACAGAGTTTACGTTTGTTTGATTTTAATGGATTTTAAAATAAAAAGCACGTATCTATTAATGTGAAATTTCTTCCATGATGTTTCAACGCGTTCTTTAGTACATTTAATTGTTAGAATTAAAGATTTCAGAGGTAAGGGTTAAAATTTTTAATTAATTTAAAATCAGAAACATTGCATAATTAATCTCTCTTCTAAAGATTCTTCAAATTTCGTACCTATCATAGAACAACAACAAAAATATTTCTTTCCTACCTTCATTTTCTTCCTCATGTTTTCCCTTTCGATTCGAGAACTCAATTTCGAATTCGAGACCTAATCTCAGAGCTTTGTTTGTCCTTCGGTAATTCATGTCTGGAAGATGTTAATCCTTTATGTCAACAGAAACATAATCTGTTGCTTATTCACCAGAAAGTGTGTTGCTCCTTGTTTATTCTGCTTCCTTACGACGTTCTACTTTTTCTAAGCACAGTTTCAAGAAACTTTTTAGTCGCGGACTACGATATCGTTTATTTCTCCTTTTCTCTACCTTCTTTTCTATCTTATTGTTCTTCTTACGTTTTACGTTTTTTTTTCTCTCGCTTCTTTCAATAAACCACGCTCCCATTTTTTCGCTTCTTTGTAAAATTGGTTTCCTTTATGAAATAATACACCTTATGGTTTTTTTACTAACTTTCTTTACGACGTGTTTTTCCAATTGAATTTATAGTTTCTGCTCGCTTACTTGTCGAACAAGACATATCTATATCTTTTTCACTGTTAAATCAGTATATTGTTTTTAACGATACCATGTCAAAATTATATTTTCACGATTCTCACAAATTTTATTATTTCCTTCACTAAATGAAGTTATGTGGGAGAATTTGTTACGATTATATTAATTGACACTAACTGATAAATATTTGCAATTGCATTACGTAGGTATAGTTATCAAATAATTTTAATTACTACAGTTTTCTATGTATTCTTATATTTTGGCTTTTTCCATATATCACAAAATCTTCAATTTTCTAAAAGAGTTTAGAAGTTCATTTATATTACTAGTTAGCATTCAACACAATATTTTAAATTTATTTCGATTTATGAAACTCTCAACTGTAGTAATAGTAGTAAGTAGTTTAATTCTTTATTAACATAATGAGCAACAATAATGATCGAATATAGATTAAGAACATATACAAATATTTATGTTCCTTCCAATATCGTTACTAATTACGTTCCTTGCTCTGAAACTCTCGTAATTAATAACCTTCGTCGTGCATTGAAATTGCTGTTAAAATGCGATATCGTGTACAAAATATATATCGCAGACATCGAATGTAAACATATCAATATCAATTCTGTACTTAATGCAGAATAATAGCAAAACATAAGAAAAAATATACAGAATTCTATCGTTTGATCTAATATCAATTTTTAATAGCGACTTTTTAAAATATGTATTTTTAATATCTACTTAAATTTCAGATAATTTACTATCTAGTATTTCTAATTTTTCTAAATATTACTGTATCATTTCAATGTCAGAAAACATTTTCTTTGCGCAAATGAAAGAACAACCAATTAAGCTTTTATGAATCGCTTTAATTACGTATCACATACTATTTGTTTCACATTTTGTTTATTATTTAAAATTGCATCAACCGCGTGCATGGATTGTTAGCGACATAGAAGAATGGAAAGTATTTTATATACTTCTTAGGAGTCTCTGTATCAAAATATTGCACTTTAAATTTTCCTTCAAAATTTATAACAAAAACCTAATTATCGAAGGACTTCTTTCTCATTAGCATTACTTTTTCTGACACAATTAGAAGTGAAAGCAATTTTAAAAATGCTTTATACATCAATCAGAATTACTTATTCACAAGTTACAATTATTTTTCTATACCTACACCAATGTAGATTATTGCAGCAAATAAATATTTAACATTGCATTAATTCCTTGAGTGCTGACTGCCCCCTGCGGCGGGAGTCCGCGAGTAACGAATGCCATCGTTGAGGACACAGGCTGCCTTTTTAAATAAATATCAACATAAATTGCATTTATAGATTGCACTGTTATAACATTCTTTTGATTTTTGAACGTCTCGACGATCTAGCGAAAATTGTCCATAACATTTCTCAAGGGTTAGGAGTAAGCAAGTGCGTTTTCCATTAGCTACTGTGATTCAGAATACTCCGCCCAGAATGTCCCCACTACGGCCAAGTGAATGTTCCACTGGTACCAGTGATTCGTAGTTCTTCGGCCAGAATGTCCCCACTACGTTAACAACCGACTTGTTAGGGCTAGCAAAATTTTCGTATCTTCGCAATACTGGACCTGTTAGTTTCTTTTGTAACGTGGTCGTAGCAACAACGGAGTGCAAAGACATATTTTAAGTAATCGCAAATATCGCGGAGTAACAAGTGTACTTTTGAAGAAGCGTTCAGAAGGTGAGCCATCTTTCATTTTTCTGTTCTTCACTGTCGTTCGCTAAGGAATACACGTGTATCGTTCATAGGCTAATGAAAGAATCTCGAGCGCGAGTGAGGCGAAGAAAATTGATAAACGTTTATAAATATGTCCTTAGTCCACACGGCTAGCTTTTTTTAACACGTCACTTGTTTAATAATTCGATTATATGTTATTATATTAACGAAACAGTAACATCGACATATAGAGAAACATCTTTCGTTTTTTGTATAAAATATCGCGTGATAGTCAGTCGGCGCTCGATATCGTTAAGAAAGAAAAGTATAAAATTTTTTGATTATTAGATGAAGGAAATTAATATGCAAAACAATGTTATTTGTTAGTATATACAATACGATAGTCAACTCTTGATATTAATGACGAAAAAAGGCAAGAGTAATTTTTTTATGCCACACTGTTTAGCTTATATGAACATATAACACTCATAAAAAATAAAATTTATTATATAATAACTATCGTCGAGCTTAAATAAAAAATATCTTACGAAAGCGCGAGTCTCTCAACGTTACTCTGTACGAAAAGAATAAACCAAACGCAATGTAATTATTAACACTTAGCCAACCGCGCGCGCCACAGCGAGCTATACGCTATTTCCACCGCGCTCGGACAAGCAACCCATACGCTGTCCACCGTGCATTTTTTCAAGTATCGAGGATTAATTTTCACTACTTAAAAAACAATGAAGTTTAAAAATTATTTAAGTGGTCAGTTATATTTTGCGGTGATAATTTTATTTAACGATTTTACATATTGTTTATACAAAACATCAAATTGAAAGTATATTCAAAGTATAAAAGAATATTGGTAGAATTAAAAACATTAAAGATGACTAAAGTTAAATAACACGATTTGAATATCTTTTTAATTAAGTTTAACGCCGCTAGATTGGTTAACAAAAACAAAAAAAAAAAAACGCGTTGCTAAAGTCAAAAGAGGGGATCTTCCCGTTCGGTCACGCAGCGATGTTCTTCGTAGAAGGAAAAACTCCCTATTATATTGGCTAAGTGTTAAAATCATTCGATTTCATCGACCGATAAGAAATTACAAAGTATAAATATTACACAACATTCAATAACATAACACGTTATATTTTACAGGCCGAATTAGTTAAACCAGATGAAATGTCGGCGAATGAGTTACACAGACATGCAAATTCTTCGGCCGAAACTCCGGAAATCAATCAAATTCCAAAACTATCGGAGAATCCGATAGAATCAAAAGTGGAGATCAATCCGAATTACGATAGTTATCAAAAGGACCGAGATGAGCGATCGCAGGCAACCGTTCCATGTCCACAGATCATTGAGAAATCGTTCGATATGTCGAGCATCGATTGTGACATACAAGTGGTCGAACTCAAGCAGAAAGCAGATGAAACAATGTATGAAGATTATTCATACAGATGCGAACCAACATCAACCACGGAAAAGCCAAAGTGCCAAAATCTGTCTAAGAGGCACATTGTCGAAAAGTCTCATCCTGGAATCGAAAACGTGGTGGAGAAGTTGAATAAGAACGCAGCTGCTGCTTTACAGGAGACGGCACCCCAAAAAGTGGACGACTCGAAGGATAAGAATGCAGAAAATCTTCGTTCGAGGAAACATTCGGAAACGATACCGAGAAAACTAGGAAACGGTTTGAATGAACACATTCTGAGATCCTGCGAGAACTCTCAATTCATGGAAAACTACGATATAGGACGAGAAATTGAGATATATTCTTCGGAGCATGACACGAGAAGCAGTAATGATAATATGGAGTTAAACGACGATAAAGAACCTGACGTGAACATGGATGTCTCGCCGCCCGAGGTCTGTGAAGTGCAAGTGCAATGCACTAACAATGACGTGGTGACTCCTAAAAAAGGGAAATTGGAATCGCTAGAAAACTCATTGTATACTGAAACTCCCAAATATCGATTAGTTGTTAAATCTAAACCGAGACCAAAGGTTGATTTTAGTGTGTTGGGATTGCTGTCGAACAGTATTAAGCACTTGGAACGCATGAGATCCAACGGAAATAGAAGACATAAATTAGATACATCGGTTATCAAGGGCAGGGTGCTTTTTCCTCCGGAAGAGACCCATACCAACAACATGAACACATTGAATGAACACATTCTGAGAACCTGCGAGAACTCTCAATTCATGGAAAACTACGATATAGGACGAGAAATTGAGATATATTCTTCGGAGCATGACACGAGAAGCAGTAATGAAAATATGGAGTTAAACGACGATAAAGAACCTGTCGTGAAAATTGATGTCTCGCCGCCCGAGGTCTGTGAAGTGCAAGTGCAATGCACTAACAATGACGCGGTGACTTCTAAAAAAGGGAAATTGGAATCGCTAGAAAACTCATTGTATACTGACGCTCCCAAATATCGATTAGTTATTAATTCTAAACCGAGACCTAAAGTTGATTATAGTGTGTTGGGATTGCTGTCGAACAACATTAAGCACTTGGAACGCGTGAGATCCAACGGAAATAGAAGACATAAATTAGATAGATCGGTTATCAAGGGCAGGGTGCTTTTTCCTCCGGAAGAGACCCACACCAACAACATAAACACATTGAATGAACACATTCTGAGATCCTGCGAGAACTCTCAATTCATGGAAAACTACGATATAGGACGAGAAATTGAGATATATTCTTCGGAGCATGACACGAGAAGCAGTAATGATCATATGGAGTTAAACGACGATAAAGAACCTGACGTGAACATGGATGTATCGCCGCCCGAGGTCTGTGACGTGCAAGTGCAATGCACTAACAATGACGCGGTGACTACTAAAAAAGGGAAATTGGAATCGCTAGAAAACTCATTGTATACTGAAACTCCCAAATATCGATTAGTTGTTAATTCTAAACCGAAACCAAAAGTTGATTATAGTGTGTTGGGATTGCTGTCGAACAGTATTAAGAACTTGGAACGCGTGAGATCCAACGGAAATAGAAGACATAAATTAGATAGATCGGTTATCAAGGGCAGGGTGCTTTTTCCTCCGGAAGAGAGCCATACCAACAACATGAACACATTGAATGAACACATTCTGAGATCCTGCGAGAACTCTCAATTCATGGCAAACTACGATATAGGACGAGAAATTGAGATATATTCTTCGGAGCATGACACGAGAAGCAGTAATGATAATATGGAGTTAAACGACGATAAAGAACCTGTCGTGAAAATTGATGTCTCGCCGCCCGAGGTCTGTGAAGTGCAAGTGCAATGCACTAAAAATGACGCGGTGACTTCTAAAAAAGGGAAATTGGAATCGCTAGAAAACTCATTGTATACTGACGCTCCCAAATATCGATTAGTTATTAATTCTAAACCGAGACCTAAAGTTGATTATAGTGTGTTGGGATTGCTGTCGAACAAACATTAAGCACTTGGAACGCGTGAGATCCAACGGAAATAGAAGACATAAATTAGATAGATCGGTTATCAAGGGCAGGGTGCTTTTTCCTCCGGAAGAGACCCACACCAACAACATGAACAACTCTTTGGGGGTGTTATGCGATTCAAGAGAAAAACGATTTATGGAGAAGGTAGAGGATATAACTTACCGGAAGTCGAATCTGGAGAATTTCGATGATATATCGTATGCCGTTAGCTTACTGTTGAACCTGGCCAGAGCGAATAATGTCCCAGAAAATGAAAGAAAGACGTCGGACAAGAGAAAGTATGTGCAAGAAAATTTGCAAGATTTCGAGAGCCTCAAGAGGTTCAAAACCGATGGCGAGTTGGAAGATGAGGAATCTAAATACGACTCGCATTCCGAAGACGATGATTATGATAAACGGTACGATGAAAGTGAGCAGGAAATGCCAGTGTCTATAATAAACGCGAATAATAATACAAGTGGAAGCTTAGATTTTTCTGCTGAAAACGATATTTGTACCGATAACGAAGATAATGATATGTTAAATGACGCTCCCCTTGCTACTAGTACTCCTTGCCATAAAGTAAACTACGAAAGAGAAGAAGACTTTGAAGAATATGAAAGAAAGATATACGAACAATTATACGGAATCAATCATACGAGTGAAATTTCTAGCAGCAAGGAATCTATTGATTTCTTGATTATTGATGATAATCTATCGGATTCTGATGCTGAAATGCACGATGAAAAGGTATGTTCGGATGATAGAATGATGGAGAACGACGATGATAGCAGACATGAGGATAGAAGTCATATCTTGGGAGAACATCTTGATTGTCACGATTATAGAAATTTGCAGGGGAAACTCGACGCAAAGAAGTTTATCGCTAGAAAAAGACACATCGATAATGAGCCAGACTGGCCGAATATGGATGCTAAGGAACTTGAGATAAGAGTCAGGATGGCTGACATTCAAAGACAATATAGAGAAAAGCTGAAGGAATTGTCTAAATTGAATCGGAAGAAAGACAAGATGAAGATTCCTGGAAGACCGCGCAAGAAGAGACATTCTTCGAAGTGAGTCAAATTCTATACTCTATTATTAAATCATTTTAAATAGTAGATATAACGTAGATATAAATTTTGCTATTTCATATATTTATGTTAGAATGCATATGCTAAAGTATTTTTTTATAGTGTATCATGTATTAAATTGAACTTTTTAAAGTAGTAAACAAGAAAAAAGAAACATAGAATTTCCATTTCTAGCTTTGGGAAAATTTTCCCACTTCATACTTTCACAAACGAAGTCTTATATGAAATTCTTTATACGAGATTAATGTAAAAAGATTTTGTTTCACATTATTAACTTCACGTAGGATCGTTCCTTTCTCGTAACGACTAAGACAATTTTTATAGTTTGGAAAAAATATAGTTTGTAAACATATATATATGCAGAATATTTTTCTTACTGCAACATTTCTTGAATAATTTAATGGAAAGCATCTTGATCAAAATTTTAATAGAAAATCATTGAATTACCGTCAAAATGATTAATAAAACATGATTAATAATGTTTACAGTTCCGATATCGGTCTCCTCACATCCCTACCGACGTTACAAGCGACGTCTTCACCCCACAAATCTGCATCGCAATCGTCGGACGGAGCTCCGCAGCCATTAGCTTCAGCTGTCCTAGCTATGTAACGTGAATTTGGTAGAACTGGGTGAACAAATGAGCCACATTAAATTACTGGATAGTATACCAAGTATTCCTATGCCCGTTGCACCAGTTGCTTCGCCAATCACAGTACAACCATCAAACAAATTGCCGCAAGAGGACGACGAGAAAAAGGCCGGCCGGGAAAATCCAACATAAAATATGAAAAAAAGAAAACAACAAGAAAAATCAGAAGCAGACTATTAAATAATCAAAAATAACAGAACTTCAATAGCTTATATTTGTAATTATAATTCATAATTTTAGAAGTTAGGACAATTCTGTTATTTTTGACAAAATTAGATACCAAATTAAAACGCAAGGAATTGTTAAAAACGAAAGAAATATGAAAAAAAATAAAAAAGAATTATTTTAATGATGAAAAATTACTTATCTGTAATGCTGAAATTAAAAATGTATATAATGTATATATAATAATAATAATATATATATGTATCATATCATGTATTATATAAATTTTAATATATATATATAAACATAATATAATATATCATATATATATATATAACATGTATATTAATCATATTGTAATGATAATTAAGATTTTTATCAATATATTTCATATATATGATTTTTTATTAATTTTATTAATTCTTAAATTTCGAATATTTTTATGACATCAGTTTATGGTATCAGTTGGGGAGCATGAGGCGGGCATGGGTTTTCGGGCCGTAGGACCACGTCCCGGGAAACCCCGATAGATCTGATGCTCTCTTACAGTCGGGTGGCAGCAGGTCGGTGCCTCTGGCGCCCGTCAATTTTGCCGATCCGATGCGGAGAGTTTCGGAGAAGTTGGTGGGCCCATGACGGTCAAGACCACTCACCTCACCTTCTTGTGGGGCTCCCCATCGCCCTGCACCGGCTTTGACCGGGGCAGGGTGCGAAAGAGTGAGTGGCACCAGGACGGACTTTGTTGACGACCGCGGCGACAACAAATTATATATTACTATGGATTGCGACCACAAAAGAAAAATGGTTTACGGTGCAGGGGAGGGATACCCCAGTACCGGCGCAGCGGTGGGTAGTCAAGTGGGCTCACCTGCGTCGTCATCTCACGACCACGGCCGTTCGGGGGTGGACCGCCAGGCCCCCGGATGTGTTTTCACGTCTGGCGAGGCGGGAAGCAGTAGTACGGAGATTCACAAGGAACCTCCGAGAAGAATGACAAGAGCATCGCGGAGAACCACGGGCGGAACGGACGGCGTCTTCCTCGCACCGGCCGCGGTAACGGGCCTCGCGCCGGTAAGGGCGCTACGAACGCGGATGAGGTCCGATGACGAGGATTCGGTCGCCTCTTTCGCGTCGCGATCATCCCTGGGATCGACTGTCTCCGGGTGGGTAGGGGGGGGGGAAGAGAAGGCGCATTATGACGCTGACCCCGGAAATCTCTGTGGATTTGGCACTGGATATACGGATGAGCTCGGCGGCAGACGTGAGCGCCGACTTCACCAGGCAGATGTCAAAGATCTTGCGGGTGGCGGCGGTATCGAACCTGAAGGGAGCCAGCATTAAGGACCTAAAGGACGCGGCGACCTACGTCGCCGCCGCATGGAGGGAGCTTAACCTGCAGAGGGCTGATGTGGTCCACAGCGATAGCTCCACGGCCGCCAGGCTCGCGGAAGCAAGGCTGACCGTGTTGGAGGAGGAAAACGCGGCCTTGCGTAAAGAGATAACGAGGCTGGCCGCTCGCACCCACGAGTGCCCACGGTGTAACGGTCGGGCTATTGAGTCCGGCCACCCTCCGCGGGAGGGTAAACAAGAAGGCGCGCGTCTGGACGCCCTAGAGAAAAAGATGAACGAACTCGGTCCCTCCATCATGAGGGCCATCGAGGAACGGTTCGGGGGCCAAAGACCGCGGAGCCCCGAACCTCGGCGCAAGGCGGACCAACCCGCTGCCCCACGCTTCACCCAAGCCACAATGCTCCCGAGGGAGCAGGAGGGTGGCGAATGGAGGGTGGTGGAAAGACGGCCGCGGAAGAAAAGGGCCGCAAGGAAGGAGGAGAAAAAAGAGGGAATGCCTGCTGCTCCTTCGTCAAGACTAACGGGCGCACGGAAGACGGGCGCCGCACTAGTGACTAAGAAAGGAACGGCGCAGGCGACGAAAACGGCTGCGCTCCCCCGCGCACCGCGTACGTCCGCGGTGACGTTGACTATCAACGAGGGGGTTAAGACATCGTACGCTGATGTTCTCGCGACGGCGCGACAGGAGGTCCCGCTTGCGGAGATCGGCGTTGTTTCATTTCTCTTCACATAAACATTTTCGGTTTACAGATGGTCCGCATATTTGTTGCACGCTCTTAACTATTACGGAGAAAGCGGGTGTCTGGCGAGATAACAAACTTTTCCCAGGAACAAGGATGCCCATATCTGGTTTTCTTTATCATTCATTAGCCAATGGGCATCGCGGATCATTACCCTCACTTTTCTATCGAAAAGTGCGGACGACGAATCCGCGTTCTGAGTTCAAAAGGGCACACCCACACCGAGCTTTCTTCCCTGATGGTACGAGCCAGGACCAAACAGTTCTTCTTCCGATCTTTTTGTAGCAAAACCTAACTGTGAAAAATAAACTTGACTTCAGACCGAATCTTGTGTTTTTCACTTTAAAAATTACGTGACACGCTCGTCGATACATTGTATGTTTTTCGTCGGGCAGATAAGGCGATCCGTCTGCGACGCTGTAGGACCGCGAGCGACGGTTAGAAATACGATCTATACTAAGCCTCGTGGCGTAACATTATATGTTATTAATTTATACAGTATTATGCGATAACCTATGACGTTATATTGTATTACGATATACCGTATTACGTTGTGTAGTATAACGTTACAAGATATTACGCTTTATCGTATACGTTATATATTATAACGTTATATGGTATTCCGTTATAACGTATTCCGTTATAACATATTACGTTATATAGTATAACGAAATAAGGTATTACGTTATAACGTAATACGTTGTATAGTATAGCGTTATATTGTATTACGATATAACGTATTACGTTATATAGTAAAACATTACAAGGTATTACGCTTTATTGTGTTACTTTATATAGTATTACGCGGTAACGTGTTACGTTTTATACTATTCGGCGATAACGTATAATGTTATAAGGTATTACGTTATAACTTATTATGTTATTTAGTATAACGTTATATGGTATTATGTTATATCGTATTACGTTATATAGTATACCGTTGTATGGTAATACGTATATAACGTGTTACGTTAAACAGAGAAGGAAGGCGACCCCGTCAAAGTGGTTCGCCGAAGAGAACCGATACGACGTTGCGAGACCGTGGCACCACCATTATCGCCGTCATAGAAGAGCGCCGCGAAGGAGCAGTCAGAATGAGGAGGGCCACCGCTCAGACTCGCACGTCGGCCCAGGGAATGCGGCACTAGTTTTGGAGTGGTAGATGAGTTGGGGGGGGGGGTGGTTGGCAAATGGAAAATTTCGGGGGTAACAACCTCCGGCCGTGTGTCCGATTCTTAAACACTTGGGTCACATCGGTTTCACGCGATCGTCTAATGGTCGGCTAGATGACGGAGCAAAAGTTTGCAGTCGTGGGTCGGTAATATTTTGCTTGAGTGCTGGTATGGTGTTGTGATATTGGTTCCTTGGGCGGTTGGCCACAAGATTAACTTCCCGTAGCCATTGTTCTCTATCAGTGGCTAGTTGTTGGGCAAGGTTCAGGTTTTTCGGGTCGCTAACCACTACCATCTGTCCTATTTCATATCGTAGGTTGAGTTAATATGTTTTAAGCGCCTCGCGTTCTCCAATATCTATAGCTATGCGTCGTTCGGTTGGTATACGATTCTCGTTTTGAACTGCGTAATTCAGTTCATTGAGCTGTTGTCGGAATCCAGAATTGAAAGTTTGTACACTTTCTGTTGCCCCTTGTTTTAAATTCTTTAGTTCGTCCCTACAATTGCTGATAGTTGTTGGTGTTTACACATGTTGTCTCAAGCACGAATACAAGTCTTCGAACGAATCAATTTTTAGATATCGTATATTTCTTTTTGCGTCATCGGTAATTCTTTGGATCTGTATGACGTCTAATAATAGCTCTCTGTCACTTGCCTTACATCTGGCTCTTGCTTTGCGGACCGATGAGATGAAATCTTCAACGCCTACGTCATCTCAACCCCGTAGTGTCTCGATAGTTTGTATGGCCTTGTCTGCGTCGAGCCCTTGGTCTTCGTTGTGGTCGTTTCTTTGTCTAGTGGTAACGTGATTAATTCGTTGTCTTCGTGAAATATTTGGTTCGTCGGTTTCGTCGTCTGTCATATGGTCAACACCGATTGTCAAAGGCGTGCTCGTGAGCGGTTGGTCAGTTTCGGTGTCGTACCTTAATTCCATAGCATTTGCAGGACCTCGTATTTCTTTGGCCCGACTTCTATCACTAGTTTCCGCGATTCTTTTTATACTGTTAATATTCTGATCCGTATTACCTCTAAAGTTTCCGAACTCGTGAGTCAGACTTAGAAGTTGTTCGAGGATAGTCATAATTGATTCACTTTGCTTTGCCGTTCTCATGTCAGTCGGATTCATCTTGATAGACGCGATATTTTCAGAAGAGTCACTATCTTCAGAACGTATTTCGGGTTCAGGATTTCGGTAATATGCGAAAGCCAGCTTGTAGATCCTTCTTTTGATCAAGGAGGTGACCGTGGTCCTTCGCTGTAGAATCCGTAGAGTTCCCGTTGAAGTATCCTCTTGATGCGACGAATGGATCCTGGCAAGGATCGCCAATTTTGTCACGTCGGAGACACAAAAGATCGCGAAATTATCGGATCGCCGGTGATCTCCTCGCGCCGCGGCACGAACGAAATGATTCTTTCACCAATAGGGCGAAGAAAGTAGAACTTAGTATGCGAAAATGAGATTTATTGCAGAAATCCAACAGAGTGACGGTTACAACAGCGTTGTTCGGAATAGCTAGCTGGAACAGATAGCTTCGAGATGCTACGACAGACTGTTTTAGCGCTGGTTTGGAAAGGTCCCTCTACCGAGGATCTAGTCCCTTTGGAGGGGGTCTCTTTAGTCTATTGTTTCAACAGATGTGGCATGCAGGGTGTTCGGTCTATCTGGTTACTGAGCGGATGGTTTCCTTGAGTGTGTGACACTAGCAATGTTATCTTGAGACTAAGAGAACGCCGGAGTCAACGTCGCACATGTACCGCTTACGATCTGTCATCGACGCGTTCTTTTGTCTATGCGCTATCGATGGCCTCAGCGCTTGAGAAAACCGAAGACCAGATGTAGAGTTTTCTTAGAAGTGGCGATCACTCTAACATGATCAATGTTTAATTCTAAAAAAATAAAAAAATTTTCAGTGAAACTCAAGGTCTATCTAACAGAATGTACAGCAAGTTGTCCGATCAAAATATTCGTCGTTGCCTTCTATTCACACTTTCAACCATGTTTCAGGCAAGTGATGAATTCCGTCACGCAAGAATCCAATCATCAAGTCATTTTTCTATCTCATTCGCTAATTGGAACTAGATATATTGGATATGATATGTTCTATCGAACCGAACGGGTAATAGTCCGATTTATAAAGACGTTATAATTAAAATTAAACACATAATGTGTTTTGTCACGTAGCGATCTCACATAACATTTATCTTTGTCAGTGCCTTGATTATTGGGCATTGATTAAAGACTTGTGTCTTTTAGAGTTATAGAAAACAACGACGAATGGTTTGAAAATTTGTTTTTTAAAATGAACTTTGAGCCTAATACATAATTACTTTCATATGACCATTTACCATAACGAATAAATTCTAGTAAATTTAAAATAGTGTTTGCAAAATCATTTTTTCCCGCTTTTCAATTTATGGTGTTGATCAAATAATTTATATTTTTACTTAATTCTATTTTGTACATTTTGTACATTTTTAGTTTGCCTTTGTGTTCTCTTGTGTTTTTACGTTTATTTTGAAAGATCGTTGTGTCTGGATTAGATACTGATTGCTGTCATATTCTTTAATTGAATGCGATGTTCGCGATGGATTTATCACATGGCGAGGCTTTTGGAAATTCAATTAAACTTCTAGTTTCCAAATCCGAATGTGTAGTATTAATTGTTTCAAATATCTTTTCTTGTCTTATTGCTTTTATTAGTGAGCAGCATGATATTGGATTTAGCTGGTACTTTGATTCATCATTCAGTTGGAGTTTTAAATTAATATAGGTAATATAGGTGTTACGACCGTTCGCGGAGAGACGCGGTCGCGAGGAAAACGCGTCAGCGAGAGGCGTAAATTCTCGCTACGATTCGGCTAATGGACGCCGCGAAATAGTCGTTCCCCGTGTTTCGGTTAGGATAACAGGGGTGGTTAATTGAAATTAACACTGTGTTAACAGGTTAATATGATAGATATATTCAACAATGGTTTATACAATATTATGAGCGTCACAAGTATTTGACGATGAGTACAGCTTATGCGTTACAGAAAATGTGACCCGATTTGACGATATCTCTCGATGAGATAGTTGGACTTTGCAAACGAATTGATTTGAAGGTAGAACCGTGGTAGACTTATTGACTGTTCGGAAGACGAAAATGAACTCCTCGGTTACAGATTTCGAATGAGACTGATCGGTTAGAGTGTTCGATTGAGACTCCTCCTTAGACCGATTCTTTGTCTTTCGGGGAGACGACCCCCCATATGCTCGGATCACGCCATCGCACGCGCCGATGATCACGTAGGCAGACTTCTTCGTTAGAAAATAACGGTCCGAGATCGACGGTTCCAGAACTCGTTATTTGGTGACAAATATGCGCTCATCGATACAATGTATATTTTTCGTCGGGCAAATAAGAGGATGTATCTGCGACGCTGGAGGACCGCGAGCGACGGTTGGAAATACGATCTCTGCAGAGCCTCGTGGCGTAACATACTCCCCCCGTTGAGAGGGTACCGATCAAGGAATGTGGGAATGTCGTGAGGTGGATCTCTCGTCAGACTTCGTTGCTGTTGGGTGTTTCGGAGTCATCTGTCGTCGATCTGCTCGGTAGTGGTACCATCCGCTTGACGCTCCGATCCAGTGTGCTTGTTGCTGTTCGTACGGTAGCCGTCCGTATGATGCCGTCTGCGCCGGGTTGGACCTTGATGATTCTGCCCAATGGTCATCGCATTGGGAGAACGTTGTCTTCTATGAGGAGGACGATGATGTCTTCTAGTATGCCGGAACTGCCCTTGCTCCCTTTGGTTCGTATGTTCAGCTCGTGTGGATATTCTTCATGCTAGCTGGAGAAGGTTGGTTGGAGTATCCCTGAAAACTCGATCTCCCAAACCTGTTAGTCTTCGTTGAGGAAGTGTCTCGGAGTAAGGATAAGGAGATCGTTTCGATCTGGATATATCGGAGTTGTCGGTGTGGAGCTGAGGAGTGATTTGATCAGGATGGCAAGTGTATTTCGAATTTGAACAGTATGAAGTTTGTTACCGACGACACGTCTGAGATGTCGTTTGAAGAGTTACTGTTAGCTTCCACAGTCCATTGAAGTGAGGGGAGTTGAGAGTTGTGAAGTGCCATTCGATCCATCGGTCGGCTAGAAAGACTGACCTGTCGATGAGCGATGAATCTTCCCAGAGCCGCAACGAAAACCTCGCTTATGAGATCGTTGACCAGCCCGATGTGGATTGCCTTAACTGCAAGACGCATAACTTGGATACGAATATCTGTATTCTGCGGTGGTTGCGATCCTTTCGCTCTTTGACGTAAACAGATTTGCAATAGGTGATTCCGAGGTTGATGGATGGGCGAGATTCCATTAGTGGAGTACGGATTGCACCTGAAAATTACTGAGTTATAGTAATTTGACAAGTTTGTTGTCCATGTCCTGTTCGGGCACTCCTTGTAGGCTCGATCGCTGTGGTCCTCGTCGTTGTTTAGGAATTTGCGGTTGTATTTTCCGGCCCCGGAAGTGTCGTTATATGCCTTGATCCTGTAGGTATCGTGAAGCACCTCTGCCCAGGAAGTGTCATGGAACTCCTCTGCCCAGGACGTGTCTTGGAACACCTCTGCCCATGAGGTGTTGCTGAACGGAATTCCTGTGTTGCCTGATGCTGAGTCGTCCAACACGATGCGGAGTTTTGTAGTTGATTGGGAGGTTGGGCTCCCCCCGATGATCCGCCCGAATCGCGCTCTCTTAGTGATGATCCTTGGCGGAGAATGAGCGTTGGGCGTCGTGACGCTGGACGTCGTAACTGTGACTAGCCTTGGTATCGGAGAATATGTTGGCGTTATTGGAGCCAGGGGTGACTCCAGTGAGATCTTCGTGGTTTTTTCCCGAGACTTGTCCGATGCAGCAATCTGTGGGCTCAGTGGATAAGTATTGAAAACTGATGGTGTCGTTTGACAACTAATAATCTCATTTGAGGAATTCGTTACGGTGGTGACAACGTGATGATTATTCCGCTTCGGATAATTCGCAGATGTGGCCCCTTTTGGAAATGGCGAGGGTGGCATCTTCGTTTTATGTTCAGGAAAAGGATTCTCCGATATGATACTCCTGCTCTCAGATGATACAGGTAACGTGCTGTAAGACAGACTGAACATTGAGATGCTGATTGAAGAGGAAATGTTCCTAGAGAATCCTATCGTGGATTTCGAAACCCCTGCTGTTGGTCCTGATTCGAAATTGACTCTGTTGTCCTGAACGGGATTCAGTTTTTTCCGGTCTAGAGGATCGCGAGAGGTTGTCTTCAAGTCGCGTGTTGGCGAAGAGTTGCGAGTGTCAGAGGTTGTCTGATTCAAGGCGCTTGCTGGCGTTGAATCAGATGGTTCAGATAATGATAATGCGAAATTGTTTGTCGTCGAATCGTATGTAAGCGATGAGCAGCGAACGTTCGAAGTTGTCTGATTCACGGCGTTTGGTAGCGTTAAATCAGATTTTTCAGATAATGAGGACGCGAACTTGGTCGTCGTCGAGTCGCGTGTATGCAATGAGCAGTGAACGTTCGAAGTTGTCTGATTCACGGCGTTTGGTAGCGTTGAATCAGATCGTTCAGATAATGATGACGCGAGCTTGTTTGTCGTTAGGTCGCGTATTGGCGATGAGTTGCGAACGTGAGAGATTGTCTGATTCACGGCGATCGGTAACGTTGAATCAGATTGTTCAGGCAGAGACGTTGCTACCGTAATTGTCGTCCGGTCGCGTATTGACGATGAGCGGCGGACGTTAGAAGTTGTCTGATTTAGTCATTGTCTCCCTTGTCGTTGAGGATTCGGCGTTGAATTTGATTCGGTTTCCCTTGTTCGTATTGAGCGGGACTCGCGTTTGGGAGAAGTTCTGGGAGATGATCGGCGAGATATTGGAGGAGATTCTCGGCGTGACGACGGAGGAGACGATCGGCGAGATGATCGGGGAAATGATTCGGATCGTCTCGAGTGACGCGACGAACGCGGTGTCGGAGAACTAGGTGGTGATCGTCTGCCTGATGATCGGTCGCTCGACGAATGACTGCTCGATGATCGGCTGCTAGATGATCGTGATTTCTCAGAACTCTGATCTCGATGAAGATAAGTATGATGTCGTAATCTACATATGCGACATGAACCGGCGGAACATTGAGCCACGGAATGACCTTTACTCAAGCAATTGGTACAGAGCGATGCTCTTTTGGCGGTTTCAATGCGATTTTTGATTGATTTTGCCTTGAAGACATTGCAATTCCAAATTTCGTGTGATCCTTGGCAAGTAGGACACACCAACGTTCTCTGTGTAGTGATGAATGTGTGAGTTCGCGGCGCGGTTTGTCGTTGCCGATCATGTGAATCGGATGCCCTCTTTTTTGCGATTTTGGTGTAGCTTATTCTATCCCCGTTTGTTCGTGTTTTCAGAAATTCTAGTAAGTGTGTGTATGACGGCATCCCTTTGTCAGGCAAAGTGCGTTGCCATTTATGAATGATGGCTGATGGTAGTTTCCAGGTGAATAATCTGAGCAGAACTACGTTTGAGGTAATTGGTTCACCTAGTCTTTCTAAGGCTTGAAGATTAATCTTAACTGTTTCGATAAAGTCATCTATTGCTTCGGGTGTCTCTACGGTTATTTCCGGATAATCAAGTATCAGATCCCAATGGCGCATGCAAACCTGACGGTGGCAGTCAAATTTATTTTTAAGAGTATCGAGAGCAATCGGATAATTTAGTTCTGTAGTGTCCAACGATTGGATAGTCCGCGCGGCCTTTCCAGTCAACGATGTTCGAAGGTACTGGAATTTTTGGACGGGTGTCAATTGTTCGCTTCGATCAATTGTGGACAAGAATGAATCATAAAAAGAATGCCAATTTTCCATAGTCCCGTCGAACGTGGGTAGGTGCATTTCTGGTAGTTTAATCGCAGCCGCCTCGGCGATATTGGATGAGTCGCGAATTGGCGGTGTCGACGTTGATGCGGGTGTATTGGTCATGAGCTTGGATATTCGTACTATCAGATTGAAATATGTTGATTCAAGTTCGGGATCGCGTGGGTTTGCCTCCTCGCCTAAATCTTGTAGTTGGTCTTGAAATAGTCGATATTGTTTCCACGCGCCTTCGACCCATGCCTGGTGGACAGGTAAACTGGACTTGTCCTTTTGATCGCATTGTTCGTATTCGTCGAGTCGTTTGGATGCGGTAGTAAATCGACCAATTTGGTAACCTCGTCTCCGGCGCAAGTTGGCAATATGGTCGGTGGTTTCCATTTTTATAGCGGTTTGTAAAGACAATGCAATGAACGAGCTTACCTTCTGGCTGTGAATTTACTGTTGCTCGTCACCGTGTGTTGTTGGCGTGAGGTTCTGTGATTGCGTTCTTCAATCACCGGGTTTTTCCTCCTCAGGATTGACGGCCCTGGCGGTACTGACTTCGCTGGGGTGGTAACGCTTCCGCTGCTGGTTATGTTGGATTCACGTGGCACTGTCTGGTAGTGGGTGTCACTGGTGTGCACTTTTCACTTACCACTGAATCCGGCTCGAAGGACCAATTGTTACGACCGTTCGCGGAGAGACGCGGTCGCGAGGAAAACGCGTCAGCGAGAGGCGTAAATTCTCGCTACGATTCGGCTAATCGACGCCGCGAAATAGTCGTTCCCCGTGTTTCGGTTAGGATAACAGGGGTGGTTAATTGAAATTAACACTGTGTTAACAGGTTAATATGATAGATATATTCAACAATGGTTTATACAATATTATGAGCGTCACAAGTATTTGACGATGAGTACAACTTATGCGTTACAGAAAATGTGACCCGATTTGACGATATCTCTCGATGAGATAGTTGGACTTTGCAAACGAATTGATTTGAAGGTAGAACCGTGGTAGACTTATTGACTGTTCGGAAGACGAAAATGAACTCCTCGGTTACAGATTTCGAATGAGACTGATCGGTTAGAGTGTTCGATTGAGACTCCTCCTTAGACCGATTCTTTGTCTTTCGGGGAGACGACCCCCCATATGCTCGGATCACGCCATCGCACGCGCCGATGATCACGTAGGCCGACTTCTTCGTTAGAAAATAACGGTCCGAGATCGACGGTTCCAGAACTCGTTATTTGGTGACAAATATGCGCTAATCGATACAATGTATATTTTTCGTCGGGCAGATAAGAGGATGTATCTGCGACGCTGGAGGACCGCGAGCGACGGTTGGAAATACGATCTCTGCAGAGCCTCGTGGCGTAACAATAGGTCTTAAATTCATACGTTTAATTTGAATTAGAAGATCGACTTACGATTTTGAACTAGAGAATATACGATTCTTTATTGATCAGATTTTTCTAATATATGTCGTATGCGTTCTAAAAAACGCTATGTTGTTAACCTTTTCAAACATTGATCTCTCAATAAATTTTTAGTCTTCTAATTCGAAATTCATTAAAAAACAATATTCATCGATGTTTACTTACTAATTCACATATCTATAAAATTATTTTTCAAAATTGCTTTTTAAATTATATTCTATATCATCAATAATATATATCACTTCGCAAACGAATCGATTAATACCAAATATCTTTTCTTGGAATTAAATACGAAATAGAAATCGACGTTTCGACGCAGTTTCGTTGAAACATATACATTTTCGAATAGCGTGGAGCGCGATTTCGGGTGGAATTTCGCTGCTGTTCGGAAGCCTGGCCGACCTCCCTCGGTGACCGAGTGACAGAGACGCGAAAAATCCTTCGGGCGCGTTTCGTGTCTGGTAAAAAATGGTTTTTAATTTGGCCCGACAGCGAAGTATCGGGAAGTCCTTGCCGAGGATTTGAGGAAAGATTTGAAATTTGCGGGCAATATGGAATACGAGAATGGAAACGCTGTTGTAGAGATTTTATCGTAGACGCTACAAAAACGTATGGATTTCCCATTCGAACGAAGAGTGCGAGTTGTACGAATCTTTTTTCCCCCGCTATTTTTCCTTTTCGTAGAAATTTATTTTATACACCTTTGTATCGCACGAAAATTAAGATCTCCAATGGAATTTTCGAATATGCAAGAGATAGAACCAGAGTAATTATAAATGATCGCAATTGAATTGCGATTCAATGATTGAATCGCATATATCGTTAAATTGGATACTGAATCAAAGAGAATTCTTGTTCACGTAATAAAGGTTCTGCACTTGATAAATTTTTCGCATTTGTATGAAACTATATTAAATTATGAATGTTTTTAGCGAGATACTATATTGCAATTTCTTTGAAAATTTAAAATTTGAAAGTCAATGTTAATTAGGATTAGTTAAATAAAAATTTAACAGAAGTAAATTTCATTAGAGTAAAGATATCTTATCTTGAGAAAGTTCATAATATTTAACTTGACACTTTAATTTCAATTCATTAATCTTGTAATTCACTAAATTATGCTATAGCGATGCCAATGGAACCAGTTGGTTTTCCCCAAATGGGCGTTGGTCTCCAAGGTGGTTTACAGCAGGTCAGGGACCCAACTACAGGTCACCTTCTTCTCATCCATGCTGCTGGTATGTTTGATGGAAAATATACATTAAATAGAATGTAACAATTGACATAAGAATAATTGAGTATACGTATGAATGTTAAAAAGAGTTCAGTTTCTCGAATAATTTAACACGAGGCTTCTAACACGCAAACTTGATTAGAGATCTTTTGAAAAACTAATAATAATTTTCTAAATTTATCTAGGATCCTATTTTCTATAAAATTTAATCGATTTTAAAAACGCATAAAAACAAAAATACCAGTGAAACGTCATACCATGCTTCTTTTCCTCTAGAGAAATTAATCTTTTCCAAATATTTGTTATTCAACGATTTTAATCAATGATTCTACATCGAAGTTTCAATTTTTAACTCATAATTCTGAATATTATATAACTGTTGCATAGGAGTTGTTAATTATTTTAAGTATTATCAGGTCTGTGAGTACGAAACCGGAATTTGCCTATAGATGGCCCCAGCTAATAATATAGTTATCACTAAACTGCGTCATTGATGCGAAAACTCTTTGTTGACATCTCACAAACATTTTCGACTCGGAACAATACAAGTTTCATACAACACCATAGTTTGTAATAGCGTTGAACATGTCGAATTTCGTGCCTGGAAACTACGATTTGCGGATAGCATTGATTTTCTGTTACCATTTGAAGAAAACTGCTGCAGAATCGCATCGAATGCTTGTCGAAGCTTACGGTGAGCATGCTCTTGGTGAATCACAGTGCTTTGGTTTAAAAAATGCAGAAGTGGCAATTTTGACGCGAGGAACGAAGAACGTGGAAGACCACCGAAAAGGTTTCAAGACAGAGAATTGCAAGCATCGTTGGACGAGGATGACGCTCAAACGCAACAACAACTCGCTGATCAATTAAACGTGACGCGAGAAGCCGTCTCCATCCGTTTGAAAGCTATGGGAAAGAGCCAGAAGGTGGGAAAATGGGTTCCACATGAACTGAATGAAAGACAGCAGGAAAACCGAAGAACCACTTGCGAAATGCTGCTCGCCAGATACAAAAGAAAGTCATTTCTCCACCGAATTGCGACTGACGATGAAAAGTGGATATATTTTGAGAATCCTAAGCTCCAGGCGAACCACCGATGTCGACTACGAGACCAAATCGCTATGGACGGAAGACAATGCTCCGTGTTTGGTGGGATCAGAAGTGTATGATCTATTATGAACTGTTCAAACTTGGCGAAACCGTTAATACTGAGCGCTACCGTCAACAAATGATCGATTTGAATCAAGCTTTGCGTGAAAAACGACCAAAATATCAAAAAAGGCAACACAAAGTACTTTTGCTTCATGATAATGCACCATCACATACAGCAAAACCGGTCAAGGAAACGATTGAAGCGTTGAGTTGGGAAATACTTTCGCACGCGGCTTACTCACCAGACTTGGCTCCGTCCGATTACTATTTATTTGCATCGATGGGACACGCACTTTTTGACCAGCACTTCCACTTCATACGAAAATGTACGAAAATGGCTCGATGACTGGTTTGCCTCAAAAGAGCTACAGTTTTCTTGGCGTGGCAACCATCAATTGCCAGACAGGTGGGAAAAATGTATAGCTAGCGATGGGCAATACTTCGAATAAATTATTTTTAATCATTTTCATACAATAAACGTGTATTCTCTATACAAAAATTCCAGTTTCATATTTACATAGCTGGTAAAGGAACTTGAGCCACTGTTGCATTTATTGAAAAAATATAGTATCCGGCTTATATTATCGGGGAATAAATGAATTATAATTCACTGTCATTAATTTCCATTATTTTTATTAGAAGAAGCTCTCAACCGAGAAATGATTTACTTAAAACGTTAAAATTATTTTCGTTTATTAGAGGATTTTAGTCGGAATTTTTAAGCCAGAAATGCGTTAGGAGATTTGATTCTGTAGAAAATGACAGATACCTATGACATAGTTAAATGTGATGCGTGAAACTAAAATACGCGTAAAGTACACAAGCCCGTTCTACGTTTTTCTTTTTTCTTTCCCGTTCGCATATCTATTTCTATGAAGAAAACTCTCTCTGGCGTGTAAACCACAAGTAAATACTTTTGCATAAATTCCTCTTTCGTATAACATGAGTTTTTAACAAACTTGTATAATTACTATTTTCTAATTTTCTTTGCGAATCTATTTCCATATTATATCTTATAATTTAAATATCACTGAACATACATTGAATATAAGTTTATATTCTATATTGAATTTAAAAGCTATATCAATATATCTGAGAATTACAATAGATACCCTCATAATGTATTGTGTCGCGAGCAAAGTAATTTTGAACGTTGCAAGAAAAATTCTGTGGTTGCAGAATGGCAAGTGAATATTTACTTGTTTCTATTGGATATTGAATGCGTTTGTAAATTGCTAACAAATAGTTATATATTAAAAGATAACAAAATATATAATACATAATACAAATAAAAAATTTATAGTATAAATATAAAATAAAATATATAATATATATAAATTAATTTAAAAAAATATATATTAGGTAGTCCGAAAAGATTCTTTCGCTTCATAAGGTGATAATAGATGAACAACAATTTCTGTTTTATATTATTTTATTGAATTACGTGTGTTCCATTTCGTTCTATTTCTATTATTATATTCGTGCATAATTCAATAAACTAATAAAAAACAAAAAAAAAAATTTTTTTTTCTCAAATCTTACCAACTTACATTCAATTGGTTCGATATTTTTCGCTTAGGTAAAATTCTTTCAGTCGACACCAAATGGTAATTATTGACAGTAGTTTCAAATATTGACTATAGTTTCATGGTATAAGCAGGAACATCCGATAGTAGGACGAAAAGAAGGACATATGCTGCGTACTTTCGGATTTTAGTATGTAAATCCGACGTTGTCCCTCTGCTTCCCCTCTCCTCCACCACCCCCGCCAACAACTCTGCCCTCGAACTGCGGAGGTGTTTTCATACAGATTTCCTCACGTAATAAGAAAACGGCAGAAAAGGATATGTTTAATTTTCTAAGTATTGTAGCTTAGGATTCATGTCAATAAAGGCCATTAACTCTGGTAGAAATTACCTATCCGAAGAAGAGTGCACATATCGTGTGCATGAAAAGGCTAACAATATATTAGGTTGTCCGAAACCTGTTTCTTTTGTTTTATTTTCGTCTATATAGACTATCTAAAAATTACACCTAATGCGAGATTTGTTCTAATATTATCATCTTCTAATAATACTATGGCATTCTCATTTATAACAATTTTAAACATTTGATTTAATAGCAAATATAATCGTAACAGAGTTTACGTTTGTTTGATTTTAATGGATTTTAAAATAAAAAGCACGTATCTATTAATGTGAAATTTCTTCCATGATGTTTCAACGCGTTCTTTAGTACATTTAATTGTTAGAATTAAAGATTTCAGAGGTAAGGGTTAAAATTTTTAATTAATTTAAAATCAGAAACATTGCATAATTAATCTCTCTTCTGAAGATTCTTCAAATTTCGTACATATCATAGAACAACAACAAAAATATTTCTTTCCTACCTTCATTTTCTTCCTCATGTTTTCCCTTTCGATTCGAGAACTCAATTTCGAATTCGAGACCTAATCTCAGAGCTTTGTTTGTCCTTCGGTAATTCATGTCTGGAAGATGTTAATCCTTTATGTCAACAGAAACATAATCTGTTGCTTATTCACCAGAAAGTGTGTTGCTCCTTGTTTATTCTGCTTCCTTACGACGTTCTACTTTTTCTAAGCACAGTTTCAAGAAACTTTTTAGTCGCGGACTACGATATCGTTTATTTCTCCTTTTCTCTACCTTCTTTTCTATCTTATTGTTCTTCTTACGTTTTACGTTTTTTTTTCTCTCGCTTCTTTCAATAAACCACGCTCCCATTTTTTCGCTTCTTTGTAAAATTGGTTTCCTTTATGAAATAATACACCTTATGGTTTTTTTACTAACTTTCTTTACGACGTGTTTTTCCAATTGAATTTATAGTTTCTGCTCGCTTACTTGTCGAACAAGACATATCTATATCTTTTTCACTGTTAAATCAGTATATTGTTTTTAACGATACCATGTCAAAATTATATTTTCACGATTCTCACAAATTTTATTATTTCCTTCACTAAATGAAGTTATGTGGGAGAATTTGTTACGATTATATTAATTGACACTAACTGATAAATATTTGCAATTGCATTACGTAGGTATAGTTATCAAATAATTTTAATTACTACAGTTTTCTATGTATTCTTATATTTTGGCTTTTTCCATATATCACAAAATCTTCAATTTTCTAAAAGAGTTTAGAAGTTCATTTATATTACTAGTTAGCATTCAACACAATATTTTAAATTTATTTCGATTTATGAAACTCTCAACTGTAGTAATAGTAGTAAGTAGTTTAATTCTTTATTAACATAATGAGCAACAATAATGATCGAATATAGATTAAGAACATATACAAATATTTATGTTCCTTCCAATATCGTTACTAATTACGTTCCTTGCTCTGAAACTCTCGTAATTAATAACCTTCGTCGTGCATTGAAATTGCTGTTAAAATGCGATATCGTGTACAAAATATATATCGCAGACATCGAATGTAAACATATCAATATCAATTCTGTACTTAATGCAGAATAATAGCAAAACATAAGAAAAAATATACAGAATTCTATCGTTTGATCTAATATCAATTTTTAATAGCGACTTTTTAAAATATGTATTTTTAATATCTACTTAAATTTCAGATAATTTACTATCTAGTATTTCTAATTTTTCTAAATATTACTGTATCATTTCAATGTCAGAAAACATTTTCTTTGCGCAAATGAAAGAACAACCAATTAAGCTTTTATGAATCGCTTTAATTACGTATCACATACTATTTGTTTCACATTTTGTTTATTATTTAAAATTGCATCAACCGCGTGCATGGATTGTTAGCGACATAGAAGAATGGAAAGTATTTTATATACTTCTTAGGAGTCTCTGTATCAAAATATTGCACTTTAAATTTTCCTTCAAAATTTATAACAAAAACCTAATTATCGAAGGACTTCTTTCTCATTAGCATTACTTTTTCTGACACAATTAGAAGTGAAAGCAATTTTAAAAATGCTTTATACATCAATCAGAATTACTTATTCACAAGTTACAATTATTTTTCTATACCTACACCAATGTAGATTATTGCAGCAAATAAATATTTAACATTGCATTAATTCCTTGAGTGCTGACTGCCCCCTGCGGCGGGAGTCCGCGAGTAACGAATGCCATCGTTGAGGACACAGGCTGCCTTTTTAAATAAATATCAACATAAATTGCATTTATAGATTGCACTGTTATAACATTCTTTTGATTTTTGAACGTCTCGACGATCTAGCGAAAATTGTCCATAACATTTCTCAAGGGTTAGGAGTAAGCAAGTGCGTTTTCCATTAGCTACTGTGATTCAGAATACTCCGCCCAGAATGTCCCCACTACGGCCAAGTGAATGTTCCACTGGTACCAGTGATTCGTAGTTCTTCGGCCAGAATGTCCCCACTACGTTAACAACCGACTTGTTAGGGCTAGCAAAATTTTCGTATCTTCGCAATACTGGACCTGTTAGTTTCTTTTGTAACGTGGTCGTAGCAACAACGGAGTGCAAAGACATATTTTAAGTAATCGCAAATATCGCGGAGTAACAAGTGTACTTTTGAAGAAGCGTTCAGAAGGTGAGCCATCTTTCATTTTTCTGTTCTTCACTGTCGTTCGCTAAGGAATACACGTGTATCGTTCATAGGCTAATGAAAGAATCTCGAGCGCGAGTGAGGCGAAGAAAATTGATAAACGTTTATAAATATGTCCTTAGTCCACACGGCTAGCTTTTTTTAACACGTCACTTGTTTAATAATTCGATTATATGTTATTATATTAACGAAACAGTAACATCGACATATAGAGAAACATCTTTCGTTTTTTGTATAAAATATCGCGTGATAGTCAGTCGGCGCTCGATATCGTTAAGAAAGAAAAGTATAAAATTTTTTGATTATTAGATGAAGGAAATTAATATGCAAAACAATGTTATTTGTTAGTATATACAATACGATAGTCAACTCTTGATATTAATGACGAAAAAAGGCAAGAGTAATTTTTTTATGCCACACTGTTTAGCTTATATGAACATATAACACTCATAAAAAATAAAATTGATTATATAATAACTATCGTCGAGCTTAAATAAAAAATATCTTACGAAAGCGCCAGTCTCTCAACGTTACTCTTTACGAAAAGAATAAACCAAACGCAATGTAATTATTAACACTTAGCCAACCGCGCGCGCCACAGCGAGCTATACGCTATTTCCACCGCGCTCGGACAAGCAACCCATACGCTGTCCACCGTGCATTTTTTCAAGTATCGAGGATTAATTTTCACTACTTAAAAAACAATGAAGTTTAAAAATTATTTAAGTGGTCAGTTATATTTTGCGGTGATAATTTTATTTAACGATTTTACATATTGTTTATACAAAACATCAAATTGAAAGTATATTCAAAGTATAAAAAAATATTGGTAGAATTAAAAACATTAAAGATGACTAAAGATAAATAACACGATTTGAATATCTTTTTAATTAAGTTTAACGCCGCTAGATTGGTTAACAAAAACAAAAAAAAAAAAACGCGTTGCTAAAGTCAAAAGAGGGGATCTTCCCGTTCGGTCACGCAGCGATGTTCTTCGTAGAAGGAAAAACTCCCTATTATATTGGCTAAGTGTTAAAATCATTCGATTTCATCGACCGATAAGAAATTACAAAGTATAAATATTACACAACATTCAATAACATAACACGTTATATTTTACAGGCCGAATTAGTTAAACCAGATGAAATGCCGGCGAATGAGTTACACAGACATGCAAATTCTTCGGCCGAAACTCCGGAAATCAATCAAATTCCAAAACTATCGGAGAATCCGATAGAATCAAAAGTGGAGATCAATCCGAATTACGATAGTTATCAAAAGGGCCGAGATGAGCGATCGCAGGCAACCGTTCCATGTCCACAGATCATTGAGAAATCGTTCGATATGTCGAGCATCGATTGTGACATACAAGTGGTCGAACTCAAGCAGAAAGCAGATGAAACAATGTATGAAGATTATTCATACAGATGCGAACCAACATCAACCACGGAAAAGCCAAAGTGCCAAAATCTGTCTAAGAGGCACATTGTCGAAAAGTCTCATCCTGGAATCGAAAACGTGGTGGAGAAGTTGAATAAGAACGCAGCTGCTGCTTTACAGGAGACGGCACCCCAAAAAGTGGACGACTCGAAGGATAAGAATGCAGAAAATCTTCGTTCGAGGAAACATTCGGAAACGATACCGAGAAAACTAGGAAACGGTTTGAATGAACACATTCTGAGATCCTGCGAGAACTCTCAATTCATGGAAAACTACGATATAGGACGAGAAATTGGGATATATTCTTCGGAGCATGACACGAGAAGCAGTAATGATAATAAGGAGTTAAACGACGATAAAGAAGCTGACGTGAACATGGATGTCTCGCCGCCCGAGGTCTGTGAAGTGCAAGTGCAATGCACTAACAATGATGCGGTGACTCCTAAAAAAGGGAAATTGGAATCGCTAGAAAACTCATTGTATACTGAAACTCCCAAATATCGATTAGTTGTTAATTCTAAACCGAGACCAAAAGTTGATTATAGTGTGTTGGGATTGCTGTCGAACAGTATTAAGCACTTGGAACGCGTGAGATCCAACGGAAATAGAAGACATAAATTAGGTAGATCGGTTATCAAGGGCAGGGTGCTTTTTCCTCCGGAAGAGACCCACACCAACAACATGAACACATTGAATGAACACATTCTGAGATCCTGCGAGAACTCTCAATTCATGGAAAACTACGATATAGGACGAGAAATTGAGATATATTCTTCGGAGCATGACACGAGAAGCAGTAATGATAATATGGAGTTAAACGACGATAAAGAACCTGACGTGAACATGGATGTCTCGCCGCCCGAGGTCTGTGAAGTGCAAGTGCAATGCACTAACAATGACGTGGTGACTCCTAAAAAAGGGAAATTGGAATCGCTAGAAAACTCATTGTATACTGAAACTCCCAAATATCGATTAGTTGTTAAATCTAAACCGAGACCAAAGGTTGATTATAGTGTGTTGGGATTGCTGTCGAACAGTATTAAGCACTTGGAACGCGTGAGATCCAACGGAAATAGAAGACATAAATTAGATAGATCGGTTATCAAGGGCAGGGTGCTTTTTCCTCCGGAAGAGACCCACACCAACAACATAAACAACTCTTTGGGGGTGTTATGCGATTCAAGAGAAAAACGATTTATGGAGAAGGTAGAGGATATAACTTACCGGAAGTCGAATCTGGAGAATTTCGATGATATCTCTTATGCCGTTAGCTTACTGTTGAACCTGGCCAGAGCGAATAATGTCCCAGAAAATGAAAGAAAGACGTCGGACAGGAGAAAGTATGTGCAAGAAAATTTGCAAGATTTCGAGAGCCTCAAGAGGTTCAAAACCGATGGCGAGTTGGAAGATGAGGAATCTAAATACGACTCGCATTCCGAAGACGATGATTATGATAAACGGTACGATGAAAGTGAGCAGGAAATGCCAGTGTCTATAATAAACGCGAATAATAATACAAGTGGAAGCTTAGATTTTTCTGCTGAAAACGATATTTGTACCGATAACGAAGATAATGATATGTTAAATGACGCTCCCCTTGCTACTAGTACTCCTTGCCATAAAGTAAACTACGAAAGAGAAGAAGACTTTGAAGAATATGAAAGAAAGATATACGAACAATTATACGGAATCAATCATACGAGTGAAATTTCTAGCAGCAAGGAATCTATTGATTTCTTGATTATTGATGATAATCTATCGGATTCTGATGCTGAAATGCACGATGAAAAGGTATGTTCGGATGATAGAATGATGGAGAACGACGATGATAGCAGACATGAGGATAGAAGTCATATCTTGGGAGAACATCTTGATTGTCACGATTATAGAAATTTGCAGGGGAAACTCGACGCAAAGAAGTTTATCGCTAGAAAAAGACACATCGATAATGAGCCAGACTGGCCGAATATGGATGCTAAGGAACTTGAGATAAGAGTCAGGATGGCTGACATTCAAAGACAATATAGAGAAAAGCTGAAGGAATTGTCTAAATTGAATCGGAAGAAAGACAAGATGAAGATTCCTGGAAGACCGCGCAAGAAGAGACATTCTTCGAAGTGAGTCAAATTCTATACTCTATTATTAAATCATTTTAAATAGTAGATATAACGTAGATATAAATTTTGCTATTTCATATATTTATGTTAGAATGCATATGCTAAAGTATTTTTTTATAGTGTATCATGTATTAAATTGAACTTTTTAAAGTAGTAAACAAGAAAAAAGAAACATAGAATTTCCATTTCTAGCTTTGGGAAAATTTTCCCACTTCATACTTTCACAAACGAAGTCTTATATGAAATTCTTTATACGAGATTAATGTAAAAAGATTTTGTTTCACATTATTAACTTCACGTAGGATCGTTCCTTTCTCGTAACGACTAAGACAATTTTTATAGTTTGGAAAAAATATAGTTTGTAAACATATATATATGCAGAATATTTTTCTTACTGCAACATTTCTTGAATAATTTAATGGAAAGCATCTTGATCAAAATTTTAATAGAAAATCATTGAATTACCGTCAAAATGATTAATAAAACATGATTAATAATGTTTACAGTTCCGATATCGGTCTCCTCACATCCCTACCGACGTTACAAGCGACGTCTTCACCCCACAAATCTGCATCGCAATCGTCGGACGGAGCTCCGCAGCCATTAGCTTCAGCTGTCCTAGCTATGTAACGTGAATTTGGTAGAACTGGGTGAACAAATGAGCCACATTAAATTACTGGATAGTATACCAAGTATTCCTATGCCCGTTGCACCAGTTGCTTCGCCAATCACAGTACAACCATCAAACAAATTGCCGCAAGAGGACGACGAGAAAAAGGCCGGCCGGGAAAATCCAACATAAAATATGAAAAAAAGAAAACAACAAGAAAAATCAGAAGCAGACTATTAAATAATCAAAAATAACAGAACTTCAATAGCTTATATTTGTAATTATAATTCATAATTTTAGAAGTTAGGACAATTCTGTTATTTTTGACAAAATTAGATACCAAATTAAAACGCAAGGAATTGTTAAAAACGAAAGAAATATGAAAAAAAATAAAAAAGAATTATTTTAATGATGAAAAATTACTTATCTGTAATGCTGAAATTAAAAATGTATATAATGTATATATAATAATAATAATATATATATGTATCATATCATGTATTATATAAATTTTAATATATATATATAAACATAATATAATATATCATATATATATATATAACATGTATATTAATCATATTGTAATGATAATTAAGATTTTTATCAATATATTTCATATATATGATTTTTTATTAATTTTATTAATTCTTAAATTTCGAATATTTTTATGACATCAGTTTATGGTATCAGTTGGGGAGCATGAGGCGGGCATGGGTTTTCGGGCCGTAGGACCACGTCCCGGGAAACCCCGATAGATCTGATGCTCTCTTACAGTCGGGTGGCAGCAGGTCGGTGCCTCTGGCGCCCGTCAATTTTGCCGATCCGATGCGGAGAGTTTCGGAGAAGTTGGTGGGCCCATGACGGTCAAGACCACTCACCTCACCTTCTTGTGGGGCTCCCCATCGCCCTGCACCGGCTTTGACCGGGGCAGGGTGCGAAAGAGTGAGTGGCACCAGGACGGACTTTGTTGACGACCGCGGCGACAACAAATTATATATTACTATGGATTGCGACCACAAAAGAAAAATGGTTTACGGTGCAGGGGAGGGATACCCCAGTACCGGCGCAGCGGTGGGTAGTCAAGTGGGCTCACCTGCGTCGTCATCTCACGACCACGGCCGTTCGGGGGTGGACCGCCAGGCCCCCGGATGTGTTTTCACGTCTGGCGAGGCGGGAAGCAGTAGTACGGAGATTCACAAGGAACCTCCGAGAAGAATGACAAGAGCATCGCGGAGAACCACGGGCGGAACGGACGGCGTCTTCCTCGCACCGGCCGCGGTAACGGGCCTCGCGCCGGTAAGGGCGCTACGAACGCGGATGAGGTCCGATGACGAGGATTCGGTCGCCTCTTTCGCGTCGCGATCATCCCTGGGATCGACTGTCTCCGGGTGGGTAGGGGGGGGGAAGAGAAGGCGCATTATGACGCTGACCCCGGAAATCTCTGTGGATTTGGCACTGGATATACGGATGAGCTCGGCGGCAGACGTGAGCGCCGACTTCACCAGGCAGATGTCAAAGATCTTGCGGGTGGCGGCGGTATCGAACCTGAAGGGAGCCAGCATTAAGGACCTAAAGGACGCGGCGACCTACGTCGCCGCCGCATGGAGGGAGCTTAACCTGCAGAGGGCTGAGGTGGTCCACAGCGATAGCTCCACGGCCGCCAGGCTCGCGGAAGCAAGGCTGACCGTGTTGGAGGAGGAAAACGCGGCCTTGCGTAAAGAGATAACGAGGCTGGCCGCTCGCACCCACGAGTGCCTACGGTGCAACGGTCGGGCTATTGAGTCCGGCCACCCTCCGCGGGAGGGTAAACAAGAAGGCGCGCGTCTGGACGCCCTAGAGAAAAAGATGAACGAACTCGGTCCCTCCATCATGAGGGCCATCGAGGAACGGTTCGGGGGCCAAAGACCGCGGAGCCCCGAACCTCGGCGCAAGGCGGACCAACCCGCTGCCCCACGCTTCACCCAAGCCACAATGCTCCCGAGGGAGCAGGAGGGTGGCGAATGGAGGGTGGTGGAAAGACGGCCGCGGAAGAAAAGGGCCGCAAGGAAGGAGGAGAAAAAAGAGGGAATGCCTGCTGCTCCTTCGTCAAGACTAACGGGCGCACGGAAGACGGGCGCCGCACTAGTGACTAAGAAAGGAACGGCGCAGGCGACGAAAACGGCTGCGCTCCCCCGCGCACCGCGTACGTCCGCGGTGACGTTGACTATCAACGAGGAGGTTAAGACATCGTACGCTGATGTTCTCGCGACGGCGCGACAGGAGGTCCCGCTTGCGGAGATCGGCGTTGTTTCATTTCTCTTCACATAAACATTTTCGGTTTACAGATGGTCCGCATATTTGTTGCACGCTCTTAACTATTACGGAGAAAGCGGGTGTCTGGCGAGATAACAAACTTTTCCCAGGAACAAGGATGCCCATATCTGGTTTTCTTTATCATTCATTAGCCAATGGGCATCGCGGATCATTACCCTCACTTTTCTATCGAAAAGTGCGGACGACGAATCCGCGTTCTGAGTTCAAAAGGGCACACCCACACCGAGCTTTCTTCCCTGATGGTACGAGCCAGGACCAAACAGTTCTTCTTCCGATCTTTTTGTAGCAAAACCTAACTGTGAAAAATAAACTTGACTTCAGACCGAATCTTGTGTTTTTCACTTTAAAAATTACGTGACACGCTCGTCGATACATTGTATGTTTTTCGTCGGGCAGATAAGGCGATCCGTCTGCGACGCTGTAGGACCGCGAGCGACGGTTAGAAATACGATCTATACTAAGCCTCGTGGCGTAACATTATATGTTATTAATTTATACAGTATTATGCGATAACCTATGACGTTATATTGTATTACGATATACCGTATTACGTTGTGTAGTATAACGTTACAAGATATTACGCTTTATCGTATACGTTATATATTATAACGTTATATGGTATTCCGTTATAACGTATTCCGTTATAACATATTACGTTATATAGTATAACGAAATAAGGTATTACGTTATAACGTAATACGTTGTATAGTATAGCGTTATATTGTATTACGATATAACGTATTACGTTATATAGTAAAACATTACAAGGTATTACGCTTTATTGTGTTACTTTATATAGTATTACGCGGTAACGTGTTACGTTTTATACTATTCGGCGATAACGTATAATGTTATAAGGTATTACGTTATAACTTATTATGTTATTTAGTATAACGTTATATGGTATTATGTTATATCGTATTACGTTATATAGTATACCGTTGTATGGTAATACGTATATAACGTGTTACGTTAAACAGAGAAGGAAGGCGACCCCGTCAAAGTGGTTCGCCGAAGAGAACCGATACGACGTTGCGAGACCGTGGCACCACCATTATCGCCGTCATAGAAGAGCGCCGCGAAGGAGCAGTCAGAATGAGGAGGGCCACCGCTCAGACTCGCACGTCGGCCCAGGGAATGCGGCACTAGTTTTGGAGTGGTAGATGAGTTGGGGGGGGGGGTGGTTGGCAAATGGAAAATTTCGGGGGTAACAACCTCCGGCCGTGTGTCCGATTCTTAAACACTTGGGTCACATCGGTTTCACGCGATCGTCTAATGGTCGGCTAGATGACGGAGCAAAAGTTTGCAGTCGTGGGTCGGTAATATTTTGCTTGAGTGCTGGTATGGTGTTGTGATATTGGTTCCTTGGGCGGTTGGCCACAAGATTAACTTCCCGTAGCCATTGTTCTCTATCAGTGGCTAGTTGTTGGGCAAGGTTCAGGTTTTTCGGGTCGCTAACCACTACCATCTGTCCTATTTCATATCGTAGGTTGAGTTAGTATGTTTTAAGCGCCTCGCGTTCTCCAATATCTATAGCTATGCGTCGTTCGGTTGGTATACGATTTTCGTTTTGAACTGCGTAATTCAGTTCATTGAGCTGTTGTCGGAATCCAGAATTGAAAGTTTGTACACTTTCTGTTGCCCCTTGTTTTAAATTCTTTAGTTCGTCCCTACAATTGCTGATAGTTGTTGGTGTTTACACATGTTGTCTCAAGCACGAATACAAGTCTTCGAACGAATCAATTTTTAGATATCGTATATTTCTTTTTGCGTCATCGGTAATTCTTTGGATCTGTATGACGTCTAATAATAGCTCTCTGTCACTTGCCTTACATCTGGCTCTTGCTTTGCGGACCGATGAGATGAAATCTTCAACGCCTACGTCATCTCAACCCCGTAGTGTCTCGATAGTTTGTATGGCCTTGTCTGCGTCGAGCCCTTGGTCTTCGTTGTGGTCGTTTCTTTGTCTAGTGGTAACGTGATTAATTCGTTGTCTTCGTGAAATATTTGGTTCGTCGGATTCGTCGTCTGTCATATGGTCAACACCGATTGTCAAAGGCGTGCTCGTGAGCGGTTGGTCAGTTTCGGTGTCGTACCTTAATTCCATAGCATTTGCAGGACCTCGTATTTCTTTGGCCCGACTTCTATCACTAGTTTCCGCGATTCTTTTTATACTGTTAATATTCTGATCCGTATTACCTCTAAAGTTTCCGAACTCGTGAGTCAGACTTTGAAGTTGTTCGAGGATAGTCATAATTGATTCACTTTGCTTTGCCGTTCTCATGTCAGTTGGATTCATCTTGATAGACGCGATATTTTCAGAAGAGTCACTATCTTCAGAACGTATTTCGGGTTCAGGATTTCGGTAATATGCGAAAGCCAGCTTGTAGATCCTTCTTTTGATCAAGGAGGTGACCGTGGTCCTTCGCTGTAGAATCCGTAGAGTTCCCGTTGAAGTATCCTCTTGATGCGACGAATGGATCCTGGCAAGGATCGCCAATTTTGTCACGTCGGAGACACAAAAGATCGCGAAATTATCGGATCGCCGGTGATCTCCTCGCGTCGCGGCACAAACGAAATGATTCTTTCACCAATAGGGCGAAGAAAGTAGAACTTAGTATGCGAAAATGAGATTTATTGCAGAAATCCAACAGAGTGACGGTTACAACAGCGTGGTTCGGAATAGCTAGCTGGAACAGATAGCTTCGAGATGCTACGACAGACTGTTTTAGCGCTGGTTTGGAAAGGTCCCTCTACCGAGGATCTAGTCCCTTTGGAGGGGGTCTCTTTAGTCTATTGTTTCAACAGATGTGGCATGCAGGGTGTTCGGTCTATCTGGTTACTGAGCGGATGGTTTCCTTGAGTGTGTGACACTAGCAATGTTATCCTGTGACTAAAAGAACGCCGGAGTCAACGTCGCACATGTACCGCTTACGATCTGTCATCGACACATTCTTTTGTCTATGAGCTATCGATGGCCTCAGCGCTTGAGAAAACCGAAGACCAGATGTAGAGTTTTCTTAGAAGTGGCGATCACTTCAACATGATCAATGTTTAATTCTAAAAAAATAAAAAAATTTTCAGTGAAACTCAAGGTCTATCTAACAGAATGTACAGCAAGTTGTCCGATCAAAATATTCGTCGTTGCCTTCTATTCACACTTTCAACCATGTTTCAGGCAAGTGATGAATTCCGTCACGCAAGAATCCAATCATCAAGTCATTTTTCTATCTCATTCGCTAATTGGAACTAGATATATTGGATATGATATGTTCTATCGAACCGAACGGGTAATAGTCCGATTTATAAAGACGTTATAATTAAAATTAAACACATAATGTGTTTTGTCACGTAGCGATCTCACATAACATTTATCTTTGTCAGTGCCTTGATTTTTGGGCATTGATTAAAGACTTGTGTCTTTTAGAGTTATAGAAAACAACGACGAATGGTTTGAAAATTTGTTTTTTAAAATGAACTTTGAGCCTAATACATAATTACTTTCATATGACCATTTACCATAACGAATAAATTCTAGTAAATTTAAAATAGTGTTTGCAAAATCATTTTTTCCCGCTTTTCAATTTATGGTGTTGATCAAATAATTTATATTTTTACTTAATTCTATTTTGTACATTTTGTACATTTTTAGTTTGCCTTTGTGTTCTCTTGTGTTTTTACGTTTATTTTGAAAGATCGTTGTGTCTGGATTAGATACTGATTGCTGTCATATTCTTTAATTGAATGCGATGTTCGCGATGGATTTATCACATGGCGAGGCTTTTGGAAATTCAATTAAACTTCTAGTTTCCAAATCCGAATGTGTAGTATTAATTGTTTCAAATATCTTTTCTTGTCTTATTGCTTTTATTAGTGAGCAGCATGATATTGGATTTAGCTGGTACTTTGATTCATCATTCAGTTGGAGTTTTAAATTAATATAGGTAATATAGGTGTTACGACCGTTCGCGGAGAGACGCGGTCGCGAGGAACACGCGTCAGCGAGAGGCGTAAGTTCTCGCTACGATTCGGCTAATGGACGCCGCGAAATAGTCGTTCCCCGTGTTTCGGTTAGGATAACAGGGGTGGTTAATTGAAATTAACATTGTGTTAACAGGTTAATATGATAGATATATTCAACAATGGTTTATACAATATTATGAGCGTCACAAGTATTTGACGATGAGTACAGCTTATGCGTTACAGAAAATGTGACCCGATTTGACGATATCTCTCGATGAGATAGTTGGACTTTGCAAACGAATTGATTTGAAGGTAGAACCGTGGTAGACTTATTGACTGTTCGGAAGACGAAAATGAACTCCTCGGTTACAGATTTCGAATGAGACTGATCGGTTAGAGTGTTCGATTGAGACTCCTCCTTAGACCGATTCTTTGTCTTTCGGGGAGACGACCCCCCATATGCTCGGATCACGCCATCGCACGCGCCGATGATCACGTAGGCCGACTTCTTCGTTAGAAAATAACGGTCCGAGATCGACGGTTCCAGAACTCGTTATTTGGTGACAAATATGCGCTCATCGATACAATGTATATTTTTCGTCGGGCAAATAAGAGGATGTATCTGCGACGCTGGAGGACCGCGAGCGACGGTTGGAAATACGATCTCTGCAGAGCCTCGTGGCGTAACATACTCCCCCCGTTGAGAGGGTACCGATCAAGGAATGTGGGAATGTCGTGAGGTGGATCTCTCGTCAGACTTCGTTGCTGTTAGGTGTTTCGGAGTCATCTGTCGTCGATCTGCTCGGTAGTGGTACCATCCGCTTGACGCTCCGATCCAGTGTGCTTGTTGCTGTTCGTACGGTAGCCGTCCGTATGATGCCGTCTGCGCCGGGTTGGACCTTGATGATTCTGCCCAATGGTCATCGCATTGGGAGAACGTTGTCTTCTATGAGGAGGACGATGATGTCTTCTAGTATGCCGGAACTGCCCTTGCTCCCTTTGGTTCGTATGTTCAGCTCGTGTGGATATTCTTCATGCTAGCTGGAGAAGGTTGGTTGGAGTATCCCTGAAAACTCGATCTCCCAAACCTGTTAGTCTTCGTTGAGGAAGTGTCTCGGAGTAAGGATAAGGAGATCGTTTCGATCTGGATATATCGGAGTTGTCGGTGTGGAGCTGAGGAGTGATTTGATCAGGATGGCAAGTGTATTTCGAATTTGAACAGTATGAAGTTTGTTACCGACGACACGTCTGAGATGTCGTTTGAAGAGTTACTGTTAGCTTCCACAGTCCATTGAAGTGAGGGGAGTTGAGAGTTGTGAAGTGCCATTCGATCCATCGGTCGGCTAGAAAGACTGACCTGTCGATGAGCGATGAATCTTCCCAGAGCCGCAACGAAAACCTCGCTTATGAGATCGTTGACCAGCCCGATGTGGATTGCCTTAACTGCAAGACGCATAACTTGGATACGAATATCTGTATTCTGCGGTGGTTGCGATCCTTTCGCTCTTTGACGTAAACAGATTTGCAATAGGTGATTCCGAGGTTGATGGATGGGCGAGATTCCATTAGTGGAGTACGGATTGCACCTGAAAATTACTGAGTTATAGTAATTTGACAAGTTTGTTGTCCATGTCCTGTTCGGGCACTCCTTGTAGGCTCGATCGCTGTGGTCCTCGTCGTTGTTTAGGAATTTGCGGTTGTATTTTCCGGCCCCGGAAGTGTCGTTATATGCCTTGATCCTGTAGGTATCGTGAAGCACCTCTGCCCAGGAAGTGTCATGGAACTCCTCTGCCCAGGACGTGTCTTGGAACACCTCTGCCCATGAGGTGTTGCTGAACGGAATTCCTGTGTTGCCTGATGCTGAGTCGTCCAACACGATGCGGAGTTTTGTAGTTGATTGGGAGGTTGGGCTCCCCCCGATGATCCGCCCGAATCGCGCTCTCTTAGTGATGATCCTTGGCGGAGAATGAGCGTTGGGCGTCGTGACGCTGGACGTCGTAACTGTGACTAGCCTTGGTATCGGAGAATATGTTGGCGTTATTGGAGCCAGGGGTGACTCCAGTGAGATCTTCGTGGTTTTTTCCCGAGACTTGTCCGATGCAGCAATCTGTGGGCTCAGTGGATAAGTATTGAAAACTGATGGTGTCGTTTGACAACTAATAATCTCATTTGAGGAATTCGTTACGGTGGTGACAACGTGATGATTATTCCGCTTCGGATAATTCGCAGATGTGGCCCCTTTTGGAAATGGCGAGGGTGGCATCTTCGTTTTATGTTCAGGAAAAGGATTCTCCGATATGATACTCCTGCTCTCAGATGATACAGGTAACGTGCTGTAAGACAGACTGAACATTGAGATGCTGATTGAAGAGGAAATGTTCCTAGAGAATCCTATCGTGGATTTCGAAACCCCTGCTGTTGGCCCTGATTCGAAATTGACTCTGTTGTCCTGAACGGGATTCAGTTTTTTCCGGTCTAGAGGATCGCGAGAGGTTGTCTTCAAGTCGCGTGTTGGCGAAGAGTTGCGAGTGTCAGAGGTTGTCTGATTCAAGGCGCTTGCTGGCGTTGAATCAGATGGTTCAGATAATGATAATGCGAAATTGTTTGTCGTCGAATCGTATGTAAGCGATGAGCAGCGAACGTTCGAAGTTGTCTGATTCACGGCGTTTGGTAGCGTTAAATCAGATTTTTCAGATAATGAGGACGCGAACTTGGTCGTCGTCGAGTCGCGTGTATGCAATGAGCAGTGAACGTTCGAAGTTGTCTGATTCACGGCGTTTGGTAGCGTTGAATCAGATCGTTCAGATAATGATGACGCGAGCTTGTTTGTCGTTAGGTCGCGTATTGGCGATGAGTTGCGAACGTGAGAGATTGTCTGATTCACGGCGATCGGTAACGTTGAATCAGATTGTTCAGGCAGAGACGTTGCTACCGTAATTGTCGTCCGGTCGCGTATTGACGATGAGCGGCGGACGTTAGAAGTTGTCTGATTTAGTCATTGTCTCCCTTGTCGTTGAGGATTCGGCGTTGAATTTGATTCGGTTTCCCTTGTTCGTATCGAGCGGGACTCGCGTTTGGGAGAAGTTCTGGGAGATGATCGGCGAGATATTGGAGGAGATTCTCGGCGTGACGACGGAGGAGACGATCGGCGAGATGATCGGGGAAATGATTCGGATCGTCTCGAGTGACGCGACGAACGCGGTGTCGGAGAACTAGGTGGTGATCGTCTGCCTGATGATCGGTCGCTCGACGAATGACTGCTCGATGATCGGCTGCTAGATGATCGTGATTTCTCAGAACTCTGATCTCGATGAAGATAAGTATGATGTCGTAATCTACATATGCGACATGAACCGGCGGAACATTGAGCCACGGAATGACCTTTACTCAAGCAATTGGTACAGAGCGATGCTCTTTTGGCGGTTTCAATGCGATTTTTGATTGATTTTGCCTTGAAGACATTGCAATTCCAAATTTCGTGTGATCCTTGGCAAGTAGGACACACCAACGTTCTCTGTGTAGTGATGAATGTGTGAGTTCGCGGCGCGGTTTGTCGTTGCCGATCATGTGAATCGGATGCCCTCTTTTTTGCGATTTTGGTGTAGCTTATTCTATCCCCGTTTGTTCGTGTTTTCAGAAATTCTAGTAAGTGTGTGTATGACGGCATCCCTTTGTCAGGCAATGTGCGTTGCCATTTATGAATGATGGCTGATGGTAGTTTCCAGGTGAATAATCTGAGCAGAACTACGTTTGAGGTAATTGGTTCACCTAGTCTTTCTAAGGCTTGAAGATTAATCTTAACTGTTTCGATAAAGTCATCTATTGCTTCGGGTGTCTCTACGGTTATTTCCGGATAATCAAGTATCAGATCCCAATGGCGCATGCAAACCTGACGGTGGCAGTCAAATTTATTTTTAAGAGTATCGAGAGCAATCGGATAATTTAGTTCTGTAGTGTCCAACGATTGGATAGTCCGCGCGGCCTTTCCAGTCAACGATGTTCGAAGGTACTGGAATTTTTGGACGGGTGTCAATTGTTCGCTTCGATCAATTGTGGACAAGAATGAATCATAAAAAGAATGCCAATTTTCCATAGTCCCGTCGAACGTGGGTAGGTGCATTTCTGGTAGTTTAATCGCAGCCGCCTCGGCGATATTGGATGAGTCGCGAATTGGCGGTGTCGACGTTGATGCGGGTGTATTGGTCATGAGCTTGGATATTCGTACTATCAGATTGAAATATGTTGATTCAAGTTCGGGATCGCGTGGGTTTGCCTCCTCGCCTAAATCTTGTAGTTGGTCTTGAAATAGTCGATATTGTTTCCACGCGTCTTCGACCCATGCCTGGTGGACAGGTAAACTGGACTTGTCCATTTGATCGCATTGTTCGTATTCGTCGAGTCGTTTGGATGCGGTAGTAAATCGACCAATTTGGTAACCTCGTCTCCGGCGCAAGTTGGCAATATGGTCGGTGGTTTCCATTTTTATAGCGGTTTGTAAAGACAATGCAATGAACGAGCTTACCTTCTGGCTGTGAATTTACTGTTGCTCGTCACCGTGTGTTGTTGGCGTGAGGTTCTGTGATTGCGTTCTTCAATCACCGGGTTTTTCCTCCTCAGGATTGACGGCCCTGGCGGTACTGACTTCGCTGGGTTGTAACGCTTCCGCTGCTGGTTATGTTGGATTCACGTGGCACTGTCTGGTAGTGGGTGTCACTGGTGTGCACTTTTCACTTACCACTGAATCCGGCTCGAAGGACCAATTGTTACGACCGTTCGCGGAGAGACGCGGTCGCGAGGAAAACGCGTCAGCGAGAGGCGTAAATTCTCGCTACGATTCGGCTAATCGACGCCGCGAAATAGTCGTTCCCCGTGTTTCGGTTAGGATAACAGGGGTGGTTAATTGAAATTAACACTGTGTTAACAGGTTAATATGATAGATATATTCAACAATGGTTTATACAATATTATGAGCGTCACAAGTATTTGACGATGAGTACAACTTATGCGTTACAGAAAATGTGACCCGATTTGACGATATCTCTCGATGAGATAGTTGGACTTTGCAAACGAATTGATTTGAAGGTAGAACCGTGGTAAACTTATTGACTGTTCGGAAGACGAAAATGAACTCCTCGGTTACAGATTTCGAATGAGACTGATCGGTTAGAGTGTTCGATTGAGACTCCTCCTTAGACCGATTCTTTGTCTTTCGGGGAGACGACCCCCCATATGCTCGGATCACGCCATCGCACGCGCCGATGATCACGTAGGCCGACTTCTTCGTTAGAAAATAACGGTCCGAGATCGACGGTTCCAGAACTCGTTATTTGGTGACAAATATACGCTAATCGATACAATGTATATTTTTCGTCGGGCAGATAAGAGGATGTATCTGCGACGCTGGAGGACCGCGAGCGACGGTTGGAAATACGATCTCTGCAGAGCCTCGTGGCGTAACAATAGGTCTTAAATTCATACGTTTAATTTGAATTAGAAGATCGACTTACGATTTTGAACTAGAGAATATACGATTCTTTATTGATCAGATTTTTCTAATATATGTCGTATGCGTTCTAAAAAACGCTATGTTGTTAACCTTTTCAAACATTGATCTCTCAATAAATTTTTAATCTTCTAATTCGAAATTCATTAAAAAAAAATATTCATCGATGTTTACTTACTAATTCACATATCTATAAAATTATTTTTCAAAATTGCTTTTTAAATTATATTCTATATCATCAATAATATATATCACTTCGCAAACGAATCGATTAATACCAAATATCTTTTCTTGGAATTAAATACGAAATAGAAATCGACGTTTCGACGCAGTTTCGTTGAAACGTATACATTTTCGAACAGCGTGGAGCGCGATTTCGGGTGGAATTTCGCTGCTGTTCGGAAGCCTGGCCGACCTCCCTCGGTGACCGAGTGACAGAGACGCGAAAAATCCTTCGGGCGCGTTTCGTGTCTGGTAAAAAATGGTTTTTAATTTGGCCCGACAGCGAAGTATCGGGAAGTCCTTGCCGAGGATTTGAGGAAAGATTTGAAATTTGCGGGCAATATGGAATACGAGAATGGAAACGCTGTTGTAGAGATTTTATCGTAGACGCTACAAAAACGTATGGATTTCCCATTCGAACGAAGAGTGCGAGTTGTACGAATCTTTTTTCCCCCGCTATTTTTCCTTTTCGTAGAAATTTATTTTATACACCTTTGTATCGCACGAAAATTAAGATCTCCAATGGAATTTTCGAATATGCAAGAGATAGAACCAGAGTAATTATAAATGATCGCAATTGAATTGCGATTCAATGATTGAATCGCATATATCGTTAAATTGGATACTGAATCAAAGAGAATTCTTGTTCACGTAATAAAGGTTCTGCACTTGATAAATTTTTCGCATTTGTATGAAACTATATTAAATTATGAATGTTTTTAGCGAGATACTATATTGCAATTTCTTTGAAAATTTAAAATTTGAAAGTCAATGTTAATTAGGATTAGTTAAATAAAAATTTAACAGAAGTAAATTTCATTAGAGTAAAGATATCTTATCTTGAGAAAGTTCATAATATTTAACATGACACTTTAATTTCAATTCATTAATCTTGTAATTCACTAAATTATGCTATAGCGATGCCAATGGAACCAGTTGGTTTTCCCCAAATGGGCGTTGGTCTCCAAGGTGGTTTACAGCAGGTCAGGGACCCAACTACAGGTCACCTTCTTCTCATCCATGCTGCTGGTATGTTTGATGGAAAATATACATTAAATAGAATGTAACAATTGACATAAGAATAATTGAGTATACGTATGAATGTTAAAAAGAGTTCAGTTTCTCGAATAATTTAACACGAGGCTTCTAACACGCAAACTTGATTAGAGATCTTTTGAAAAACTAATAATAATTTTCTAAATTTATCTAGGATCCTATTTTCTATAAAATTTAATCGATTTTAAAAACGCATAAAAACAAAAATACCAGTGAAACGTCATACCATGCTTCTTTTCCTCTAGAGAAATTAATCTTTTCCAAATATTTGTTATTCAACGATTTTAATCAATGATTCTACATCGAAGTTTCAATTTTTAACTCATAATTCTGAATATTATATAACTGTTGCATAGGAGTTGTTAATTATTTTAAGTATTATCAGGTCTGTGAGTACGAAACCGGAATTTGCCTATAGATGGCCCCAGCTAATAATATAGTTATCACTAAACTGCGTCATTGATGCGAAAACTCTTTGTTGACATCTCACAAACATTTTCGACTCGGAACAATACAAGTTTCATACAACAGCATAGTTTGTAATAGCGTTGAACATGTCGAATTTCGTGCCTGGAAACTACGATTTGCGGATAGCATTGATTTTCTGTTACCATTTGAAGAAAACTGCTGCAGAATCGCATCGAATGCTTGTCGAAGCTTACGGTGAGCATGCTCTTGGTGAATCACAGTGCTTTGGTTTAAAAAATGCAGAAGTGGCAATTTTGACGCGAGGAACGAAGAACGTGGAAGACCACCGAAAAGGTTTCAAGACAGAGAATTGCAAGCATCGTTGGACGAGGATGACGCTCAAACGCAACAACAACTCGCTGATCAATTAAACGTGACGCGAGAAGCCGTCTCCATCCGTTTGAAAGCTATGGGAAAGAGCCAGAAGGTGGGAAAATGGGTTCCACATGAACTGAATGAAAGACAGCAGGAAAACCGAAGAACCACTTGCGAAATGCTGCTCGCCAGATACAAAAGAAAGTCATTTCTCCACCGAATTGCGACTGACGATGAAAAGTGGATATATTTTGAGAATCCTAAGCTCCAGGCGAACCACCGATGTCGACTACGAGACCAAATCGCTATGGACGGAAGACAATGCTCCGTGTTTGGTGGGATCAGAAGTGTATGATCTATTATGAACTGTTCAAACTTGGCGAAACCGTTAATACTGAGCGCTACCGTCAACAAATGATCGATTTGAATCAAGCTTTGCGTGAAAAACGACCAAAATATCAAAAAAGGCAACACAAAGTACTTTTGCTTCATGATAATGCACCATCACATACAGCAAAACCGGTCAAGGAAACGATTGAAGCGTTGAGTTGGGAAATACTTTCGCACGCGGCTTACTCACCAGACTTGGCTCCGTCCGATTACTATTTATTTGCATCGATGGGACACGCACTTTTTGACCAGCACTTCCACTTCATACGAAAATGTACGAAAATGGCTCGATGACTGGTTTGCCTCAAAAGAGCTACAGTTTTCTTGGCGTGGCAACCATCAATTGCCAGACAGGTGGGAAAAATGTATAGCTAGCGATGGGCAATACTTCGAATAAATTATTTTTAATCATTTTCATACAATAAACGTGTATTCTCTATACAAAAATTCCAGTTTCATATTTACATAGCTGGTAAAGGAACTTGAGCCACTGTTGCATTTATTGAAAAAATATAGTATCCGGCTTATATTATCGGGGAATAAATGAATTATAATTCACTGTCATTAATTTCCATTATTTTTATTAGAAGAAGCTCTCAACCGAGAAATGATTTACTTAAAACGTTAAAATTATTTTCGTTTATTAGAGGATTTTAGTCGGAATTTTTAAGCCAGAAATGCGTTAGGAGATTTGATTCTGTAGAAAATGACAGATACCTATGACATAGTTAAATGTGATGCGTGAAACTAAAATACGCGTAAAGTACACAAGCCCGTTCTACGTTTTTCTTTTTTCTTTCCCGTTCGCATATCTATTTCTATGAAGAAAACTCTCTCTGGCGTGTAAACCACAAGTAAATACTTTTGCATAAATTCCTCTTTCGTATAACATGAGTTTTTAACAAACTTGTATAATTACTATTTTCTAATTTTCTTTGCGAATCTATTTCCATATTATATCTTATAATTTAAATATCACTGAACATACATTGAATATAAGTTTATATTCTATATTGAATTTAAAAGCTATATCAATATATCTGAGAATTACAATAGATACCCTCATAATGTATTGTGTCGCGAGCAAAGTAATTTTGAACGTTGCAAGAAAAATTCTGTGGTTGCAGAATGGCAAGTGAATATTTACTTGTTTCTATTGGATATTGAATGCGTTTGTAAATTGCTAACAAATAGTTATATATTAAAAGATAACAAAATATATAATACATAATACAAATAAAAAATTTATAGTATAAATATAAAATAAAATATATAATATATATAAATTAATTTAAAAAAATATATATTAGGTAGTCCGAAAAGATTCTTTCGCTTCATAAGGTGATAATAGATGAACAACAATTTCTGTTTTATATTATTTTATTGAATTACGTGTGTTCCATTTCGTTCTATTTCTATTATTATATTCGTGCATAATTCAATAAACTAATAAAAAACAAAAAAAAAAATTTTTTTTTTCTCAAATCTTACCAACTTACATTCAATTGGTTCGATATTTTTCGCTTAGGTAAAATTCTTTCAGTCGACACCAAATGGTAATTATTGACAGTAGTTTCAAATATTGACTATAGTTTCATGGTATAAGCAGGAACATCCGATAGTAGGACGAAAAGAAGGACATATGCTGCGTACTTTCGGATTTTAGTATGTAAATCCGACGTTGTCCCTCTGCTTCCCCTCTCCTCCACCACCCCCGCCAACAACTCTGCCCTCGAACTGCGGAGGTGTTTTCATACAGATTTCCTCACGTAATAAGAAAACGGCAGAAAAGGATATGTTTAATTTTCTAAGTATTGTAGCTTAGGATTCATGTCAATAAAGGCCATTAACTCTGGTAGAAATTACCTATCCGAAGAAGAGTGCACATATCGTGTGCATGAAAAGGCTAACAATATATTAGGTTGTCCGAAACCTGTTTCTTTTGTTTTATTTTCGTCTATATAGACTATCTAAAAATTACACCTAATGCGAGATTTGTTCTAATATTATCATCTTCTAATAATACTATGGCATTCTCATTTATAACAATTTTAAACATTTGATTTAATAGCAAATATAATCGTAACAGAGTTTACGTTTGTTTGATTTTAATGGATTTTAAAATAAAAAGCACGTATCTATTAATGTGAAATTTCTTCCATGATGTTTCAACGCGTTCTTTAGTACATTTAATTGTTAGAATTAAAGATTTCAGAGGTAAGGGTTAAAATTTTTAATTAATTTAAAATCAGAAACATTGCATAATTAATCTCTCTTCTAAAGATTCTTCAAATTTCGTACATATCATAGAACAACAACAAAAATATTTCTTTCCTACCTTCATTTTCTTCCTCATGTTTTCCCTTTCGATTCGAGAACTCAATTTCGAATTCGAGACCTAATCTCAGAGCTTTGTTTGTCCTTCGGTAATTCATGTCTGGAAGATGTTAATCCTTTATGTCAACAGAAACATAATCTGTTGCTTATTCACCAGAAAGTGTGTTGCTCCTTGTTTATTCTGCTTCCTTACGACGTTCTACTTTTTCTAAGCACAGTTTCAAGAAACTTTTTAGTCGCGGACTACGATATCGTTTATTTCTCCTTTTCTCTACCTTCTTTTCTATCTTATTGTTCTTCTTACGTTTTACGTTTTTTTTTCTCTCGCTTCTTTCAATAAACCACGCTCCCATTTTTTCGCTTCTTTGTAAAATTGGTTTCCTTTATGAAATAATACACCTTATGGTTTTTTTACTAACTTTCTTTACGACGTGTTTTTCCAATTGAATTTATAGTTTCTGCTCGCTTACTTGTCGAACAAGACATATCTATATCTTTTTCACTGTTAAATCAGTATATTGTTTTTAACGATACCATGTCAAAATTATATTTTCACGATTCTCACAAATTTTATTATTTCCTTCACTAAATGAAGTTATGTGGGAGAATTTGTTACGATTATATTAATTGACACTAACTGATAAATATTTGCAATTGCATTACGTAGGTATAGTTATCAAATAATTTTAATTACTACAGTTTTCTATGTATTCTTATATTTTGGCTTTTTCCATATATCACAAAATCTTCAATTTTCTAAAAGAGTCTAGAAGTTCATTTATATTACTAGTTAGCATTCAACACAATATTTTAAATTTATTTCGATTTATGAAACTCTCAACTGTAGTAATAGTAGTAAGTAGTTTAATTCTTTATTAACATAATGAGCAACAATAATGATCGAATATAGATTAAGAACATATACAAATATTTATGTTCCTTCCAATATCGTTACTAATTACGTTCCTTGCTCTGAAACTCTCGTAATTAATAACCTTCGTCGTGCATTGAAATTGCTGTTAAAATGCGATATCGTGTACAAAATATATATCGCAGACATCGAATGTAAACATATCAATATCAATTCTGTACTTAATGCAGAATAATAGCAAAACATAAGAAAAAATATACAGAATTCTATCGTTTGATCTAATATCAATTTTTAATAGCGACTTTTTAAAATATGTATTTTTAATATCTACTTAAATTTCAGATAATTTACTATCTAGTATTTCTAATTTTTCTAAATATTACTGTATCATTTCAATGTCAGAAAACATTTTCTTTGCGCAAATGAAAGAACAACCAATTAAGCTTTTATGAATCGCTTTAATTACGTATCACATACTATTTGTTTCACATTTTGTTTATTATTTAAAATTGCATCAACCGCGTGCATGGATTGTTAGCGACATAGAAGAATGGAAAGTATTTTATATACTTCTTAGGAGTCTCTGTATCAAAATATTGCACTTTAAATTTTCCTTCAAAATTTATAACAAAAACCTAATTATCGAAGGACTTCTTTCTCATTAGCATTACTTTTTCTGACACAATTAGAAGTGAAAGCAATTTTAAAAATGCTTTATACATCAATCAGAATTACTTATTCACAAGTTACAATTATTTTTCTATACCTACACCAATGTAGATTATTGCAGCAAATAAATATTTAACATTGCATTAATTCCTTGAGTGCTGACTGCCCCCTGCGGCGGGAGTCCGCGAGTAACGAATGCCATCGTTGAGGACACAGGCTGCCTTTTTAAATAAATATCAACATAAATTGCATTTATAGATTGCACTGTTATAACATTCTTTTGATTTTTGAACGTCTCGACGATCTAGCGAAAATTGTCCATAACATTTCTCAAGGGTTAGGAGTAAGCAAGTGCGTTTTCCATTAGCTACTGTGATTCAGAATACTCCGCCCAGAATGTCCCCACTACGGCCAAGTGAATGTTCCACTGGTACCAGTGATTCGTAGTTCTTCGGCCAGAATGTCCCCACTACGTTAACAGCCGACTTGTTAGGGCTAGCAAAATTTTCGTATCTTCGCAATACTGGACCTGTTAGTTTCTTTTGTAACGTGGTCGTAGCAGCAACGGAGTGCAAAGACATATTTCAAGTAATCGCAAATATCGCGGAGTAACAAGTGTACTTTTCAAGAAGCGTTCAGAAGGTGAGCCATCTTTCATTTTTCTGTTCTTCACTGTCGTTCGCTAAGAAATACACGTGTATCGTTCATAGGCTAATGAAAGAATCTCGAGCGCGAGTGAGCCGGAGAAAATTGAGAAACGTTTATAAATATGTCCTTAGTCCACACGGGTAGATTTAGCAGGTAGCATGTACGCGCCCATGGCACTAAAAAGGTTAAATTGCATACCAATATCTGTGTAATACGGACCTATTTCCAATTTTAACGATTTCAGTGATCTTGATCCGATAGTAGCGATGGAATAGAAAGACTATCTTGAAACTTTCAAATCTCTATCAAAAATTTACATCAAATGACTAGCTATCGAATCATTTTCTTCTCATTGCCATTATAGTTTATGATATAGTTAGAAGTTAAATCTGTATCAAAAAGTTTTATTTATCTATCAGAATTGCTTATTCGCACGTTGAAATTATTCTGCTATACCTACAACATTATAAGTTATTGCTGCAGGATAAATATGAAATATTAATTGTAAAATATTAAATATTAAATGTTGAATATTAAATATTGAATATTAAATATTAAATATTAAAAATGGAACCTTAAATATTAAATATTGAATACTAAATATTAAATATTAAATATTGAATATTGAATATTAAATATTGAATATTACATATTGAATATTAAATATTATATATTAAATATTGAATATTAAATTTTGAATATTAAATATTAATTGTTGCATTAATTGTTTCAGTGCTGACTGCCCCCTGCGGCGAGATTCCGCGAGTAACGAATGCCATCGTTGAGGATACAGGCTGCCTTTTTAAATAAATATCAACATAAATTGCATTTATAGATTGCACTGTTATAACATTCTTTTGATTTTTGAACGTCTCGACGATCTAGCGAAAATTGTCCATAACATTTCTCAAGGGTTAGGAGTAAGCAAGTGCGTTTTCCATTAGCTACTGTGATTCAGAATGCTCCGCCCAGAATGTCCCCACTACGGCCAAGTGAATGTTCCACTGGTACCAGTGATTCGTAGTTCTTCGGACAGAATGTCCCCACTACGTTAACAGCCGACTTGTTAGGGCTAGCAAAATTTTCGTATCTTCGCAATACTGGACCTGTTAGTTTCTTTTGTAACGTGGTCGTAGCAACAACGGAGTGCAAAGACATATTTTAAGTAATCGCAAATATCGCGGAGTAACAAGTGTACTTTTGAAGAAGCGTTCAGAAGGTGAGCCATCTTTCATTTTTCTGTTCTTCACTGTCGTTCGCTAAGGAATACACGTGTATCGTTCATAGGCTAATGAAAGAATCTCGAGCGCGAGTGAGGCGAAGAAAATTGATAAACGTTTATAAATATGTCCTTAGTCCACACGGCTAGCTTTTTTTAACACGTCACTTGTTTAATAATTCGAT